>NC_088861.1:29530481-30730481 GCF_963853765.1 Magallana gigas
TGAGTCACTCAGATGACCACTTACTATTGGTATCCGTCCGTCGTCGTGCGCCGTACGTTAACATTAGACATTTTAACT
This sequence comes from Magallana gigas, assembly GCF_963853765.1. Classification (NCBI taxonomy): domain Eukaryota; kingdom Metazoa; phylum Mollusca; class Bivalvia; order Ostreida; family Ostreidae; genus Magallana; species Magallana gigas. The sequence continues at coordinate 29,530,560 of NC_088861.1, forward strand.
TCTTCTACAGCACTACGTTGGATGCTCTGTTTGACGTCAACGTATACAGATTCCTCCATTATTCAATAATTCAAAATATACACTGGAGATTAAAGTGAACATCATTTTATTTTTTTACGAATGAAATGTTTATTTTTGGAGGTTTTTTCAGTAAGGGAAAATTCACACAAGTTTTGTCCTTGAAAACACGACCAAAGGGAATAACTTCAAGAAAACGTGTGATTTAACACGTCATTAAAAGAAAGGATGAAAAATATGATTTTAATCATATTGCACAAAATCTAGACCTGAAATTATAATTATATAATGATCGACAAATTTTCGCTTATTCCTGTGAAGACAAGAGTAACATGGTATCATAATACAACACATTATAAAACTATATTTATTTTCTTTCTAAAATTAAAATACAAATTGGAGTTGTCTGATGCCAATAATTACTCGTCTGTCTCCAATCGAGCACGATTCCCACCTAACTTTGACCTCGTTTACGATCATCGGCGGAGATAATTAAGTTATTAAATAATAAGAGTGTCACGTTGTTACTCTGTGTGCTATAAGCAGACAATACTACGTCATTATTAGATAGAGTTACCACTTTTAATATTTGGATTAATTTTTAACCATGTAGTTGGTCAGTGAATCTAACAGCGATACCCACTGTTTAAATCATGCATCTGATTTCAAGCTACGTAATATCTAAACTTTCCAGTGCTCTTGTCTGTGATTAAAAACTGCAAGTCAAATTTCGTTGTATGGTTTCCTTAAAAAGGGACTGCATTACGTGGATCATATGCCATTTGTGTCTTACGGGAATTTGGAAGCCTTCAGGTTATGTTTCTCCAACTCTAACACCTTTATAGAAGCAAGGATATTGCCTTGAAGCTCTAAATCACGTATATGTATAGCTATGATCTTTTTACCTCAGAATTTAAAAGGTCTATACCTCTAACATTATTATAAATTGTATTGGTGAAGATTACATGTATATTATTTAGTTTAAAAGTCAGTGAGGATAATTTTTCTGATCGACTTTGTCCGTTTTAGGCATCGGGCATAAAAGTTTATCTGTTTGCGCACACAGTTCGCCTTGCACTACAGTACTACATGCTTGCTCTGTGATAAAAGCTTTGTGTGCATTTTTATTTTCATTTTGATGAATTGTTCTTGAGACTCAGGCTTTTATACAGTCTCGTCATTATCTAATATCATGTTTTGCCTTACATGCGTAAGAATTTCATTCGGAAGTACACTAGCCTTGTTTTTTAAATGTAACGTTAAGCTCTTTCGAAAAAAAAACAAAACATCGGCATAACATAACAACATTTCGTGATGCTGACAGTTGATATTTTAATTAACCATTTCTTTAGAGGGAATATTTTGTTTCTGTACTGTGTACCGAAATCTTAAAAATATTAGCTCCTTTGAACGTGTACTTATCGTGTGCAAATCCCGATCCCGAGGGTATATAAACTGGTGGACTACCCACCAACTGCATCTTCTTGACCATTCTCCGTCGGATCTGGACCTTGATGTCGTCCTTGTCCGGGATGTCCCCCATGCGTTTCAGGTCCTTGGTGGCCTGTAGGAGCTTCCTCTACGTCCCCATCAAGTCATAGCCGATCCCGATTAAGAAAAAAACCCACAAGTGGTAGCCTGGTTCTCTGGCCTACCCATAATCCTGCACAAGAACCTGCAGGCTAGCTCACGCGCAAGCTGGAATTTTCTAATCGCATGCGGTTTTACATATTGATGTACATGTATTTTCTGCGTGAACCTCAGGGCCCACGCAATAAAACGACAAGAGGTACTTGTTCTGATTTAGTGTTTTCTAATCACATCCTTTCGGGTCATTCCGGCAGAGCTCGTTCCGCCTGTCGAAAAGGCCCGAAAAGTTGTGATTGGATGTGTTTATCAGCATCATGTGATGTCTGCACTACATGCAATCATATTAGTGAAAATACAGGGAAAGGTCGGGAAGCTGTTTTTTGGTAAAATGGGTTGTTTTTTTACCACGGCTAATTCTGTTTCATTTGTTACAGCTTATCTGAAGAGGAATTTTCTTCCTCGTCTGCACAATGTGACCCCCCCCACCCTCCCTTTCCATATAAAAATTACATTCTGTCAAGTTTATACACTTATTAAATATGAAATATATAGTTTAACATTAGTACATGTACATGTAAAACAGAGACTCTATGCAAACCTTTATATTTGAATATTTAAGTCACAAAGTCATTTCTCCCGTCGTGTTTTCATCTCATGATTTCTTTAAATTGTCATGCAAGCGCGTATTGATTCAGAAATTGAACAAAGGTTTACGAGTAAGTTGAACATCATTTTGCTGAAGTAAATTATAGAATTTTATGATATACAATGAATAAATTACATTTTGACTCTTCAAAATTCTTAAGCGGAGTAGTACTGAAGGCTATATGTATTTCAGTTTTTTTAACTATAATAATGCTTCCGACTAATAACCGTCAATAGCTTCTCATTTTTACGAACTATTTTATTTAGCGGATTCATTAATCTAATAAGTGCATAGGTTTCCAAAGCAACTAATTGAAAACAGGAGCTTCTAAATAGGATACATGTGTCATATGACGTTCACTGCTTGGGGTTTAATGTTTGTATAATGATACACAATAAAATAAACGTAAAATGTCGATCGATAACTTGAATTGTACTATAAAAATAAAATGTAAAATTACATAAGAAACAAGCATTCTGAGAGTATTGCATAAGCAATACACGTCCCCTACCGGTTTGTGGAAATTGTGAAAACGATGCACCGTTATGCAGAATATCGAACCCGAACATTAAAAAATTGGAATATAAAAAATTAATTTTCTCGAAAATGTGTCAACCAGACGCTACAAAAGTGTAAACTTGATCTGTAGTTTGACATTTTGAAGCTGTTCAGCAAATTTGATATTATTCCTCAAACGCATAAAGAAAAAAAGTGTGGAAAGTGAAGTGGGTGAAAACCGGTAGGGGACTAATAAGGAATCACTGATTGACTTTTAGGGGGGGGGGGGGTAAATTTTTAATTAGCAAACCGAGGGGGGATTTTTTTTTCAAACGCAGAACATTTTGAACATATTTTTTTTAAATAATTGTAGTATTATATATGTACAGATTCTTCTTGTACAAATTCCTCATGTGCAGATTCTTCTTCTTCTTCTTCTTCTTCTTCTTCTTCTTCTTCTTCTTCTTCAATTTCAACGATGTAAACGCAGTAAAAAACACGTGCGGGAATATAGTTATAGATCATTAATTTTTCTGCCCTGGAAGAGCGCTCGAGACAATCAAGAATTTTTATTCCCCTTCCTTCCTCTGTTCTCTATCTTTTACAAATTCCTTCACTGATGTTATCCTAACTTTTAGGAACGTTATGAATCATAAGATTGACAGCTATGAGTCCATAATTATATAAAGTCCCCAATGAGGGTAGGTGCCGTAAAAAAAGAGAAGATAGGAAAATAGCCGAGACATTCCGATCTCTCTCACGCTCTGATCTCCCCATTGTACGATAGAATCATAAACATACTTGAAAGTAATTTTTCTGACAATATGGTTATATTGGTTATATATTATGTGTAACCTCAATAATAAAAAAATAAACGGCTAATTAATTTTCACGAACACATAGATCACTTCAGGCCTTTATAAGGGTTTATCGAACAACAATCTGGTCTCACTTAGCTAAAGGTTTTTTTTTGGTTTTGTTTTTTGGCAAGGAAAATGTGAATTTTACATTTTTGAAATCTAACTCTTATGATCGTATACATCCCACTGCTATGAAAGGAACCTCATAACTGATAAAATGATGTTTTCAGTAGGTACATGTATATGCTACAAATGTAATTCGATTTAAACCAATGATTTCGGGGTTGTTGTTTTTTTGCTATTTTTTTCTGTCAGTGAAAAATAATACATGTGAAATGTTCATCTAGGCAATTGGCCAATTAAAACACACAAAACAGATTAATGTTGTTGGCATGGGGAAGTTGATTTGTACATACTTTTTAAAGAATAATAAAAACCAATCATTTTAAAAATCCTTTTCCACACTTCCTTCAAATCTTTTTTTAATTTCTCTTTAATTTTTTTTTGAGCGATGAGCTTTTAAATATATTGCATTCCTAGCTGGCATCACGTACATGTATTGCGAATTGTCTAATGTCTTTTTATGCCCCTCCCCCCCCCCCCCCTTTACCTCCGTCTCTCCGTCTCGCAGCCAACAACCCGGCCTAAATATGCAATTAAGAAATTATCAACTGTACACAATTCATCTTATCTATACTGTAAATATTTGGAATGAATTCACTGTTAGTGAAAAAAAAAATAACAATGCAATGTTCAGTTGATTAAGGACATGACTTTATACGTACATAATATAATTGAAAATTAACGGGCCATTAGGCATTACCTTGGAAGGTGTAAATTTAAATGTTTTCTTTCATCTGAATTCAATAAATATAATCCCAAGAATTAGGGAAACAAGCTCTGTATCTGTGTGTTAACACGAGAATAGGTCAATTTTCACATGATTTATTAACATGACCTATTTTCTTTATACTTGTAGAAAAAAAAATATTTATTAATAGTATCATACATTTTAAAAGCGCTATGAATTATGCAATAAATAAAAAAAGAATAATGGTTCAAGATACGGTGCTTAAAAGCTTTTAATGGAGTAAAAATTACAAGAATTTAAATTATGTTCGAGTTGAGCTCTTTTGTTGTAACACGTGCGTTATAAACCAATCAAAAAGTTATTATAGGCAACAAATCACACAGTCACTAGATAGACAAGATTTTATCAGGCATTTAATTCGGAGCTAAAATCAAATTTTGAAGAAAAAATTGTGATTTTTATACATCTAACAAGATTCCAAGGACGACAAATTGCTAATATATCCTTGAAATAAAAGTGAAAGTCATGATAAGAATGAACATATTGTTTAATAAATTTTGCATGATTACTGGTTGTAATTTAAACAAGAGGCCCATGGGCCACATCGCTCACCTGAGGAACAATAGGTATGATAAAATCAGCTCAATGGAGTCATAATACAAACTATCTGGACAATGTACAATAATACATGTAGATCCTGTATAAAAAAAATCCTGGATATTCTTATGTTTATAATAATTAATCCCTTTTCTAACCGGATGATTTTATAGTCATATCACATGTTGAGTATTGCAGTTCTCAAAAAGATCCTTAACGATTGTTTATACATGTATATGGGATATAAAACTACATCAAACTCTGAACCTTCTTGAGAGGCCGACAAACTGTCCTGGGGCCAAAGTCTTAACAATCACAAAGAATCATCTGGCTGAATAGTTTCTGAAAAGAAGATTTTTAAAGATTTACTCTATATATTCCTATGTAAAACTTCGACCTCCCCCATTGTGGCCCCACCCTACCCCCGGGGGTCATGATTTTCACAACTTTGAATCTACACTACCTGAGCATACATCCACACAAGTTTCAGCTTTCCTTGCTCATTAGTATCTGAGAAGAAGATTTTTAAATATTTACTTTATATATTCCTATGTAAAACTTCGACCCCCCATTGTGGCCTCACCCTACCCCTGGGGGTCATAATTTTCACAACTTTGAATCAACACTACCTGAGGATGCTTCCACACAAGTGTCAGCTTTCCTTGCTCGTTAGTTTCTGAGAAGAAGGTTTTTAAAGATTTATTCTATATATTAATTCCTATGTAAAACTTCGACCCTGCATTGTGGCCCCACCCTACCCCCGGGGATCATGATTTTCACAACTTTGAATCTACACTACCTGAAAATGCTTCCACACAAGTTTCAGCTTTCCTTGCTTAATGGTTCTTGAGAAGAAGATTTTTGAAAATTTCTCAAATTCTTTAATTTATTTCTAATTATCTCCCATTGAAAAAGGGTGTGACCCTTAAGTTTCACAAATTTGAATCCCCTTTGCCTAAAAATGATCTGTGCCAAGTTTAGTTGAAATTAGCCCAGTAGTTCTTGAAAAGATGCTGAAAATGTGAAAAGTTTACGGACGGACAGACGGACAGACAGACAGACAGACGGACGACAGACAAAATGTGATTAGAAAAGCTCACTTGAGCTTTCAGCTCAGGTGAGCTAAAAAGACAAAATTTTATTTTTAAAAAGTATGAAACAGCTGAGCATGTAGCAAATTACATTATAACATAACAACGTTAAGTCAAAGCTGTAAGTTCTGAGATCCCGACCTCTTAAAAGGACGCATATACATGTATGAGTCCATAGTAGTTGCAGAACTGTACCTCGACGGGAAATTCGGGTTGACGGTCCGTCGAACCAAATTTCCTATGGAGCTACAATTCTGCAGCTAAGCCAAATAACATTTAGAACAAAGATATGTAAATATTTCTTTCTGTCGTGTTACTGCCATGCACTGCCACCCGGTATGTTCAAAATTTATAACATGACACGTCCTACAATTTAAAATTTAAAAAAAGAATGTAATGTAGTAGTACAAAATAACGTTTTATCACATTTTGGGAGCAGATTTATTCAATTACTCTGATGTTATGTTGGTTTTAGCAACTGTGGTGATGAGACAGTCTCTCATTTTTGCGTGCCTCTTTATCAATGCACTCTCAAACTATAATGCACTATATCCATACACATTCCAAAATTATGTTTTCTTGATACTAAACATAAACAAACCTCGTGTGCCACCAAACACCTTGATAGTTTACATTTATACAGTTGCGTCTCACATTACGTCTTCCGCGTATTCTATTTCTGTGAGTGTTTACGACTACTTACCCTTGGCCTTTGCCATTAAATTCTTTTAAAATAACATTACCTACTGCAAAGAGTGCTTTCTTGAAATAGAGAATTTTTAGATTTTTAGTGAAATTAGAGCCCATTCAGTATAGAGATGAACTTATGATTTGGTAACAACAACTGCGTGTTTTTCCTCTCTAAATATCTATACGTGTTGCATATTTATAACCTGTTTAGTGTTATTTATTTGTTTTTATTTTGGGGTTTCATGAAGAGTTTTGATGACAACATATTTAGCACATTTTTAGTAATAGTGGCTCGGAAGCAGACTTTTAAAATCTTATAATCCCGTTTTTTATTATCTCTAATTTGATAAGCAAACAAAATAAGCATGCATTTGATAAATCATAAAAGTTAAACATTAAAGGGACTTGGACACGATTTGACTTAAAATTTTCAAAATTTATTTTTCCATTTTTAATGTTTATACTGATAAATATAGAAGTTTTTAATGCTATGTCAAAATTTGAAAGTCAAATTTCAAGTTATAAGCAAGATACAGAGTTCTTAATTCTTTGTTTTGTAAACAAAGCTCGAATATTGTCATTTTTTCATATGTGTTGTATTAGAGTAAGTTTCAATCAAATGTATCTTTCTTTTGTTGATAATACTATTTATGAAGATACTGAGTTAGTTTAAATTGTTTTTTCATGTCATTTTGTCTAAGAAATGGTAAATCTCTACATTACATATTTTGTATACAACTATAAGACTCGAGCTTTGTTTACATAACAACCAATTCTTAGCTCTGTATCTTGCTTGTAACTTGACTATAACATTTAATATTTTGGTCCATCATTTAAAATGCACTAGTAAACCATTTTATACATGAAAAATAAAAATGAAATTTTTGATCTCAAATCGTGTCCAAGTCCCTTTAAATGCGTAGTGTATCACCGTTTGGGCAGTGGTTTTCTTATGCATGTGTTGGTTCACTAAAATTGCCTTTGCAAAACCATCTCAGTATACTTTTGGATCCTGATTTTGATGGACTTGGTATTTGGCTATGTCAACTTGTCCAGTCGATACTCTAGTCTTTGTTATGAGGAATATTCGTACCAAAATTGTATACAGTAGCTAGATCTCGGTCATGTTGCTATAATTACAGGATCCAAAATTAAAAAAAAAGTAACATTAAGAAACACATGTGTATGACTACTGTTCCTGCAAACAAATTGGAATGAATTGAATGATGCAATGATGCAGAAAACAACCGTGTGTCAATGTCATTGATTTAACTGAAAAAGCGTAAATATAGTATACGCTTTTATCTAGTAAATATAGTATATATAGTAAATATAGTATATACACATGTATATATATACACACACGTGGGATTGTATAATGTATGTATTAAAGTGCCCCTCAATAATTTTGGAAAAGATTTTTTGTGATAAACACAAAATTTAAGATAAAAAAAATTGTGTCAACACTAAATCCTTCAAAACAACCATGGTTTGAGGCAGTAAAAAAAATTAATTGCAGATAGATCTAAAATTATATACTTTTAGAAGAAACATGTCCATGGATGAAGCGAGATAACTCCTAAATGCATGTAAGCACAAATCGAGGAAATAGTTAATGAATGCATTGTAGTTTGAGTGAAGATCTCGTATCCACTTCATTTAAATACAAGAAATCATAATGACGCAAGCGTCAAATGGGCCGTCAAATATGTAATTGTTAAATGAATCACTGGTTGTTTGCATAAAAAAAACTCACCACAAAGAAGAAGAAAACAAGTAGTTTGTGATAATTGTTATGGTAAATTTTAATATATTTTCAGAAACACGTTTTGAATTTTAACATTTTACTATCATCATTAAGAATCGCGTTCGTTACTGTAAGTATTTCTAACGGTAATTGTATTATCATTGTCATTGATAGTATGAGGTAATGCAGATTACATTGATTTGTACATTATTCTAATATAAGGTCAACTCATCACTATTCTCTTAGAGATTATTTTTTTCAAAACATTTTGATTTTTTGTTGCATTTTATTGAATTAAAACTTAATACATAAGTTTATATGATTTCAAGGGACCACATAATAATATAGAAATGGATTATTTTAAAGATACATGTAAGATCATGCTTATCCGGTAGAATCTGCACAATTTTAAAGGGAAACAATAATCCAGATAATTTTATTCCTAAATTAATGGAATTATAAATATTTTCTACATTCCAGTTTACGAAGATAATCATGTTTGTTTAATTGCATGAGGTTCTCAAAATAAATGAAAGTTTTCAGTTATTTCATATTTTTGCGCCAAAAATTGATATGGATGTCATTTCATGATATTTTTTCTACCACATTTCACATGAAATATATTAAATACACACACAAAGCCATTTTATTTGACGCAGCATAAAGAATTTAAATATATCTTTTATATAAAATTTCAGTAGGCACATGCTACAAATGTAATTCGATTTAAACCAATGATTTCATTAGTTTATTTTGGTTTTATTTCTTTTTAGTTTTTGTTTTTTGTTTTGTTTTGTTTTTGTTTTTGTTTTTCTGTCAGTGAAAAATAATACATGTGAAATGTTCATCTAGGCCATTGGCCAATTAAAACACACAAAATAGATTAATGTTGTTGGCATGGGGAAGTTGATTTGTACATACTTTTTAAAGAATAATAAAAACCAATCATTTTAAAAATCCTTTTCCACACTTCCTTTCTCTTTAATATTTTTTTGAGCGATGAGCTTTATATATTTAAATATATTGCATTCCTCGCTAGCACCACGTACATGTATTGCGAATTGTCTAGTGTCTGTTTATGCCCCCCCCCCCTTTACCTCCATCTCTAAGTCTCGCAGCCAACAACCCGACCTAAATATGCAATTAAGAAATTATCAACTGTACACAATTCATTTTCTCTACATTGTTAATATTTAGAATGAATTCAATGTTATTGAAAAAAATAATAACTAATGCAATGTTCAGTTGATTAGGGACATGACTTAATAAGTACATAATATAATTTAAAATAAACGGATCATAGGCATTACCTTGTAAGGTGTAAATTTAAATGTTTTCTTTCATCTGAATTCAATAAAAATAATCCCAAGGATTAGGGGGACAAGCTCTGTACCTGTGTGTTAACACGGGAATAGGTCAATTTTCATAGGATTTATTAACATGGCCTATTTTCTTTATACTTGTAGAAAAAAAATTATTTATTAATAGTATCATACATTTTAAAAGCGCTATGAATTATGCAATAAATAAAAAAAGAATAATGGTTCAAGATACGGTGCTTAAAAGCTTTTAATGGAGTAAAAATTACAAGAATTTAAATTATATTCGAGTTGAGCTCTTTTGTTGTAACACGTGCGTTATAAACCAATCAAGAAGTTATTATAAGCAACAAATCACAAAGTCACTAGATAGATAAGATTTTACCAGGCATTTAATTCGGAGCTAAAATCAAATTTTGAAGAAAAAATTGTGATTTTTACACATCTAACAAGCTTCCAAAGACGACGAATTCCTTTATTGTCATGACTTTCACTTTTATTTCAAGGATATATTTATCCTTGAAATAAAAGTGAAAGTCATGACAAAAATGAACATATTGTTTCTTAAATTTTGCATGATCACTGGATGTAATGTAAATTAGACAACATTTTATTTTTAAAAGTATGAAACAGCTGAGCATGTAGCAAGTTACAGTATACCATAACAACATTTAGTCAAAGCTGTAAGTTCTGAGATCCAGACCTCTTAAAAGGATGCATATACATGTATTAGTCTAAGATTAGTTTCAGAACTGTATCTCGACGGGAAATTCGGGTTGACGGTCCGCGTCGAACCGAATCTCCTCTGGAGCTAGAATTCAGCAGGTAAGCCAAATAACATTTAGAACAAAATATATAAATATTACCTTTTGTCATGTTACTGTCATGTACTGCCACCCGGTAAATTCAAAATTTAAAATGTGACACTTCCTACAATCAAAAATTAAAAAAAAGAATGTAATGCATTAGTACAAAATAACTTTTAATCACATTTTATGAGCAGATTTATTCAATTACTGTGATGCTATCAAGTTGGTTTTTGCAACTTTCTTACATTTTTTATCAATGCACTCCTCCAGCTAAGATACACTCTATGCATGCACATTCCAAAATTGTGTTGTCTTGATACTAAACACAAACAAACATCGTGTGCCATCAAACACCTTGATAGTTTACATTTATACAGTTTCGTCTCACATTACATCTTCCGCGTATTCTATTTCTGTAAGTGTTTACGACTATTTACCCTTGGCCTTTGCCATTAAATTCTTTTAAAATAACATTACCTACGGCAAAGATTGCTTTCTTAAAATAGAGAACTTTTAAATTTTTAGTGAAGTTAGAGCCCATTCAATATAAAGGTGTATTTATGATTTGACAATATTGACTGCATGCATGTATTTTTTTTTCTAAATCACTATACGCGTTGCACATTAATAATCAAATAAGTGTTGTTTACTTGTTTTTATCATTGAGTTGATAAATATCGAGTTTTGATGTCAACTTATTTAGCAATTTCTTAGTAATAGTATAGGAGGCAGAATATAAAAAAAATCTGATAAATAAATCCCGTTTTATATAATCTCTAATTTGATATTCAAACAATAGGAGTATGCACCTGATAAATCGTATATCATTAAATGCGTAGATTATCGCCGTTTACGCACTGGTTTTTTTTTTTGCATGTGTTGGTTTAATTACTTCTATCGCCCTTGGAAAGCCATCTCAGTATAATATAGATTTCTGATTTTAATGGACTTGGTGTTTGGCTTTGTCAAATTGTCCAGTCTATACTCACGTCTTTGTTACCAAGAATATGCTACCAATGCTAGATTTAGATCATGTTGCTACTACGGGATCCAAGATTTTAAAAAAAAGTTAACATTAAAAACCAATGCGTATTACTACTGGTAAGGTAGTCCTATACTCGGCACTAAATGGTCTCAATCATTAAAAGCTTAGCTTTAAATGATAAATATACATTCTAGCAATACATATACAAAAGAAAATATATATGTTTACATACTAGTTTGTTTGTTATCACCTCTCAGACGGGTGTACCCCCTTGCGAAAATTATTGACAATTATGAATTTTGCCAGACGTCCGTTTTTCCTAAAAATAATTACCAATTTTGGGAAAATTAGAACTGAACATACAAAATAGAGTATAAATATTTATTTAAGCCATATCCCATCAATAATTTTGCGCAAATTTTGTAAGTAAGTCCGCTTTATGGACCTGATGTATCAAAATAGAATACAAAAAATGCATTGCTAGTACGCATTTGGGATTTTTTACTATTTTATGGATTTAAACTTAAATTCATGGTGTTTATTCTAAAGATTGACATCTTAGAAAAAAAGATTTGGTAAAATAAATTATATGTTGACGGATTACTTCTCACGCTATAAGCTCTAAACAAAGTAGACCCTGACGAAAAAATCCGTAAAAATCACATTTTGCTACGGTTTTCTGCCTAAATTTGTCAACAATGTTAGATATCATTTAAACATTAATTAATTGACGATTGATTAAATTCGAAATAGCTTCTGTCTCTAAATTTAAACTGGTTTTAGTAAAATAAAAAAGAGAAAATCGGGGGGGGGGGGGTCAAAACAAAGAAGATATAAGCATACCTGAGATCCTGGTTAATCAGAAACTTTGTTTTTCATTTTACTTTAACAGAATCGAGTTTCTCAACATTAATCATTTCTATCTCTCATAGAATACATATATTACCGTTCTTATTGCTTATTATTGCCATTGTTTACAACAGCGATGTAAAGCAAAATCAATACCGGGTATCAAAAAGGCTTTGTAAAAGTCGAACCAACATTGTAAAATCCGTGTTATGACGTAGTGCGATACTCGGACTACTTTAAATTGGAATAAATTGAATGATTCAATGATACAGTATTCCACTGTGTTTCAATGTCATTGATCTAACTGTTCTAAAAATAAAATTTTGTAAAATATATATATATATATACACGAGGGATTGTACATGCTTAAAAGTTCCACTAATTAATTTGGAAAAGATTTTTTTCTGATAAATACAAAATAATAGAAATAAATTATGTGAGCATTTTCCTCCAAAACAATCACGTTTAATTTTGAGGCGGTATGAAAATAACATTACAGATACATGAGTGTCACCAATTTACGTCCAATATGTATAAGGATAAAGCGAGATAACTCCTAAATGCACACGAACACAAATCAGTTTTAATGTATGTATCATTTGAGCACATTGTAGTTTTTGAGTGAAGTAATTCGTGTCTATTTTCATAATTATGTAACAATGATATAAGGAATAAGGAATCATTCTTTGAGTATTATGAGGTGATAATTTCGGTCGGGGCGTGGTCAAATCAAATAAAGCCCGAAGGGCTTTATGATAGATTTGACCACGCTCCGACCGAAATTATCACCTCATAATATTCAAAGAATGATTCCTTATTACTTATATTTATATTATTTCTAATGTGCACGATTAAAGATCTAATAATTATAACATTTTTACCGTTGTTTTAATTCGTATAATTATGCAAACCCCACTGGCGCCCCAGGAATACGTCATTTGACACTTGCATCACACGTGTATTGTACATGAAAACTCACAGACATGTATTGAAGAGTCAAATTTGCAAATTTATTAAGTCGATACAACAAAATATCAAATCAAATATCATTTGATTTTTTAAAAAAATGTGTGTAGTTGCAAAATAGTAAATAACTAGAGTGTTTATTTCGTGATAGCGGAAGGTACTTTCCTCCTGCGCGGTAAGGCGGTCGATCTACACCTCTGTCGAGATTGTACTTGATGGTAATGGAACAGTTCTCAAAGCGGGAGTTATTCAAAACTCCAGATTTAATGCTCGAGTCGGACATGGTGGAACAATTAAGTTCATTTTTGACAGGTAAGTTGGAATTTTCAGAATTATAGGGAACGATTTGAAGATTCTGTGATTGTTGGCCGGAAATTACACATGAATCTTCAGATGGATCATTTATTTTGACACTTGCGGTGGTTATTGTAGATAAAGTTGCACTCGCACTTTTTTGGGGGGTAGAAGACAGTTCACGATTATAGCTACGTATGGAAGCTTCGTTGCGATGCCCGGAGAAGTACATGATGTGTCTTGCTTCAAATCCAGCGTCGTTCATGGCCTGAAATGCTGTCGCTCTTAGACAGTGAGCTGTGTAACGTTTGCACCCGGCGGCCTTGCAAATATCCGGAAGGAAATTAACATATGATCGCTTTTTCATGGGATCGGCTGTGTACCATATGTTGCAATCTTTCGAGTAAGAAATGGCATCTTTAACGCATTTATTGAAAAGATGAGACGCATTTCGGTCCGTTTTAGACAAGAAGAACTTCAACATCTTCACAGGACAAGTTTCGTTTCCAGTTTCATACATTCTTTTGTCGTTCAGTGCTTCAAGTTTGTGAATGCCACCTTGATAGTTTTTTTGTTTTGTTTCATGCTTCAAACAAGCATATATGGAGCCTTCTTCGTCAACTTTGAAATCGAAGGAATCTACCCGAAGCTGATGATGGAATTCAAGACCACGAGACACAAAATGTATCGCGATGATGTACCACATTGCAAGTCGCAGATTGACTGGAGAAGAATATGCACTCTCCAGGTAAGCAGAAATTTTCTGTAAATCTGATTTGTGAATGATCTCCTTATGAGTTGTAGGGCGAGAAGTTCCAGTGACCATTCTATGCTTCATGAGACCGGTCAAACTTTTATTTGCAGTTTTGAATGCTTTATCGTTTACAATGTCTATATTTCGACCGATGTCGGATAAATGCCTGTTTATGGCGGCTCTGATTGCTTTCATGGTATTTTTATGATATTCGGAGGTATGCTCCTTTTTCGGGTTTTGGGGTTTTGCTTCACAGTAAAAGCGACTGAGTTTTTTCGCCAGATCCTCCTCGCAAATCTCAGCCAGATCTAGAGGGACTCCAAACGTTTCAATATGCCAATCTGTAATAGAAAACGCACAATGATATCCATGTTTTGACAGTTATTTGAGAAAAAACTGTAACTGCATAATATGGGCTGTTTTTGTTTGCGTTTAATTGCTGCTTACTAATATTCACTTTTTAAAAAAAAAGAAGCGTACCTGTAAGAATCTTTAAACCCCATTTGGTGCTTTGTTTTGTAGCCTTTGATTGTGTGAGTTCCTGAAATCCTTTAATTTCGTCGTCGGAAAGCTTGGCAAAACGAGTACTTGTTGGCGTTTCTGGGGCTGGCAACCCGGGATCATCGGATTTTTTCAAATCGGCAAATGCCTGTTCGGTTAATGTTATATCGAAGTCCGAAACGACCATTTCGGATAGAAAATTGTCAAAATCAGAATCAAAACCTTCTAATTTTAATTCTGGCAGGAGGGCTTCATAATTATCCCCACAAAATACTTCAAAATCGCCATATTTTACCGCATCTGATATATCGTCGTTGATGGTGGCTGCATTCGATCGAAATAAAAAATGAAGTGATCAGCAGACGATCATTATAAGAAATCTATTCATCAGCAGACGAGCCGTTTATATAAAATATTTAAATTGCATATTAAGATATTTTTCTATAAATTTTATTTTAAATGGTAACCTTTACATGCTCATTTTAATTTTCATTCATTTTGTGTGCGAAAAGAAAACATTTCAAAACCAGTACTTTTTTTATTTAGCACATGCAATGTATTACTACGCGCGCCGTGCAGCCAATACCGTTTTTCGGTTTTGCTATAAGACACGCCCATTTTGTGTCACTCATATTTTTTGATGTTATTCGGTTTTAGGGTTCAAAATTGATTTGTAATGTTATCACAGACAAAGACAGTTGAAAATGTAAATATATATATTTAAGGTCAAGATCTTAGACCACACTGTAAAAATCGTGTTTAGATGATGAACACTTTTCTTAACACATTTGTTAAACAGTTTTTTACGTGTTCTAATCTTAACATGTTGTCTCCTTCAACATGTTATTAAAAGTGTTTAGAGCCTAAACATGTCAAAAGTCCACGTGTTTTAGGACTTTAACACTTAAACCCTTTTTTCGTGGTACAGTTTTAAACATGTTTAGATTCTAAACTCGAAACAGGTAAGCTTGAATCTCGAAATATTTACTTATGCCTCAAATATTTGTCCAAGAAGATCTTGAGAATTTCAGTAAATATCACCCATGTTCATCATTACGTATATATGTCATAATGGTAGTATTAGAAACACATAAGAAATCAATAATAATAATATTGTCATTAATCTAATTTATTAATCAAATGAATCTACAAATATGCACAGATTTACCTTCTAAAAAATATAGTGTTATTCTAATACTAAAGAAGTACCTCAATATTAACATCATGTCTTTGATAAGAAAATTATGCTAAAATTCCCCGTTTCACCATTCACAATTTAAAAAATATATAAAATTTAAAAATATTGTCAAGTGTCTTTATATTAAGACAATCACTATAATGCTATAAGAAGCCGAAAAGTTGGTATTTCTTGAGATCTGATAAATCCCATGCCTAGTACAATTAATTAATCGTAACAGCCCATCTCTGAGTATTCCCACATTTGTATCCCTCTTTTGGCCTGCTCTAACAATATACATATGCTGAGTGGTTGAGAACTGCAACTAATCTTGGAGGTCTTTATCCTTTGTTTTTTAAAATTTAACCTTTTAACTCTCTTGCCTATAAAAAAAGGGGTTGCGTCAAATCATTTAAATCAAACATTTAAAAATTAAAAAACAGAAAAATGATCAGTTCTGTCATCTAAAAATTATTTGTTTACTACCGATTCTGGCTCTATTTTATACTTTGCATTATGAAATCAAGGGTAGTTGCTTGGTACCATTCTTCTACCAAACATTCTTGTTTGTCGATCTCCTCCGACGAAATGCCGTCCATTTCTATCTTTCTAGGCCAGTACCACCGTGTTACCTCCATATATCAAGCTTTTAGTTGGAACGTAATTCAAAAGAAACAGCTCAATATCACTTTTTATTGTCATATAAGTCCATAATAAGCTAGATAGAAAAATACCTTTTTTTATATGAATTCCTTAATTTGTTTATTCTCAAATGCAACTTTAAATGTAAGTAACTGATCAATATTTATTATCTTATTGAAAATGGACAGTGTATCGGTAAGATAGAATATTTTTGTCATAAAGATGACCGAGTTTGTTTACATAAATACAATAACATGGCTTAAAACATATACATTTTATATTAAGGAGGAATACTGCTCTGATTTGCTTCATGTTGATGCTGCACATTCATTTTCTTTACAACTTATATCTGTAAACAGGATTTAATTAATGAGAGAGTACCGCTCTTATATAGAGAGTCTGTTAACAATATTGTCCTCCATAATCTCCGTATGATCAAAATATAAATTGTACATTATTAAATTATCCTGAAGAAATAAAGTTTCCCCTTGCATTTCATTTTATATATACAAAATAAAACAAAACAAGAATTACATTTCAAAAAAGAAATAAAAATTACCAAGAGAAAATTCCTTGTTCATGTTTCCAACATGGCTGGTCACTCACTGACCAATTCCTTTGTTTTCAGAAAGTGGCGCGAATTACGTAAACAGTTGATAACTGAGTGAAAGCGTTTAAATTACATATTAAACATGTTTAGCACAGAAACTCAAGTTTCTTTGTTACCTCCATACTAACCCATCTCAACATGTTTACATCTTAAGGACGTTGGATCCTGTGATCAAAAGTCTCCAAGTTTTTTTCTAAAGTATTTTTTAAATATCTACACACATATTTAAACCAAAATTCAAAACAAAATGTTGGGGTCTATATGCTCCTTTCGGTGCTACGGTGTATTTAATATGACCTTTCTGCACCGAGAATGCAAATTGCACATAAATCGCTTTTCCCTCTATAATTTTTATTGAAATGCACCATGGTATCAATTACAAATTTACATTATTTAGAATTAATAAAATTAAAATTATCATAATGAAAAAGTTTGCAATCTTTTCACCTTATTGATATTTTGACCTTTTTGCACTGAAAAAATACTATTTTTATTCATAAACGATTCAACATGCAATTAAATAATTTAAAAGTCTCAAACTTTTTCTCAAATTATGACAGACTTGTCAAAAGAAACTTAAATGTTCAGAAATTTAAAAAAAAAGTATGGGTCTATGATGTAAATTTTGAGATATGGCATGAAATAAGCTAATTTTAGGGGGAATTGGGGTTGATTCTGTCTTTACTTTTATTAAATATCACTTAAACATGCCAATATATGTCGATAGAAATATTGAAATATTGTTGAAATATGTTCTTTGAAACAAAACGAAGATATCCCAATGCATAAACTATCTGAAAATTTGGTCTGCACGGAAAATAAGAAAGCTAAAATTACGGTACTCTAAAACAACTGAGTTATGAAAAATGTTCATTTTCTTCTTAAAAACCTTCCGCCACAAAATATAGTCCCTTTCTACACTCTCTAAATATGGAATTTTTTCTTCACTATTTTATTCAATAGAGTTTTTTTTGGCATTGTAAAAAAGGAATTTACAAGTAGAATTCATATATGACACAGAATTTCCAGACTAGAGGTGACACAAAATGGCTATCCAAAATCAGAGGATCGAACCTCTTTAAACATATAACGTTAAGACTCGTTTTGTTTCATTAGCGTTCAGCATGTAAACGATTTCTTGAACATGTTTAACCTAAACTATATAATGTGGTTTTTATTAAAATCTATACATCATTTTTACAGTGTAGTAAATGATTCCAGGGTGTCTTTTTGGTGCTAGAACCATTATGACGTCATAATTGATTTGAAGAATCTTTTTCCCGTACTTTACGGCCTTAAACAGGTTGGGCACACTTACCGCATTGAGGAATGATTACGCTAAACGGGAACTATTCCCCGTTTCAGTAATAAAAAAAACTCTCGCAAATGCGAGAATTTTTCGATGTATGCCAAATAAATAAAAAATCCCACTTATGTAAAAATAAGCGCAAGAGAAATGCAATGTGGTGCAAAAGTACTTTATACAACTGACCTTCGTGGCCTAAAACTTTAGTCCTTTACAGCTGCAAATAAATAAAAGACGATTTTGAACTCGTGAAACTCGTGAGTATTCTTGCATTGATTGTACATTTTCCATTGATAGTTTGCTTTTACTGCCTAAAATCCCCAAAATTTCAGAGTTTTGTGTTCAAATGGGTTGACAAAACTTGACCATGCAAGAAAAACTTTAAAATGAATGCAGAAATTGTTGTTTATTTTGGATTAAATATTTTGACCATGAAAACTACGGAAGCTTGTACCAGCAATGCTTTTAACACATATCGTAAACAACAATTTAAAAGAAAATGATATACATGTAAATCTATGTTTATTTAGAAGAAACTTTAACCCAAAACCAAGCAATGATCAAAAGAAATTATTGTTCCATATTTTCTTAAAAAATGAAAAAAAAACATTGAACGAATAATTCTATGTACGACTTAACATGTGTACAGAATAACCACATTATTATCCAAAGAGGCTACCGTAAGAAATTTGCTGAATAGATTGTGTTTATTACTGGATTTCACTGAAACGCAGCTGTGAATTTGAAAATTTGAAGCATACACATAGTAAGGGGGTCCTTGTTGAAAATAAAATGTAAAAATATTCTTGCACTTATTGATCAGTTTAAAGAAAACAAGACATGATTGAAAAAAGTTTTTTTATTACTGAAACGGGGGATACATGTAGTTCCCGTTTAGTGTAATCATTCCTCAGTAGGGTAACTGTGCCAAACCTGCTAAAGGATAAACAAATGATTGACATGCTATGTTAAATCATTGGAAAAGTCTACTAATATTCAATTTGACATCATTTTAAAGACTAGGTCAAGAGCTTGTTTAAGGATGACATTTACTCAGAATGAAAAAAAACCTACTGATGATAATGAAAAACCATCTATTGTATGTTATAGACCTTTGATTGTATTGTTATTTTTCACTTTCAAAAAAGTAGGTCAATGACCTACTTTTTGAGTTAATGGCCATTTAGTATTTTTTGAAAAATCAAGAAAAAAAAACCCATAAAAATTTACACTACGATTGAGATTTTCTTAATTGTAATAATATTACTTATAATAAAACACTTTAAAAAATAAAATGCAGTTTATAAATGGTAGTGACACTAAATGGGTACAAACCATTAAGATTTCAGCGACAATTTTCAAAAATATTTCAATCCGAATTTCCTCTATTTGTTTTTAATTTTCTACCCATTTTGATCCAATTTTTAAAAAAATTGAATGATGATAATATAAAAACATTTATAGAATTGAACTACTTATATTAACCTTATTCTGTTGGCATAGCATTTATATGAGGTCAATGATCAAAATTTTGAGAATTGGTGTCTTTTATCATTTTAAGCATTTTTCAATTTGTTTTAGAAAGCGTGTTACAACCATAATTAAATTATTTAAAAATGATTTAATTCTGGTTGTAATGCGCTTTCTTATTGGCTAAACAAATATTCTATATCGTATAAATAATGTTGCCTACGTCATAGTAAGACTAACGTCAAAAACATATCAATACGCCTGACGTACGTTACGTTTGAATTCTGTACAATTTTACGTCAGTTGAAGGTCAAATGACCGTTTTAATCTACATGCAATGAAGAGTAAAAAAAATAAAATATAAGCTATGAATTCAATATTTATAAGTTTTATACGATATAAAATGGTTTGAAACAGTTTACGCTTTTTTATAAACCGCTCTGCGGTTTATTAAGCGTAAACTGACCTAAATAAATATTGAATGCATTCCTTAAACAAACAAAAGGCGGGTTTTTTTTAATTTAAGGGTATTTAGGGGAAAAAATTAAAAACGTCAGAAAAATATTAAAAGAGTTAAGAAAAATTATCTAACTGTAGATAAATGACTGTCCATTGCAAGATGAAGACACCTTCATATGACTTGGCAGCATTATAACATCATGTCTTTGCCATCGTAAAACAGTTTTGACGTTCTCATATATGACCACAACAACTAAGGTCATGATGTTCAATAGTAATGTAAAATCAGTAATCAATAAAGGAAGCCCCGGGAAAACCGCACAAGAGTGTTCATAAATCGATGCTTGTGGTCCATATTTAAGATTAGATAGCCAAATGTAGTATCTCACAAAATAACCCAGAGAGATGGCACCCTGGAAGTCATATCTGTGGAAGTTGATATAATGGAGATGGATCTGCCATGTGTTTGGAAAAGACAAGCACGACATTACCAGAGAAAGCATCCTCTGGACGGCCGATAGCAAAAGAAAAAGAGACTTGGCAAAACAACATTGAGAAAAACAGCAGATAGTGAGCGCAACATTAAAGATAAATGTATCGTGAAAGACAGTGTTGGCAGAAGCTAAAGTTAGGGATGAATAGTAGGATTATGTGGGTACCTTATGTGCCATCTGGCATGTGTAAATAAATTGTTTGTTTTTTTATATTTCTTTACATTTTTACTGGATTTTCTATTTTCAGTATAATTCGTTATCATGCACATTTAATATACCAAACAGAAACAAAACATAAAATTAGACTGATCTGGAGACATGGCATATTTGCTGTTTAAAAAAAATATGTTTACACTAATTATGATAATATATGTCAGAAATACTAAATAAAGCATTAATTGAAACTTAAAATCTTACTGGAACAAAAAATGCTGGCGACATTAATTGCAATTTGTGTGTAATAATGTATTATCTTGGAACATGTTAGCAAAACAGTGAGCCTTTGAGAAACTCCACTTTGTTAAGAAATATTCAATTAACAAAGTGTTTTGCTGTAACCTAGACCTTTGTTTACGTTCAGTCACTTAAAAATCCTGCCAGATGAATGTAGTGACTTGAAATGTGTGCATTCTACGTATCTTTCAAAACGTATATCATCGTTTGCACTTTTTCTCATAATTTAAATTTTGTAAACATTGTCGGGTGGCTTGAACCTGCCTTACTCAATCACATCATGTCGGCTGGATGCGCGTGACCCCTTTTAGAATTTGCTGATCATGTCATTTTTAAAAACAAGAGTTCTATAAAAAGAGATATGAGATGTTTGAATTTTTAAGCAAACAATTTAGGGGTTTTTCTATGGAATATACGAGGGATTTTCTACAAATGGCGTGAATTGATGGAAATACATGTACTTAAATTCTATTCACTTAACTTTGGTCAGACAATTATGATTTGATCATTGATACTTTGTCAATCAGTTGTCTGGCCACAGTAAAGAGAGTAAAAGAAGAAAAAGGTACAGTTTCTATCAATATTTGCGTGAAAATATACATCTTGAACACGTGTATATATTTAGTACCAGGTTATACACTTTTATCCTGTTATAAAAATGAATAATGACTCCAATATTTTGTCACATTTCTTTAATGTAGTCAAAATGATAAAAAAAAAATGGCACATTTTCTCATTTTTTTCAAGAAGAAAATGTTTCCGCAGCCGTACGCGTCGCCCACAACGATATTAATGTATAAAGTCATAATGTAAATTTCATCGTGAGCGACGGCTACGGATATATTTTTCTGTTCAAAAAGCTACTGCATGAAGATTTGGTGTCTTTTGCTCCGTTTTGAGAAAATTACGGGAAAAAGCACTGTTTATGACGTCACAATTACCCTTGTAAAAGTTTAATCAGGTTACGATTTAAAGATTCTTAGTTTTTAGGTATTTTTGTGCAAAGAAATGTAACATTTCATTTTCTTATGAAGATTTTAAAAATCAGTCGATAACAGGGCAAAATATGACTGAAGTGTACCTAATCCCAACGCGTGTTAAATATATTTAATACAGAGAGAATTGAAGGACATTCGAGATATTTTTAAAAACAACGAAAAGAGAAATAAAATGTTTAAAGTGATGGTGAGTGGGGGTTGTAGACAAGGATTCAGATTAAGTTGATCAGACAAAGACACAATGTTTTGGCTAAATAATCACTTAGTGATTTCGTACTTCCCTTTGCTTTTATATCACGGCGAACAATTTGTTTTTATATATCACGACACACAACGATTTTCTCTGATTTTAGCATCCAGGGACCATGTAAGTAGCAGTGGAGTATGTGATGGTTTGGTTAAATATGGTAATACTCGATCATTGATTTGCTAGTCAAAATCTATTGAGAAGTACACAATATTTTATTCATGCAACTGTACAGACTGTATAAGAATGACATAATGTTGCTGCTACAGAATCTCTGCATAAGGTCCTTCACCATTATTGTTCTTTATACTGATGAACACACAATTTGATTCTGTTTAAAATATATCACACAACATAAACACTAACACAGTTTTCAATAAATAGTTGTATATTGTTAAAAAAGGGCTCAAACAGTTGGCAAATGAGTAGCCAAATTTGGAAATGTTTCTGACAAGTTGTTCACTGCAATGCAAGACTTTCAGATACAGGAAAGTTTTATCTGTTGTTAAGCTAACGAAGGTAAAGTTGTCAGAGCCAAAAATTATGTGCATGTATACTGTAGGAAGTCAGACAGACTGAATATACTGAGGTTGTGGTGTGAAAGTCCTTGACTACAAAGATGAGACATGCTGTTCATCAAAACAGTGCTCCTCTTGTAAACAAAACAAGCAAACTTTATAGTATATTCCACTCTTCATATGCATAGGCGTCGGAACCGGGGGGGGGGGGGGGGATAGGGGGGAATTAGCCCCCCACTTTTTTTGACAAAGTTAGACCTAACCATTAGGCAAATAGCATCATAGAGGGTTCAGCCCCCCCCCCCCCCCCCCATTTTTTCTCGCAGCAAAGATAATTGTCCTAAATTTACCTTGAAAGAATGAGAAGTTGGAGTCATATGCATGCTAGCCCCCCTCCCCCCCCCCCCAACCGATTAGGAATTCGATGATTTCGGGGGGGGGGGGGGAATTTGGTGGATAATAATTTTTGTTTGGAAGTATAGGTATACCCCCCCCCCCCCCCCACGGATTTGGATTTTTATGATTTTGGGAGGTTTTTTTCTCAATATTTCTGAGGATTAGTCTAGCCC
This sequence comes from Magallana gigas, assembly GCF_963853765.1. NCBI lineage: Eukaryota > Metazoa > Mollusca > Bivalvia > Ostreida > Ostreidae > Magallana > Magallana gigas. The sequence continues at coordinate 29,554,528 of NC_088861.1, forward strand.
CCCCCCCCCCACTTTCAATTTGCTTCCGACGCCAGTGATATGTAATATATGTTAGAGTTTTTGTGCTCTAATGAGAGCCAAGAGGCTTTAGACACGCTACGGGTTCCTTTTTGTCTTTTTGTTATTTCAGGGTAAAAAGAAGAAATTGCAAAAACCCACCATGCTGTCATCAAATAGGTTTAAGGTATCATCATAGATTAAAGAAGTATCAGCATTAAATAAATATTGCATAATAAGCCAGTTGAAGTGTTCTTTGAAGTGATCTACATACTTTTATTTGTACCTGTATAAATTCTCTTTTAAAGCCACTTGATCATAATATCTACTCGTGTTTTTTCAAATGCTATAAATAGCACACAAAAATCCCCAGCAATGGACGACTCTAACAGGACAGAACAAAAGTAAGTTAAACTTTGTTACAGAATACTTATGAGAATTAAAATTATAGTGTTTTACTACGATAATAATACATGTATAAAATCGTTAAAAAATACATTTTATTTTCGTAGAATGACAATTCAAAATATGTCTGAGTCAGTGTACGTGGGGATGTGTCTCAAGATTGGAACCCCACATCAGGTGGCCTCCAGGAGAGATATAATGGACATTACGGATATGTTTGATAACAACAAAACGTTTATCGCTTTTAAATTACCCATAGCGATGCTGAGTGGGAGTCAAAGAGAAGGATTTAGATTGAGTGGATCAGACAGAGATATGATGTATTGGCCTAATGACCACCGAGTGATCTGGGACTTCTCTCAAATACAGTTTTACAACACACAAGAAAACGCATTGATACTCTGCGACAGTTCTGAGAGTCCACCAGGATTTACTTTACTTTGGTTACCATTAGAAACAGCTGAGCGTATAGTGATGTCAGCGTGTGTAAGGATAAATGGAATGCTCTACATATCAAGTTCTAAATACAGGGATGCCATGTTTTCTTTCAGTAAACCTGGTTCAACAATACGTGGACCATGTAGCAGAGGAACAATTGATGTTGCATTTGAATACGATATTGCCCATTGCTTTGTCAGTGATTTCTGGCCTCCTTCTGCCTCCTCATGGAAAGACAGATGCCACTCATGGCCCCCACCTCATGCTGTCAACGATATCGTCAGAAATGGGTGTCACTTTGTAGCGATAGGACACAAACTAGGAAATCACACAGACAACGAATGGAGAATATCTTTCTCTCGAGCAGAATACAAACTTGTATGTTCAATGAATCACACACAATTCTTAACATATGGATTACTGAAATTGTTCTTAAAGGAAATCATTAACAATGGATTGAGAGATGAAGATACACTACTGTGCTCGTATTACATGAAAACGGCTGTTTTCTGGGCGATTCAACAAAATACACTATCTCGCTGGTGTCCACAAAATCTCCTGACAGGTTTCTGGGTCTGCTTTAAACTTCTTCTTAAATGGATTTACAAGGGAGTGTGTCCTAATTTTTTTATTCCAGACAACAACATGTTTCTCAACAAAATCTATGGAGAAGCACAAAAAACATTATTTACACGGATGTATAGGTTGTATGAGAAGGGCCTAGCACTGCTGTTACACAGTCCCACCATCAGGTCCTCCATCATTAATGTTCTGTGTAATCCCAGACTCACAATTTGTACTGATGAAAACCTTCTTATTTCTGAGGTTAAATTTTATAAAACTGTTTATATTGAGATGTGTAAGAGTAATCCAATGGCCACACCTAACCTCCAGATATGCAAAATATATCTACAGACGATAGAACTGTTAATAAGTTTACCGCTGACACAGTATAACATTATCACCTTACAGACACATACAGTCACCATCTTCAAGCTTACTGCATTTATATTACACAATATGTACACTAAAGCAGGGTTTAACAAACAGTTGTATATTACAAACAAAATATCCTGTCACATGCTGAATTTAGCTGCTAAGTTTGGATTCGTTTCTGACATGTTATACATTACAATGTATTATTACAAGACATTCCGGTACAGTGATGCTTTATCTGTTATAGATATAACAAAAGTCAAGTTTGCGCAGCAATGTCTGATTAATGGAAGTTATGTAAACCGAGAGAGGTATACCGTAGCTGTAGGGGGACAGTCCTTGTCTAAAAAGATGAAAAAGGCTGTGGCAGGGGATATCACACTTGACAATGAAATCGTTTATATCAATGAATTAATGCCAGAACAACAGTATAGTAAACAAAACAATAAGCCTTCCTTGTATATTCAGCCACTCCTAATGATGTTTATGCTAGAGTGTTTGTGCTCTAGACATGTCGACACAATGAGAGCACAGAGAGCTCTTAATGATCTACAGGTTCTAGTCCACCATGATCAGGGACAGTTAATACAAATACCCGTATGTCTTAGAGATATCTCGTGGGAGATCCTGGGGATCTGTCAACAGATCACAGGGAACCTCCAGGCTGCCCTGCACTCATACAAACAGTCACTCAGACAATATCCTTTTCACAAAATACAAACTGCTACAAGACAGAGAATACATGGTCTAAACTTACCAAACTAAGTAATTCATGAAACTCCATGCAGTATGGCAAAGGAATTTACAGTTCATTATATTTGGTTTAAGTTTCAAGCTGAAGTATAATTAATATATGTAAACTATAATCTAAGCTATAATCAGTTTGAGCATGTATATCCGTGATCATCAGTCCATCGGACAATGTCAATCAAATATATAAACCGCTTCTACACAGAGAATACAGGATCTGCATTTACCAATTTTATATATAGTAATTCATAAAAAGGTATAGCCATTGTTATTATATACATGTATTCTATTTATTTATTTGATGTGTTTAAGTTGTTTATAATATTAATTATGTGAAATTTTGCAATAATTGTAGAATTATATGTTCATGCTGATTATTAAATATTTTATTTCAACACAACACCCCTTTTGTTCCTTATTTCTCACATTCCTTTTATGAATCTTGTATACATTTGTACACGTTTACTTGATATGTTACACTCGTTTCAAAAATAATTTTTTACATAATGATTGATACTGATAAATTCAATTTTCATTTACGAATATGATATCCACTTAATGTTAGAAAATTGTAATTTGGTCCACATACAGATCCCATAGCTTTATTTTGGCCCTTGATAATATGATTTAAAATCTTAAAGCTAGTAGTTGTTGAGTCAATTCAGTATAAAGCTCTGGGAAATAATTTACTTTGACAATTTATATATCTGTATGTGGACCAAATTACTTCTCCTTAACCCAGAAATCTACAACGGGCGTTAGATGATAAGGTGATTGCAGGTCTAACGTGCAGTGTACCCTGCCATGAGTGTTCAGTTTCTTTTCATCCAAACGATCTTTGAACATGATTATTCTTTTCTTTTTACTAGGACAATTACTTACTTGACTTAAGCCTTTCTCACTCCCTTGTGGAGCATAGGCCACAGACAATTCTTCTCCACTTCTCTCTGTCCTTTGCTAGTTGGTGGATGGTGTTCCAGTTGTGTCCTTTCTCGGCCCTTTCTTTTTCAAGGACTCTTCTCCACGTTAGTCTTGGCCTTCCCCTTTTCCTCTTCCCTTGTGGTGTCCATTGGAGGGCTTGACAGGTGATATTAGATCTGCCTTTCCTTAGGACAATTACATGTAGATCCAAATAAACTGTACCCTGCATTCACATTGTTACCTCTCTCTCTCGGAGGTTGTGGCGCAATTCAGCTCAGTTAAATTAAAACTTCGATCTTTATAAATATATCCACTTAAATATTTATATAAGTTTCAAATTGTTGCACCTTTACCTCCAAAGATTCCATCCGTACATGTATGTTACTTTCGAAATTAAGACCCCTTCCCTTGTCCAATAGAGGTCCCTCCCTGGCAGTACCAGGAGTTAATGTAACCACAGCATAATCTAACGCACCGACAGGTTTACGAGATCGATCGTCAGGCCACATATATATTTTCAAGGAAGCTTTTGCCGGTACATGGTCTCGCACAAGGAAACTTATTAAAATATGTTGATGATATAGGGAGTTGTTACTTTAGAAAAGAAAAATTTCAGAACGTGCTGTTTAATTTGACTTTTTCTGATATTACTACCTATTAAAGTGATAAATCCATAGCTTTATACTTGCCAAAAAAAATCTCTATCTGAAAAGACAAGAATAAAGAAGAAACATAGTGCTTAAGAAATACATGTGTTTAAGAACAGGAACGAACCCGCACCCCCCCCCCCCACACTCCCTCCCCCCCCCCCCCCCACACACACACACACGCGTGCGCGCGCGCGCGCGCGGTAAAGACCCCCTGCCAAACTAAAGATAAAGATTGTTTGGAATGCCAAAAAAAGATTTTTGCCAAAAATGAAGAACCTCTTTGTTTGATGTTTTTTCTTTTCTTTTTTTTTATTGCGTCGTACAATGTTTACGTGTATGTTAGTTCGTTCGATTTTTTTTTCCAAAAAAGGAAATAAACATTTCCTCTTTTTATTGAGATTTTTTATCAGTAGACTCTAATTGATTAAAGAAAGTGGACTTCTAAAAAAAAAAAATTCCCCTGCCTTCTCTCTTGGGTCTGAAAACCCCAAGGCGCCCATTTCAAGCAAACAATTTTCTTAGGTATTGCCCCAGGTCCTTTTTTTATATATCACCATTTATACCAAAAATTAGAACAAATATCTATACTACTATATTAAATAATAGACTCAAATTTTTTTTAGCTTTAATACCGAGAAATCGGAAGAGTACTGTTTTTTGTTTAATGTATTTTAAACATTATTGGTACTTGAAGATTACTAATTTGTTTTTATTTTTTCTCAATCAAGCTTCGTTAATTAATAATCAACGAAAATTCCTCAAAAAATTCCTGAAATCATATGAATTTTTTGGATTTTACAATCTTGCGCATGAGCATTAGGTCTCACAACACTATATTTCAAAACATGGCTGAGGCAAAATAATTTTCGAATTCCCCTTCGTTTTTAGGGGTTTTCCGCCAGCGACAGGGGCTGTACTAAATCAACGTGTAAAAAGCCTGATTTTCCCACCTTTGTAAAAATACGAGGTCACTTGAATTGTTTCGGCAGGGGGGTGAAAGGGCTCGGACATGATTTTCAAGCACATGTGTATAACTTTGATGTAAACAAACTCTCGTGCCTTTGTGGAGGGCTGTGTGTTTTTTGCAACTAGATTGGTTAGGAACAATTGTTTTAAAAGTTGTAAAAAGGGATTTTCCCAGAAGTTTGTTTTAAACTCGCTACCCGTGTCTAAAATTGCGTAATTTTGGTAAGAATATATTGTAAAAAATTAATAGCGGTGTGCAACCTTACATTCTTCTTCTTCCGGTATAGTTCAGACCACCATCTGGTGTAATTTCACGCTAAATCACGGGAGGCTCTTTATTTTATGTTTCCACAATATCACATTTGCATGGATAAACTTGGAAACGATAAAACAAATGCGTGTTAATTTTCATTACAAAAAATTTTGTTCATCCAGGAAAATACGGGAGATAACTCTAACACAGTGCATTTACTATAAAAAAAAAATCCCGAGAGTTTCGAATGTCAACATAGTGTTTAAAAAAAACGTTGTTGAAATATGTTGAATTCTGCAATTACATAATAAACTTCTCGAAGAAAGGTATTTACAGCTTCAAAATGGTATGTTGTGAACAATTTGACTGTTTTTTCAATGCAACTTTATTAATTTTCTCCAAAATCGTTTTGGAGTGATTCTGCAATTTTCTGCTTCATTGCGGGTATATTGGTATGGAACGCCAAATTAACATATATTCAAATATTTGTACCTAGCTTCAAATAATTGTACCTATCTTCAATTAATTGTACCTATCTTCAAATCATTTGAAGATAGGTACAATTGAATTAAAGATAGGTACAATTGAATTGAAGATAGGTGTAAATAATTACTACCTATCTCTAAATAATTATACCTATCTCTAAATAATTATACCTAGGTACAAATGAATTATACCTAGGTACAAATGAATTATACCTAGGTACAAATGAATTATACCTATCTTCAATTCAATTAAAGATAGGTTCAATTGAATTATACCTATCTCTAATTCATTTGAAGATAGGTAAAATTCATTTAAAGATAGGTACAATTGATTTGAAGATAGGTTCAATTCAGACATATCTACAAAGGATTTGAAGATAGGTACAATTCAATTATACCTAGGTTCAATTCGTGTTGTGTGTTGTTGAAAATAATGAACGCTCCCTTGAAGACATTTCAACATGGAGGGAAACGAGGGAAGCACCAACAACGAAGAAGAAAGAAGAAATATATATATGTGTGTGCAATATATTTGCAAAAGGCATCATTTACTTATCAAAATATACATGTATATCAATAAGAAAGCCAAAAACATGTATACCCGAATACCCAAAAAGTGACGGAGTTAGGGTAGTGACGTAGTTAGGGTTCTTTACATATACCTAAATAAAAAACTGGCTTTATTTTTTTCCATAATTTTATCAAAGAATGTATAATTCAGTTGATAATCACTCTATTTATTAAAGCGGTAACAATTATTATGAGTTTTTGTTTGTTTTAAGGCTCAATCTTTCGAAAAGTTGACAAAATCATATATATTGCCTATTTTATCATCCCGATCCCGATCTTATTTCTAAGTCACCTTTCTTCAATCTTTTTTTTTTTTTATTTTTATTATTTATATATATATAAAGGTGTTAAGGAGTAATGTCACCTCTGATTTTTCTTTTATAGATCTTTAGGACATCCATTTTTTATTACTATCTCGTGTATCGAATAAACTTTATTCATAAGTTGTGACGTAACGGAAATGACGTACTGTACAGTATTCATTATTGCCAATAATTTAGTAATTGAAGATAGGTTCAATTCAAATGTACCTATCTTTAATTCAATTGTACCTATCTTCAATTCATTGCATTTGTACCTATCTTCAAATCAATTGTACCTATCTTCAAATGAATTAAAGATAGGTATAATTGAATTGTACCTATCTCTAATTCAATTTGAAGATAGGTACAATTGAATTGAAGATAGGTACAATTGAATTGAAGATAGGTACAATTGAATTGAAGATAGGTACAATTGAATTGAAGATAGGTACAATTATTTGAAAATAGGTACAAATATTTGAATATATGTTAATTTGGCGTTCCATATATTGGGGCATTTTAACAGTGGTGAAAGCCTTTCCCGAGACACGGTTAGATTATTCCAACTCAGCAGAGTGTAGTGAAATTAATAGCATTATTGTAGGCTTGAAGTTTGGTTATGCAAATGTCCACAATATACGGTGTTTCGATGTATCTAATTTGTAAATGCCCGATATCATATGCAATGTCAACTCGTGCACGGTATGGAGATAATGATGTTTCATATGATGAAAATGTTAAATTGTTCAAGCTTGTACATGAATACATTAAAAAATCCAGAAGATTTGTGTAAAGAAAATAATGTAATTAACACATATACTGAAAATGTAAACAAAATTATGCATATACCTATATTTATATATATATGCTGTAACCTTATTGACAAAACTTGATAATTCTGTTCTACTTTTGTTATAACCGGTTTTGTCAATTTTATCTTTTTTTTCCCCTCTTTTTTTCTTTTGTTCACTTTGCTACACAAAAAAATCATGTATTCTTAATTGTATCATTTAACTCCACAATTCTTGTATTTTATACATATGACTACCTTGTACCTAGTGGAGAAGGCTTAAATAGGCTTTGCCTGCTGCCCAATCCTATTATGTAAATATTATTTTGCATAATAAAATATGTTCAAATCAAAAAAAACTCGTGCACGCACGGGTTAAAGTATAGTTTTATTAAAAATCAAGCACTCACATGTTTTATATTTGGGTACATGTATGACTTTTATAAAAAAAAAAAAAAATTGTTTTCAGTAATTTTCGGTCCTGACACTGCATGGAGTCTTCGGCTTCGGCAAATTAAAAAAAGTCATACAACATAACATACATGTATAACAATTACTTAACTTTTGTCTAAATAAAAAAAGAGATCCGAACATCCCCTTGGCTACTGTGTGTTTCTGTTTTTCTTTTTGATAATACCATATTACATACGGTATAGACAGAGACAAAAAATATTATTTATGTGATGTCTCTGGTATAGATGAACAATATTTCTCTAGTCTATATTCTTTAAATATGTTAAATTGAATTAATACATGATTTACTCGAATGATTCTCAACGTACTAAAAATATTCATCACCTTGATTCATTCACAAATGTAGGCAGTGGTTGAACCAGGGACGTATTTACTAACGTTAGTATATACATGTACGTCACTGGTTAAAGGTTAAACATAAGCATGGATTGATTGTACTACCCGGAATCAAACTCGTGAGACGGGTTTTAAATTTACACAGCATAAATTGTTTCCTGTTTAATCGAAACCGGTTTTGAAATTTGACCATGTTGTTTTCAAGTTGTGTCTAGGCTTATTGTGATACTTGTGCAGAAAAAATACCTGTAAGTATTCTCATATGTGTATACTTAATAAAACAACGTCTGTTTATTTTCTTGACAGTCGCGACATTGACTTTAAATTGTTAAAGTCGAAGGGTCAAGTTTTGACAAGTTTTCAGTAAATAAGTAGTGTTAACTTGATCACAGGTCTGGCTGCACTCTGGCATAATTTTTCTCTTGTAATGGACCATTTATCGAAGGCAAGGGAAATAATTGCTGTTGATGGGGGCAATAATTCAATGTTGTTATTGTTTAAATAGTCAGTAAACAATGGTAAACATGGTAAATAAGTATTAATTTAACAAGACACAGTGATCAGACTTTGAATTTTTAATGTTGCGACTTGAATAACACTAGGTGTGTTCTAAGATCAAAGACGAGGTAAATAGAATGCTGCCAGTGAATAAATGTCAATGACTATTCACCATGCAGTGGCAAATAGCACATAAACTTTTTTATGGTTGGCTAAAATTTAATTTTAACTTGTTGTTATTCTACTAGAAAAAATACGCAGACTGAGGTAAACACACGATTTTCATATACATAGTCATATAATTATATATATATATATATATACGTACTAAAATGACATACCCCTGGTCATGTTTTTTTTAATATCAATTCTAACAATTTTGAATACGGGAAGTTTGAATTTTTAAAAAAGAAGGGGATGGAAGAGAGAGTTAAATGACATTGAATATATCCAAAATAAGTTCATAGGTTATAGTTATTTTTTTTTTTAATTTACATTGTTTTCATGTTCAATATCTCATGTTCAATCTTAAATTTTGTTTTTTAAGTAGATAATTAAAATCCAGTGATGTAATTTTAAAAAAAAGTCTTGCCTGCATATTTCCCTGGGGAAATCGGAACCACCTGCCTACAACAATGGAGACCCGCTCAATATACTCTGCCATCATTGTGGTGACTGTGGCAGTTTGCTACTACAAGGCCCTTGATTGTGGCTTTGTTTTTGATGACATGTCAGCCATTGTCGAAAACAAAGACCTTCGACCCAGGACTCCAGTGGCGAATCTGTTCTGGAATGATTTCTGGGGAACTCCTATGAAAATGGTTTGTTCCAAAGATCTTTTGATTTTTTGTGTTTCATGTTTACATAGAAAGTGATTCTGTATAGTCCAACTCGAGGCTCTTAGGGATACCTTTGGGGAAACTTAATTCAAACTAATATGTAGCTTAATTCTTTAGGAATGCCTATTAACTTAATTTGTTGGATTTTGATCCTTGAGTTTTAAGGATATATACCAGTAATTAAAGTTTACATCTAAGCTAAACCTGTATAGTTTACAAAATATCTTTGTTTACTTTACCCTGTTGTGTCATATTTTTTATGTGTTCTGAGCAGGTCATTACATAGGGGCTCCCTATCTAAGTTAGTACATGTATATAATATAGTTTTGTAAACTTTGCTTGAACAGGAGAAGAGTCACAAGTCATACCGCCCTCTCTGTGTTCTGACGTTCCGCATGAACTACGCAATCAGTGAACTGGAACCGATGTCCTACCATCTGGTGAATGTTGTTCTACATGCCATCGTCTGTCTGTTGTTCATGAAGTAAGTTTTCTTGACAACGATTTCAACGCCAAGTCATATGTTTTGGTAACTTCCTAAATTAAAGCTTGCCTTTATTTATGCATTTTCACCCATGTTCATTAATTTTAAAGAAATGAATGCTAACAAGTTCAGACTGTCTATTGAAAGAATTATGTGTACTGTTTTATGCTTACTTTTACTATTTTTCTTTTTTTATTTGCAAAATTAAAATAGTATTATGTTGAGATCTTGAAATTTGAAATGATTTAGATTACATGTATATACATATATACCATGGCAATAGCTACACATGATACAGTCATGTAGTGAAAAATTGTGGTGATTTAAAGTACCATATTGCTTTACCATGTTTACCATGATGGTGTTTTGTCTATTCTCAAATTATAGAAATCAATGATGTAGAAATATCTGATGCCCTGCTGTTTGTTTTACAGAGTATGTAATATGTTTCTGAAGGAGTTGACCAGTTTTTTAGCAGCATTACTATTTGCCGTCCATCCTATACACACCGAAGCCGTGAGTTTTTATATTTTCAATCGTTTTATTGAATCAGTCTGAAATATTTTTAATTTCTTTGTCAAGTCTTTAGAGAAAAAAAATGATATTGTAAACTTTTCAAGTATAATGTTCACAGTTGTTAAAATACCGGTAATATGATTTTTTAAATATTTTAAGTTTCTGCATCAATGTCTATCGCCATGTAATTCCAATGTAAAGAAAACTGTCAAAAAATGTCTTCATACTTCAATAGACATTCAAATTTATCATGTTAATGTATGCACAGTAGATGTATTTGTCAGAATATTTTAAGAAATGACAACAATTACATCTATGAAATCACAATTTGTCACTGAGAACAGGAAAGTCATGAATTGTAATTTTTCGTACTGTATGTCTTAATCGATTGTAATTAAACTTTGTATGCAGGTAACAGGTGTGGTTGGGAGAGCGGAGGCCTTGTCTTCCATTTTCTTTTTGGCAGCACTGATCACTTACTCCAAGTGCACCTCATACCATGGCAAAATCCGTAAGTTAACATGTTTAGTTGCCCAACCAGTCAATAAGATATGATCTATGATTATTCGTGAAGGATAATCATTATCATATTTGTATTAGCATATGCCACATAATTTATAATCAGGTCCTTTAAAAACAAGACTACTGAAAGGGGTATCCTGATATTTTTTTATATCAAGATATACAAGTATCGAAAGGTCGCGTGTCAAATGCATGTAAAGTGTTATGTTTCTTAGGGTCTCACTAGCGAGAATTCAAAGGTGAAGGTGACATTTAGCAAAAAATTCCAACTACTGTACACATATTTATTTTTCCTGAATTTTGGTGTCCTGCAGTGATTTAATCATGTTAATGAATGGGGTCTGAAATAAATGGTACATGTACATTTTGCACATCACCAGTACATGTCACATGCATGCACCCTTCATATGACTTAAAGGATTTTAGTTTTATGCATTTTTTCTGTCAACATGGTCAATTCAAGCATTATATTTAGTTCTGAATCATATCATGTACAAGTTAAAGACACTAATCAAATTTTGGGGTTTTTTTTAGCAGTAACTTCGAATACTTCTTTATTTTGACAGAGTGGCCTCCATTGATAGGAACTGTTGTTATGGTTACCATAGCAATGCTGTGTAAAGAGCAAGGAATAACAGTGATAGGAGTGTGCTGTGTGTATGAGGTCTTTATTGCTCAAAGGGTGAGTATATGATGACAGTCACTGTGCATTGAACATGTTTTTTCCAAGATAGGGGTCGATGGATGGTTTTTGTTGCCAAGGGAGGGAAGGGAGGAGTGGGTTAAGGCATATTGTTTGGTTCATTTCTATGTTTAACTTAATAGTAAACCTGACCTAGCCCCTTCCTCACCATTGTGCATGAGCTATAAGATGACTTTATCATGTTGATTATTGTTATGTATTAAGCAGTGTCTACAAGTTAGTGCATTTATTAAGTATTTTTCTTGCATATTATCAGGAGATAAAGCAAATTGTTATACTTTCATGTTAAATACTGAAATATGATTGGTTTAGACGCAGTTCATAATTTGTTCTATTACCCTCAGCGTTAGCAACGCACTTAGCAACGGGTAACATTACGAATTGTTACATGCACGAAAATCATGCGTGTACGGTTTGCCTGAGAATTCACGTTATTCCTATCTAAAAGCAGTGATGTTGTCTTTAAAATTAAGACATTCAGTATAACAAAATAGATAGTGCCTGTTTTGGAGGATAACAGTTGAAATTGACACCCCTTCGCGTCGGTTGACAATGGTTTTCTCGGGGTGTCAATTTCAACTGTTACCCTCCCAAACAGGCACTATTTATATACTATTATGTGTCATTCTAGGCATCATTCTTAAAAAGATTGCGTACAAGAAAGTGTACCTTGCCATCTGATTGAATAATCCACTTTAGATCTGCACATTTACTATTAATTGGTGACTACAATAGCATTATTAAAGGCCTCTCGTATTAGAGTATATAGTCTCTTTGTCATTTCAGGCATCATTCCAAGAGCTCTTGTCCATCCTGCTGAGTTTTTTAAGAGGGAAGCCACACATACCGCCCTGGTTGAAGAACTCCATTGTACGTGCCATATTTCTAGTGGGAACCACTGTCTTCTTGTTGATGGCCAGAATAAAAGTGATGGGGGCCCAACTTCCTGTGTTCACAAGGTGTGTGATTCATATAGAAGGTCATTTACTGTAAACCAATTTTTATTCTCTGCGATTTCATTTTTCTGAAATACCAGTTACTTCTTCAAGACAACTCCTTTTTTGTGTTCAAAATATAGATTTTGTGGAAAAAAAATACAAGCTTAAGTTAAAAAACATTTGATGACTGGACTGTGCCAAGAAATATTGATCACGAGAAAGCTCTTGCAAAAAATTTTGCATGCCAATAAAAGTTGGTTTACAGTAAATATATTAATCAAAGTACTGAAAGTACTTGAATTCACTACTCATTTAAACTGACCATGTTGATTTTTTTTTTTTAGAAAAAACTTGATCTAGAAGATTTGAAGAAAACAAAATATGTACATTAGGTGTTATTTCAAGAAATAATAAAATTGCTTTCATTCTTTAATTTATTAATGAAATAAATTCTAGATATTAAATACAGATTTCTTGTCATTTCATTGGATGATTTCAATCAAATATTAAAATTATTTTAAAATTACTTTTTCATTTGTTACATGTACTTCCATTACGCATGTTATATACACGAATGTGAGAGATTTTTTTCTTTATATAGATATGATAACCCTGCTTCTATGGAAAACACACCTGCCAGGCAGCTGACCTACAATTATCTGCTGCCAATCAATGCTTGGCTCCTCCTCTTTCCCTCAGGGCTGTGTTGTGATTGGACAATGGGAACAATCCCAGTCATCAGCTCAGTACTGGATCCAAGGAATCTTATTACCGTTGGATTCTATGCCGTTTTAGGAAAATTCATTCATTTCATGCTGCAACAACAAGATAAAAGAAACAGGGTTATAATCATGGTAATTATATGATATTTAATAAATTCATTTATTATGTCCTATTGATTTTGTGTGAAATTGATCATGATTTGCTTGATTTTTAGCTCACCTGAGCTGAAGGCTCAAGTGAGCTTTTCTGATCACCTTTTGTCCGTCGTCCATCTGTCCGTCTGTCTATAAACTTTTCACATTTTAAACTTTTTCTCAAAAACTACTTGGCCAATTTCAACCAAATTTGGCACAAAGCATCCCTATAGAAAGATGATTATAAAGTGCAGAAATGATAGACCGATCTTTATGTAAAACGTACGGAGAAAACCTCGAACCTGTTGAAAAAGAGGGGTGCATTTTAAAAAATCTTCTCAAGAACTACTGAGTCAAATTCAAAGTAATCTAACATAAATAATCTTTATGGAAAGGAAAAAAAAAATTGCAATAATTCTGATACATATTGTTTATTCAGAGCCCTTCTCTGCCTTTGTCGGATCTTTAACTTTCATTTTCTGTGTGAATTTTCTCCACATGGTATGTTTTTCTATACAGAGCCTGTCTCTGATGATCCTGCCCTTTGTCCCAGCCTCTAACCTGTTCTTCCCCGTCGGGTTTGTGGTGGCTGAGAGGATCCTGTACACCCCTAGCATGGGTTTCTCCATGTTGGTGGCCCTGGGATTCCAGATCTTACTGGACAACAAGCAGTAAGTGTACAGTGCTGAGTGGCATTATTAGATTACATTAGATTATTAACATATTCAAAATGTTCAAGGTTTTATATGCTGGAGAGCCTTGTATGACTACTGTATACAGGGTTATTTTTGCCCCGGGCAATATTTGCCCTTCTACCATTGTGAATAGTTTCGCTACATCTTGAATTCGCTCAGACGCAGTTGTATTTATAGAGAGATAATTTGGGACATTGAACTTTTCCAAGTCTTAAATTTGCCCACTGGCAACGAGGGCAAAAGGGGCGAAAATAAAATGGGGACAAATATTTCCCTTTATGTATACAGTATTTTCATTAAAAGAAAGAGGAGGTGGCATATTTTTTTATGCGACTTTTGATTACCCAATTGCAGTTGACATAAGATTTGTCGTTTAGAGTTTACTGCTGATGCATTAACAATGTTCTGTGTAGAATATAAAAAAGTTTAAACATGAAGCAACAGATGATGCATCATAACTCAGCTGTACAATATATTTTATGTGTTAAAGCAGCCAAGCATAGGATAGAGCTATGCAGACATGGATTGAGACATTGGGTTGCTCAAGACCATTAATGAAATTGACCATGGGTTAGGATCAACATAATAATCTCATGGCTCTCTAGCCAATGGTTAAAATTATGTAGGAGAGTGTAGAGGGTGAAAGTTTAGTACATAAATAAGGCCAAAGTTTAGTACATAAATAAGGCCAAAGTTTAGTACATAAATAAGGCCAAAGTTTAGTACATAAATAAGGCCAAAGTTTAGTACATAAATAAGGCCAACAGTTCTGTGTGGATGACAACAAATCATTCTGGCAGATTATTTATTCAATAATTAAATCTGTCAGTGTTGACAGTTACTGGTTCTTTTTTCTAAAATACATATAATTATGTACTTGCTTTTTAGCTTTTATTTGCTATAGTCTGTGCCAGATTACTCTTAGAACAAGGAAATCGATGACTGTTTCCTTGCATTCATTTTACAGTCTGAAGAAAAACACCACACAGTAAAAAAAATTTGGTTTGTGAAACACCTTTGATAATATATGCTTATTATATAGTCTATTAAAGTCCATGTCTTTCATTATTTTCTGAATTTACTTGAATTTGAAAATGGTCTCTTCTTTTTATATAAACATTATTTTATTATGTAAAAACATATTAGGATTGAGTAACAGGCAATCTGCCTATTCAAGCTCTTTCCCAAGAAGATACAAGATAACATATAATGGAAACATAGAACAATTAATTATGAAAAACACATAATTTTGAGTACCAATTTTAAGGAGACAGATTGAGGATTACTTACAATGATAAGAACATACTTAGTCTACATTATATACATAATCATGGGCTCTTAAATTATGCTTACTTCCTGTTGCTAAGGTTTTCTTTTTTGAGATATGACTTTTTGAAACCCAATGTAGACTTCGCAGAACATTAATGAATTTCATGTTCATAAGGAAAGGAAAAACCAATTGTTCCATTTAGTTTATAATTGTATGGAGCCTTCAATGTTTCCTGTCAAACTCAGCAACCAAAAATAACTGTCCAATCATGCTTATATTGTAAACAGGGTTTTTTTTCCACCCATGTTATTTTTGCAAACAACTTCCCCCTGTTTTGAATTTGCCCTAACAAAGTTGTGTTCAAGAGAGATTATTTGAGACATTAGAAATCGCCCAGTCTTAAATTTGCCCGCTGACAGTGAGGGCAAAAACGGCAAATAAATATTACCCTATATACAGTAACCACTGGATGAGATACCTCTTCGGACCACAGCTGCAGTTTATAGAAGAATTTACAACAAAGTCATGAATATTTTCAGTCTCATGAAAAATATCTTTTAATTAATGAATAAAATTTAAACAAAACCAGTATTTTCATCTTTAATTTTGATCTCTATAATAATATTATACTTTTTCAGTCATAGAATTTAAATATTGTCAATGATAAGCACTAGCTGTGTGATTTATTAATTTGGTTGTTCACTCACTTACACCTAATCACCATTTATTCTAACTTGTCTCATTCACAATAAAAATCAAAAAAATTGTATGTGTTCTCCTTGACTCTTTTGTATTGAAGGAATCTCACCAATCGCATGAACACTCTCGAGAATCTTTACAAATTTTAAAGTTCTTTTGAAAAAAATGCAGCCCTGCTGTATAACTTTGGTCAATAGTTAACCACTGATTAATAGACAAGTAATCATGCAGTCTGTTTTCTTGAAACAAGCGACAAACAGACCATACACAGTGTCAAAGAAAAATGCAAAGTAGATTTATAAATATATCTAAAGTAGCAAAACAATTAAATCAATCATTTTTTTTTTCATTTAAAAGGATATATATAACTAAATTGCATGAATTTATATTTATATATAAATATTATGTTTCAGCCCTTTAACTGCTATACAATTTTACCAAAAATATAATGTGTATGTTTTCTTTTGGTCTGATATTTTTTCTGCAAAAAGTGTTCTGCAAAAAATAGAGAATAGGCAATTTAAAAAGATAAATTTGTATGGAAATTGGCATTTGTATATAGTTTTGATGACATTGCGGAATTCGATTGTCTACCAACCTTTATTTTCCGATCCTTTTACTCTAAATCGAGGCCATGACCTTTGAGCCCTCTTAACAACTGGATAAGGGATTTACCCACGGTTAATGGTTGTATGCAGTGTTTTGAGCAACCCAGTTAAGATAAATTAGATTGAGTTTCACAGGAAACAGAAATGAGGAATTTTTACTTTCATACTGCTACTAAACTGAAAATGAAATGAAATTTTCTTCATTACAGGAACTTGAAGCCGTTACTATGGGGCATGCTGAGCCTACTTCTTCTTACTCATAGTGTCAAAACTTTTGTCCGCAATGGCAACTGGTAAGGGTATAAAGCACTTCAAAGTCATTCCAGTGATCAAATATTGTAGAGTTGTTTTTTTTAAAATTTATTTGCTATTATTGATAAAAACAAATATAAACATGTAAAAACTATGTTTTAGTATGCATTGCTATGTTTGGTTTTAATTAATATATGGTTTAAATGCTCAAATAATTTAAAAACTGGCAAATTTTGTTATTGTTTTCAAAAACCTTGGTTGTATTTATCATTAAAGGATATGGAAAATTTCAATTTTTCAAAAAAAGACACTTGTAAATATATTTCACAAATAATGCATGTCTCTCCTGCAGGTCTCTCTGATAGTCTTGTTTTACATTTTTTGCCGTCTTTTTCAGGGAATCAGAGTACAGCATTTTCAGATCAGCATTAAAAGTAAATACCAAAAATGCCAAACTGTTCAACAACGTCGGCCACGCGCTGGAGAAGTACGAAAAGTATGCAGAGGCCTTGGAATACTTCGAGAAAGCTGTCAGGTTAGTGTACTTGTAATCACAGGCAAACATTGTTAAGATCTATCAACACAGTAAAACACCCGGATATAGCGAACAGGCTTGTAATGAATTGATGCTCACAGCAAAGTGATTTTAATTCCCTGTGACTTTATTTTGTGTTGTAAACTTTATGGATATAACGAATTACGCTTACACCGAAGCAGAATCGCTCATCCGTGGCATTTTGTTAGAAGCATGTTTTATTGTACCCCATATATCAATACTGACAATCATGATAATAAATGTATCGACATTTTATATATTCATTTGGTTAAGAAATAAAATCCATTAACAAACACTCATCAAGAATTTAAAATTTCAGTAATATTTTGATCCTTTTAAAATCTGTATGATTCTTATAAAGAAAAATGTATTGAATGAATTATTCATTTTAAATGAATAACTTTGCAGTGTACAGCATGATGACATAGGGGCCCACATCAATGTCGGCCGGACATACAACAACCTAAACATGTCAAAGGAGGCGGAGGCAGCCTACAGGAGAGCCCTCAGTTACTTCCCTCAAGTCCAGCCAGGTAATGAGTGTAAACAAGCCCTTGGTTACTTCCCTCAAGTCAAGCCAGGTAATGTTTGTACAGAACCTCAGTTACTTCCCTCAAGTCCAGCCAGGTAATGTGTGTACAAAACCTTTGTTACTTACCTCAAGTCAAGACAGGTAATTTGTGTTAAAGAAGACGGCATTTCCTCAATTAATGTGTTTTTACCCCCTTCCTAAGGCTTGGGAATTGAAGATGCTCAAGTCATTGGATAAATATCATAAACTTATAGTAACCATTACAAATAATGAAAGGTCCCTCAATTGGGAGTTTGTTCGATTTTCTTAGTATTTTGACCTTCATATTGTTTTCAGGCAAGAGCTACCAGGCCCGTATAGCTCCGAATCACCTGAACGTTTACCTGAACCTGGCGTCACTGGTCAGCAAGGACCCCAGTCGACTGATGGAGGCAGATAAAGTAGGTCACCACTCTATTGATTAAGAGATAATCCTAGTAATTTACCTACATAGTTATTTAATGACTAATCTAAAATTTTATTTTTTTCTTCAGGGTTCTTTGTTGCTTAATTTTTAGGTGTCATCTAGTAAACAATAATTCAATCATAAAAAAAAATATTGAATATAAATTTCATTGTCAAATAAAAAAAATAGCAAAACTCACAAAAATGTACCTATTTTGGATTAAAATGCTAGCATTTGTAGAGAAAAACAAGTTATATGGATGTAACAGTTTATATTAACAAACAAAAACAACAAAAAAACTGTGGGTTTCTTCTCCTTGTAAGAGTAATGTTTTAGAGTTTTACCTTGAAAATGATCCCTTAAAAAAAGGACCTTTGATCTTGATTATATTGATTATAATTATTCTCACAAAGTGGTGTATACATGGATTCATTTGAACTGTTGGAGATATTAATGTTGCAAAATATTTTCTTTGCTCCATATTTTTGTTCAAACATTATTAATTTGGATCACTAGCATTGTTCACTCATTTTAATTCTTATTCTGATTTTAGTACCTAAAGACAGCTGTCAGCATGAGGCCAGACTATGTACAGGGCTACATCAACAGAGGAGACATACTGGTCAAACAAGGACAGTAAGTGTCTAATCAAACAGGGGCAGTAAGTGTCTAATCAAACAGGGGCAGAAAGTGTCTAATCAAACAGGGGCAGTAAGTGTCTAATCAAACAAGGGTGGTGTCTAAATATAAGTGTCTATAGTCAACTTAAGTAGTGAGTGTATATAGTCAACAGGAACAATATATATCTGTAGTCAAGTTTGGGCAGTAAGTGTCTTGAGTAAAATACAGAATTTAAGTCAATCAGGGAAAATAAGAGTCTAGAGTGAAACAGGGATAGTAAATATATGAAGTTAAGGAAAAGTGAGCCTCTGAAGTCACAGAGACAGCTTGTGTCTATACCGGTATATCCTCAAAATCAGTGTCTGAAGAAATTATGATATCCCTAATAATAACAATAACTTTTCAAGAGAGTGCTTTAATTTTTACAGGAAAGAAGAAGCATTAAAAGTCTATAAGACGGCTCTACAGTACGAACCAGATAATGCTGATGTCCTGTACAATGTAAGTAGGATTGAATGAACCAGATAATGCTGATGTCCTGTACAATGTAAGTAGGATTGAATGAACCAGATAATGCTGATGTCCTGTACAATGTAAGTAGAATTGAATGAACCAGATAATGCTGATGTCCTGTACAATGTAAGTAGAATTGAATGAACCAGATAATGCTGATGTCCTGTACAATGTAAGTAGGATTGAATGAACCAGATAATGCTGATGTCCTGTACAATGTAAGTAGAATTGAATGAACCAGATAATGCTGATGTCCTGTACAATGTAAGTAGGATTGAATGAACCAGGTAATGCTGATGTCCTGTACAATGTAAGTAGGATTGAATGAACCAGATAATGCTGATGTCCTGTACAATGTAAGTAGAATTGAATGCACCAGATTATACTTATATTTGGTGTAATGTCTATTGAATTGGATTTTTCTCTAAATGATACATGTGTAGATGAGACATCCATGATTTCTAAAGATTGAGATTTATGATTTCTAAAGATTGAGATTCATGTCAATGAAAACAATCTGATCATTAATTATTTAAATCAAACATCAATGATTGCAGCTGGTTTTTCAGTCTGTCACTTCTTTTATCAGATAGGGGTAGTGTTGTTAGAACTAGGGAGACCAGAGGAGGCCAGGAAAAGCTTTGAAGCAGCTCTGAATAGTGAACCTGACCATTCAGTAAGGCCAACAAAAATTAATTTTTAGTTTCCAGACAAAATAATTTTAAATGCAGTGCAAAATATAGATATATTATTTTTGTTTTCTTGGGAAGATTTGCCAAGGGGAATAACCCAATTTTCATATCTGAACTGAAATTTTCAAAAAGTGAACTACATGTATTACTCTTTTTAGTTTGACAATAAAATGAATCAGTGAGGCAGCATTTGACCTTGTGCAGCAGTGCCTAAAAAACCAAAATTAATTTTATTTAATTTATTTTTTTGGAGGGGGGACACAAAGCCTCACTAAAAATTGAATACAAAAATTTAAACTTTGCATTGTTTATGAAAAAAATCACACTTTTATACAAATTTGAAAATTGTAAGATTCAAAGTACAATGTCATTTATTTGAATAATTGAGCTCTGTTTATGATTAAGAGTTGACCATTTTCTTGTTTTCCAGCAATCCCTGTACAATTCAGCCATTATGATTCAAGAGTCAGGGGAACAGAAGATGTGGCCAGAGGGTATAAGGAGGTAAGGGGGATCCCAGGAACAATGAGTCCTCAAACCAGTGTTGATAACAACAAATATTGAAAATAAATCATTATGTATGGTTATAGCATAGACCAGGTTGATGGACAATGTATGCAGAAATTTCATTTGTAAATTCAAGTGAAGATGCATCATGGAACTAATGTTTAGAACATGAATTTAACTGCATTTAAATTCCATAACTGAAGAAAATAGTCCCTTTGGAATTTGCATGTTCTCCTTCTAACAGAAAGTGAGAGAAGAGGTTTTGTAAAACTGTTGATATTCGCCAAGTACCGTATATCCAGATTTTTTCACTTGTCAAAACATTTGTGAAAATATTACAGGATATAATTTTTGTGTATTCAATAATTTAGAGATCATGGAAAAAGCGATAGATCATCACAATTTGTACAACAATGAAGGTGAGGCAGATACTTTCAAATGTTATGTTTTTGTTTTCAGACTGAAGAAGCTGATCAAGCGGGAGCCAGGAGATGCCAAGTATTACTTCACCCTGGGGATGTTACATATGGACATGCAGGACTATAAGGAGGCTGAGAAGGACTTCAAAAACTGTATCAAGGTCAGTGACCTCTAAAGTGGGTCAAGTTTAATGACCCCAAAACTGGGTCAAGTTCAGTGCTTTTATGAACTTTGTCGTGGTCAGTTTTCACAAAAATTGAATCAAAGTCAAATATTAAAAAAAGAGTTTGATTATGGTCTTTGACCTCAAAATCTGGGTCAAGCTCATTGACCTCAAAATTTGTAGGAAGGTTATTAATCTCAATAGCTAATATGAAGGTTAATATCTTCGCTAACTAGTATCACATTTGTATGTATATTGATAACCACAGTGACTGTAGAAGCAGAAATATTTGTTTAGGATTTAAGTAATATGTTATTTTCGTTGGCAGTATGAATCACAGAAATTAAATCCATGACAGATTTTTAACCCACTGGAAGTATAAATGAATACAAAAAGATTACGATTTAACAAAATTAAATGCAAACTAAATTTTATTTGGTTTAAAAACAATGAAATTTTGACCTTCTACAGTAGTTCAGCAAACTTGGAAAAAAAAGATTGAAAACTGAACAGAGGCTGATAAAACTGATATATTTGGTAAATTCCACCTCTCTGACTGAATCACATGCTGTGGAATCATTTTTATTTGTGGGGGTCAAATTTCATAGCAAAAATTCTCCTGCTTCATGGGGACGTGATCTCGTTGGTAGGAATTTTTTTTTTGTAAATAAATGTTAAACATGCTTGCATATGCGTTGAATTTCGGGTTATACCCACAAAAGCCACAAACATTGTTCTCCCACGAACAATCAATGATGATTCCACAGTAAATGAACTACCAACTACTTGAAGATCATATTGATAAGATGGGCTCACTTGTAATTTTTACAGAGTGGCAACATGCATGCTATATGTGTGTATTCCAACAGTTTTCTTGAATTAGATTTGAGGATTGCATCTACTAAATATACTTAATATCATTGTGACAGTCTTTAATGTTCCATAGCTTTAAGATGAAGAAAATGTATATAATATGTAAACATGGAACTTTTTTTTAAAAAAATTTCATTTAACTTCTTTCCTTCCAGTTTGATCCTCTGTTTAGAAGTGCCCTCTTTAACCTTGCCCTGATGTTGAACAACAACCTGAACAGACCCATGGACGCCCTTCCCTATCTGGAAACTCTCATCCAGGTAATCATTGATTTTTTATTTATGAATCATTATACATGAAATGCACCACTTGAAGAATACATGAAACATCAGACTTTTGCTTGTGTTAGCTTTTAGATAGTGCAGACACGCCTAATTCAGCATTTGCTAGAAAAGATTCAAATCTTAGTACTAAATAATCTAGAATGAGGAAATTAAGTTTAGTTTTAATTGGTTTTTTATGCTTTCCCTTTTCTTAGGCATTTTATTTTTAATGATATGTTTTTCTGTATTCATTCAACCAATTTTTTCTCTAAAACATATAGTAAATATTGACAAAGTTTAACAGTAATACTTCTTTATACATTAAATTTTGCTAATGTAATTGATGCAATCAAAAACAGTCTATTTTTCTGTTATTTTTATGTAGAAAAAGTACTTCAAGGTATTCATCATGTAATTTTCAATGTATAGTACCATGCAATCAGACCCAACCTAACAGAAAGTAAACTCCAACTAAACCCAGGGTTTACTTTCGTGGTTTCCTCCGTGTTTACTAGAATGGACCCAGAGTAAACACACAGAGAGTAAATGCCGATCATAAGTAGACCCCTGAAAGCAGATTTTGAATATACAAGGGGTGGGAATGACGGGCAGTAATATGGTAAGATGAAAGACGGGTCTGCTTTACACTTATTAAGTGTTAAAAGTGGACCCCAAAAGCAAACCCATAGTAAACCCAAAGTAAACCCTGAATGGACACAAAGTTTTTTAAATAGCAGACCCCAAGTAAACCCTGAAAGTAAGCCCGGGGTTCAGTCGGGGTCTGCTCTGGTGTTAGGTTGAGTCTAATTGGTACTGTACATGTATATAGACTTGAGAGTTTATGAAGTAACAAGATATTCTGCTCATGTTAATAATGCTGTAAGACTGGTATCTCACAAACACAGTGAAACCTGATACAGCTGTGATAGTGTCAGGCAAGTCAGAAAACTAAATTACATTGCTTATGGATGGATGATCCTTAAATATTTGAAGTCCTGCAGAGTCACTTTGTTGGTACTCATAAAGCTCATTAATAAGAACTTTCCCAATACCAAAAGACATTTCTGATATTTTTACGGAAGAAGCCATTTCATAATTTTATGTTAAAAAAGACACAAATGTTATTAAATACATGCATTGCCTGAAATGTTGATTCTCATGAAAAGCTTTATGGTTCAAACAAAATGCTTATAAACAGTTTGCAGAAAATATTTTTCCTGAAACATATAAATACAGGTTTCACTGTTATTTTAAACCAATCAGTGGCTTAGAATTGACTTCTCTTTTTAGTTCCTCTTTATTGCAGACTTAATCATGTTGGATAATATAGCTTTTAAACAAAACATCATCATTCAGTGATGCAGTGTAGTGTGTGCTTGTATTGAGTGCCTAGACTTCTGAACTGTAATGTTATGAAAATAGCTGACTTTGCTGTTATTGTACTGTATATTGCTTTTGCTTTCTAATCATGGATTCATTCTACTTTATTATCATACTTTATCTTAAGTTAATGTCATTAACAGAAGTTTTCTTTTATGAGTAAGAAAACAAAATGAAAATATATTAAATACAGGGGAACCACTTCAGTTCAGATTTCTGTTTTCTAAGAAATATTCTTTTTTTTATCTATGGAAGTCCAATGCTTAAAGTTAAAATATGATATTTTTTTTTTATATAACAGATAAAGATTAAGTAATTCATAATCAGAGAACATTACTATCTTAATTTTTCTTTGTAGAACTATCCTGAGCACACGAAGGCTCTACTCCTAATGGGGGACATAAACGTGAACGTCCTGAAAAAGCTCGACGACGCGGAAAAGAACTTTGCTCGCGTGGTGGAGCTGGAACCAGACAACGTGCAGGCACACCACAATCTGTGCGTGGTTCATGTGGAGCGCGGTGACCTGATCCGTGCAGAGAAATGTCTCACCAAGGTCGGTGATAGTCCACAGTGTCCAAATTTTGACTAAAAATGTCAGTAATATTTTAACAGTTCAAAATACACAGGCCTGTTTTTAACAATATAGATTTTATCATTGTAGGTCCACCAGATGGCCCCCACAGAAAAGTACATCATTAACCATCTGAACATCGTCAGAACCAAGCTCAACCAGCTGATTAAGAAGAGACAGGAGGAGATGAAGATTCAGAAAGAGGGTCAACCACCAAAAGGCAGATAATCCAAGAAGAAATCTTCAAATATGCTCTGAAAAGCATAAAAAAGAAAGATGAATGCTTAGAGATTAGGTGAGAAGGAGGACCAAGGGCAGATAAGCCATTATTAAAAAATCATCATTTTTTAAAATCTTCTTAGAGACAGGCTTAATGAACTGATTAAGGAGTTATGAAGTGAAAGCAAGAATGAGGTCAACAAGGGGCAGATAAGCCATAGAGAAAGTACATGGCTGAGAAGTCTAGAGAATGTAGTGAAAGAAATACATAGAGATGGCTTGTAGAGACTGGTGATTGTTTCATGGCATTTGGTGAATAATGCTTCCAATTTAATTAGGAATATTTTGTTTTCAAGATAGAGGCTTACAGCTGAACATTATTTGATGCCAAGATGCAAAAAAAGTTCGTTATTAAACTTTTCAATATCCAATCAAAATGTATTAGGTGCTGAGGAAAAGATGTTTTGTTGACATTTTTGAAGATTAGCATTAGTACAACTTGTACATCCATGAATATTGATTATTATTTCGTTTTTTATTTTGTTTATACATGTCCCAAATGATGGCTGGTTTGTGCTCGAGTACATTTGCATAGGAAAGTATATTTCATGTTTTGAAATAACAATTTTTTTTCAAATTCAAGAAAATGAGTTTAATTTATATCATAATAGTTCATGTTTATGTATATACAGGAAGATATACAATTTTTGTTTTTGAGTCTTTGCAGAGAGATTAGATAGTTTATTTTATTATTATACATTATACATGTATTCTTTTTTTTTCTTCTTTTTTTTTCATTCAGAGTCGGTGATGCAGAGTGCTAAAAGTTTAATTTCTCTTTTATGGGTGAAAGAGGTTTGGTATTATTTTAAGGGGTTCCATCATAGCTACTCTTGTGTTTTTCATTGATGTAAATTGATGCATTTTAGAAGAGGTTAAAAATTTCAAGGATGATAAATACATGTAAATGGCACTCAAATTGACAGTTTTTTCAGAAGTAAACTAAGTTGTGTCCCTTTGATGAAAGTCATTCTATAAGTAAAAAAAAAAAGTTCAAAAGGGGAAAAAAATGAAAATCTGCTTCTTGATTTTATAAAGCATTTGGGTAATGTTGAGAAAAATTGAAGTGCAGAACATTACCTAAACAAAAAAAAAATAAAAAAATCTTATGATTCTTTTTTCTCTCAAAAGATTTTGGTAAAAAGGACATTACATTTAGAAAATTTAGATTATTCTCATTGATAATGTTAGCATGAAGATTATAATTAGAAAAAATGTTGATTAAGCATCTAGTGTATAGATTAGCATAGCAAGAATGCTTCAAAGCTGGTTGCGTTGGATGCTTGTAGATTATTTATAGATTTTCAGGCAGGTATATAGACATGATATTTCTAGTTAATGCTCAGAAAACCTTTTTGTTTCCTCATCTTTACATTAATCTAATTTCATATCATAATAATCATGAATAGTGTTTTGTTTCCAGTACTCATTTGAATGGTTGTGAGAGAATTTGAGATTTGTTTAGTGCTTCTTTGTTTTGGGTTATTTTTTGTTTATTTATTTTTGGGGCTTAAAGTTTTATTACTATATTATGTAACCCTTTAAGGCAATTTTTTTTTATCTAATTTCATTTATATATATTTTCAAAAATGTTACAGAATGTTGGGAGAGGTTTAATGGGACGTTATGTGCTAAATCTTTTAGATATATATTATATTGAAGAATGATTACAGGTTACTTGCCTGTGAAGTAGTCTTGGAGAGAGAGAGAGAGAGAGAGAGAGAGAGAGAGAGAGAGAGAGAGAGAGAGAGAGAAAGAGATGTTTTGAATGATATGATTAGTGTACATGTAACAATTTTGTAAGTGTATTTAAAAGATGATTAAAAATTTGTAAGTAATACCTCCCAAAAATGATCAGAAGAATGATTCAAGGAGAAAATGCCAGCCATTAATATTATGTATTCATGAACTGATGTTCTAGTTTCAATTTATATCCATTTCGTATTTATCTAGAATTGAAATGATCATTATTTTGGCCCTGTTTTATGAGTTTTGACCATTCAGTCAGGTACATGTATTTACAATTGATTTTTATGACATGTAATTACATTTGTACATGCACATCATAAGATTTTCATTTTTTACAAAATGTTAATGTTAATGAAGTGAGCAGTTATTTTTCTTTTATTACATGTGCATGTGCATGTTATACAATTTCAACTATGTGTTATTACACATACACAGGTTGTATGCTTTTACTTTTGTTGAAGGTTGTGAACCATAGCTTTCATTACTGAATAATTCTGTAGAAATTTACAGAATGAAGCTGCTCAATTTATTTTAGAGAAAAAGATATTGCATCTATTAGACTACACGTGTATTAGGATCATTGCATATTATGTAAATGTAACATCATTTTTTTTGTATTAATGATGGAAGTTTTATCAAGACCATGTGCATGTAAAATTTACACCTTACTGGGATAAATATAGGTATGCAGTGATTGTTGGATAGTGAAAGCTAGATTATAATAAAAATTATTTTGTTGACAGCCTGTTTTGTTATTTGTTTCATCTACAATATGTTAGTTTGGGTAGGCTATACACACCAAAAATTACTTAATAATATAATTGATATTTAAACAATAAACAGATTTGTTGGCGATTCATACGGGATATGAAGGTAGTGACATTGCAGAAAAATACATAAACTGCCTTAGCGGGTTTTATATTTTTAATTTAATTATCTGCAGGGATTGCTTTCGTCATAATCATCAAAGCAAGCATTTTATTGCATCAGTACCTTAGATAAATAGTCATTAATAACCAAGTCGTCTTGTATGGGAATTTGAGTCTGACGTCATCGATATCTTGATAATTTCGTGCAGGCCGTGATTTTTGTTAGGTTGCCGAAGGTTTCAACCAATCGATAAATTGGTAAGAACTGGATCGTGTAGATTTCTCCCCTGTCAGTATCTAGTCTTTAGCGCTGTGAATTACATTCGGAAATACTAGTAGTTTTCTAAGAGGTGTCGACAATGCCTTTGAATTAACACACGCAGAATCCAAACTTTTTTTTCAATTATACATAATTTAGATTTGATATAAGAATATATTTATGGTAATATATATTAACCGTAATGAAGCGCAGATTTTTAAATGAATTTATAGAGCTATTCAAATGATTGAGTATGGTGGTAAAACGAAGTACCACGGATGATTAATTCATTTTGATTTGTTATTAAGGTGTTTTGTTATGTTTAATAAGTTATAATGTGTTTTACATGTTAGATAAGGGAAAAAATAAGTGACGCCGCTATAACCATGAATCCGTTGATTTGTAAGCGCATTTTCTTTTAAACAGTGTTTCATAGTAGCTCATCAAAATGTTTCACTTGTTCTGTAGGTTTTGCCTAATGAAATACAGGTATAGTAAGATTAAATGGTTAAGATTAAACGCCATTATTCTTAACCCCACCCCCACCCCCCCTTTCTTAAGATATATTCACACACGTTCAAGTATCTGTGACGTATCGACAACAAGTGTTTCATGAAATATGAGTTTTTTCCCTTTTTAAATAAAGTTCTCTCTCTCTCTCTCTCTCTCTCTCTCTCTCTCTCACACACACACACACACACACACACAGATTTCTCGACCTTGAACGTCTCGCATGTCATCTGACGGAAAGGCAATATTTGATAAAAGGTGCGGATAGTGAATTATAACCTGTATAAAGACATCTTTTGAAAATTAGAAAAATGAAGAGGTCTTATCAGCAAGGCCGGACATCACTATTTATGTCTAAACTTTGTATCGGTTTTCGTGTATCCTTTATCACAATAAACGGAAGCCACCTGCAAATCTTGGGAGATAATAACAGTAGACAAAAAGCTAGTGGTCAGACCATTTTTGCAATGTACAGTCTTCAAGAAAACTTTATACGAACATGAGGAGGCCCGCATTTCTTACATTGTATTCGATTTTCGCTCTCGGATATTGCCAGTTCGACTTTTCGAACCCCTACTCGGCAGAGCAATGTGCGTCGAAACTCGCTTGTTCGATGAATTACAGTAAAGTGTTTGACGCCAAGATAAGTGAACTGACATATCACCATAATCTCGATTTGTATAAACTTCGCAGCTTCTTCGTCGAAAAAATCACGCCCCTTGAACGCGAAACAGAAATACTGAGGACGAATACGTCCACCATGTTGCAAGGATTTGGGCGGGAAATTTCGAACGTTTACGCGACCCTGAGTCACGACAGAGAATTCATCAACAATCTGACGCGTGAAATGTATGATCTCGGTAAGTCTCATCACAGCGAGATTGCAATCCGGATGGACGACGTTCATCGTCTGGTGGATGAGCTCCGAGGAGTTCAAAATAACTTGGCTCTTTTGCAATTCCAAGTTAACGAACTTAAAGGAGTCAACGTTACAGGGACGACTCCTCAAATAACTAAACCTGGACAGAGTTGCGCAAGTAAGATAAATTCGTTCTATGGTAAAAAATGTAAATGGATTTTATACATTGTATATAGAGAGAAAAGCTCAATTATGTTGTTTTGTTTGTTTGCGGAATGATTTATGATATGATCCTCCAAATAACATTAACCATTATAGTCCCAAAGTTAAGAAATGGAACACGCTTTTAACTGTAATGCATTTGTAATTTCCCCTTAAACAATGCTGAAAAAAAGAACAACAAAACAAATGGCGCAAAATATTTTAAAATTTTAGCTGACAATGCCACTCTGGAAGAGTTGAGCGAGCTAAAAAAGAACAACACATTCTTGGAGAGGGTGTACAGTTTTGCCGCCAATTCCGTGAAGCGGCTGACGTCAGACGTGGCTGAGCGGGACAGACAGATTTTGGCTCTACAACAAAAGATCAGGAATCTTCAGAATCAGCCCGGGGTGCCTCTGGCCTCAAGGTGATTTTACTGCATTTTCATTTTTATTGCAGATGATACACGTGTTACCAAATTAATGTTTTTGTTTGAATTTACTGGTTGGCGGTAAGTACAGAATTTATGACAACATGAAAACTTCGTCATATTCTAACTTTTCTATTTATGCTCTCCCCGGTAATTTCAAATACACTGTAATAAAAAAAAATGACAACGCTATGTTAAATGTTCGGAGAACGGTAAAGGCTAAACTCTTCCGAAATTTAAAGAAGGAGCATATTTCCTATTTTTCGTAGTGTATGATTCGACAAGGACTCGAACTTCACCAATTATAAATCGTCATAGCGGTCTACAAATATGATATTTTTTTTTTTACTTTTATCGACGTTTTCCTTCAATTAGCAGCACCTGTGATTTACCTCTCGGACTCGGAAACTCCAGCGTGATTCCCGACTCGGCTATTTCTGCTAGCGAGACGCACGTGAATTACGTTCCCGCCGGCGCGCGCATCAACAGCCAAGCTGGATGGTACACTAATGACAAATCTAGGTCACAGGACTGGATTCAGGTAGACCTAGGTGGGAAGAAACACGTCACTAAGGTGGCGACTCAGGTAAGAATCGTCCATGGCGGTAAGTTGCGTCTAAACGCCACAGAGAGTTTCATGAAGTACATAATATACATGTTGATTATTCGTATGGTACTTTTTATAAGGAATAAGGAATCATTCTTTGAGTATTATGAGATGATAATTTTGGTCGGGGCGTGATCAAATCCAATAAAGCCCGAAGGGCTTTATGATAGATTTGATCACGCCCCGACCGAAATTATCACCTCATAATATTCAAAGAATGATTCCTTATTACTTATATTTATATAATTTTTAGCCATCGTACGATTAAATACTTAAATAAAAAATAAGCAAACCCCGCTGGCGCCTCATTTTGGCGTCATTTGTATTATGGGTTATATAGTACAAAATCGATACGTAGTGTTATCACAGGCAAAGACGCTGGAAAATGTAAATATAAGTGTTTATTGTATCTTGATTAAAGAGTCTATTGTGAGAACAATTTTTTTCGAAAATGACTTTGTATAAATAAAATTGTTTTATTGAAAAGGGGGCACCGTGTTGTGACGTATGGGTGACTAACTATACCATACAGTTTTCTCAGGACGGCGTACAGTGGACGGACTATCAAGAGCAATGTCAGAAAAAGGTAAAACTGGGAAGGATTTGTTATTATGAGGCACTGACAATGTAACAATCAAGCTCACTATAAGAACGAATTGAGTCAATATGCTTTCATTTCAAAAAAATTATATTTCTTCTCTTCAGTATTTCAGCGGCAACACTGACCAAAACACTATTAAACTGCAAATTCTTCAACCACCCATCGTTGCTCGATTCGTTAGAATAAACGTGGTTGACTTCAACCGGAAGTCCAGTAACGCTAACAACTACGTGGGCATGCGCTTTGAACTTTATGGATGTTCTGTCAGGTTTTAATGTTTTCGTCAATAAAATTGTTCAAACAAATACAATAACAAATTTTTTAGTATTTAATTGGTTTATATATAATTATTAGATGTAATTTGTTACGAATGAAAAACGTTTAGAAATGGCAAACCATAAACACCGTATCCCATATGTTTTGCCATTTTTGCAAGTCCTTCAGTTTCTATGTGTCTTTGGAACAATTTTTCCGGGAAATAAAGACCGTTTCGGTGACATTCTGCTTTTATCATTAAACTACATCCTCCCACGCCATCAATCGAAACTACTCGTTTCCCCTCTCCTTGTAAATGCGGTAAATATACCCTCAGCGAGGCTCCATAGCCCTCTACAACCAGTTGTTGCTGAGGAAGTTTCCGTTGTCTTTGCAAAGAATCCGCCGTTTCCCGCCAAGAATTTTTATCGTAAATTCGCAGACGACCACTGTTTTCTCTAAACAGACACGAGGCCGTTACAACGTCCTTGTTTACATATATCATCTGTTGTATCAAGTCTGGAGGAACGCTGCGTAAATCGGAATCCATCCACAGGACGTAATCCTCGTCTCCCAAGGCAGACTCGAGCAACAAATTTCGGGCTCTTGCTAAATGGCTCCTTCTTTGAAATTGATTGGCGTAAGAATGTTCTTTCATCCAGCTGTTTGTTTCTAGTCCTCCGGTGAAGTTAAAATGGAGGACGTCCGCCCTGCGCAGACCAATGGATTTAAATACATCTACTGCATTCTGTGCTTTTAAAAACGTCCCATCGTTGCTACCATCCTCCCCCAATACAACCGAGAGTCTATTTTTAGGATAATTCAACGTTCTGATAAGATTCACGTAGTTTTCTATATCTCTCTCGCTGTTGTGTATGGGTGTCAGAATTAACACCGAGAAGTCCTCACAAAATGTCTTGTTAAGTCTCGTGAAGAATTCAGCAATCTCAGGAGACACTGGTTCGGTTGTGTCATTTTTCAGGGAATGTTTTGGCACGGGAGATAACTTATATTTTGAAGCATTGAAAACTGTCCCTGTTTCATTATATTGACACATCATCGTTAATTTGCTTCCAATCACATCAGTACTTTGATTCCCTTGGCGTTTTATCATGGTCCAGTAAATTTTGATAATAGAAAATAGAAATATGAGGAACACTACTGACTTCAAGAGTCGTTTGTGGCTAACCATCGTAAAACAATCTACAAAAAGTCCATTTAAAATAAAGTTCGATAAGCGTACCGTATTTATGTTTTTATATTTAAATTAATTGAATAAAGTGAGGAGAGTGTCTGCTTCTCTCTCTCTCTCTCTCTCTCTCATAAAAATGAACAACTTATAATATATATAAAACAACAGGGTTCAACGATATATACTTACCTTTGTTATCCTTAATATTCGTGCATCTTATCACGCCATCTCGTATTCCAGGGTAAACAATATAGCTGATAAATTTAACATTTATTCAATGGCATGTATATGTACCGTGGTATATATATTGATCGTTCGAATTTACGAATGAGCACCCATGTGTCAAAAGCGATTTAATAATAATGAAGTTTTTAAGATCTGTTGAATTTTAAATCAAGTTTTATTGAAAGGAGTAAAATACCGGTATGTTATGGTGCATCAGTGTGGAATGAAAAATCAATGTGTTTGAATTAGACAGACAAGCCTACAGCAAGATCAAGCAGGGCGTGAATAAAAGATAAATTTGGTTTACGTCAGCATTTAATGAATTACACCAATAACATTGTCGTTATTGAGATAAGATACGACTCCCATCCGACTAAAATTCTTTTCCCCAATTTACTAGTTAAAATTGTTATTTTCTCTTAGTTACCAATGAGTTTTGCCGGTTTAACCCCATGTCACACCGGGCTGCGTCCCAAAAGTAATACCGCTGCGTCCATAAAAAATGCAGAATGCCGATGTGCGCCTGTTAGAAACCCCTACAGCGGCCGCGCAACAACACAGCGGCATCTTCATTTATCACGGAAGGGTCATTAGAACGCCATTTGACTCCGCGTACTTTGAGGATGTTACATTTAGCATGCAATAGAAATGAATTCGAAGTGGGGTCACCATGACAGGACGGGAAGATCTCTAGCAGCACCACAAGAACTCTGTCGGCGCTCTTGAGAAACGCACGTGCACATAATCGCACTAAATGAAGACGCGGTGATAAGTCGAGTGCGCTTACATGGAAAACTTTCGGAGTATTTTGGGATATCACTGCGATAAACCCCTGTCACACCGGGACTGCATCCTCAAGGCGATGCTGCTGCGTCCTTAAAATGTTAAATGCTTAGGTAAACGTAGCAGAGTTTCCTACAGCACCGCAACAACGCAGCAGCATCTTTTAAAATTTGTCGCGATGGAATCGCTTAGAACGCCATGCGAGGGCGCTCACTTTGAGCATGTACGTGGTTGCTCAAACAAACACGCTGTTAGATTGCGGCGACAGCGCCGTAGATCTCCAACAGCGCCACTGATGCTCTGTTGGGATGCTCAAGTAACGCACATTATCGCAGTATGGACGCAGTGATCGGTGGATTGCACTTGCACATGCAGAGACCTTTCGAGGTCAGTGATATCACTGTATCGCTTTTACTGCCCATCCACAGCATTTGAACGTGTTGTTTTCTTTTTTTTTTTTTTTTTTGTTTCGCTGCATTCACGATTATTGCACTCTTTTGCGTTTCCTCTAGTTTCATTAGCATCTATAAAGGGCCTACGCGGATTAGGATTTTGAAGATTTTGGAAAGTTGTCTTTTTTTTAGTGCGTTGTCAGCCAGACCGCAAAATTTTTAACAACGACTGTTGTACAATAGCAAATTATATAGTAATTATTCTCAAACCATATATAAAAAGAAGTAGTTTATATTATTCCAGGACCTATTCCAGGACGAACATTTAATTCATGTCATTGTTTTGTAATGTTACTAGCCCTTTTCTTAACCTAATAATGATTATTTTCTGTAGACCCGTTTACTAAGATTTTTGTTTGTCACAAAGTATTTCCAAAACAATAAATTACCTTATTTCTTATACCAACTTTTAAGTTGAGGTTTTTAAAGGGGCATGATCACGATTATTATTTGTCCAATTTTAATGTTTACAATGCTTCAGTAAAGCATTTTTAATATGCTTCCAAAAGGGCACGAGCCTTGTTTACATGTCAAAGAGTTGTGTCCGAGCAAGTCGTGTTTGTTTTAAAAAAAATTTACAGATATATGTGTATGTCATATTTCTCAGTTCTATATAAAATATTTCAAATCATCTTCATATGAATGAGGTTCCGCCATTCACATATTTGCTGACTCCGCATTTGGCTGCGGATACACAGGTTTCCATGCATGGCCATAGGATTTTCAAAATATTTGTTTCTTATTTATGGTTTTTCCTGGGCGGCGGAGGAGGTTTAGATCTTGTTATACTTTAGTATTATGGATGGACATTCTGTAATTTTATGTTACTTAATATAAGTCCTTTGTCAAATGGCTTGTTTGTGTGTTTAAAAGAAATAAACCTGGCGTCAGCCTACTCGGTCCGCTTCAGTGCAATGAAAGGGTGTTGCTATTATGAGTAAATGTATGAAATGAAGTGTGGACCATGATTTAAAACTCTTAGCGAATCATTAGAGCTTTGCTGATACTCGGAAGAGCGCAGTCAGAAGTAGAACTCTGTGGAAACGCAGTATATAATATGCCGTCGGAGCTCCGTTGATTAAAATGCATCGGTCGCGTCAGGACGCTAGCTTTGACATTTTCACTTAAATGCAAATTTTGTATTATATATATATATATATATATATATATATATATATATATATATATATATATATATATATATATAAAATATATATATATATATATATATATATATATATATATATATATATATATATATATATATATATATATATATATATATATAGTGCACGCAGTCAATGCACTGAACACGCAGTGAACGCATGGTTCAAAACTACGTCATGGGCACTCAGCGAGAGCGCATGCAATCAATTGCCAAGTACACGTACATGGTGAATTCCACGAGAACGCAGTTGCATGGCGGGAGCTCTGTAAAAAGCTTCGACCGCCGTGAGGACTCTGTGACATATTTTCTTTGCGAATACTTCGTATCAAAAATTTTACAATTTAATTCTAAAGAAATTTTCACATAACCTCATTGCAATTCGAGAAATTTTAAAACGTCGTAACATCTTTGTGGGCATGCAAACTGGTGTGACAGGGCGGTTGTTTTCTTAATCAAAGTTATCATCATGATGGTTAATGTGCATGAAACAGTTATAAGAATTACATCCCTTAAAATGCCAATTTTTCAGGTTTCTGCACAATATGAGTTCATTACCTGTGCGGATCTTAAAAGTGGGGGAGGATGATGTCACCGTATAATTAAAGGTCTGCCCCGTAAAATGGTCCGAGTGGACCTTTAATTTTAAACATTTAAGGTCCGATTAATCAATTGGCTCAAAAAGGATCCGGCCCGTATAAGTATAGGTCCTCCTGACATGAGAGGTCCGGGTATATACTTCATTTCTGTCTTTTTAATTTCGAGTACAAGTATTTTGTTACAAAATAAATAATAATCTTATTTTTATTCGATTAAAAGAGTACCTACCCGAAGTGAGTTCCTAAATATTCGCATAGTGTGTACACGAAATACAGTCAGAATATATATTCTTCAACGATTCAGTTATAACGATACCTGTAAGCATAATCATTGCTATGTTCAATAGTTCACCTTAAGGCATATGTGTAAGTCAGCTAGATCTTTTCGATAAAGTTATAATATCAGTATCATTGTATGGATATGAAGTATGGAGTTATGAAAATGTAGACATTGCAGAACTTTTTAATGTAAAAATGTTGAAACACATAATTTTTCTTAAACAACATTTAAATATATTATTATAAAAACGTTATAGGTGGAGAAACCTTAAACACATATCTGAAGTATAATATAAAGGAAAAAAGTAAGGAGGTTCACACACACTGCTTTTCCACATTACTTGATATTGCTATGCACACATAATGAATGGCAGAGTACGCATTGAGTAAAGTACGAAAGCCGAGAAGGATCATTCGAAATACGAGATTCGAGATTCGAAATTCGAGATTCAATATCTAAATTAACCAATCAAATCATGGATCTGAAACCTGTATCCTAGCAACATCAAACTGTTCTAAATAAAGATCATTCGTACATGCTCTTTCCTACAAATAAATGTCTTAATAGCTCTTATATAGTGGTTATAAAATGGTTAAATTAACATTGATGAATTAACCCCACACAGTATAAACAATTAAATTAGAAATAACACTGTTGGCTTTGCGAATCTAAGTGGTTTTGTTTGCCCTGTATGTATTTCCCCCCGAACAATTTTAACCCGAGGTGTATTCGTACGGAAGCTCATTGAGGCCAGCTAAGCAGAAAGAATAATTTCTTTTGCGTTAAAACGCAATAATTATTGCGTTTAATCGCAATCTTTTGCGTTAAATCGCAATATGTTTTGCGTTTAAACGCAAAAGATTGCGATTAAACGCAATAGCTATTGCGTATAAACGCAAAGAATATTGCGTTTTAACGCAAAGATTTGCGTTTAAACGCAAAAGTATTGCGTTATAACGCAAAAAATTATTGCGTTTAAACGCAAAGGTAATATTGCGTTTAAACGCAATAATTTTTTGCAAATAAACGCAAACGTTTTTGCGATTAAACGCAATGATTTTGCGATTAAATGCAATAATCGTTGCGTTTAATCGAAAAAGGTATTGGGTTTTAACGCAATAGTTACTGCGTTTTATTGCAAAACTGTTTTTTAATCTGTTAATTAAACCTAATGTTAGACATTTCTCGCTTTTTTCGTCGTGCTCTCTCCTCTATTTCTAATTTGTTTTTCATATTGTTTCTCATAAATCGAATCTTAATTATTCAATAAAATCAAATAGTCCACATCTACACTGTATAATTGCCATCCATAATGCTTTATTATATCATTGTTAAATGAAAATGATAATGTTTATTCAATATGACGGACTGATTTGGCATTTATTGTAATTGTTATATCACTGATTTGAATTAGTGATATCACATATTCAAAAAGTGATAGCATTTATTAGAATAGGTATTATCACCCATCAATCACCTATTTATCTTGTGATTTGAACAAGGGATATCACATATTTGAAAAAAGGTACATGTATCACTCTTGAGTTTGAATAGATGGAATCACCTATTCAGATAGATGATTTTACTTTTTGGAAAGGTTTTATCACCTATTCAATTTGGTTATATCTTGGAGACAATAAATTTTTATAGTATAGCCATCAACGCAACTGTTTGTGCAAGTTCCATTGTTTTAATTTGTGACACGAATTGACATGCCTCTATTAATAAGGCCCCTTGGCATTATGCTCTTTGCGAAGGAGTCTTTTCCGTTTTTTCAATTCAACTGTTTCTCACAGTCTAGATACCAAGTATCCGGCAAGCAAACATCACTGGTGCATCCATCAATTGCCATTTCGCATGTCATCTCTAAGGAAGAATTTGGAAACAAATATAAGCAAAGACTTATTCTCTCTCTTGTATTTATTTATAGCGCGATCCTTTTTTTGCTTAGAAGTGCCTGATGCTTTAACTTACTATTTCATTATAAGTTAATCCAAGTGAAAACCAGAAACTGAGTCTTTGTGATGTGTCAAGTGTTGTCATCAAATTACGCACTTGGTACATATACTGAAGTGTATAAATAAGCAAATGAATAAACTGCGATTAAACGCGAAAATCATTGCGTTTAATCGCAAAAACTTTTGCGTTTATTCGCAAAATATATTGCGTTTAAACGCAATAATAGCTTTGCGTTTAAACGCAATATTTGTTTTGCGTTTAAATGCAATACTTTTGCGATTAAACGCAACACATTGCGTTTAAACGCAAAACTTTGCGTTTAAACGCAATCCACTTTGCGTTTAATCGCAATACTTTTTGCGTTTTATCGCAATCTTTTGCGTTTAAACGCAAAATACATTGCGAATAAACGCAAAAGATTGCATTTAAACGCAATATCTATTGGGATTTAACGCAATATAAATTAATTTATTTACTGAACTGGCCTCAATTAGCTTCCGTATATTCGCCCCAGCTGTGTAAAAATCGGCTCGCGAAGAAAGATCTGTTTAATCTAAATGTTTTAGCTATGAAACGAAACTCAAAAAAATAATCGACATGTCAAAATATAGGTTATGATAAAGTTTTAAACCATAGAAGATATAATGATTTACAACCTCAAAGACAAAAATCCAGATAAGAATAGTGTATTGTAGGGTATGGCAATGCCATTGTCGATATGAGAGAGAGAGAGAGAGAGAGAGAGAGAGAGAGAGACAGACAGACAGACAGACAGACAGACAGAGAGAGAGTTTTGTAGTGTCAAATTCAGTTTGATTTAGAATTTGAAATTGATTTGATTTGTTACAAGCATATATAGACAATAATTAAGCCTCTAAAACGAGAAAAGAGAGGAGGTAGCTATATAGCTAGGGTAGGGCAGACCAACTAGCAAGCTTTAATTTTAACGGTGTTAGCGCACCTGTGATTTACATCGACTCTCTCTCTCTCTCTCTCTCTCTCTCTCTCTCTCTCTCTCTCTCTCTCTCTCTCTCTCTCTCTCATCACCTAGCATTTCCTTTTCCGTGAGGGGGCTTGGGGTATTTGTGATGTCTTACATTAGCTAGCAAAAATGATTAAAAAAAACATGAAATTTTCTTTAAATTGAATGTGTGCGGATGTTGTACGCCAATAATCTGTTTTCAGTATATACATTTCAAGAGGGGGGGGGGGGGGGCTATATAGTCCTAATTAATTTGTCAGTTATTCTGTCCCCACATTGTTTTCTCTTTGTTTTCCAGGTTTTATTTATTTGGCTCGGCAAATTAATATAAAACTTTCTGTGTAGCTCCATAACGATGCACTGTAGATAAATTATGAGTAGTTTTACTTTTGATAAACAGGTACATATCCGTCCTTGATTTTTAATTTGACTCTTATAATCGGATTTAATATTCCAATAATTATAGGGTAGGAAAGAGTAGACGGGACTTTTTTGCGCATATTCTACTGTACCATTCATTCAACACAGGTATTAGCACTCATCGAGTTCGACTTGCTTTCCTTTTCTTTCATCCACTGGATTTAAAGCTATTAATTTTTGAAAATATTTTGAATTTATGGCCTGATTATATATAAATTAGAGCTGCGTTGGTGCATATATTTACCCAAATGGACCAAAATATAACCAAATGAATCTAAAAATTTTGACAAAATTAGTTTTAAACGTACGACTCTTTTTTTCAATTCTAATCGGGTATGTCCTTTAGAAAAATCTTGAACCACACACATTTTAGCAAATAAAACGACAATTGTTTCATTTTTTATGGGGAGGGAGGTGGTGCCGGTAAAGGACATGTATTGCTTGTGGCAGTTGTGCTACACTCTCATTTGTTATAATAGGTAATACTACATATTGATATAAAATGAAAGTTTCCAATTACACTGTACATAGCTTCTATCACGCATTTTGACCCGTGCGATAGTTTAAAACAATTTTCAAAGCATTTAATGTAATTCAACCGATCATTTTTGAAATTTAATTTTCTGGATCCCCGCCTGATACGTCCGCCTTCTTGTATATTAGAATTACATGTACGTTGACCATATGTACACATTAACTTAATCGGCTATGTTATGGGACGATAACATTTTTTATCAATGTTTTTGCAGGATATGTAACAAATAACAGCCTATTTGTGGGTTTTTGCACTGATTATTTGAGATAATTTGCCGCCATCTTTTATGCATTTCACACACCCCTCACAGTTTCTTTATTTGGTGTTCTGTATGTATGGCGACAAATTGGTAAATTTGCACCACTCACCCCTTGTAGCTTCATCCTGATTACATTTTATCTGGCTAAGTGTAATGTAGTAGTATATTAAATACACACATCTTTGTTTGCAGTGCTTATTTACATCTTTAGAGATTTACTTACAAAAAAGTAAACATTTGTATGACTTATATGTAATTATTGTCAATTTTGGTGCGGGGGGGGGGGGGGGGGTAGGAAACTACAGAGAAACTTAACTTGGCTGTGAAACATATGCTTTTATTCTTTCTTGTTGATATATCAATGAATGAATTATAACAAAATACATGTACAACAATTAATTTTGAAATATTCATGCACAATCAAATAAAGGGTTTTACTGTTCTCTGCACAAGAAATCGGCAATGTGAACAAATTGGCACCCTATCATCCCTACCTTTAATTGTAGAGAGTAGGTATCCTTCTATATTGAAAACAATTCCAAAAGTAAGACTCATAATAAGTTGTTTACTGAGGAAAAGGAAAAAAAATTGTATTTATTAATAATTCCGTATGATGTGATAATATCTCAATGATTTGTTTATAATCATAGTACTAGTGTATCACTGTATGCATACATAAAAACGATAAGTAATGCTTATATTTATTAGTGAAACAGGACAGATTATTTATATTTAGATTATTTAGATACATGTAATAATCTTCATGCGGGGATCTAGAAAGGAGGGGGTCAGGGGATCTGGACCCCCTCCTCGGGAAAATTGGAGCTTATTAAATTTACATAGTAAATTTTTTTAAAATTGGCCTAGGACCCCCTACAGAAAAAATTAGCTACGCTTGTGAAGTTTTCTACCATAACAACATTTTTACACAAAAGGGGTGAATAAACCCGGGTTTTAAACTATTACTGGTGGTGAAATACCTTAGGGTTTAAACGCATCAGGTGGAAATGCACCAGGGCAAACAAAATCACTTAGATCCGCGAAGCACACTGCATTATTACTAGTCTACTTAGATATTCTGTGTAACAGTAAATACAAATAATTATTTAGTTAGGTAGGGAGAAGTGAACATAGCATTTATTTGTATATAAGAGCATGTACGTATGATTTTTATTTAGAACAGTTTGATGTCGCTAGGATACATATTTTCAGATCCTTGATTTGATTGGTTAATTTAGATATTGAATCTCGAATTTCGAATCTCGAATCTCGTATTTCGAATCTCGTATTTCGAATCTCGAATCTCGAATGATCCTTCTCGGCTTTCGTAGTAAAGGGCATAACTCGCCCACAATCGCCACACCAACACTCAAGTAAATTATTAAAATAATAGACTATCAGTGGCGTAGCGCCCTTTACGCAAAAACGCAAATGAATACACAAAATTTTGCAAAGCATAGGTCTTATGATTTGAGTTTCCTATTGTTTGCACGTAAACAAATCGTATTGAGACTCCACTGAATTATAATCTGCATATATAGTATTCAGTTCTCATCGTAAACCACGCAATTACTACGATTCCGGAAAATACCGTCATTCCATACTTTACATTAATTCATACTTTTTATGCATCCAGTTTTGAGTTTACTACGTAAGAAATCTAAATATAAAAACTAAAAAGTATGTCAGTACAAAGCAATTTAAAATCGTATTTAAAAGCACAACAGTTAAAAATGAAGGCAAAGACGATCACGACACGGTCACCACAAAAGAAAGTGACATCAGTCCTTCATGCTGCACTAAGGATTAATACCTACAGGTAATTTAAAGTCGGCGGTCGGGTGATTAAAATTTTGACAAAGTCACAATACATTGTGATAAACCTGATCAAAAATTTGTCATTTAATTAGGTAAGTATGTTACGGTTTGAATAATAGACCTGTTTCAAAACGCCTATTATCTTTAGTCATATGCAGTTGGTTTCCGCTGGGGTATCAGTGTTTCATATATAATTACACATTCTTTTAAAATTCAACATTTCCCTTACATATACAGTATGTAAAATTGTAACATTTTGAGACAATATCTCATCATCAAAAGCCTGTAAATCTAAAAGCTAAAACCTAAAATCCAAGAGCATCGGGGGTCTTGAAATTTTAAAGAAAATATTCGAATAGTGCCAGGTAAATAATGTTTGTCTCGGAATTCAGCAACTTTTGTTCATATTTATTGGAATCATAATACTTAAAAAATGTAATAACTTTAAGGCTGTTTTGTCATTCAAATAACAATATTTACATTCTACTGTGTTTTTCCATTAAATTCCGTAATGTTTAAATGCCTCTAAATGCAACACCTATTCACTGCGTATGAATTTACGAGTAATTTACATAAGTAGTTCTCAAACAGTGATTCCTATGTTATCTGTTAAAAATGCATTGCATGAATTTTGTCAAAACACCATGTTTTATAATTATTCAACAAAAAAGTTGACTTTATTGTTAAAAACAACATTTCAAGAGTTATTTATCATGGATTATATTTTCATGCTCGTCGATCACATCTCAACAGTCTATGTGAAAACCAGTTTGAACCGGTTTTGCAAAACAGCTGTTCTTGCTGTTACTTACTCACTCCCTCCGTGATCTGCACTTTATATCAATTTATTTAAGTAAACAATTGATTTCTTCAGTAAGGGAATGTAAATATAAGCATTAAATGATTTATTTTTGACGTCGTCGTGTCAATAACTGCCGTCAGGTGAGCAAACAAATTATCATAACGCGCTAACGCGCGTTATTCAATTTGTCTGCTCACCTGACAGCAGTTATTGACACAACGACATCAAAAATAAATCATTCAATGCTATATAAAATCCAGGAGCTTCCGGGGGCTTCGCCCCCCGGGCCCCCACCAGGGACCCACACCCCTGGACCCTGGCCCTGGACCCACACCCCCTACCTTTTTTTGAATACAGTAAATTAAAAGGTAGCTACGCCACTGACTATATAATTTTTGGGCTTTAATACCGAGAAATTGGAAGAGTACTGTCTTTTGTTTATATATTTTAAATATCATTGGCACTTGAAGATTACCAATTTGTTTTTATTTTTTTCCAATCAAGCTTCACTAATTGATAATCAATGAAAATTCCTTTAAAAAATCCGGAAATCATCATTACATTCACACAAAATCACAGGGGGCTCTTTAGTATATATGTTTCCACAATTTCACATTTTCATCGATAAACTCAGAAACGATAATACAAAATATGTGTACATTTTCATTAAATGTGTAAATTTGAAGCGAGTAAAAACGTTCGTGAAAAGTGTTGAATTCTTTATAAATATGAATTAAATTTTTAGATGAAAGGTATTTACAGCCTCAAAATGGTTTGTTATGAATAATTTGACTGTTATTTTCAATGCAGCTTGATTAATGTCGGAGCGATTCTGCAGTTTTTTGCTACATTACGGGAAAACGGGAGGCATTTTAACTGTAGTGAAGACCTGTCCCAAGACACAGTTAGATTATTCTAACTAAGGCCTATAAAAAAAGTTGTGTATTTAGGGTAACACTGATGAAAAAATTAGGTTAGGTAGGTAGGGATTTTTTTTAATTTTATCATATTTTTTTCTGCATAAATCCTAAGAATGTTTGTTTGTGTCATATTTAAAAACAGATTTTTTAATAGAAATAATATAAAATTCACAATCGGATAAAAACAGACATCTAAAAATGGTAGGATCGAAGCATTTTTCTAGGTTAGGTCGGGTTACCCTAAACAAACAACTTTTTTTTAGGCCTAAGCAGTGTGTAGTGAATTGA
The DNA here is from genome assembly GCF_963853765.1 of Magallana gigas. Taxonomy (NCBI): domain Eukaryota; kingdom Metazoa; phylum Mollusca; class Bivalvia; order Ostreida; family Ostreidae; genus Magallana; species Magallana gigas. The sequence goes on from NC_088861.1 coordinate 29,598,519, forward strand.
AGCTTTAAAGCCTGGTTATGTAAATGTCAACAATACGGTGAGTCGATGTACATGTATCTATTTGGTAAATGTTCAATATCAAAAACATGCAATGCAGAGGCGGATCCAGCAGTTTGGAAAAGGGGGGGGGGGGGGGTTGGTTCCATTCGATGATAATCAATATGTGCAAAATTCATCATTTGTCAATAAACAACGTTTTCCGTGCGTATACAACTGTATTTAATAAACATTTATCTCATTATTATCTATTTCACATCTATTTCAAAATCAGAGTGCACTCCATTATTGAGCGTTTTGCCGTTTTGGTTAAGGTCAGGAAGATTTGCATGATATCTAGCTTAAGAAAGAAAGAAGTTTCCAGCAATGAGAAAGTGTGTCAATGCTCGATAGAAAAGAAACACTAAGAAACAAAAAACAACTCAGACTTGTTACGACAAACCATTAAAAAAAGGATATTTTATAAAAAAAAAATTATGTCTTTGATGTTTTTAAATTCTGAACTATTTATCGATTTTGATTTTCATGTTTTTTTCTTTGTATTTTTCGTATGAAACGATGTAAAACTCATCTGTTATAATTTAAGTTAATTAACTACATAATACATTTGAAAGCGGCTTTTTAAAGTAAAACGAATGCGTGCACTCGAACTTGAACTTCGTTTTACTCGATGGCTTGTCAGTTCAAAACTGTATGAACTATGATCGATTTTTTTAAAGAAATAGAGTAGAAAATACTTTGTAGATGTATTATAAATCTGTGATACTGCTTAATTTTATGTATTTTTTCATTTATTTTCCACATGTTTACTCAGTGTAGGAAACACCGGATGCTGAAGGGGAGTACAATGTACTTTATTTCGATAAAATTCGACAGGGTTTTTTCATATAAGAACAAAATTATTGGACGCAGTACGAAATTCTTTAAATAAGCAATTTAAAAGCATTTGTTTGAGACAATTACAGTATTTCTATCATAAATGGGGAAAAATTTAAATACGCATTAACGTTTTCAAAAAAAATTGTATGATATGTCCCAGAGAAAAGGGGGGGGGTCCGACCCCCGGACCCCCCCCCCCCCCCCCCTCTGGATCCGCCAATGCAATGTCAACCCGTGTTCTAGACTTGTCTTAAACAACAACAATGTCTAAGTTTACAAGGGCCAAAATTACATGAAAAAATCGTAAATTTGTGGTTATATACACGTCTGCACGTTTTTTTTTAAAGAATACATGTATCTACAGAGTGCTATGAAATTCCGTGCAGCGTGTAAAAAGAACTGTGCTGCACACTTATGCAAACTAATGCAATAAATGGACTTTTTTCATGCTAGTACATTGTAGTTTTGACATAAATGTTTCAATGAAAAAATTATCCAACTGTAATGATAATTACAATGATAAAGCTTCACATGATTTTGTATATATTTTTAACATATTTACATAGTGATTACATGTACATTTTGTAGACATTTAAATTATCAATGACGTTTGTTTACATGCATGTAGTATTGAATTTTCTTCTCTTTGCCAGGAGGTCACCAGAGGAGGTACTACAGACATACCAAGGTCTCCAACCCCGTAGACTGATCACTGTCTGTATCTGTGTATTCTTCACTATGTGCACAGTTCTATCAGTGTAATCAGTATAAACTAGTTCACCACTCTGTGTCACTGCTATGTCCCGTGGCCTGTTCCCTGACTTGGTTTGGATTGACGTCACTAGTTTACCGTGTAGGTTGTAGAGTCTCATCATGTTGTCCAGACCACGCGTCCACACCTCATCATCACTCAGACAGGACACACACCATAATTCATTAGGTTCTCCATACTCTGTGTTTATATCTGTGATGATCCGTGGTACATCAATGAGTGGTTTGTCCGGAGGAGAGGACTCTGCACGTGGAGAATCCACTGTGTAGCCATTTTCTTCTGTTTTAATAGATAAAGCTGACAATGAACCAATCTGCTGATAAATCTGGTCTCTGTTAATTTTCTGAGGAGTGAATATTGGTAAGGAAACTGTGGGTTTAGGTGGCAATCTTCTGAATTCAGCATTTCTGGATTGGTAAGTAGAGACAAAGCTGACATCATTGGAGTTCAGTAATTTATTCAGATCAGCAATACTCTGAGTGATTTCAGTAAAAATGCGTTTGAATTCATTTTCCTGTTTATTTAGGGCAACCTGGTGTTTGGATTCCGTTTCATCCACGTCAGATTTCAGTTTATTGATAGCAGTGTCTATTTCTCTGTGCAAAATGTCTCGATGTTTGTCAATAGCTGATGTCAATTTCTTTGAGTTTTCCTTTATATCAGCTTTTAGAACTGGGAAATTAGATTCAATTTCTTGGTATTTAGGATATATTAATTTCTCTAATTCTTGTAAATCTTTCTGTAATACTTCTTTCTTTGCTTCCAGACCTTTCAAGAGTTCAACTTGTTTGTGTCCTAAATGTTCACCGGTAGTAACAGACTCTAAACAGGTTGAAATGTTACAATGTTCACAATAAAGTTCACATAATTTTTTGGAATGTTTTAAACATTCAGGAGCAAATCCCCGCTTTTTAAAGGGCACTACTCTGTGGTCTTTGGATTCATCAGTGAGATGTTCCCCCACACAAGCTTTACACATAAATATAAATGACAAATGTCACAGTACATAGGGGGCCCGTGGTCTCACAGAGATGACATCGTAACACATCCTGGGCCCAAGTACGGGGGTACATGGTCACACACCTTGATAGATTTGTTCAGAGAATGCTGAAAAACATCTTACAAATCTAATCAGTTAATAATTATCTACATTGTTATTAGATGTTCATTTTGTTGACACGTAACATCATGATCACAGTTTGTTTACAAGTAATATTGGATTTTCTTCACTTTACCAGTTTTATATTCAGCCACAAGGAGGTTGTCTTTGGTGTGCACACATAAACCACTGGGACTCTGTAAATAACAGTTGTCAATGTAGCGGAGGAAATGTCCGTCCTGATCCAGGATGTGGATACAGTGGTTTTTGCAGTCTGCTATCAGGATCCGACTCTGGCTGTCTGTAGTGATGCCGATTGGAATAAATGGTCCCTTGGTAGTAGAGGGAAGACCAGTGTATGTAAACCGGAGTTTCCCGGCTTGATTGACCACCACTACTGCACTAGCTATATAGTCAGCTACACATATATCTAAATTCTTGTTCTGACTGATGTATTTAGGGTAAACAGTCTCAGATGAATAGAGAGGCTGTCCTTTGTCATTGTATTGAATTGTTTGTTTCTTTGTGGAGCCAAAGTAGCGCACAACTTTTGCTTGTTTCTTATTTTCACTGACCATGACAACCAGGAGGTCACCAGAGGAGGTACTACAGACATGGAGAGGATACCACCCCCTTAGCCTGATCACTGTCTGTATCTGTGTATTCTTCACTATGTTAACAGTTCTATCATTGGGATCAGTATAAACTAGTTCACCACTCTGTGTCACTGCTAAGTCCTCTGGTATGTTCCCCGACTTGGTTTGGATTGACTTCACTAGTTTACTGTGGAGGTTGTAGAGTCTCATCATGTTGTCCTGACCACACGTCCACACTTCATCATCGCTCAGACAAGACAAATTGCATAATCTATTAGAGTCTCCATACTCTGTGTTTATATCTGTGATGATCTGTGGGACAACAATGCCCATGGGAGAGGACTCAGCACCAGGAGAATCCATTGTGTAGCCATGTTTTCCTGTTTTAAAAGATAACGCTGACAAAGAACCAATCTGCTGATAAATTTGCTCTTTGTTAATCTTCTGAGGGGTGAATCTTGGTAAGGAAACTGTGAGTTTAGGAGGCAATCTTCTGAATTCAACATTCCTGGAGTTGTAGGCAGAGACAAGGTTGACATCATTGGAGTTCAGTAATTTCTTCAGATCAGCAATGCACTTTGTGATTTCAGAAATGGTGTGTTCGATTTCATTTTCCTGCTTATCAAGGACAACCAGGTGTTTGGATTCCATTTCAGCCACGTCAGATTTCAGTTTATTGATAGCAGTGTCTATTTCTCTGTGCAAGTCTTCTCCATGCTTAACAAGAGCTGTTGTTAATTTCTTGGAGTTTTGATGCAGATCAGCTTTTTGAACTGGGATATTAGATACAATTTCTTGGTATTTAGGATAAACCATTGTCTCTAATTCTTGTAAATCTCTCTGTAATTCTTCTTTCTTGGTTTCAAGACTTTTTAAAATTTCAACTGCTTTGTGTCCTTGATGTTCACCAGAGGAGATACACTGTAAACAAATAGGAGTGTCACATTGTTCACAATAAAGTTCACACAATTTTTTGAAATGTTTTGGACATTCTGGTGCAAATCCCCGTTTTGTGAATGTTACCACTTTGTGATCTTTGGATTCATCAGAGAGATGTTCCCCCACACAGGCTTTACATAGATGTATGTGACAAATGTCACAGTACATAGGGGGGCCCGGGGTCTCACAGAGATGACACCGTAACACATCCTGGGCCCAAGTACGGGGGTACATGGTCAGACACCTTGATGGGTGATTAATGGAAATCTGGAAATAAAATTTACCGATTATTCATTTTGTCAAAAATGTACCCATTTTTAACAGACGTACATGAACAGCGATCCAGTTCTTGAACTCGTCAGTCGTAGAAGAAAAACCCTGGTGAACTTGTTCAAGTACAGTCCTAAACCAGTTCAATGAGCATGTCCAATTAAAAAATACAGTTTCTCTTATAGAATTTAGACATATTTGTTTACATAATTAAGATTAATCATAAGTTTCTGATTCGTAAACAAACTACACACCTTTACAAATTAACATGGCGATTCATGTATTTTTACTTCCTGGTCTGGTCTGTATGGCAGTGTGACGCGGTCGCCAGCTTATGAGTATCACGTGATAAAAATGCAGTGGTGGATATTGGTAGGAGCACCCCCTCCCCTTGGGTGAAAATTCAATTACGACGACTGTTTGTCTGATATAACAATAAACGATTTATCAATCTTATAGTTATTTCATGCTCAGATCTTGATACCCCCTCCTTCGGGCAAACTCAAATAACCGTCGTACAACTCCCAACCCCTCAACCCCCCACACCCTTGGAAAAATTGTCTGGATCCGCGCATGTATTTTTTTTCCTATATTTTGAAACATATCTTACTAGTGTCTACGCGTTGTAGTTCAGTCCTTTTAAACATTTGTGTCCTTACAAAACAAAACAAAGAAATACGGATGATTATCTACAGAACAAAATTGTTTTGTTCATGCGTTGTTTACAGTATCTCCAACAAAACATTTAATTTCCGTTGACATTCAAACAACACTTTCTTTTTTTCAACTGGCATCTGTAAAATGAAGCATTTAATTGATAATAACTTCTTCACTATCCTAAATATTTAATAAACAAGTTACATATGTAGCATAGACTAATGTATGATTCCACAATTATAATCTACTAATACATGTTATCACGAACGATAACGAAAGAGTACATCTCTAAAGTAAAAGTGTAGTTTACTGACTACATAATACAGTTTTAACTATGTACTTAAACCATGCAGAAATGACATACATGTATTAGATATCCTCTCGTGATATGGACACAAGTCTGGGTTTAAAGGAACCTGATGTTTATCTATTGTACAATTGCCTAATATGTTAATACATCATATTCATTTATACTTATTTAGGCATTCATAAGAACTTTTCGTATTGTCAGGTAAACACATTGATTTATTTTGCATTGCTGATGTCTTTAATGATTAGCAGATTTTGCTACATTGTTGATTTGCAAAAAAAAAAAATCCAATGGCATCAGGGACGTATATACTAACTTCACCCCACTAAAGTATTGGATACATGTACCCATAGACTAATAATAACTTACATATGTAGAAATGTGCATGCTTTAAACCAAAATTTCATTCAACTCATAATCCATCATGAAACAGTTGTCATTCCTTGGCATCACTAACAAAAGTATCAACAACATGTTCAAAAACCACTTTTATTTACCAACAATAACTCAATAAATAGCCATAGTTAAACAAAGAGTTTTGTCTGTACATTTCTTGTCAATTCTTTTTGAAATGCATTCACAGGATAACATAACATAGACACAAAAATAAAAGACTCAGAGTACATGTACAGCATCAATTCAAATTCAGAGTGTAGAGCACAGGTTATTTGTAAGTAGTTCATATCAAGCACAATAGCAATGAAACAAGATATAGTCATACTAACATTCTTATGATTAACAATATCATGTTACATATCAAAATGTATCATTATAACAATTATGCATCTAACTTTACATCATATTAAACAAAAATAACTGCATTCATTATGATCATTCATAACAAACTCATACTGTCTAATTATTCTTGTTTAAAACATACTATAACAATATTTTCTTCTGGCCACTTCCTTCCAAATATTCTACAGTATATTTTCAATGTGAATAAATCTGTAACATGCATATATATTAAAATGTTGCATATAAATATATTTGTTATAGTGTGAAATTGCAGAAATTAAAATCTTTTTTTAAAAATCTCATTTTATTCTGGTGACAAATAACTGAATAAGCACCCAGAAAAAAATTCAGTTCTTATATAGATGAACACAGACATCTATGTTTGAATTAATTACATGTTTATAAACAATTTTTGATACAGTGACTTCATACATCTATATTACATTTTGCTTATAAGTTTATCTCTCCGAAGTGACTTGCAGTGGTGTTCTCTTAATCTCAAATAATCACTACAGTTTGACCGTTTTTACTTGCCACTGTCAATGAACTCTGCATTGCTTGAAATGGCTTCTCTAATTCTCTCAAAGAATTTTACTTTAGGTCACAAACTTTCTTGACTTCACAAAAAATTCCTCATTGTTTCACTGATTCCAGGGACAATCAACCTTCAGTGACATTTCACATCAAGTTAATTCAGTCCTAGAGTTGGTAGGCTCCTCGAACGCGTTACGTGAGTACGTAATCTGCTGGCTTGCCTGAAACATAATTTAATCTGAAAACTTTTTCTACTGGGCATTATCCAATAATAATACTTTATTATCTTATATTAATACAGTGTCTTTAATATCATACATTAATTTAGACGATTACAGCGAATACGCTTATAACAAGAACACACTCATATGGAACTTTCAAGGCAATTCTTTCCTCCTAATTTTAATATCTGATAAAACAAAGGTACTTTTATAATGAATCAACATAAATTGTCCTAGCACTTCGCTATATATCAATGATCATGATTTCCTGTACTTATTAGTTTAATACAGAATATAGTGATTCTTTAAGTGCTTTAATCTAAACTTGTTTTATTATTCATTACATATCTAAAATATCGGTTCCATGATCAGTACAAACTTTGGACAAGTAAATGGTTGTATAAAGAAGTCTAAGAATCAAGCGTATGAATATCTTTTTAAAAATATGACAGTTTTGCGAAACAATAAATTTGAGATCTTATGAAACATTTTGATCTTGAACCAAAAATGATACCTTGTGAAAAAAAACTCTTCGAATAAATATTACTTATGATGAGTCATTAGAGTTATATCTCTTAGAATACCTAATTTTGTCAGGTTTCTGCATATATATGAAATATGAGTTCATTATTTACATGTTCGGATCCTAAGAGTTGGGCAGACCCTTAATGTTACCATTCAAGGCCCGCCTTTGCTCCAAAAGGGTCCGGCCCGTATTAGAAAAGGTCCGCCTAACATGAAAATTTTGGGATATATATTTCATTTCTATCATTTTAATTTCGAGTACTAGTACATGTAATTTTGTTACAAAATTAGTGATATTTTCTTTTTCGATTAAAGGAGTACTTACCCGAAGTGAGTTCTTAATTATCCGAATAGAATGTACACGAAATACAGTCAGAATATTCATTAACAATTCAATTATAACAATACCTGTTAGCATAATCATTTCTATGTTCAATGGTTCACCTTAAGGCACATGTGTAAGTCAGTTAGATCATTTTGATAAAGTTGTAATGTCAGTATTATTATATGGATGTGAAGAATGGAGTTGTGGGAATGTAGACATTGCAGAAGTTTTAATTTGAAATTTTAAAAACAAATAATTATTCTTCAAGAACAATTAAATAGATTATTGTAATAACGTTATAGGTGGAGAAATCTTCAACAAATATCTGAAGTAATAAAGAAAAAAAGTAACTGAAGGAAGGTCACACACCCTGCGTTCCCACATGACTTGATATTGTTATGTACCCATAATAAATGGCAGAGTACGCACCAAATACATGAAGTAGTTGAATAAAGGGGCATAACTCACCCACAATCACCACTCAAACACCTCCAGTCAATTCGAGAGTCTACATTTTGTCTTGAACAACAACAATGTCTACGTTCACAAAGGCCAACATTACATGAAACAATTTCGGAATCGTAAATTCGTGGTTTTATACACGTCTACACGTTTTCCCGAGGTATACATGTATCTACAGAGTGCTATGAAATTCTGTGCAGCTTGTAAGAAAAGTTGTGCTGCGAACTAATTCAGACCAATGCGACAAAAGGACTTTTTTTCATGCTAGTGAATGAATTTACATTGTAGCTTTGACATTTCGATGAATGCTTTATCCTATCTTAATGATAATTACGATGATAAAGCTTCACAGCATTTCAATGTTTTAGGTTTTTTTCTCGGTTGTGATACTACTGGCTTACTTCCTCTTAAGCAGTAATTATTTTTTTCATTTATAATAAGCATAAGCTAGCTTATCGATAATTAATAACTATTGATCTACGTTTTAAATCAATCAAATAAATAGTGCCTCGTAATAGTATAGACAATAGCACTGACAGTATTGTCCTTTTTAACATCTATAATTTTTTCAAATATTATCTGCAATGCAGATATTATTTGAAAGTATACAGCACTTTATGTCTGTATTCTCCATTTTGTTTAGACTTCAAAACCATAGATTCTTTATGAATCAGTTGCAAGTTTAATATACATAATATACATGTATCATACTGATATCCTGTTAACTAGCTGCCTCCATGGTCAGTACAGACTTTGGCCAATTAATTAAATACTAGTAACTCGTTGTATAAAAAAGTCTAACAATCGTAAGAATATCTTTTTTAAAAATTTGACAGTTTTGTAACACAACTACATGTACTAGTAATTTGACATCTCATGAAACATTTTGGTTTTATAAACATATTAAATGTCACGTGAAATCCTTGTGGAAAAAACCGCATAAACATGTCATGCGATGTTGAAGAATCTTACTTTAGTAAAGAACGTATTATTAAGGATGTAACAATATAAGTCTTGACTTTGTAAATAAATTTACTTAGGTTTATAACAGTGAAGTTTAATAATTGATAATACAGAAAAGAAATACTAGGAAAACTGCAATCTTTTCTGGCTGATTTGTAAAATAATCTGCAAATATCCCATTTAAAAATGCAAGATAAGCGGATATATTTAGGTATCTACATAATTATAGAGTAGTGAGGTCTCTCTCTCTTTCTCTCTTTCTCTCTCTCTCCTCTCTCTCTCTCACTCTCTCTCTTACTCTCTCTCTCTCTCTCTCTCTCTGTAATTTAATTCCATGTACTAGAATTAAAGCACTCAAAGCAAACACAGTTTATAGAAAATTTAAGATTTTAACGATTTATACTTACCTTTGCTTTCATGCCTCGTGTTCCTGTGTAAACAAATACATATACATGTACATATAGCTGATATCGAATGAGCACTCTTGTCAAAAGCGATCTAATTTATATTTAATTTATACTTAAAAATAAAGTTTTAAAATCTGCTAAATTTTAAATCAAGGTATAATGGAAAAACAACAGAATGCATCTAATAAGTATTTTCTCATCTTTTTCTCATACCAATTTGATTCATGCGCGAATCTAGACATTTTTACCGGGGGCGGGGCGGAGGGGGGTAGTTCCGAGGGATATCTAACTTTTCCGAAGGGGGACCCCAAAACCTATTTTTGATAACTTTAATATGCATATTTAGATTCAGTTCTACCTAACTTACTGATTGGTCGAAAACTTGAGCAACCAAAAAACACAAAAAATCACAGATTGTACGGAAAATCATGTTAACGTCAAACTCAATCTCTAAAATATTATAAGTTTAATTTTTTTTCCAACTTTTGAGAGTTAATATACACGTATATGTTATATTTTCTGCAATGTTAAACTCGCATAAACCCCCCACCCAAATGATATTTTATTGTTAAAATACCATAGTTGTATCCTTCATTGTGTCAGCTTTACAAAGAAATAAACTTGCATTCTTCAGGACGGGAAAATGTGATTACGCATTACGCATCTCTCTTTCTAAACATGTACTTTTAAAAATAACATTAAAACGTGAAATGCATTTTCATATATATATATATATATATATATATATATATATATATATATATATATATATATATATATATATATATATATATATATATTTGAACGGTAGTCTTTCACACCTGCATCCCAATTTCAAAGCAGAAGTGCAACTTCTTTCTCCTGAGCGTATTTTTCATTTTTGTTCTATTTTCGGGAAGGTATAAGGTGTCTGTGCCCTGTTTTCACCTTTTGGGGTCTGAATCTTTAATGAATTCATATAATTTGGATTCTTTCTTCTCCATTTTTGATTTCTTTGCTAGGAAGACACCAATCTAATTAAAATTAGATCTTTGATCCGCTCATAATAGATCGCTACACAAAACTTTGTGTAGCGATCTATGAGGAGCGGATCAAAGATCTAATTTTTATTAGATTGGTGTCTACCTAACAAAGACATGTGGGTAGACACTTGCGACGTTTCCGTTGAATTTTACTTATGAAGTTAATACAAAATTAACTTCATTGTTAGACTATCTGCATGCATGTTCTAAACCTAGGGAAAAATGACCGTATGTTATACCTAACTCTAGACTAAATATCAAATTGTTATGTGAGTACCCGTACATACATTTTTCATTCCTGGTGAAATAAAGCGTCAGACCTTGGACATATACACAATAATGATGAATATCTAAACATACTGAAATGTTTAACTTTCACAAAAACAGTATGTTGAAATATTCATCATTATTGTGTGAACGATTCTTTAATGCATTTGATTAAAAGATCAATTCTAATTAGATTTAATATAATAAACAAATAAAACGTATTTATATTTATAGACATGTAACGGCCAGTAAAGCTCAATATGATAATTGTTGAAAGATAAAAAAAGATTTTGTATATATTATTGTACATATTTACATAATGATTACATATACATTTTGTAGACATATAAATTAATCATTGTCGTTTGTTTACATGCAATATTGAATTTTCTTTACTTTGCCTGTGATCTTCTCAGGCACAAAGAGGTTGTCTCTGGTGTCCACACATAAACCCCATGGATACTGTAAATGACAGTTGTCAATATAGCGGAGGAACTGTCCGTCCCGATCCAGGATGTGGATACGGTTATTGTTTGATTCTGCTGTCAGGATCCGACCCTGGCTGTCTGTAGTGATGCCGACTGGATGAAATGGTACCTTGGTAGTAGAGGGAGGACCAGTGTATATAAACCGGAGTTTCCCGTACTGATTGACCACAACTACTGCACCGGCTCTAGAGTCAGCTACACAGATATCTAGGTTCTTGTTCTCAGTAATATATGTAGAGTAAGGATCAGATGAATAAAGAGGTTGTCCTTTGTCATTGTATTGAATTGTTTGTTTCTCTGTGAAGCCAGAATAACGTACAACTTTTGTTCGTTTCTTATCATTGATCATGACAACAAGAATGTCCCCAGAGAAAGTTATACACACAAAACCAGGTTTCCACCCCCGTAGTCTGATCACTGTCTGTATCTGTGTATTCTTCACTATGTTCACAGTTCTATCATTGGGATCAGTATAAACTAGTTCACCACTCTGTGTCACTGCCATGTGCCCTGGCTTGTATCGTGACTTGGTTTTGATTGACCTCACTAGTTTACCGTGGATGTTGTAGAGTCGCATCATGTTGTCCTCACCACACGTCCATACCTCATCATCACTCAGACAGGACACACTGCTGAATCTATTAGATTCTCCATACTCAGTGTTTATATCTGTGATGATCTGTGGTACATCAGTGAGTGGTCTGTCCGGGGGAGAGGACTCAGCACCTGGAGAATCCATTGTATACACATGTTCTTCTGTTTTGATGGATAACGCTGACAGAGAACCAATTTGTTGATAAATCTGTTCTTTGTTAATTTTCTGAGGGGTGAATCTTGGTAAGGAAACTGTGAGTTTAGGAGGCAATCTTTTGAATTCAGCATTTCTGGAGTTGTAAGCATAGACAAGGCTGACATCATTGGAGTTCAGTAATTTCTTCACATAAGCAATGATCTGTGTGATTTCAGAAAGACTGTGCTTAATTTCTTTTTCCTGCTTATTTATGGCAACCAGGTGTTTGGATTCCATTTCATCCACGTCGGATTTCAGTTTATTGATAGCAGTGTCTATTTCACGGTGCAAAATGTCTCCATGTTTATCAATAGATGTTCTCAATTTCTTTGAGTTTTCCTTCAAATCAGCTTTTAGAACTGGGAAATTTGATTCAATTTCTTGGTATTTGGGAAAAAATAAATTCTCCAATTCTTGTAAATCATTCTGTAATACTTCTTTCTTTGCCTCAAGACTTTTTAAGAGTTCAACCTGTTTGTGTCCTAGATGTTCACCAGTAGAAACACACTCTAAACAAATAGAGATGTTACAATGCTCACAATAAAGTTCACATATTTTTTTGGAATGTTTTAAACATTCAGGAGCAAATTTCCACTTTTTAAATGACACTACTCTGTGGTCTTTGGATTCATCAGAGAGATGTTCTCCCACACAGGCTTTACACAGATGTATGTGACAAATGTCACAGTACATAGGGGGGCCCGGGGTCTCACAGAGATGACACCGTAAAACATCCTGGGCCCAAGTACGGTCCATGGTCAGACACCTTGATGGGTGATTAATAGAAGTCTGGAAATAAAATTTACCGATTATTCATTTTGTCAATAATTAATCCATTTTTAACAGACGTACATGCACAACGATCTAATCCTTGAACTTGTAGAGAAAAAAAATCTAGTGAAATCGTTCATTGTCAGTAAACCAGTTTTTCTTACAGAATTTACATATTTTTGTTTACATGATTAACATAACTCATAAGTTTCTGATTCGTAAACAAACTACACACCTTTACAAATTAACATGGCGAATCGGGTATTTTCACTTTCTGGTCTGGTCTCTATGGCGGTGTGACGCGGTCTCCAGCTTATGAGTATCACGTGATAAAAATACAGTGGTGGATATTAGTAGGTGTACCCCCCCCCCCTTTCTGTCGGTGAAAATTCAATTTTATGACGACTGATATAACAATAAACGATTAATTAATCTTAGTTATTTCATGCTTGAATCTAGAGGGGGTCAGTACCACCGTGCAAAATTCAAATTTCTCAAAATGTCATTATAAAATCACCAAAAAATATGTCTCTGACCCCCCCCCCCCCCCCGGCCAAACTCTAATGAAACATTGTCTGGGTCTGCGCATGCTTTTTTATGTTTTTGAAACATATTTTACTGGTGTCTACGCTTAGGAGTCCACATTAGATTCAGCTTTTATTAAATATCAGTCTCATTGAACGCTAGCGACTCTCCTTCTAAAACAAAAGAAATACGGAGGAGTATTTACAGAATAAAATTGTTTTGTTCATGTATTGTTTAAATTATCTTCAACACAACATTTTATTTCCGTTGACATTCAAACAACACTCCCTTTTTTGATCGGCATGTGTAAAAACCCTTTAATTGTTAAAAACCTCTTTAATGTCCTAAATATTCAATAGACAATATAGCAAACACTATTGTAAAAACTTATGACAAATATAAGATATCCATTTGATGGTAATTTGGTTTTAAGTCTGCTTATCATGATTTCACAATTACAATCTATTAGTAAATATTTATTCACCAATCAACGGCCATCAGGGGACATGCACGTTAAAAAAAATAATATCATGATTATAACAAATACTAAATGAAATAGTAGCCTAGAATGTCCAGGTTCATATTACAGGCAACAATATGCAAAATAATTCATCAACACAATGAATCATGTGTATGGGATTTACGCATTAAACTGTGTGAGGTAATCTGTTAACACAACAGCTATACAGAAACAAAGTGGCCTGAAAACGGAGAGTACCAAGGGACGGTGCCTGCGCAGTCAATTAGACTGGTCTACTTGTAACTTAAGTGTTCAAGCCAGTATGCTTTTACATAAAATAACACACCCTCTTTAAAAGTGAATACATTGCATATTATATATGTATATATAACTAAAACCATTATATTACACCTATAAGAATCATTTTACTGGGTTGTACAAGTACTTGTAAATCTTCATTTGTCATAAGCCAGTATAATTTTTGGTCATTGTCCATGTATTGAAAATTTTCACAAGAGTCACAAGAGCTAGATTGTACAGAGTATTTCTTAATGCCTTATTATGATCACATGGAAATAAAAACAAGTTTTTCATCATCCACTGATTTGACATTAAATCAGTTACAGTATCTTTCTTGCCGAGGAAAGCCTTGATATCGTCCTCTTTCAATATTAAGTCTATGAGCGGAAATGCGAAAACGAGTAAAACTTCTCCTCTGCTTAAAAATTTTAAGTAATCTAAGGTAGTTTTCTTGGCCAAAATACTGCTTAAAAGTGCTGTAGAAACTTTAGTTTTTGTCAGCGTGTTCAGTGAATTTAGAATTCCATTCTTTAATAAATTGTTTAAATAGACAATCTCTAAGTGCCCTTTTGAATTTTGTATTGTTACTGACAGTAAATTGTTTGTGCCATCAATGCTGTTAGTTAAAAGTTGAATTGAGCCATACCAGGAGGGTGTATTCTGTTTAAATAACTGTTTCGACTCGCAATAAACATTATAAAAAAGTGGAAAGGGTTGACTTTCATTCTCAAGTCTGTACCAATAACTTAACATAGATCTTACGATATCAAAATGTAAGGGAAAGCTTCCCAGTTCAGATAGAACAGCTAAGTTTGTTGCATATTTTTGCACACCAAGTATTAATTTCCAAAACTTAAAATGCAATTGTCACAAAGTGTGTTGGAATAAATTTTGTCCATTACACAACCAGATTCTGGTCCAGATATCTGAATTTTTTTTCCAAATGGATTAAGATACCCCCAACTTTCAGCTCTGTACAATAAAATAGGTTTAATAGTATAATCAAAAATGTACAATGTGGTTTTGATGTTCGGGGGGTGTTTCCATTTTTGTATGAGAAAAATTAAATAACTAGGGTTATTTTGGCTGATAAAAAATCATCGGAACAAGGGACCCCCCTCTCACTTTTCTCGCAGCAAACATCGTTTTTCTAAATTCAAATAAATTAAAGGTTATACAAACAAAATGAAGAATTACGAATATGCCCCCCCCACTGTTTTGGGAGTATGCAAGGAAATAAGAGTAATATTAAAGATTGAAGTTACAGGTATACTACGCTACACTCCACACCTACCTATCACCCCCTCCCCCTCCCGATTTACAACTTCATTATTTTGTAATTGTTATTTCTTGTTTTTGTTTTTGTTTTTTTTGGGTTTTTTTTTTTTGTTTTTTTTTTTTGCTTCTAAAGATTTGTTAGGTCTAGCCCCCTCACTTTCTATTTCCTTCCGACGCCACTTAAAATGTTTCCTTTTTCTAAGTAACAAAATCTGAAACAACAGTTTTCTACGCTTACACACACAATTCACCAAACTTATTCCTCTTAAAAGACAAAGCCTTGACTTCCAAAAATAAATCTGGATAACAATTGTAATGAGACCTGACATGACCTAACAGAATAAAATAGTTTGTTTCTGCATTGCTCACAAAATTTGAAATACAAAATTCAACAGTGGTCTTCATTTTTCTTTCTAACACCTCCTTCCCTCAATCGGCATGCATCTGCGTGTAAAATGAATCCTTCTTTTATTAAATTAATTCTAACCCCTTCATTATCATAAACATTCCATAAACAAACTATTGGTGTACGTTAAAAGTAACAATAACTGCAGAGAGCATGTCCAAACAAATGATATTTGATGTAGCACAGTACATGTACATTGGCTACAGAGTATATTGCATGTAACTAACTGTATGTGCACTCATCTAATTACATCATGTATAAATGATATACACTCCTCCTTTGATACGGAAAAATATGCTCTATCTCATTCTCTCTCTGTCTCTCATCCATATTAATCAACCTTCTTTTTAGTCCGCTCTTATTTTAGAAAATAAATTACATGTACAAGGCAGATATCATCAAGAGGAAATGGGCATCACCATAAGCAGATGCTGAAGGAGATGGAAAAGGCAAGTGATCCAAAAAGATCTCTAGTCCCCTAAAAAAAACAGCACTACCCGCATGGACCCCAGAAGGCAAGAGAAAGAGAGAGAGGGCATGGACATCATGAATAAGAACGTGGAGAATGAGATAAAAATCATGTAGCAGACCTTACTCTGAACCATATGAACTAAGCTGGACAAGGGTGGGCGGGGGTGTAGAAAGTATGTTGCTGTCCTACTCACCACCGGGTGTAAAGAATGTTAGCTTATATCTACTCCTGCGTCGATATAATCAAGATCAAGCTCTGTATCTAAAGATCTATTTACCTCTATTTACACATCCATACAAGTGCAGTGTAGTTATATTTAATTTAACTGTTTTACTCTGAGTATAGCTAGGTATGAACAGTATAATTACTTCTTTTTATAACCATGAAGCTCAAAGAGTAAAACAATTTGAGTTGGTCTTAAATCTTAAACCTGTCCAATGCGTTGAACTCAGTGCATGATATACATGCAGATTGCATTTTCAGTGTAAGGAATGAAAAATGACAATAACAATCTGTCAAGTATCTACAGCATTCCATAAAACGACATTAGACATTATATTTTAACCATCATGACTCAGTTGTCTTTCCTTGGTATCACATGCAAACGTATCAACACCATGTCAAAAAGCATTTTTTATTTATTTACGAGAGCGCAAAGAGTTTTGTCTGTACATTGTATTCAATATGCATTACATACACAAGATAACATAACACGGAAAATAATTAGTGGCGTCAGAGGCAAATTATAAGTGAAAGGGGGAGGGGGGGGGGGCGCTAGTCTTATCAGAAAAAACAAGAGGCCCATGGGGCCACATCGCTCACCTGAGCAACAATGGTTTTATATGGGTGTTCAAAGAATATTGTGCCAAATGGCCCCTCGGTAGAAAAACAAAAAAAGAATACCATAAAATAAACTGTATCCAAATTTTACACTTATTTTCCTACACTTAATCTATGACATTATACCCCTATGAAATACCATTATTACCAAAAATAAGATCCTATGCAAGATAGAAAACAAAATTTTGGTAGGGGTACACTCTTAACTTCCAATTTTCTTTATTTTAGTTCTGCCCCCTCACTTTATCAAACGATCAAATTATATATAAGAATAGGCATATAAGTACATATTCATCTTCAACTACATTGTACTAGCTAGTTATTGTATTTTGTACCCCAAGGTGCTCAAATCAAAAACATTCAAATATTTAATTGGTCTTCCACATTATAAACGATTGTTGTTTACCAGGCGTGAACTCGTGTTACGTTTTATAACCTTTCTCACTTAATCGATGAATACAGTCGAATGAAAAATGCTGTCATGTATTATGTTAAAGAGCTATTACATGTATAACCAATATATAAGCGTCGGAACTGGGTGGAGCCCCCCCCCCCCCCCCACTTTTTTTTTGCAAAGTTAGACATAGCCATATACTCAAAATCCTTTTTTTGCTTGTCAATCTACCCCCCCCCCCCCGATGAGCCTCAGATTGCAATGTATTGACAGGCATATCGCTCTATTTAACGAAGGTCCACACTTTATTTTTATCTATATTCAAAATCAACGTTAAAAAATGGCTACAAATTAAGATGATTTTCCGCTGTAATTTTTTCTTCAAAATAGCGATAATAGATTTATCCCCGTAACAGTAATGTTTAAACTGTTTTAAAGAGGTCGTTTTAATTTAATTGTGTCTGAAAAAACCCATCAAAGTTGGTGTAAATTCATCGTATAAGGAGGGGCCCCAAAAAGTTGTTATAGCATATCATCCTTTTATTTTTTCTGTACAAGTATTTAACGTTTATTGAGACATTTCTTGTGATAAATCAAAATTTCAGCTTCAGTCGTAGAATTAAAAGCAAGATTTTGCCTGGTTTGGGTCAATTTTTTGTTCACAAGAGTTCATAACATTCAACTTAATATTTTTAAACTTGGAATTTCCTATTCAGAATGACCAACAGCATGGCCTCAGTTCTGGGAGCAAAGCTCTGTATCTTGCTTATAATTCGAAACATGACTCAGCTGAAAATGATTAGTGAAGAGAAAATTGTGAATAAACAATAAAAACAGAAGAAACATGCACTTAAACAAAGAAAGAGCACAATTCATTTTTCAGAATAAACATATATATGTACCTATATATTTCTAGAAGCAAAAACCATCTCTGTTTAGACTGAAAATACAGAGCATCTTAACAAAACACGTTGCATTATAATCCACCATAACGTAGAGATCGTACCGAATTACCAGTAAAATGTATAGTATTTATAATATGATATGCAGTTAGTGCATCAGATTATGCTAATTTTGCGCAGGTAAAATAATAACTGTCTGATTTCCCGAAGTCTATATTTGCTTCGATACGTAAAAATCCCAAAATACAGGCAATATTTCCTCTCAAGTTAAAAAGCATAATTAAACGAAATTTAAAACAACGTAAAACCACGGTCATGAGTGAAAAGGTCAACGCGTCGAAAGATTGAATCCCAATTGACTTCACGAAATTGGCACAAATATATTTAGCATGTTTCAAGTATCCCTTCGCATGTAAACTGTTGCACAACAAGCAAAATCATCTTTGTCAGTTTGACCCATTTGCCATGCGTCAACATTCAAACTTGGCTGCCTTACAGGTCACATACCACTATTTTTACCCCGTGCTTATTGACCACGCAAGTAGCTCCATTCTAAAAATGTATGTATTATTTCAAAAATTCCTAGGGGGTACTAAATGGTCGAATTTGGTTCCTTTTATGGCATGGATGGAAAGAAAAAGGTTTGAAAAAAAAATACAGACAGGAAAAAATTTAGAAAAATTATCTTTACAGGCGCAATAGAAAGGGTGTAAAGAGGCCAATGTTTACACAAATTCCAAAGTGAAAGTGAATTTTTCATGGTAGGGGTTATTTTAGGGGCCATATCTCAGTCCCCTCTCGATTGATTTTCCTGTAGTTTGGATATGTTGTAGGACTAGTGTCATTCTATGGGTATGCTGTATTTGAACTCATTTGAGCCGGTGGAATTTTTTATATGATTTATTTTTGTATAAAGGAATAAGAGGGAAAATTAATTGTGGTCTGTGTCCTATCAGGTCAAAGGTCAAAATCCACGTTTATCAACTTAAGTCTAATTTTTCGTTATTTTTCAAACAATTAGGATGAATAATGACATTTTGTGGGGTTCTTTTTCAATTTTGGCAGATAATATGAAAAAATAACGGTGAAATTGTGTGAAATGGATTTGAACGGGGTGTGAACAGCATGGTGTCATCAATGAGTCAAACAGGGGACGTAAGTACTTGCAAAATGTCTAAAAACACTTTCTAATGTTAACTTTACTTATCACCCAAATCATAAAAGAATTAGTCGATTTGTCATTAAGTTATAAAGCCTTAAATATACTCCTCTCTCTCTCTCTCTCTCTCTCTCTCTCTCTCTTTCTCTCTCTCTCTCTCATATCAATCATAGTACATGTAAAAGTATATATATATATATTTCCTTTAATATTATTTTGATTAAATTATAAGAAGGAAAGTAGGGCTTATGTTACTTTATGATTCCTATGAATGATGACATATTTCACTGCCTAGCAGATTGCATGACACGGCATACAAGCTGGTAAAGGGGCACCTGCTGCCCCCCCCCCCTTTCAGTTAACATCATTTTGACAGAGAAATAATGAAGAAAACAACAAATGGTAAGTTGATTTTATTCATTTATTCATATTTTTCTTACAATTTAACACTTGAAATCTGATGGTGAGTAGGCATCACAACATTTTCCTCAGTACTTTAGAATATGTAAACCTTCATGTATAGATATTTATATGAGACATATACATTTTACTGGTTAGAAATAGTCATTTTAGCATCTAAATTATCTATGCCTTGCAAACTTTTATTTAAATTACTGCTTTAAAGTCTTATTATGTCAGTTTTTTCCCCTCTTTGTGTCCTAGAAATGTAACTACCAACAAATGTAGCATGTGTATGAGTTTGGTTGCTGGCATTGAACAGTGATTGCCCAAGATATATGAGGTCTGCTAGAAGCTTTACTATTTGTAATACTGTAGTAATATCTTTTTGGCACTCTCATCATTAATTTGAGTCTTGGTCTTCATTGTTCATGGTAACATACCAGACATTTTCACCTCTAAATGCACAATGTATGTAGAAACCCATGACTTTGAATGGTGAATCCTCGCTACAAAAGGTATGATCTCCTCAAGATTTATCACACCAGATAATGCTGAAAGAATGTGATGGACTTGTAATTTCTAATATAGTTTCTCGTTAATGTTTGTAAAAAATCCCTACTTTGGATTTTAATGTGTAGAGTTATCTCCCTTTGTTTTAAGAGTACAGTTTTCATGGACCAAGGCTCCTTATGAATTAGGGTACATTTAAGTAATTTATTCAGTGTATATGTAATGAATGGACAAATAGAATTCATTCTAAATTCTTCTAAATTGTTAGTTTTGTTTCAAAAAGCATTTTATGCCTATCCATATCAGCCCTGTGTACTCTGAGTTAATCTACTTTGGTCAGCAAGTGCCATTTCCTGAAAATGTGTGAATGGTTCTATGTGATTATCTGCTTAATGTAAACGGATTAGCCACTGTATATTTATCAAAATACCTGATTTCTATAGCAAACTTATTGCAGAAGTTTTTAAATATTTTTTCAAGCGCATAGCATGTGATTAAATGTTTCATTTTTGGCATTTTCTGAAAAATTTAGCCATATTTGGGGTATTTTTTTCAAAAATTTCCAAAAAATAGTTCCAGGTGTAAAAGAATTAAATCATCATTAGCATCGTCATGTAGACATGTTAGGTTAATGAATGTAATAGATTAATGAAACTTTTGACAAGTAATTAATGTTAAATGTAGCTCTTGAAATTTGAATATTGTGTGTAACGTGCTAGATTTTGCATGTTAATTCAGCCTTCCTGGACCATATTTCAAAGGCCTATAACTCTGATGCACAATACACAATTCCCGCCAAATTTCACAGGGAGGTGTATTATGGGTATAAGTGTCTACCTACCAAGTTTCATCAAAATCAAAGAAGAATTGTGTAATTATTAGGTCACATACCACTATTTTTACCCCGTGCTCATTGACCACGCAAGTAGTTCCATTCTAAAAATGTATGTATTATTTCAAAAATTCCTAGGGGGTACTAAATGGTCGAATTTGGTTCCTTTTATGGCATGGATGGAAAGAAGAAGGTTTGAAAAAAAATACAGACAGGAAAAAATTTAGAAAAATTATCTTTACAGGCGCAATAGAAAGGGTGTAAAGAGGCCAATGTTTACACAAATTCCAAAGTGAAAGTGAATTTTTCATGGTAGGGGTTATTTTAGGGGCCATATCTCAGTCCCCTCTCGATTGATTTTCCTGTAGTTTGGATATGTTGTAGGACTAGTGTCATTCTATGGGTATGCTGTATTTGAACTCATTTGAGCCGGTGGAATTTTTTATATGATTTATTTTTGTATAAAGGAATAAGAGGGAAAATTAATTGTGGTCTGTGTCCTACACACACAATGAACTTTCGTTTTCGATATGGAATACCGAACCCGAAGTTATAAACTGATTGACAGCGATTATCTCTTTATTTTTATTTTCGTTAATTACTCAAAATTGAAACAGAGTTCGCCAATGATGTTTGCAATCTATGTTTTCCTTTCCTTAAGGATTATTTTTGCAAAATTACGTTGAATTTGACTCAACAGTTCTTGAGAAGAAGATTTTTTAAAATGCATCCCCCATTTTCTACAGTTTTGAGGTTTACTCCGTTTTAAATAAAGATTGGTCTTTCATTTCTGCAATTTATAACCACCTTTCTATTGCGATGCTTTGTGCCAAATTTGGTTGAAATTGGCGAAGTGATTTTAGAGAAGTTTAAAATGTGAAATGTTTACGGACGGACGGACAGACGGACGACGGACAAAAGGTGATCAGGAAAGCTCACTTGAGCTTTCAGCTCAGGTGAGCTAAAAAGGGCTTATCTTCCATTCTTAATCAGTGCATGACAAACCGCAAATATATACACCCACATAAACCAAAATAAAACCCATTAAATGTGTACATGCAGTTGAACACAGAACGTTGTGTTTGAATTCATTACAAACATGTACATAATTATTCATAAACATAGGTTATGCGTGTTACTTTACCTCTATCACATGATGTTTTAAGGGGTTTCAATGCTTAATGCTAAAGAAAGGATCCTGTGCTTAAAGTGCATCCTTGTCCGCAATATTTATTTTTACACCGATGTACACTACATTACACCCAGTTAAGCCAAATCAAGCCACCCAAATGATACATTATTTGATGAAAGTGAAAGTTGATTGCCAATTCTAAGTAAGGGAGATAATTTTGGTGAGACTTATATTCACTATATTCTCCACATCCAAACACTGGAACAGAATGAGATCTTTGGGGGGACCCTCAGGAAGATGTTACTGGAGTCGGGCACCCCTCCCAGGAAGAAGTAGACTTGGGTGGAGGTGATGGGAGACGTCAGGCTATCCTTCATCCTCAGCTGTTCCACCGCAATAAAACTACAGAGGAAGAAAAGATACCCACAGATACACTGAATTGTATAGTTTATTTAAATATTTCCAAATTCATAATCAAATTATGACTAGGCATGTGAGGTAGCTTGTAAAGTAGAATAACAGTATTATTCACTGTATACATGTACTCGTGTAAGATAGTGAAATACCACCGAGGAGACAAGCTTTACCAGTATGGTCGATCGTAAACCTTAGCCTCGAGGTAAAATTTCACTATCCCACACGAGTATAGCTCGCTATAAACTGTTTTCGGAAGAGCAATATTTTCGATGTGATTCGGCAATTTGCAGGGCAAAGTAATAAAACTATTTCATTTGTGACATAAAGAAAAAAATTATTCAAAAATGTTAATATGTTAGAACGTCATTTTTCCTTCATATTTTGCCTTTAGACGTATAGAGCGCATGTATGCTCGAGTACGAATTTAACATAATATAATTTCGTTCATATAATTATACACATCATAGTTAAAATGGTACTTGATTAAGCATGCGTTCGATGATTCCCAAGTCAGCAGAAGTTTGCATTAAAACATAATATTATACTGGCAATGAATAAATATCAAATGATTACGTAAAGAGTGAATATATTTACTGGAAACTTACTTCGAGTATACATTGAATTTAAGATCAATTTGACAAATGTTGAATAGATAAAATAAAGCAACTCATTTCTTGAATGCGCGCGCAATTTTATTTAAATGGATAGATCTCATTTGCTTGCAAAGCACAACATCCTGACCACTAATGCACCATTATATCATAAGTGGACAGTGTATCATTAGAGGTTGCCACAGAGCACGTTCTTTTGAACATACATATATTTGTAGTTCTAAAAAATCGCTAGAACTATTAATACTCAAAGAAATGAACACATGCATTTACTGCGGAATCATTAGATTTCGTGGTGGCTCAATTTTCGTGGAATTCGTGGGTACCTCTTATCCGCGAATTAACATCCTCCACGAATTAATAAATTAAAGTAATAAAGTCATGTTCTTTTTGTAGATATAAGATAATACACGAAATTACGTCCCAACGAACCTGTAAAATTCTAGCAATTGCCTGCATCAAAAGGAAACCTGCAGAAGATAGATAAATTGCTATAGGATACTTTCATAGTATTATCACAAATTGTAGCATGTGATCCTTTGGAAGAAGGTTTTAAAAAAACTAATCCTATTCTTTTCGTTCTTAAACTTTGTACCTTTCTTGGGGCCCCATTATCGGCGCTGGTGTCCGGTTTTAACAATTTAGAATCTACACTATCTTTAAATGCTTGCACAGTAGATAGGTGAAACAAATTAACAGTAATTAATTAGACAAAGATTTGATCAGATAAATTCCAATCCCCTTTATTACATGTAACCAAAATAAGCTGCATCACATTCTGTTCATAAAATACATGCATCCAAAATCTACTCGTTATTGGCTGCACGTACTACATTGATATAGCGAGGGGGATTTATGTTGCATCTGAATGATCTGATACAAAGTGTACACTAATGTTTCATCCACCAACACATATCAAGACAGGAAATACCTAGGAGAGTTCACTACTGAATGTGTCCTAGTCATGTGACATTTTATTTCCTAACCACTACTCACTGGCTGGTTATGCACAACAATCATCTGACGTAAGGGAAGTGTTACACATCAGGCTAAATAGCTAAATCCCACTGGAGTCGAAATATGACATCCAATACTGAGGTAAGGTACCTGTTTTTCTATGTATTCATTGGCGTCGTGTTATTTCGGCATAATCTTACACGTACATGCAAGCGCGGAGCCAGAAATCCATTTTTTGGGGGGAGGGGGTATATGGTACGAGGGATATTTATGTTTGCTAGGGGAGGTCGGGGTGGGGTGGAGGTGGAAGGCCTTTTACTACATGAACTATAATAAATATTCGATGGGGGGGGGGGGTCCGCCTTCTTTGTGCATGATAAATCTTTCATTTATGTCAGATATATCACGGACCTTTCAATTGTTTCTGCGAGTCCCACTCGTATATTTAGAAAATTGCCCAAGAAGATTCTGTAGTAGTCATTTTTATAAAGATCGTTTGATTTTTCGCGAGAGAAAACTGCATAGTGTTTCTTTTCTTGTTTTTCCTCGGAAAGAGGTATAGCGCCTTTTCCTATTATAATAATTTCTAAGGAGGTCAACTTTTGTTTTCATTGCGCATGTTTTTGCGCATTCTTGTAAAATACAGTGTACATATATTTAGATATATATCTTTTATGAATTTTGTTTTTTATAACATTTATTAGATTGGACACAAATAACAAAATACAGATATAAATATATACATTTGTTTGGGAAAGTTTTGTTTTTTAAACGATTTTTTAATTGTACTGTAGGTGAGCTTTGCTATTGTACTTTTATGACGTTTGTAGAAGTACGTAATAAGAAATAACATAACAGAAAACATTAATAACCGTACGCCTTTTAAATTTTATACACTTAATACTATTTTTCATAATTTTTAAATGAACCTATTGCAATCTACATTTGTAATACTCAAAATACATGTATATAACTAAATTTGGTGCATTTTAATATTTTTTAGATGGCCCCATTAAAAACTAGACAGTAAAATTTAGTATTTTTACATATAAGCTAAAAAATGATATAACTCATCACATATTTTTTAAAATGTGAGGAAAATCGCTATTGTAGTGTATTTCTTTAAAACTGCTGCGAAGTGCAAAAAATGAGAATTTCTCCTATATTCCTGTAATAAAATGTGCCTGTATTTCGAGATGGTCCCTAAAAAGAAGCAGACGGCAGACTTCGCAAATGAACTAGAGTTGGTGTAAATATAAGGTTAAAAGACAACGAGTTTTGGTTTTGTAGTTTTCCGCAAAAAAACAATTCGGCCTCCTTAATTCATATTTTTTACATGGTTCGCTGATGTCTTCTTTATACTTTGATGTTATTTACGTAGATTACCGATATATTTTAATCTATCGAAACTATAGCTACAATTAGAACACAAACTTCACGAGCTCCACGGACTTGTGCAAAGACTGACCTCAGATTTCCAAGTAGATTGCTGTTACCATTGCAAAGTTCATGTGTATGGAAAATTGGCTGTTCTTGTTATAAAACATTTTAATCGTCAATTATAATAATTAATTAACGTACCTTTGTTTAACTCTTAAAATTATTTAAATGAATAAAATCTGTATATATGTAAATAATTACAATTATTACATATATTGCTTTTTTGTGGTAACATTCTGGTTCTGATCGAAGGTAGGTAGCATCGCAGAAAAAAAGTATACATTATATTACTAATGCGAGTTATTTGATAAATAAACAACAATATAAAAAGTTCACTGGGATATGAACTTGGTTGGTACGTGATCAAATCTTCTGAGAAGCCCTTCGGGCTAAGTAATAAACTATGGGAAAAGTTGATTTTTTTCCTAAGATATAATTAAGTCCAACGTATGCTTTGTGAAACAAGCCCTTGGGTCTTAGAGCTTGGTTCTCTCGCCGGCGATGTGATTTCTCTATATAAATGAAATTAGACTCTTGTTCTTCAGATACCTACACACAGTCGCCTTGTGCAGTCGATTGAAGATTTTTTCCGATGTGCAGAGCATATCGCCCATTTCGCCATAAAGAGGCCATTGGGGTATTTTCATCACTACATCGTAATAGGTTGGAATGATGTTAAGAAGAAAATCATTGAATATTATGTTTGCTTTTCAAACATGATAAAAGGGCAAGGCGAGGTTGTTCAAAGAAACATATCCACCACGGAAGTGGAGGAAGCAATAAGGTCAAAGAGTCTTTTTGTCATTGAAGCACCAGATTATCCACAGTCAGAATCCGAAAAGAAAAAAGCACTTAGTCGATTTTGGGAAAGATTTGGAGAAAAGGCGTATTCTTTGGCATATAATAATTGCGAGCATCTAGTTTCATACATCTTAACGGGGAATCCATTTTCAGAGCAGATAAAAAAGGCTGGTCCTTTAGGAAAACTTTTTGTTGATTCTTTTGATAACTGCATCAGCCATGGTAAAAGAAACATGCTGAAAATATCAGGATGTCTTTTAGCAGCAGTTCCTGTTTCTTTTTTCTGCAAAGCTGCTGTAACCACAGTGGTGAATGAGGTTGGCAATTCAATTTCACGGTCCAGCTCCTCACTTCCAGAACAGGCTGTAGACTGTGCTACAAAAAACGTATGCAGAAATGCAAGCAAGCAACTCGGTTGTAAATCTTCTCAAATCCTAAAAATAAAAAGATGTACAAATGTTGCTCGAAAGGCTAGCAAAACGGCTTTGAAAAAATCTGCTGCAACTACTTTTCTTATTACTGGCGCAGTTGAGGGAGCCTTTGCTGCATATGAAATATATAAATTAAGAAAACAAAGGAAACGTAATCATATCAATAAGATTGACTTTAAACGAGAGGTCACGAAAAGAGTGTCCGGTGCAGCAGGAGCTACTGTTGGGTCTGTTGGAGCAGGACTCGTCGGACAGGCCATCTGTCCTATACCAGTCGTAGGCTTTGCTGTAGGGTCAGCTTTAGGAAATTACGTCGGGCGTTTGGCAGCTTCAACCCTTTCTGGCCAAATAGTTGACGGACTAAACTGATTTGTCTCAATAACATGCTTCTGTAAATACTAAGTAAACTGTTTTTATGCATGAAAATCCATGCAAAAACTTTTTTCCATTTCTATTAAATGTAGCGATATATATATATATTAATATTCAAAATTTTGACAAAAGAGTCCACATTTTCTTTAAAAGAAAGTTGTAAAAATTGTCAACTGGTTTGCAATATTGATTTGCTATTTCCAGTTTTTTATGTTGCTGTACATAGCTCAGCATTAGATTATCATTAGTAATATTTCATATTACTAGTACTTATTTCATACTTAAATTAATGACACTATTACTGTTCATGTATTTAAAATATAATGGCTTCAAATGTTTAAAGACCTGTAATATAAAACGAGTTATATTATATCTAACATTATTTTGGATACGATTATCATTAAATAATTCTAATTAAAATTAAGGCTTGCTTGTTTCTCCATTGGGGTTATTAACTATTGCCAATAAAACCATATTAAGGTCTTTTCATTGTCGTATGATGTCATCAGGAGCATTCCGTGATATTTTACTGTCACTGACTTTAATATTAGTGTAATGTGATTCATGGTTTTGGCAACGTTTCTAATTTCAAAAGTGTGTCTTAAGACATTTTAAGTTAAATATGTAATCTGAAATGGAGGTTATAGCTTCAATTGTTTAAAAATACATAAAAAAGGGAATGATCATCATTGTGATTAATTCTGTAAGGTGGAAATCAGTAAGGAATTAATGTGTTTAAATGCTCTGAGAGTGTACATGTGTTGACACCTACATGTACTGCATGAAAAAAATATTTGCAACATATCAATATTTTAGTTCATTTTGATTGTTTACATAACTGATCTTCAAATTTTAACAACAATTATATAATTATATCATTATAAAAACGTGTTCCTAAATTACTTGATATTGCTACACATAATGAATGGCAGGGTACACTCCAAATACATACATTAGTTTAATAAAGGGGCATAACTCATTCCAAAATCACCCGCCAAAACTTCCAACAAATATGCACGTCTATATTTTGTCTTAAACAACAACAAAGTTCTACGTTTAAAAGGGCCAAAATTCAATGAAACAATTTTGGAATCGTTATTTCATGATTATATACACGTCTACACTTGATTCTAAGTATACATGTATCTTCAAAGTGCTACAAAATTACGTGCAGCGTTTAAGAGTAGTGTGCTGCGAACTAATGCAAACTAATGCGATAAATGGACTTTTTTCATGAATTTACGTTGTAGTTTAAATGAATATTGAAGAGTGAATCCAATCTTAATGATATGAAGCTTCATAGCATGTCAATGTTAGAGGTTTTTTTTCTCGGTCATAATATTACTGGATTATTACGTCATTTAAAGAAGTTAATAAAATTGTTTCATTTATAATAACCTGGTCGATAATTAATAACTATTGATCTACTATTTAAAGTAACCAAGTTAATAGTGCATCATAATACTATATGTACACACTTAAACAGTATACAGCACTTTATGTTCATTTTCTTCATATTGTTTATCTTCCAAAGTATTGATTCTTCGTTAATTAATTGCAATCTTTAATATACATATGCATCTTTCATTATGATATCAAGTATGCCGCCTCCATGGTTTAAATAGACTTTGGACAAGTAACTGGTTGTATTAAGAAGTCTAATATTTAAAAAATACGACATTTTTGTGAAACAACTAATTTGACATCTTATGAAACATTTGGTCTTATAAACAAATCTGTCACGTTAAATCCTTGTGAAAAGGCTTCCCGCATAAATATGACTTATGATGATGACAAACCTTACTATAGAAGAGACCTTGTTGTCAGGGATGTAACAATATAAGTTTTGACCTTGTGTAAAAGTCTACATAAGTTTATAATCGGGAAGTTTAATGTTTGATAATACAGAAAAGAAATATGAGGAAAACTGCAATTTTTGTGCCTAACCATCGTAAAATAATCTGCAAATATATTTAGGCCATTTAAAAATGCAAGAAAAACGTATTTAAATGTATACATAAAAAGAGGTGAGGGACAGTATCTCTCTCTCTCACTCTTTCCTCTCTTTCTCTCTCTCTCTCTATTTCTCTCTCTCTCCATCTCTCTCTCTCTCTGCCTGTAATAAATTTAAAAGACTTTAGGCAACCAGTTTATAGAAAACTTAAGTTTTAATGATGTATTCTTATCTCTCCTTTCTTACAATATATAATAAATATGTTGGCATGCTACTAAGCTGCCTCGTGCTCCTGAGTAAACATAAAGCTGATATTTGTTTTAATTTTATTCATACACTGTGGAATATACATTCCGATAATTTTTAGTTTACGAATGAGCACTCGTGTCAAAAGCGATCTAATTAATTTAATTCAGATGAATAAAAATGTTTTAGAATCTGCTGAATTTTAAATCAAAATATAATGGAGAAACAGCAGAAAGTATTTTCTCCTCGTTTTCTTCAGCAAACCAATTGTGATCCATGCACAGTTCCAGACATTTTTTTCCAAGGATGGAGGGGAGGGTGGCGAGGGGTATTAATGTTTTCGGGGGGGGGGGGGGGGCTCCGAGACCTATTTTCGATAATTCGAATACATTGTATGCGTACGTAAATTTAAGAAATTTGTATTTTCCAGGGGCGGGGTGGGGGGTCACGATCCCTTCCACAACCCCCTCTAGATCCGTGCATGTGATTCATAGCTCTATTTAATGGCATATATACATGTAGCTCTGTTATTACCCATCTCCCTTCCAAAATGTGCTTTTAAAAATTAACATGAAAACGTGACATGCGTTTTCATATATTTTTTTTTCCCGGACGGTTCTCTTACACACTGACGAACCAAGTTATAAACTAAAATGTAACTCCACTCTCTTGGGCATATTTTACAAAAAATGTTCTTATTTCTGGAAGGCATAAGTTGTGTGTGCCCCATTTTCCCGCTTTGGGGTCTGAATCATCAATAAAAACACATAATCTTGCTTATTCGTTGCCGTTTTCTTTTTCTTGGTCAGGTAATTATTCTGTTAATTCTTTTATAAAGTTTATATCAAATCAGGTCAGACGACACGTTCCTCGAGCATCTTTTTTGTATCTCCTCGTAATAAAGAGTTCCAAATAAAAATTATCATTTTATCTGTTTATAATGATTTTTAAAATGATTAAAATTTACGTGTACATGGATATATGCCTAGATGGCCGAGTGGTTAGAGCAGTGGCCGCTTTCTGCCAGGTTCTAGAGGTTGTGGGTTCAAAGCCCGGCCCAATATATATGTAGTGAATTTCGCTGTGCTTTATCATTAATTCGTTTTTATATCAGCAATTCAATTGTATTTTCAAGAAGATTATATAGGTAATGGCATTATCTAGTATTTTGTAGAAATGCCTGGTAAGGTATCCTAATTTTTTGCAAGAAAGCTTGTCAGAGTAGTAGTAAACCATTAACAAATTCCTGGAAAATGTTATATTAAATTGAGGAACGTGTCGTCTGACCTTAATTAAGTTAATGTTTAATAAACCACGAAGTACCGGTATAATACGGGTGTGGATCTGACAGGAACATTTCAGCTAATGACATTTTTTAATAGGCGCGTATGCTAAAATTTATTACATTGGCCTTTACGCTTGCCCAGAAGTACACGTATATCTGCATGCGCAAAAATTTCTCGTTTTACAGAATCCTCTTTGATTTCTTTTACTCTAGACTAATAATCAAAAACATACATTTTTCATTCCTGGTAAGATAATGCGTCAGACCTTGGATATCACATAACATTATCAATGTGTTGACATGTTCATCATTGTGTGATGGATTCGTACATGCAATTTATAAAAAGATTGATTCTATTTAGATTTAATATAGAATATGAATTAAACAATTATATACATGAATAAAACGGTAAACCTCAATATGACAAAAAAATTGTATAATCATTATGTATGTTAAATTCATCAATTTACATTACATAGTGATTTCATATACATTTTGTAGACATATAAATTTATCATTGCCGTTTGTTTACATGTAATATTGGATTTTCTTCACTTTGCCCGTGTCTCTTTCAACCATAAACAGGTTGTCTCTGGTGCCCACACACAAACCCCATGGATACTGTAAATGACAGTTGTCAATGTAGCGGAGAAACTGTCCGTCCTGATCAAGGATGTGGATACGGTGGTTTTTAATGTCTGCTGTCAGGATCCGACTCTGGCTGTCTGTAGTGATGCCGATCGGTAAAAATGGTTCCTTGGTAGTAGAAGGAGGACCGGTGTATGTAAACCGGAGTTTGCCAGCCTGATTCACTACCACTATAGCACCGGCTTCACTGTCAGCTACACAGATATCTAGGTTCTTGTTCTCACTAATGTATTTAGGGTAAGAATGAGAGAAATAGAGAGGGTGTCCTTTGTCATTGTATTGAATTGTTTGTTTCTCTGTAGAGCCCGAGTAACGCATAACTTTTGCTTGTTTCTCGTCATCAGTGACCATGACAATCAGGTAACCAGAGGAGGTAACACAGACATGGAGAGGTTTCCATCCCTGTAGTCTGATCACTGTCTGTATCTGTGTATTCTTCACTATGTTCACAGTTCTATCACTGGGATCAGTATAAACTAGTTCACCACTCTGTGTCACTGCTATGTCTATTGGTCTGTTCCCTGACTTGGTTTGGATTGACTTCACTAGTTTACTGTGGAGGTTGTAGAGTTTCATCATGTTGTCATCACCAGCCGTCCACACTTCATCATCACTCAGACAGGACACATTGCGTAATCTATTATAATTAAATTCTCCATACTCTGTGGTTATTTCTGTGATGATCTGTGGTACATCAAAGAGTGGTTTGTCCGGAGGAGAGGACTCTGCACCGGGAGATTCCATTGTGTAGCCATGTTTCTCTGTTTTAATAGATAACGACGACAATGAACCAATCTGCTGATAAATCTGTTCTCTGTTAATATCCTGAGGAGTGAATATTGGTAAGGAAACTGTGAGTTTAGGTGGCAATCTTCTGAATTCAGCATTTCTGGATTGGTAAGAAGAGACAAAGCTGACATCATTGGAGTTCAATAACTTCTTCAGATTACCAATAATCTGAGTAATTTCAGTACAAATGCATTTGATTTCATTTTCGTGCTTATTTAGGGCAACCAGGTGTTTGGATTCCATTTCGCCCACGTCAGATTTCAGTTTATTGATAGCAGTGTCTATTTCTCTGTGCAAAATGGATCCATGTTTGCCAATAGCTGTAGTCAATTTCTTTGAGTTTTCCTTTACATCAGCTTTTAGATCTGGGAAATTAGATTCAATTTCTTGGTATTTAGGATAAATCAATTTCTCTAATTCTTGTAAATCTTTCTGTAATACTTCTTTCTTTGCTTCAAGGCTTTTTAAGAGTTCAACTTGTTTGTGTCCTAGATGTTCACCAGTAGAAACACACTCTAAACAAATAGAAATGTTACAATGTTCACAATAAAGTTCACATATTTTTTTGGAATGTTTTAAACATTCAGGAGCAAATCCCCGCTTTTTAAAGGGCACTACTCTGTGGTCTTTGGATTCATCAGAGAGATGTTCCCCCACACAGGCTTTACACAAGATATCTATGTTTGAATTCATTACAAGTTAATGTATACACAATTACAAATGTACTCATGTAATGACCTTATTCATCCAGAGACATAAATAACAGAGACCTCTGGTATTTACATGTACTATGTCTCTGATTCATCTATATTACATTTTGTTTATCAGTTTATCTCTCCAAAATGACTTTAAGTGATGTTCTCGTTTTACAGAATCCTCTTTGATTTCTTTTACTCTAGACTAATAATCAAAAACATACATTTTTCATTCCTGGTAAGATAATGCGTCAGACCTTGGATATCACATAACATTATCAATGTGTTGACATGTTCATCATTGTGTGATGGATTCGTACATGCAATTTATAAAAAGATTGATTCTATTTAGATTTAATATAGAATATGAATTAAACAATTATATACATGAATAAAACGGTAAACCTCAATATGACAAAAAAATTGTATAATCATTATGTATGTTAAATTCATCAATTTACATTACATAGTGATTTCATATACATTTTGTAGACATATAAATTTATCATTGCCGTTTGTTTACATGTAATATTGGATTTTCTTCACTTTGCCCGTGTCTCTTTCAACCATAAACAGGTTGTCTCTGGTGCCCACACACAAACCCCATGGATACTGTAAATGACAGTTGTCAATGTAGCGGAGAAACTGTCCGTCCTGATCAAGGATGTGGATACGGTGGTTTTTAATGTCTGCTGTCAGGATCCGACTCTGGCTGTCTGTAGTGATGCCGATCGGTAAAAATGGTTCCTTGGTAGTAGAAGGAGGACCGGTGTATGTAAACCGGAGTTTGCCAGCCTGATTCACTACCACTATAGCACCGGCTTCACTGTCAGCTACACAGATATCTAGGTTCTTGTTCTCACTAATGTATTTAGGGTAAGAATGAGAGAAATAGAGAGGGTGTCCTTTGTCATTGTATTGAATTGTTTGTTTCTCTGTAGAGCCCGAGTAACGCATAACTTTTGCTTGTTTCTCGTCATCAGTGACCATGACAATCAGGTAACCAGAGGAGGTAACACAGACATGGAGAGGTTTCCATCCCTGTAGTCTGATCACTGTCTGTATCTGTGTATTCTTCACTATGTTCACAGTTCTATCACTGGGATCAGTATAAACTAGTTCACCACTCTGTGTCACTGCTATGTCTATTGGTCTGTTCCCTGACTTGGTTTGGATTGACTTCACTAGTTTACTGTGGAGGTTGTAGAGTTTCATCATGTTGTCATCACCAGCCGTCCACACTTCATCATCACTCAGACAGGACACATTGCGTAATCTATTATAATTAAATTCTCCATACTCTGTGGTTATTTCTGTGATGATCTGTGGTACATCAAAGAGTGGTTTGTCCGGAGGAGAGGACTCTGCACCGGGAGATTCCATTGTGTAGCCATGTTTCTCTGTTTTAATAGATAACGACGACAATGAACCAATCTGCTGATAAATCTGTTCTCTGTTAATATCCTGAGGAGTGAATATTGGTAAGGAAACTGTGAGTTTAGGTGGCAATCTTCTGAATTCAGCATTTCTGGATTGGTAAGAAGAGACAAAGCTGACATCATTGGAGTTCAATAACTTCTTCAGATTACCAATAATCTGAGTAATTTCAGTACAAATGCATTTGATTTCATTTTCGTGCTTATTTAGGGCAACCAGGTGTTTGGATTCCATTTCGCCCACGTCAGATTTCAGTTTATTGATAGCAGTGTCTATTTCTCTGTGCAAAATGGATCCATGTTTGCCAATAGCTGTAGTCAATTTCTTTGAGTTTTCCTTTACATCAGCTTTTAGATCTGGGAAATTAGATTCAATTTCTTGGTATTTAGGATAAATCAATTTCTCTAATTCTTGTAAATCTTTCTGTAATACTTCTTTCTTTGCTTCAAGGCTTTTTAAGAGTTCAACTTGTTTGTGTCCTAGATGTTCACCAGTAGAAACACACTCTAAACAAATAGAAATGTTACAATGTTCACAATAAAGTTCACATATTTTTTTGGAATGTTTTAAACATTCAGGAGCAAATCCCCGCTTTTTAAAGGGCACTACTCTGTGGTCTTTGGATTCATCAGAGAGATGTTCCCCCACACAGGCTTTACACAAATGTATGTGACATATGTCACAGTACATAGGGGGGCCCGGGGTCTCACGGAGACGACACCGTAACACATCCTGGGCCCAAGTACGGCGGTCCATGCTCAGACACCTTGATGGGCGATTAATAGAAATCTGGAAATAAAATTTACCGATTATTCATTTTTGTAAAATATTTATCCATTTTTATTAGACATACAAATACAGCGATCTAATTCTTGAACTCGTAAAATCGTTCATTGTCACTAAACCAGTTCAATGAGCATGTACAATTAAAAATTACAATTTTTCTTATAGAATCTAGATATATTTGTTTACATAATTAACATAACCATATTAATCATAAGTTTCTAATTCGTAAACAAACCTTTACAAATTAACATGGCGAATCGGGCATTTTCACTTCCTAGTCTGGTCTCTGTGACGCGGTTTCCACGTCATGAGTATCACGTGATGAAAATGCAGTGGTGGATATATTAGTAGCTGCACCCCCCCCCCCCCCATTCGGTGAAAATTCAATTACGACCACTGTTTGACTGATATAACAATAAACGATTATATAGTTAATAGTTACATGATTTTCATTCGCGGATCTAGAGGGGGTCCAGACTCCCCTTCAAAATTCAAATTTCTCTAAATTACATTATAAAATTACCAAAAATATGCCTCGGAAACCTCCCCCCCACCCCCCCACACGGCAAACATTCAAATAACCGTCGGACCCCCACCCCCCTTTCTGGAGAAAAATTCTGGATCCGCACATGTATTTTTTAAAATATTTTTTTGACTGAACATATTTTAATGGTGTCTACGCTTACGAGTCCACACCAGATTCATCTGTCATTAAATATAATTCCTCTTGTACGTCTCTCCTTCCAAAACAAAACAAAGATTAAATACGGATGATTATTTACAGAACAAAATTGTTTTGTTCATGCATTATTCAAAATATCTAAGACACAGCATTTCATTTCCTCTGACATTCAATCAACACTTCTTTTTTCAATTGGCATCTGTAAAATAAAGCCTTTCATTGATAATAACCTCTTCACTATCCTAAATATTCAATAAACAAAATAGCATACACTATTGTATAACCTTAACATGACAAATGTAAGACGTCTATTTTATGGTAATTCGGTTTAAGTCTGTTTATTATAATCTATTACCGTAGTACGTGTTAAAAAAAAATGGTGTGTAGTTTTCTGACTATATATTGCACTTTTAACTACTTAACTAACTTAATGTACATGTATGTTCTTACATCATGCATAAATGGCACTTTAATATATTCTCTTGTCCCGGGTTTTTTTTTTCTCACTCGTTAATTTTAATAAACCACTTATTTTAGCATGCAATTATTTTCTATTTATTTACTATTATCTCCAACAGAGTAGACTGTCACGTACCATCGGGGGTTGAGGCGCCACACTTTTTCTCGCTGCAAACATTTTTTTTAAAATTAACATATGAAAAAGTAAATTAACATGAGGTTGCCCCCCCCCAACTTTTTTAGGAGCATGTAAAAATGAAAATGAAAGAGAGAAAATTAACAGTGAAATTGATGTTATATGAAGTTATATGTACGCTATGCTCTGCCCCCCCCTTCCAGGATTTTTATGATTTTGAGAAGTTGTCTATTTTTTTGGTTGTTGCTCGTCACCCCCCCCCCCCCCCCCACAAAAAAAAACTCTCAAAACGGAGATGGTACGTGCCTGATATATGTCATCAAGAAGAAATGGTCACAACCATTAACAGACAGCAATGGAGGAGATGGATAGCGGAGATGCTCAGAAAAGACATCCAGTCAACAACAAAAACAACACTGCCATGAAACCCAGAAAGATAAGGAGACAGACAGGGAGGTCAGGAACATCATGGAAAAGAACGGTGGAGATATTCAACAAACCCAACAGATAGTCAGCGGTGTAGAAAGTTTGTTGTAGTCCTACACACCACCAGGTTTAAAAGAACGTGATGATTATTGAATGTTGCCCATGTGAACAAATTATATTCATTCATTCATTTATGTATTCATAAGTCTTAGACATTTTGCATTATTTTATACATTTAGGTAAACATATTCGAATTTTTTTGTATTGCTGGTGTTTTCCATGATCTGCAGATTTTGCTACATTGTTGGTTTGTAAACAATCCATGCAGTACTTCACCACACTAAAGTATTGGATACATGTACACATATGAGACTAATAATAACTTACGTATGTAGAAATGTGCATGCTTTAAAACAAAATTTCATTCAACTCATAAACCATCACAGCACATGTACAGTTGTCTTTCCTTGGCATCACTAACAAAAGTATAAACAACATGTTCAAAAAGCATTTTTATTTATCAACAAGAGCAAAAAAACAGCCATAGTTAAACAAAGAGTTTTGTCTGTACATTTCTTGTCATGTCATTATGTAATGCATACACAGGATAACATAACACAGACAAAAATAAAAGACTCGCAGTACATGTACATGCAGTACATCATCAATTGATTCAGAGTGTAGAAATGCAAATAAAACGCAGAAAGGTAGAAAAAGCACAGGTTATTTGTAAGTTGTTCATATCAAATACAATATCAATGAAACAAAATATATTTATACAATCATTCCTATAATTAACAATATCATGATACATATTACAATGGATCATTATAACAATAATGCATCTAACTATACATCATATCAAACATAATTAACTACATTCATAACGTTCATTCATAACAAACTCATACTGTCTCATATATTCTTGTTTGAAACATACAGTATAACAACATTTTATTCTGGTGCCTTCCTCCCAAATATTGTACAGTATATTTTCAATGTGAATTAATCTGTAACATGCATATATATTGCTGCATATACCTAAAACATACGTTATAGTGTGAAATTGCAGAAATTAAAATCTTGAAAACAAAAATCAAATATAATTCTGGGTGACCAATTGCTAAAATATGCGCCCAAGGAAAAATCAGTTATATAGAACAACAGAGATATCTATGTTTGAATTCATTACAAGTTAATGTATACACAATTACAAATGTACTCATGTAATGACCTTATTCATCCAGAGACATAAATAACAGAGACCTCTGGTATTTACATGTACTATGTCTCTGATTCATCTATATTACATTTTGTTTATCAGTTTATCTCTCCAAAATGACTTTAAGTGATGTTCTCGTAATCTCAAATAATCACTACAGTTTGACTGTTTTTACTTGCCATTGACAATGAACTCTGCATTGCTTTAAATGGCTTCTCTAATTCTTACAACATAATTCTACTCTAGGTCACAAACTTTCTTGACTTCACAAAAAATTCCTCATTGTTTCACCGATCCCAGGGACAATCAACCTTCAGTGAGATTACACATCAAGTTAATTCAATCAGAGTGATGGTAGACTCATATTTCACTGTGAGCGAGATCATGACTCACTGACTCACTAAGTCGAGTCCTCGATCTCGGATGTGGTCAGCGTGTGTTGTTGCTCCTCGTACAAGTTACGGGCGTAGGTAATCTGCTGGCTCACCTGAAACATATTGAAGTAAAGCTGAACATTTTTTCTACTGGGCGTTATCCAAAAATTATAATCCTTTATAATGGTAGATTGTCTTTATTATAATACACTTAATACACAGATGTTTACAGCGAATACACTTTTACCAATTCCCACTAATAGGGGAGTCAATTCTTTACCTCCTCATTTTAATATCTAATATATATAGGATAAGACAACATATATAAGCATGATTTACGGTACTAAGAGTTAAAAGTTTTTGTACATCTACATAATAAGTTTGAATACAATGAAATTAAACTGCAACAAAACAATTTCACATTGAAAATCAACAAAATATTCGTTCCAATAACATTTTTTTTTGGTTTCAGTGTAGTATATTACTAATATTCTTTCAACAGCAGGTAAATATTTAAACTTAAAATTTTTTTCTCTGACCCCACTTTAATGCAATAAATAAAGAAGTAACAAAGATGAATTTGCTCTATGAAGCCCTTTTACAATAAATAATGCTGTTTCCCATGGATACTTGTTATAGTATATACTGACCCTCTCAGCCACTGCCAGCTTGTCACACCTGATCTGGGGGACCCTCTGGGGGTCAGAGCCCGGGGTCTGTACCCTGATCACTTCCAGGTAGTATATGCCATCTGTCAATCATAGTCAGTACAATCATGTACAAAATATCATACTTAAAGTGTAAAAATATACAGCTTCAAACAAATAAAACAGCATCAAAACAAATGACAATGCTTGACAGTTTAATATATATTATACTCCGGTATTAATGGTACATTTCTATATTGTTTTAATAAATAAAGTATGTCTAGTTTTAATCAAAGCTAAAATAAGTGGAAAATAAGAACAGGGCAACAAACTATGAACAAAGAACTTTGCCTCAAAAGTTCTTTGCAGCATCAAAACTTTAAGTTATTTGCTGAAATTGAAAGTGAAAGTTGATGGACAATTCTGAGTAAGGGAGATTACTGTGGGAGACTTACTATTCTCCACCACCAGACACTGGAACAGGTCTTTGTGAGGGACCCTCAGGATGATGTTACTGGAGTCGGGCATCCCTCCCAGGAGGAAGTAGACCTGGGTGGAGGTGATGAGAGACGTCAGGTTGTCCTCCCTCCTCAGCTGTTCCACCGCAATAAAGCTACAGGTCAAAGGAAATTTTAAAGCTTCTCTATCACACCAATTAACATTGATGAAAATTTTAAAATTACTCTTAAATCAATAACTTTTACGGGAAATTATACCATAATTGGGATGACACTGAAATTCCCAAAACATAAATTATTGATATATATATGTATTTGCCATGGATAAATAAGTATTGTTTTCATGTATAAACTGTTTGCATGGTGATAATCTTTGGGAATCTTGCAAAAGCTCCCAACACAAGCAACATAACCAGTGGCACATATACAAAACATCAGAATTTATGTGCTGTGTATGTAAATCAAATTGTTAAACAAGAGGCCCATGGGGCCACATCGCTCACCTGAGCAACAATGGGCGTTCAAAACATATTATGCCGTATGGTCCCTCGGTAAAATAACAAAAAATAAATATTGTAAAGTATTCGAATTTTACACTTATTTTTGCATACACGTAATCTTTGACATTGTACCTTCATGAAATACTATTTTTACCAGAATAAGAAATCCTACGCAAGATATAAAATTAAACATTTGGTAGGAGTACACTGTTTAGTTGTTAACTTCCAATTCCCTATATTTTCGTTCGCCCCCCCCCCCCCCCCACTTTGTAAAGCGATCAAAATATATGAAAGCATATACGTACATTTTTTTCATCAACTACTTACTAGTTATTGTATTTTTAAAAAATATATAATAGTTATTGTTTTTTATTTTAAAAATCCTACATGTATAGATGTGAAGAAGAAAATTGTACCTCAATGTGCTAAATTTCTCAAATTAAAAACATTCAAAAATTTTATTTGTCTTCTCCATTATAATTAAATGACTGTTATTTACTTCGCGTACAAACCAGGATAATTTTCCGCTGTGATATTTTCTTAGGAATAGCGATAATTACTTTATCCCTGCAACAGAAATGTGTCAGAACTATGAAAACTGTTTTAAAGATGTCGTTTTTATTTACCCGTGTCTGAAAAACTTTCAAAATTGATGTAGATTTCACATTATTTATTGTATAAAGAGGGGGCCCCAGAGAGTAGGTATATACAGAATATCATTCTTTATTTTGTTTGTACAAGTATTTAACATAGGTACTCTAATTCATATAGAATTTCTATTGTTCAACCAAAATTTCAGCGTCAATCGTAGAATTATAAGCAAGATACAGAGCTCACAGTTCGCCTAGGTTTGAGTCATATTTTGTTCACATGAGTTTATTACATTCAGCTTAAGATTTTTAACTTGGTATTTCCTACCAGTTCACAAACAGTCAATGATCACATGTACAGTAGGAGTAATAATGACGAAAAAAGGTTAAGTTTACAATACAATAAGTTGTTAAAGTTGGTTTCTGGAAGAACAGACTTTGAAAATTTTCTTAATAAATATTGACAATTTTTTTTACTTTTTTAATCTTCAGTTTTTAAGATCTGTGTACAAACATAGAATTGTGAGCAAATCTCTGTATCTTGCTTATAATTCGAAGCTTAACACTCAAATATGGTTAGTAAATAGAAATTGTACACAATTAAACACAAGAAACATGCACTATAACAAATAAAGAACACAATTTATCTTTTTGAAATGAATCATATATATACTTGTATATACCTACATATTTTCGACAGCAATATCGAACTCAAACTGAATAAACTCGAGAAAATGCAGAGCATCTCAACAAAACCTATTGCATTAATCTACCATTACGCAAAAGATAATGCCGAATATTACCGATAGAATGAATTGTATTTCAGTACGTTTTTGTTATATCAGATTTTGCTTAATTTGCGCAGGTAAACAGTTTACTGTTTGATTTACCGAAGTCTCTGTTTGATTTGATACGTACAAATCACGAAATACAGACGATAGTTCCCAGGTTACAAAGCATAAATAATGAAAACGAAACGAAAATCAGAACAAGCTAACATCAACGTCATGTGTGAAAATTGTCAACGCATTTAAATATTTAGCCTCAAGTTACTTCACAAAATCGGCACCAATATATTTTGCACGTTTCAAAAATTTCCCTTCATTTGCGAACTGTTGCACAACAAGCAAATTCATCATAGTCAGATCGACCCTTTTTCGTATAATGGCATGGCTGCTTTAAACAAAGAACCTCGTTTTAGAAGTATGGAATACGAGTCTTGGTAAAATGGGTATGCAAACCCGGACCGTGGCGAAATAAAAGCCGGGGCAGATCGGCAATCGTCAATTCCAAATACGAATTATTTTGCAGCAATACTTACAGCAAATACAAATATACTGGTCCATCAAATATCCTGAAATTTTAATGAGATTGGCAGATTAATAACTGCCAATCTTTTGTTTTGCTCAGGCCAAGTCTTGTCTACCCATTTTACCGGATGCCGAGCCCGATTGAAACACGGCTTTCCTTTATTATTATTTTCGTAATAACTCAGATTTGAAACAGAATTAGACCTTAATTTTTGCAATTTATATTTTCCTTCCCATAAGGATAATTTATGCTAAACTACGTTGAATTGGAATCAGTAGTTCTTGAGAAGAAGATTTTTAAAAATGCACCCACCTTTTTCTACAGTTTCAAGGTTTTCTCCGCTTTGAATATAGATTGGACTTTTATTTCTGCAATTTATATTCGCCCTCCCATAAGGATGCTTTGTGCCAAATTTGGTTGAAATTGGATAAGCGGTTTTAGAGAAGAAGTTCAAAATGTAAAAAGTTTACAGACGGACGAACAGACGGACTGACGGACAGACGGACGACGGACAAAAGGTGATCAGAAAAGCTCACTTGAGCTTTCAGCTCAGGTGAGCTAAAAACTAATTACAATTCATCCAGGTTTTTCTTGTTGAGGTCGTGCAGCAGTTTCTGTGACTTGGCCTGATTCTTGGAGTAGGCGGGCAGTAACATTTCCGCCCCGTGACAGCAGCGGGGGAGGCGGACGGGAGGGGGGCTGATCCGAGAACTACTGCTGCTGGTGTCTTTAATGGCGTTGGCCGCCCCGGAGGCCAGATCCAGCACCCCCACAACAGGCTTGGTGACCGTACCGATCACACCCTTACCCAGTCCTGTCACAAAGCCCTGTAATGTGAACAGACGAAGCATATCATCAGGTAAAACAATATCACAGCAGAATCACTTCTTATTATTGTTATCAATAGGTTAAAAATTCATGACATAAAAATTTCTTAATTATAATCATGTTAATAGGTCTAACAATATCACTTCTCAGGCTAACCAAAGGAAAAGACAATATCATAATGAAATCAGTTCTAATGCTTATTAATATTACTATGAACTTTTAATGGGTTTCAAACTGGGAAAGGGCATCTTCTTCTATTAAAGTGTTTTTTAAAATTATTTACTTAAATCCCATTTCCTTATATATACAGTCAGTACTAACTCGGCTTCTAACTGTATCTAAAGATCTTCTTCTAGGTCAACATTTTTTCTATGCGTGATCTTTCCAGTAGATTTTGAAACTATGAAGGTATTCTTATACATGTAAATTGTTTATGGTATACAAATTGTACATGTACCTCAATCCCATCTTCTTTGAAGCCATCATAAGGCTGTGTAAACATACTGGTCATGGCACCAAACAGGCCATTGCCGAAGCCCTTGACTCCGGCCAGGAGGTGACCCTTGCTGGACTGGGCGCTGGTCTTAAGCTGCTCCCGCCTGTCCTGATAGTTGCGGTCCATGTTCAGCGTCCCCAGGCCGTCGGACAGTGACCCTACCACCTGATAGGAAGAAATAAAGATTTAATAAATATTTTTTTTCTTTTAAAAAGGAACAAAATTTGTAATTAAAAATAAATGATCTTGGAGAGGATCTTTCTGTCAATGAATGAAATTTCATTTAAAGTATAAAGTAAAAGCTTGCACTTAAAAATATTTTTATATGAAGAAATATCACCTTTTTCAAATGAACAGCAAATCAAATTTTTGTTTAATTTACATACATCAATGTTATTTTGTTTGGGAAAAACTTAAATGTTTGTAAGTATACTTAAATTACAAATGAAAATTGTCTTTGCTTGTGAGCTATAATGCTTATTTACAATTTAATGTTTCCTCACATATTAATCTATTTTATTGTATAAACACAATTTACAGCTAGAATTTCAAGTCTGACAAAACCTGAGTCACCATACCTTGGCGGCAGAATTTGACACGCCATGAGTGACGTTCTTCAGTAGTCCTCCGACATTGCCATCATTGATCAGACCGGAGATTCCCTCTGTGACATCATTGAACAAGCCCAGGGGATTTCTCAGAAAGTCCACAGATCCCAGGATCTTGGCCGCTTGACTCTTCAACTCCTGGAGGTAGAATAAAACACATCAGATCAAGAGCTAAATTATACATTTGTCTGACAATGTGCTTGAGTATTAAATAGTCATTATAAATAATTAACATACATCTATCTTCATTTTGTTATGTCACAGTGTTTATCAATAGCACATTTTTTAAAAAGATTTTTGAAATATTTTTCTTTGATCAAAAAAATATTGATGCCTACTTTCACAGCCCCCTCCTCTCTCCAAACTGATTGCATTTAGGTATTATAAGTATTAATAAATAATCAGCAGAAATTCCAACCACTTATTAGCTGTTAAGTGAAAGTCAAGATGTTCAACATTATTGAACAAGACATGTACTAGGAAATCTCTGCTGATAGAACTATGTAACTATATGACAACTTTATATACATGTACCTCTGTGTAATGGATTCCTATTTCCTTCTGAAGGAAGGCCATGGTCTC
The DNA here is from genome assembly GCF_963853765.1 of Magallana gigas. Classification (NCBI taxonomy): domain Eukaryota; kingdom Metazoa; phylum Mollusca; class Bivalvia; order Ostreida; family Ostreidae; genus Magallana; species Magallana gigas. The sequence goes on from NC_088861.1 coordinate 29,643,351, forward strand.
AAACAAATTGCTCTTGACAAAAGGGTCTATAAATAAACAAAATCTCAATCAGTAAATTTCAGATTCTGAAATGTTGACGCTTTAAAGTAAAATTTACTGAAATTCAAACCTTACCCAGATCAACTTTTGCATCCTCAAACTTGACCAGTGGTAAAGACATGTCACGCTTCAGTGCCTTGAGGTCTGGTGACAGTTTGGAGGCAGTGAGCATGCTCAGGTTGATTTGATTGGACTGGATCTTTAGTTGTCCAAAGTAATATCTCTTTGTCTTCACTGATGTGGCAGCTGCTAGCGCCCTAACCAAAATAAAATCTTGTGTTCAATCTACATGTATTATACTATGTTTTTGTGTCCCATTTTACCGAACCAGAAAAAATGTAATCACAAGACAAATGACCTAAGCTAGCTGCTCTTAAGACTCTTTGCGAACTTGATATCTTTTTGCTTTTTATTTGACTGTGCGATATGGAATCCAAAATAAAAAATACATAACAATGATACAAGGCAACAAAAGATTAAATAATATTTAAACATTTTTACACAACAGTTCTGATGCTGTTAGAAACAATATGGCTTTTTATCAGTCTTTTATTGAAACAGAGAGTTTGAAATTAATAAATAAATGAAACAGAGTACATGTAGCAGAGTACTTATTGCAAATTGCAGTAAATTGAGGCTTGAGCTGTTCAAGTTGTGTACCAGTACCAGTACTTACGATCTGGGATCTTCTTCCTCCGTAACCTTCTCATCCATGTGGTCCTTTGACCCAAATCCAAAGAACTGTAGCAGTTTCCATAGCAACTGCTCCTCAATCTGAATGCTTAGTTTCTTCATATTGACTATCAGGTGCTGAAAACATTTTTGCAAGGTAAACCCATTATGTTATTCAAATGTTCTTTTCACTAATTGCTAGACCCATTTCATATCAGATGTTAATTGTAAGTTGTAAAATTATTATGTTTAACAATATCAATTATCATCTGGTTAATCATTTCAATTTTTATCAATAACTGTTTACCATAGACTTCAAAGAAGCATTTCACACAGTCAATGTCATGATAAATGAGAACCATAAAATGTCTTAGTATGAAAATGTACTAACTTTGTAGATTTCTGCGTTCCACTTGGAGTTGGGGATCTTCTGAGCCACTACGTGCAGGGCGGACCTATTATCTGGTCCGTCCCTCTGGGTGGAGAATGTGGGAGTGACATATAACAATACTGGTCTGGTAGCTGTAAACAGCTGATTGTCCACCTAGTATACACAAAAAGGGAGACACAAATAAGTACACACAGTCATTCATTTTAAAAAAACAAATTACAAAATCAATGTCGTATTAAAAATGGTTTTATCAAAACTATCAAGACTGAGGCTTTTTCTCTTTTTATACTACTAGCGGTAACAATAAGAATTAAAACAGAAAATTTAAAGTCTGTCTCAAAAAAAACTTTCAAATCGACAACAGTAACTTCATAAATTAACAACAAAACTCTAAGAAGTCAATACATAAATGTAGAGAGTAATTTACAAGTAGGATCAATTACTTGTTAATGACTTGATGAATGAAGATTTTAAAAATTGATATGCAACTCATAAGAAAGATGATTCATAACGGAATGTGAGATAAGTACATGAGTGTGTTACCGGGTACTAAAGTTTACACAATCATGATTTGATGAATCATTTATGTATATTTACCTGTAGACTGGCTACCGAGATGTCTGCGGTGGTGGATTTGGGGTTGGACAGGTATTCCAGGGAGATGTTCTGTAGGGAGATGTAGCCCAACTCCTCGGGGGTGTGGTTCACCAGGGACACACCCAGACCCCCCTTCAGGCTCATACAGATCTACAATACACACAAAAATATTGATGTAATATGGATGTATATGTAGCATGTATTTATCATCTCCTGTGAGACTTTGAGTGTGAAATCATCGTGAATATTTCGTGCAGTCCGTGATTTTTCTTATGTCAATCTGTTTATATACATGTATCTATATACATGTAACCTTTAATATAGTCAGTACAGTTTTAGTTTACTTTTAAGAAAAACATTCAAAACCACTCCAGTTTCATTTGGAATTTTATGACAAATATTTTGGGATGCAATTCATATACCGTATATAAAACCCAAATTGACAAAATTGCAAACATCCAAGGACTTTTTTGACAGCCCTCGTAAGTAAACATGACATGTATTTATGTTAAACTTCATTGTACCAGAACATGTTATACACCTAGTACATGTAAACTTGAGGGTAAACAAGATTAAATCTTGAGATTCATGTCTCTTTCATAATAATTGCTTCTTAAAATTAATAAAATTATTATTTTTCATTGGTAACTACAAAAAGAGGATAAATGGTATCATTTAAATGAAAAAAAAATTAAAAGTGAAATAATATAACTAACATACATGTAAATCACTTTTAATTAAAACAGAGTGTGTGAACAGTTCACCTCTAGGTAGGACTTGTTGTTGTCCTGTTTGGGCTCGGTCTCCGCCCCCTGATCCTCACACACAACCCAGCCCTGGTAGTTCCTGGTCGCCTCGGCCACTGACTGTAAACAAGGGACAGTTACATGTAATGTAATACTAACAATAAATAAAAGAATCTACACCTCAGCTACTGACTTCAAACAGACAATGAACAGCTAATATAAAATACTATAATTAAAAGTGAGAGTATACATCTCAGCTAATGACTGCAAACAGAGAAAAACAGCTCTAAGCAACCTAAAGACAGAGTCATCACCTCAGTCAATGATTATAAAGATAGTTACACAGATCTAAAAGAACTTTAAACAAATAGAGTCTAAAGTCACATGTTTCAGCTACAGGTATGCCATGGGTTACATCATTGTAAAACTTTACATTCAATTCAATATCAAGATATGATTCTTGAGATTTCCGAGTCTCTTTTGAACACTTGGCCGACCCTGACTAACCCCTTGGGAGACGTCGGTGATTTGCAGGACTCTGATTGGTCCATCCATCACCGTCCGGACGGCCAGACAGCCTGACCCCGGGAGCAGCCTCTCTCTGTCAATTCTCATGTGGGTGGGGATAGAGCGCCCTGTGGGGGGACCGAGACCGACCACTGCTACAGCTGTGTCCCTCAGGCACTCCGCCCCACCCAGGGTCTGCACGCACATAGCACCATCAGCACACCACAGTCTGCCATCCTACAGAAGGGAAATAATTAGCACAACAGCATTCACAAAATCATCAGTAATGATTGATTTAAAAATCCATGACTATATAATTATACAAAGTACATGTATCTAGTCCCCATGCAAGGCAAATTAATCATGAAATCATGTTAAATATCTCACTTTTTATCATAATTATTCTGCATTTAAAACATATTCTGCTCTTAAGACAAAACTTATTGATTTACTTTAAACCATAAAATCAATATATTCACTTGTTTTCTGTCAATCAATCAACATTTAACTAAATAATTTCAAGCCTTAGGATGAATTCTTACTTTCCTTCTAAAACAAGATCAAAAATGAAGCAGCTGCTATGAAATTATATCAACTGAAGACAACTTAATTTTTAAAGAAACCTATAAATAATTATGCTTCTTCTCATTGCAACTGAATATAATTAAGATATATGTATATAATATATAAACAGCATTAGAACCTCTGAGAACTTCCATGTATGTGTGGCCTTCCTTCTCTCATCCCGTTTCATGAGGATGAGGGGGACAATTCTCCCGGGGCGAGGGGCAATGTCATCGATGTCCAGCACCATGCTCTTCCCCGTGGGGTGTGAGGACCGGACATGGGGTCCCGGGGGGAGATGGAGCCCTCGTGTTCCAACATCCCCCCACTGGTCATCCTCCACAGCTGATTACGATAACCTATTTCCTACAATCAAATAAAACATTGTTCAAATTCTCCAGATCTCAAAAACATGTAAAAGCAGTTTCATCTTCACCTACAATCCAATGCATACATTTATCATAAACTATTGATTACTCGGTATGAATTTTATTTTTATTTAAAAATTAAGTTTAACAAATCTTGCTTTTTTCTTCTGTTGTTTTGGGTCGCAAGGAGGTTATGGTATACAGTAATAAATGGTTATAGTGAACACACTCATAATAAGTTTTAGATTTACAGTGAAGTCAACTGCATCATTTAAAATGTATCAGTTAATTTAAAAAAGTTTCACTACAAAATACTTCATCCTTGACCCATGTAGCTATAATTAAGCTTGTTTTAGTGCATCTCATAACAGTAACTCCATAAACTATATGTATATGCCATTGAGTATACTAAAGGTTTTTTTTTATATCAAGTTAACAGAGCCTGACCTTTTTACACAACTTGATGTACTGGTCCTGTACCACCTCCATAACCAGCTCCCGGTGGTCACTGCCTTCTGAAGAGGGACTCCTACACACAGAAACACACAATAACACAAATCAGTAGACGTCCCAATAAGACAAAGTCCAGTGGGTAAATTAACTAGCCTAAAGGAAACCCTACCCTGCATGCTATAGCTTCAAAGCACACACATGTACAAGTTGCAGTACTAGTCTATAGCGTCTTTCTTCTGACCATAATTAATGTTGTGACCTAAAAGGTCATGAGTCATGCATAATTATATCATCTTTTGTCATAAGACAACCATTTTAAATGTGATTCAAATCTGTTCCTTGTATACATACAACATTTTAAATTAAAACAAACTGCAGTAGTACAAATTTTATCAGCTGGCTATGATGCAAGAAAAGACTGATGACTAATTTAACACCAACACCTTATAACCCCCTCCCCAAAAACAACTGGCACCAACCTTCCAAATGTTGCTGAAGCTCTAAGGTAGATAAAGTTGGGGTAACAGAGTTGCTTCCCCTCCTCCAGTTTGTCCATTGTGTAGGTGGCGCTGGTTCCTCCTTTCACTCTCAGGGTTATGAAGGGACCCAACATCGGTTCATCCCAGGCGTACGGCACTGTGTCAAGTCAAAAAGATTACATGTTCAATGACGTGTAAATAAGAAATTGTTTGCTTGAATACAAGTATCAGGTTGTACTGAAAACAAGAATGACTGGATTATGTGGGAGCATTAATAAAATAATGGTGACTGAACAGTTTCCTTACTGATTTTATAAATCAAAACCCGAAATCAAATTGTGTGTATTTATTTTTACATTAATTGCACCAACAGATCGCTTAAATTTGTATTTTTTTTTCATAAAACAAACATTTTACATTTTTAAAAGAATTATCATTTTTCAGTAAATAAGATATCTAAAATTATTTCACAAGATTAACACTGAATGTGAGGCTGGGCAAAGGCTTTCAGTTTCTATTCATTTGTCCCACTCTGGAAGAACTCCACAGGAACCTTGCAAAAACAAAAAAACGAAGACTTTTAATTTATATCTCATGATTTGATATGATTTGTACAAATGACAAGGTACAGTAAGAATCAGTTATGGCCCCATTTAACTGTCTCAGGTGTTAGATTGTTCTTTTTAAAAAAAAAAAATTAAAAATTAACATGAAAACGTGACATGCATGTTTTTTTTTCCGGACGGTTCTGTTACACACTGGCGAACCAAGTTCTAACTTAAAATTCTAACTAATTTTACAATTTTTTCTTCTTTTGGGATGGCATAAGTTGTGTGCCCCGTTTTCCCGCTTTGGGTTCTGAATCAGTAATAAATACACATAATTTTGCTTTTTCGTTGCCGGTTTCTTTTTCTTGGTCAGGTAACGTTTCTGTTAATTCTTTTATAAAGTTCATATCAAATCAACTTCCATTGTGAGACCACCATTCTAAACCTAGGAAAAAATGACCATATATTTGCATGTTCATGTTTACGCGAGTTATTGAAATCACATGCTTAATAAATCACGAAATACCGGTATAATACGGGTGTGGATCTGACAGGAACATTTCAACTAAAGACATTTATTAAAAGGCACGTACGCTATAATTTATTACATTGGCCTTTACGCTTGCCCAAAAGTACACGTATATCTGCATGCGCAAAAATTTCTCGTTTTACAGAATCCTTTTTGATTTCTGTTTTTTCTATAGACTAATAATCAAATACATACATTTTTCATTCCTGGTAAAATAATCCGTCAGATCCTGGATATCACAAAAACATTAACAATGTGTTGACATATTCATCATTGTGTGAAGGATTCTTACACGCAATTGATAAAAAGATTGATTGATTTAGTTTTAATATAATAAATAAACTAAACATGTTTATAATTATAATAAATTAATCTGACGGTAAACCTCAATATGATAACTCGAGATCTTGACATATAAAAAAATTGTATAATCATTATGTATGTTTAATTTATTAATTTATACATTACATAGTGATTACATGTACATTTTGTAGACATAAGTTATCAATGCCTTTGTTTACATGTAATATTGGATTTTCTTCACTTTGCTTGTGTCCTTTTTAACTACAAACAGGTTGTCTCTGGTGTCAACACATAAACCCCATGGATTCTGTAAATGACAGTTGTCAATGTGGCGGAGGAACTGTCCGTCCTGATCCAGAATGTGGATACATTGGTTGTTAATGTCTGATGTAAGGATGCGGCTCTGGCTGTCTGTTGTGATGCCGACTGGATGAAATAATCCCTTGGTAGTAGAGGGAGGACCGGTGTAGGTAAACCGGAGTTTACCGGCCTGATTCACTACCACTATTGCACGGGCGTTAAAATATGCTACACAGATATCTAGGTTCTTGTTCTCACTGATGTGTCTACAGAAAAGATAAGATGAATAGAGAGGTTGTCCCTTGTCATCGTATTGAATCGTTTGTTTCACTGTAGAGCCAGAGCAACACACAACTTTTGTTTGTTTATCATCATCACTGAGCATGACAACCAGGAGGTCACCAGAGGAGGTACAACAGACACCGAGAGGTCCCCAATCCTGTAGTCTGATCACTGTCTGTATCTGTGTATTCTTCACTATGTTCGCAGTTCCGTCCTTGGAATCAGTATAAACTAGTTCTCCACTCTGTGTCACTGCTATGTTCCGTGGCCTGTTCCCTGTCTTGGTTTGGATTGACGTCACCAGTTTACCGTGGAGGTTGTAGAGTCTCATCATGTTGTCATGACCACTCGTCCACACCTCATCATCACTCAGACAGGAAACATTGTATAAGCTATTAGATTCTCCATACTCTGTGTTTATATCTGTGATGATCCGTGGTACATCAATAAGTGGTCTGTCTAGGGGAGATGACTCAGCACCGGGAGAATCCATTGTGTAGCCATGTTCTTCTGTGTTAATAGATAACGCCGACAATGAACCAATCTGCTGATAAATCTGTTCTCTGTTAATTTTCTGAGGATTGAATATTGGTAAGGAAACTGTGAGTTTAGGTGGCAATCTTCTGAATTCGGCATTTCTGGATTGGTAAGTAGAGACAAAGCTGACATCATTGGAGTTCAATAACTTCTTCAGATTAGCAATACTCTGAATAATTTCAGGACAAATGCATTTGATTTCATTTTCGTGCTTATTTAGGGCAACCAAGTGTTTATATTCCATTTCGTCCACGTCAGAATTTAGTTTATTGATAGCAGTGTCTATTTCTCTGTGCAAAATGCCTCCATGTTTGCCAATAGCTGCTGTTAATTTTTTTGAGTTTTCCTTTACATCAGCTTTTAGAACTGGGAAATTTGATTCAATTTCTTGGTATTTAGGATAAATCAATTTCTCCATTTCTTGTAAATCTTTCTGTAATACATGTACTTCTTTCTTTGCTTCAAGGCTTTTCAAGAGTTCAACTTGTTTGTGTCCTAGATGTTCACCAGTAGAAACACACTCTAAACAAATAGGAATGTTACAATGTTCACAATAAAGTTCACATAATTTTTTGGAATGTTTTAAACATTCAGGAGCAAATCCCCGCTTTTTAAAGGACGCTACTCTGTGGTCTTTGGATTCATCAGAGAGATGTTCCCCAACACAGGCTTTACACAGATGTATGTGACAAATGTCACAGTACATAGAGGGGCCCGGGGTCTCACAGAGATGACATCGTAACACATCCTGGGCCCAAGTCCGGTTCATGGTCAGACACTTTGATGGGTGATTAATAGAAATCTGGAAATGAAATTTACCGATTATTCATTTTGTCAAAAATATATCCATTTTTAACAGACGTACATGTACAGCGATCTAATTCTTGAACTCGTCAGTCGTAGAAGAATAAAACACTGGTGAAATCGTTCATTGTCAGTAAACCAGTTCAATGAGCATGTGAAATTTAAAAAAAAGTTTTTCTTATAGAATCTAGATATATTTGTTTACATAATTAACACGAATCATAACTTTCTGATTTGTAAACAAACTACACACCTTTACACTCCAACATGGCGATTCAGGTATTTTTACTTCCTGGTCTGGTCTCTGTGAGGTGGTTCCCACGCGTCACGAGTATCACGTGATAAAAATGCAGCAGTGGATATATTAGTAGGTGCACCCCCCCTTCGGTAAAAATTCAATGACGACCACTGTTTGACCACAGGCGCCTGAATTTTTACCAATCAGTCGCTAAATAAGTCATATATTGATATTTACTACCCCTACTATTATTTATATATAGTAGGGGTAGAGTTTTTTGATATATGACTTATTAAGCGACTGACTGATAAAAATTGAGGCGCCTGTAGTTTGACTGATATAACAATAAACGATTATATAATTAAAAATTACATGAATTTTGTGCGCGGATCAAGAGTGGGTCAGACCCCCCTGCAAAATTCAATTTTCTCTAAATTACATTATAAAATTACCAAAAATATACGTCGGACCATCACCCCCCCCCCCCCCCCCCCCCGTCGGACCCCCACCCCCCTCCACGGCAAACACTCAAATAACCGTCGGACCCCCATCCCCCTTTCTGGAAAAAATTCTGGATCCGCACATGTATTTTTTTAAAATATAATTTTGAAACATATTTTAATAGTGTCTACGCTTATGAGTCCACATCAGATTCATCTGTCGTTAAATATCAATCCTCTTGTACGCTTGCGTCTCTCCTTCCAAAACAAAAGAAAGATTAAATACGGATGATTATTTACAGAACAAAATTGTTTTGTTCATGCATTATTTGAAATATCTACAACACATAATTTCATTTCCTCTGACATTCAATCAACACTCCTTTTTTCAACTGGCATCTGTAAAATAAAGCCTTTCATTGATAAAAACCTCTTCACTATTCTAAATATTCAATGAACAAAATAACATACACTACCGTATAACCTTAATATGACAAATGTAAGATATCCATTTGATGGTTATTTGGTTTTAAGCCTGTTTATCATGATTCCACACTTATAATCTATTACCGTAGTTTATATTAACAACAACGACATAGTACATTTCTCAAAAAAAAAATGGTGTGTAGTTTTCTGACTATATATTGGAGTTTTACCTACTAGTCTTAACTAACTCAATGTGCATACGTGTTCTTAAATAATGCATAAATAACACTTTAATATCTTCTCTTGATGTAGAGATTTGTTCCGGGTTTTTTTCTCACTCATTAATTTTCATACACCATTTATTCTAGTATGCAATTATTTTGTATTTATTTACCTCCAATAAAGACCAGCTGAGTTAAAGAGTAGACTGTCACGTAGCATCGGAGGTGGGGGCGCCACACTTTTTCTCGCTGCAAACATTGTTTTTTAAATTTACATATGAAAAAGTAAATTAAATGAGATTGCCCCCCTCCCCAACTTTTTTAGGAGCATGTAAAAATGGTAATGAAAGAGAGAAAATTAACAGTAAAATTGATGTTATATGAAGTTATATGTACGCTATGCTCTGCCCCCTCCCCCCTCCCTCTTTGATTTTTATGATTTTGAGAAGTTTTTTTTTTCTCTTTTATTAAAACAAATATTATAATAAAGAAACATGTACATCATATATTCAATATATTCATTCACAAATAGTTTCCTAAGTTAGTAAACATATTATTATTATTAGATCTAAATTTCTTCGCATATTTAAAAATATCATTTTGTAAACAAAGATTATATTTTAGTTTTTGTATAAGGTTTCTTTCTGACATAATTTCATTATCAAATCTACATTTCATTTTATATTATTGTAAAACATACAAAAGATATAAGATTGTTCAACATAACTGTATGAATATTATTTTCTTTATAAAAACCTAGGACTATAGTTTTCCATGTTATTGTGAGATGCAAAAAAGTCCCTACTCGTTCCCATATTTTGTTTACCATTTCGCAACTAAAAAACAAATGTTGTGCATCTTCGACTAATTTACATACATCACATAGTGGAGATACATGTTCATTCCACTTGCTTACTGCCAAATTATTGTTTACAATACAATGCAGTAACTTATAGTTAAATTCTGCAATATTATTTTCATACATTTGTTTAATTTTAGAAAAATAAATATTTTCCCAGTTGAAATCTGTTGTTTCAAGATCAAAAAGCTTTTCCCACATAGATTCATACAATGGGTACAGAAATTTTGAATTTACTAGTATAGAATAACAAAAACTGCTTTTCAAAGAATGAATTGACAATTGTACATTGTTTTTAAGCAAAAAATAATAATTACAATATTTTTTACATGTTTTGCATTTGAAAAGTTAAATAGTTTTATACATTCCTTCATTGCCTGCTTAAGCATTACATATTCACAAAGAATGTTATTTCTCTTTCTCAATAAATTCATTAAATAAGAAATATCATAGATCTCTCCATTCTTATCAAAAATGTCCTTAACATAAAAAATACCATGATTTTGAGAAGTTGTCTTGTTTTGTTGCTGTTGCTTATCAAGACCCTCCCCCTCCCCCCTCAAGAAAAAAAACTCTCAAAAACGAGATGCTACGTGCCTGATAGTTGTCATCAGGAAGAAGTGGGTACCACCATTAACAGACAGCAATGGAGGAGATGAATAGCGCAGATGCTCGGAAAAGACATCCAGTCAACAACAAGAACAACACTGCCAAGAAACCCAGCAAGAGATAAGGAGACAGAGAGGGAGGTCAGGAACATCATGGAAAAGAACGGTGGAGACACAAACCCAACAGATAGTCAGCGGTGTAGGAAGTTTGTTGTAGTCCTAACCACCATCGCGTTTGAAGGAAAGTGATGAATATTTCTTGAATGTTGCCCATGTGAACAAATCATATTCATTTATTTATTTATGCATTCATAAGTCTTAGACCTTTTGCATTGTTTATACACGTAGGTAAACACAATCGATTTTTTTTGCATTGCTGATTTCTTCAATGATTACCAGATTTTGCTACATTGTTGATTTGTAAACAATCCATGCATTACTTCACCACACTAAAGTATTGGATACATGTACACATAGACTAATGATAACTTACGTATGTAGAAATGTGCATGCTTTAAAACTAAATTTCATTCAACTTATAAACCATCATGAAACAGTTGTCTTTCCTTGGCATCACTAACAAAAGTATCAACAACATGTTCAAAAAACATTTTTATTTATCAGCAAGCTCAATAAACAGCCATAGTTAAACAAAGAGTTTTTCTGTACATTTCTTGTCAAGTCATTATGTAATGCATACACAGCATCACATAACATGGAAAAACAATAAAGACTCGGAGTACATGTACATCATCAAATTCAAATTAAGAGTGTAGAAATGCAAATAAAACACAGAAAGGTAGAAAAAAAAGCACACGTTATTTGTAAGTTGTTCATATCAAACACAATAGCAATGAAAGAAAATATATTTATACAATCATTCCTATAATTAACAATATCATGATACATATTAAAATGGATCATTATAACAATAATGCATCTCACTATACATCATATCAAACATAATTAATTAAAATTCATAACGTTCATTCATAACAAATTAATACTGTCTCATATATTCTTGTTTGAAACATACAGTATAAGAATATTTTCTTCTGGTGCCTTCCTCCCAAATATTTTACAGTATGTTTTAAATGTGAATTAATCTGTAACATGCATTTATATTGTTGTATATACCTAAATAGATAAGCTATAGTGTGAAATTGCAGAAATTAAAATTTAAAAAAAATCATATACAATTCTGGGTGACAAATTGCTAAAATATGCACCCAAGAAAAAAATTATTATTAATTAGATCAACAGATATATCTATGTTTGAATTTATTACAAGTTTATAAACAATTACTCGTGCAATGACTTTATTCATTTATTGATCCAAAGACATAAATAACAGAGATCTCTGGTATTTACATGCATGTTTCTGATTCACCTTTATTAGATTTTCTTTACCAGTTCATCTCTCCAAAATGACTTTGAGTGGTGCTCTCTTAATCTCAAATAACCACTACAGTGCAACTGTCTTGACTAGCCACTGTCAATGAACTCTGCATTAAATTGCTTTAAATGGCTTCTCTAATTCTTACAACAGAAATCTACTCTAGGTCATTAACTTTCTGGACTTCTCAAAAATGTCTTCATTGTTTCACTGATCCCAGGGAGAATCAAACCTTCAATAAGATTTCACATCATTTTATTTAACTCAGTCCGAGAGTTGTTAGACTCATATTTCACTACTAACGAGATCATGACTCACTGACCCACTTTGTCGAGTCTTCGGTCTCGGATGTGGTGAATGAGTGTTGCTGCTCCTCGTACAAGTAATACTATTTCTGATGTTTTGAATTGTTATCATATTACCTAATTATCATCGTTTTTAAAAGAGTCTTTGACATATCCTCAGAGCAGCCCCAAAGCTAGAAGCAAGCTAGTAAACTTTTGATATATGTTTATGATATTTAAATACCCCAACCCTGTTTGATCACCTCATAATACTCAAGGAATAATTCATTATTCTTTGATTTAAATATATGAAGGTCAACACTACTTCTAAAGTGACAGTCTAAATCATGCAACCTAATTGAAATATAATTTTCTTATTTATTTATCAAAACTGCTTACATGCAAAATTTTATTTTCTTTACTTTGCAAGTGACGGTTTCAGCCACAAAGAGGTTGTTTCTGGTGTCAACACATAAACCCCATGGATGCTGTAAACTACATTTGTCAATGAAGCAGAGGAATTGTCCGTCCTGATCAAATATGTGGATACAGTTGTTGTTATAGTCTGCAATTAAGATACGACTCTGGCTGTCTGTAGTGATGCCGGCTGGATCAAATGATTTCTTGGTAGAAGAGGAAGGTCGACCAAAGTATCTAAATCGGAGTTTCCCAGCCTCATTGACCACAACTACTACTTGAGCTTTACTGTCAGCTACACAAATATCTAGGTTCTTGTTTTCGGTGACGTATTTGGTGAAAGTATTATATGAATAGAGAGGTCGTCCTCTGTCATCGTATTGAATCGTTAGCTTTTCTAAGGAGCCAAAATAACAGACAACTTTTGTTTGTTTCTGATAAATACTATCCATGACAACTAGAAGGTTACCAGAGGAGGTACTACAGACATAGGTATCCACCCCTGTAGTTTGATCACTGTCTTTATCTGTGTATTTTTCACTATGTTCACAGTTCTGTCCTTAAGATCAGTATAAACTAGTTCACCACTCTGTGTCATTGCTATGTCCTGTGGCCTCTCCCCTGACTTGGTTTGGATTGACTTCACTATTTTACCATTGAGGTTGTAGAGTCTGATTATGTTGTCATTACCACTCGTCCACACTTCATCATCACTCAGACAGGACACATTGCGTAATTTATTAATTTTGTCATACTCTGTGTCAATATCTGTGATGATATGTGGTACTTCAATGATCGGTTTGTCAAGGAAAGACGACTCAGCACCAGGAGAATCCATTGTGTATCCATTTTCTTCTGTTTTGATGGATAATGCTGTCAGAGATCCAATCTGCTCATAAATCTGTTCTTTTCTGAGGAGTGAATCTTGGTAATGAAACTGTGAGTTTAGGTGGCATTCTGCTAAATTCAGCATTTCTGGATTTATAGGTAGAAAAACGCTAACATCATTGGATTTCAATAATTTCTCCAGATCAACAATTCTCTGTGTGATTTCAGACAGAGTGTGCTTAATTTCATTTTCCTGCTTTTTTATGGCATCCAGGTGTTTGGATTCCATTTCGTCCACGTCAGATTTCGGTTTATTAATAGCAGCGTCTATTTCTCTGTGCAAAATGTTTCCATGTATTTCGATAGCTGCTGTCAATTTCTTTGAGTTTTTGTTCAGTTCAGCTTTTTGAACTGGAATGTTAATTGCAATTTCCTGGTATTTTGAAAAAATTGATGTTTGTAATTCTTGTAAATCTGTCTGTAATATTTCTTTCTTTGCTTCTAGACTTTTCAAGAGTTCAACCTGTTTGTGTCCTAGATGTTCACCAGAGGAAACACACTCTAAACATATAGGGATGTTACAAAGTTCACAATAAAGTTCACATAATTTTGGGGAATGTTTCAAACATTCAGGAGCAAAGCCCCGCTTTTTAAATGGCACTACTCTGTGATCTTTGGATTCATCGGATAGATGTTCACCCACACATGCTTTACACAGATGTATGTGACAAATGTCACAGTACATAGGGGGGCCGGGGGTATCACAGAGATGACACCGTAACACATCCTGGGCCCAAGTACGGCGGTCCATGCTCAGACACCTTGATGTGTGTTTAATCGAGGTCTGGAAATAGAATTTACCGATTATTCATTTTGTTATCAATTTGTAACAATTGTACAGCGATCTACTTCTTGAACTCGCAGAAAAAAAACTTGCATGTGCACGTAAACCAGTTTACTTAGTGTTTACAACTAAAAAAGACGATTTCTCTGATAAAATCTATAGATATATCTGTTCACACAATTATCTTAAATCATATTTTTCTGATACGTAAACAAACTATTCAAACCTTCCCTCTCTAACAAGGCGATTCACTGGTATTTTACTTTCTCAGGCTGAACAATATTGCAGTGTGACGCGGTCTCCAGGTTATGTATATCACGAGATTATAATGCAGTGATGGATACTACCTAGTAGGTGCATGCCCCCCTCCCCCTTCGGTCAAAATTCAATTACGACGTTCGACTGTTTATCTGATAAAGGTCCAAACAAGAAATGTTTAATCGGAGTTATTATCATGCGCGGATCAAGGGGGAGGGGGGTTCACACACCCCTGCAAAACAAATTTTTTTTAAAATGATTTTAAAAATTGACAAAATTATATGCCTCAGGACCCCCCCCCCCCCGGCAAAATCAAATAACCGTCGGACCCCCTCACCCCCGCCGCCCGCTTTCTGGGAAAAAAAATTCTGGATCTGCACATGTATTTTTTAAAATATAGATATTTTTGAAACATAATTCACTTGTGTTTACGCCTAGGAGTCAACATCAGATTCATCTGTCATTAAAAATCAGTCCTCTTGAACGTTAGCGTCACTCCTTCCATAACAAAACAAAGAATGATTATTATTTACGGAACAAAATTGTTTTATTCATGCTTTGTTTAAAATATCTTACAACACAAAAACACATTTCCCTTGACATTCAATCAACACTGCCTTTTTTCAATTAGCATCTGTAAAATAAGGCCTTTAATTAATAATAATAACCTCTTCACTATCCTAAATATTCAATAAACAATATAGCATACACTATTGTGTAAACTTATGAAAAATATAAACATCCATTTGGTCGTAATTTGGTCAAATTCTGCTTATCATACTTATCGTGATTCCACAATTATATTAATCTACTAGATTTTGACCCGTGCGTGCACGGGTTGACATACCATATGATATCGGATATTTACGAAATAGATACATCGCCACACCGTATATATTGTTGACATTTGCATAACCAACCTTTAAGCCTAAAATATTGCTATTAATTTCACTACAATGCTGAGTTGAAATAATGTAAGTCTAAGTGGGGAAAAGCCTTCACCACAGTTAAAATGCCTCCCATTTACCCATAATGTAGCAGATATTTGCAGAATCGCTCCAAAACGATTTTGGAAAAAAATAATAAGTTGCATTAAAAATAACAGTCAAATTGTTCATAACAAACCATTTTGAAGTTGTAAATACCTTTCTTCGAAAAGTTTAATTCTATATAATTACAGAATTCAACATTTCATCAACAACGTTTTTTACACACCATGTTGACATTCGAAACTCTCGGGATTTTTTTTATAGTAAATGCACTGTGTTAGAGTTATCTCCCGTATTTTCTTTGATGAACAGAAAAAAAATTCCAATTAAAATTTACACGCATATGTGTTATCGTCTCTGAGTTTATCCTTGCAAATGTGATATTGTGGAAACATAAAATAAAGAGCTTCTCGTTATTTAGCGTGAATGTAATGCACATGCGCAAGATTGTAAAATAAAAAAAAATAAATGATATTCGGAATTTTTGGAGGAATTTTCGTTGATTATTAATAAGCAAAGCTTGATTGAGAAAAAATATCAACAGCCAAGCTGGATGGTACACTAATGACAAATCTAGGTCACAGGACTAGATTCGGGTAGACCTTAGTGAGAAGAAACACGTCACTAAGATGGCGACTCAGGTAAGAATCGTCCATGGCGTTAAGTTGCCGCTAAACGACACAGAGAGTTTCATGAAGTACATAATATACTTGTTGATTACTCGTATGGTACTTTTAAATTTATTGTGTTTTGATTAAAATGTCTATTGTGAAAACAATTTTTTTGTTCGAAGATTACTTTCTTTAAATAAAACTGTTTTATTGAAAAGGGTGCACCGTGTTGTGACGTACGGGTGACAAACTATACCGTACAGTTTTCTCAGGACGATGTACAGTGGACGGACTATCAAGAGCAATGTCAGAAAAAGGTAAAACGGGGAAGGATTAGTTATTATGATCGAGGCACTGACAATGTAACAATCAAGCTCACTATAAGAACCAACTGAGTCAATATGTTTTCATTTCAAATTAATTATATTTCTTCTTTTCAGTATTTCAGCGGCAACACTGACTAAAACACTATTAAACTGCAAACCCTTGATCCTCCCATCGTTGCTCGATTCGTTAGAATAAACGTGGTCGACTTCAACCGAAAGTCCAGTAACGCTAACAACTACGTGGGCATGCGCTTTGAACTTTACGGATGTTCTGTCAGGTTTTAACGTTTTTGTTGATAAAATTGTTCAAACAAATACAATATCATTTTTTTAGTACTTAATTGGTTTATATATAATTATTAGATGTAATTTGTTACGAATGAAAAACGTTTAGAAATGGCAAACCATAAACACCGTATCCCATATGTTTTGCCAATTTTGCAAGTCCTTCAGTTTCTACGTGTCTTTGGAACAATTTTTCCGGGAAATAAAGACCTTTTCGGTGACATTCTGCTTTTATCATTAAACTACATCCTCCCACGCCATCAATTGAAACTACTCGTTTCCCCTCTCCCTGTAAATGCGGTAAATAAACCCTCAGCGAAGCTCCATAGCCCTCTACAACGAGTTGTTGCTGGGGAAGTTTCCGTTGTCTTTGCAAAGACTCCTCCGTTTCCCGCCGAGAATTTTTATCGTAAATTCGCAGACGACCACTGTTTTCTCTGAACAGACACGAGGCCGTCACAACGTCCTTGTTTACATATACATGTATCATCTGTTGTATCAAGTCTGGAGGAACGCTGCGTAAATCGGAATCCATCCACAGGACGTAATCCTCGTCTCCCAAAGCAGCCATGAGTAACAGATTTCGGGCTCTTGCTAAATGGCTCCTTCTTTGAAATTGATTGACGTAAGAATGTTCTTTCATCCAGCTGTTTGTTTCTAGTCCTCCGGTGAAGTTAAAATGGAGGACGTCCGCCCTGCGCAGACCAATGGATTTAAATATATCTACAGCATTCTGTGCTTTCAAAAACGTCCTATCGTTGCTACCATCCTCCCCCAATACAACCGAGAGTCTACTTTTAGGATAATTCAACGTTCTGATAAGATTCACGTAGTTTTCTATATCTCTCTCGCTGTTGTGTATGGGTGTCAGAATTAACACCGAGAAGTCCTCACAAAATGTCTTGTTAAGTCTCGTTAAGAATTCAGCAATCTCAGGAGACACTGGTTCGGTTGTTTCATTTTTCAGGGAATGTTTTGGCACGGGAGATAATTTTGAAGCATTGAAATCTGTCCCTGTTTCATTATATTGACACATCATCGTTAATTTGCTTCTTATCACATCAGTACTTTGATTGCCTTGGCGTATCATCATGGTCCAGTAAATTTTGGTAATGGAAAATAGAAATATGAGGAATACTACTGACTTCAAGAGTCGTTTGTGGCTAACCATCGTAAAACAATCTACAAAAAGTCCATTTAAAATAAAGTTTGATAAGCGTATTTATGTTTTTATATTCAAATTAATTGAATAAAGTGATAAGAGTGTCTGCTTCTCTCTCTCTCTCTCTCTCTCTCTCTCTCTCTCTCTCTCTCTCTCTCTCTCTCTCATAAAAATGAACAACTTACAATATACATGTACATAAAACAACAGGGTTTAACGATATATACTTACCTTAAAAGTTTGTTATCATTAATATTCGTACATCTTATCACGCCATCTCGTATTCCAGGGTAAACAATATAGCTGATAAATTTAACATTCATTCAATGACATGTACATTTACCGTGGTATATATATTGATCGTCCGAATTTACGAATGAGCACCCATGTGTCAAAATCGATTTATTATAATGAAGTTTTAAAGATCTGTTGAATTTTAAATCAAGTTTTTATGCAAAGGAGTAAAATACCGGTATGTTATATAATGCATCAATGTGGAAAGCAAAATCAATGTGTTTAAATCAGACAGACAAGCCTACAGCAAGATCAAGCTGGGTGTGAAATAAAAGATATATTTGGTTTACGTCAGCATTTCATGAATTATATCAATAACATTGTCGTCATTGAGATAAGATACGACTCCCATCCAACTAAAATTCTTGTTTCCAAATTTACTAGTTAAAATTGTTATTTTTTGCTCGGGAGTTACCGATGAATTTAGCTGGTTTAACCCCTGCCACACCGGGCTGCGTCTTAAAGGTAATCCTGCTGACTCCATAAAAAATTCAGAATGCAGATGTGCGACCAGTAGAAACCCCTACAGCGGCGCAACAACGCAGCGGAATCTTAATTTATCACGGAAGGGTCATTAGAACGCCATTTGACTCCGCGTACTTTGAGGATGTTCTGATTAGCATGCAATAGAAACGAATTCGAAGTCGAATTCGAAGTGGAGTCACCATGACAGAACGGGAAGATCTCTAGCAGCACCGCACCGTCGGCGCACGTGAGAAACGCACGTGCACATAATCGCACTATATGAAGACGCGGTGATAAGTCGAGTGCGCTTACATGGAAAACTTTCGGAGTATTTTGGGATATCACAGCGATAAACCCCTGTCACACCGGGACTGCATCCTCAAGGCGATCCTGCTGCGTCCTTAAAATGTAAAGCGTTAAGGTAAACGCAGTAGAGTTTCCTACGGCACAGCAACAACGCAGCAGCATCTTTTAAAATATGTCGCAATGGAATCGCTTAGAACGCCATGCGATGGCGCTCACTTTGAGCATGCACGCCGTGGCTCAAATAAACACGCAAAATAAACGAAGTTGAATTGCAGCGACATCGCCGTAGGTCTCCAACAGCGCCACAGGAGCTCCGTTGGCGTGCTCAAGTAACGCACATTATCGCAGTATAGAAGCAGTGATCAGTGGATTGCACTTGCACAGAGTCCTTCGTTTACGCTGCATTCACGATTATTGCACTTTTTTGCGTTTCCTCTAGTTTCATCAACGTCTAACAGGGCCTAGGCGATGTTTCTAATTCGTTGTCAGCCAGACTACAAAATCTTTAACAATCATTATGGCTGTTGTACAATAGCAAGAAATATAGTAAATATTACCAAACGATATAAAAAGAAGCATTTTCGATTATTTCATGACCTATTCAAGGACGTACATTTGATTCATGCCATTGTACTTAAATGTTACGAGGCCTTCTGGGTTTTTTAAAAACTAAGATGGGCCATTTTTTGTAGACCCGTTCACTACGATTTTTGATTTGTTATAAATTATTTCCAAAACTATATATCAATTACATTTTAATTTAGTTATATTATTGAAACAACTAATTTTCAGTCGATGTTTTTAATAATTATTCAATTACACTAACAAAATAAAGTTGAAAATTTTTGTTTTGCTTACAATTGTACATATCAAAATGTATATACCCATACCTGAAGAATATCTGAAGTGCACCAAGCACGCCGTGAACGTGATTTGAAAATTCATAGCACATCATGAGTGCTTGGCGGATCATCGGCGAGAGCGCAGTCAGTCACCAAGTAGAACTTTGTGAAAACGCAGTATATGCCGCTCTGTTGAAATGCATCGGTCGTCTTCATTTACACTGACATTTTCAAGTGTAAGTTATTCATTTATATTAAAAAAAATTATATATTTTTTAAATTGTATTATTATTCCATCGGAGATTCCAGGAATGTTTTCGTGCACGCAGTCGGTGCACTGAACACGCAGTAAATGCGAGGTACGTCATGGACACTCAGCGATACCGCATGCAATCAATCCCAAAGTACAAGTTGAATTACTTGAGAACGCGGTTCCACGACGGGAGCTCTGTAGAAACGCCTCGATCGCCGAGAGGGCTCCGTGACATATTTTTCTTGTAAAAACTTCGTATAAATTTGTAACTTTGTACAATTTTTAAAGAAATTTCCTTACACCCACATTGCGATTCCATGAATTTTAAAACTTCCTAATTTCTCTGTGGGAATGCATGTTGGTGTGACAGGGTCTTTACAAGCTATAAATGATATTATTGTAAAAATTCTTTGTACAAGTAAACAGTATATGAAAAAATAACCCAAATTGAATGAAATCATTGTTCTTAAGACAATCCTGTATATCATCCAAATAAGACACTATTTATATAATTGTGAGCAATCTTTCACCATAGCTCTTTTTGTTCTTTATGGTACAATTTATTACACAGAGAGAGAGAGAGAGAGAGAGAGAGAGAGAGAGAGAGAGAGAGAGAGAGCGTGCGTGCATGCCTGTTTGTGTGTGTGTGTGTGCCCTCACTTCTTTGTATGTTTATACCTAAGATGTCAAATTAGTTGTTTCACAAAGCTGTCAAATCTTTAAAGAAGATACTGATACGATTGTGAGACTTCTTAATAGTCTGTACTGACAATAGAGGCAGCGAGTAAACAGGATATCAATATGATACATGTATATTAAGAAGTGCAATATTGATTCATAAAGAATATATCTTTTGGAAGTATAAAAGATATGGAGAATATTAACAGTCTGTATACTCTCTCTGTAATAAATTTAGAGCACTTCAGGCAACCACAGTTTATAGTAAACTTAAGTTTTAACGATGTATAGTTACCTTTGCTTTCTTACAATGTATAATAATTATATGGGCATGTTATCACGCTGTTTCGTGCTCCTGGGTAAACATATAGCTGATATATGTTTTTAATTTTTTTCCTACATGTACTGTGGAATATACATATCGAAAGTTTGAGTTACTGAATTAGCAATCATGTGTCAAACGCAATCTAATCCGAGGGATATCTATGTTTTTCCGGGGGGGGGGGTGTCCTATTTTCGATAATTTTCCTATACATATGTAAATTTTAGAAATTTGTAATTTCCAAAGGCGGAAGGGAGGGGGGGGGGTGTTCTGATTCCTCCATCCTCATTCAGATCTGCGCACGAGAGTCATACATGTAGCTCTAGAGAAACTGATGGCTATTTGATATAGTTCTACCTTATTTACCGATCGGTCAAAAACTTCAGCAACCTAAAATGAATCAAGAATTGTTTAAAGTGATCATGTTAATGTCAAAGGTGTTTGGGTCATGTGAGAGTTCTTATGATGTCAATATATGTCATTTCGGTAAGTTCTTTTACCGCAGTTGCCTGAGTTATCTGAGTTATCTGAAATAATTAATTATTTAAAACATTATTATGTTAATAATATTCAAACATCTTAAAATATATTTAATGCGTGAATCTAAGTTGTGTGAGTGTGTATTTTATTGTATTAATTTCTGTGATAATTATTGTTACAGATCACCATCAATTCTATGAATTGAAAAAATATAAATACAAGAACCCAACAGCTGAGTTGTTCATTTTATCAACAACAATGATTTGCGTTAACATTAAAGAGCAGCTGTGACAATTGTATTGATAAATATTATATCTTAAAATACCGTATGAAATGAACATATGATTGTCATACAATTTTTTAACAGATGATATATGATATTGTATCGAAACAGTATCAATGAATATCCAAGATAAAAAAGTATGGTTTTCATAATTATATTATGATAAAGGTGGTCTCATAAAGGTGATGTCTCATAAAGGTGATGCCTCGTCTCAGTGAGCTTTGTAATCTGTGAACACCTATGTTTTTAGGACGGTACTATTACACAATGGCAAACCAAGTTCTAAACTAAAAATGCAACTCCATTTTCATTGGTGTATTTTCCATTTTTGTTTCTAATTTCGGGAAGGTATAAGTTATTGGTGGCCAGTTTTTCCGCTCTGGGATCTGAATCCTTAATAAATTCACTAAAGTTTATATAAAACCAACTTGCACTTTGAGACCTGCATGCATGTTAAAATCCCGACAAAAATGACCAAATGTTTACCTGTATATGCGAGGTATTTAAATTGCATGCTTGAGTGAACATAAATTATAACACGGGTGTGGATCTGACAGGAACATTTCAACTACTGATTTTTTTTCAAAAGGTGCGTGTGTTAAAATTTATCATATTGGCTGTTACGATTGCCAAAATATATGCATGCACCAAGGGTTTTACAGGATCCTCTCCGATTTCTTTTACTCTAGACTAATTAACAAATACTGTAATGTGATACCCGTACATACATTTTTCATTCCTAGTACCATAATGCGTCAGACCTTGGATATATACTCGATAATGATGAATATGTCACCACACAATAATGATGAATATGTCAACATACTGAAAATGTTTACAGTATCTTTATGTTGACATATTCATTATTATCATGGTTATTGTGTGACGGATTCTTTCAGCAATTGATAAAAGGATTGATTCTATTTAGATTTAATATATTAATAGATTAATTAAATATATTTATATTTTTATGCATGCATGTATATAGTGTTAAACTTAATATAATTACTCTTGAAATGTAAACAGATTTTGTATATATTTACAACATACAAAAATACAGAAATTTATCAATACTGTTTGTTTACATGCAATACTGGATTTTCTTTATTTTGCCAGTGTTTCTCTCAGACACAAAGAGGTTGTCTCTAGTGTCCACACATAAACCTAATGGACCCTGTAAATGACAGTTGTCTATGTAGCGGAGGAAATGTCCGTCCTGATCCAGGATGTGGATACAGTCGTTGTTTTCGTCTATTGTCAGGATCCGACTTTGGCTATCTGTCGTGATGCCAGCTGGAATGAATGGTTGCCTGGTGGCAAAGGACGGACCAGTGTAGGTAAATCGGAGTTTCCCAGCCTGATTGACCACTATGACTGCATTGGCTCCATAGTCAGCTACACAGATGTCTAGATTTTTGTTCTCACTGATGTGTTTAATGAGACGATTAGATGAATAGAGAGGTTGTCCTTTGCCATCATATTGAATTGTTTGTTTCTCTATTGGGCCAGAGTAACGCACCACTTTTGTTTCTTTTTCACCAAGACTGATCACGACAACCAGAAGGTCACCAATGGAGGTGCTACAGACAAAGCCAGGTATCCAACCCTCTAGTTTGATCACTGTCTGTATCTGTGTATTCTTCACCTTTTTCACAGTTCTATGATAGGGATCAGTATAAACTAGTTCACCACTCTGTGTCACTGCTATGTCATTTGGTACCTGCCATGACTTCGTTTGGATTGACTTCACTAGTTTACCATGGAGGTTGTAGAGTCTCATCATGTTGTCCCGACCATGCGTCCACACCTCCTCATCACTCAGACAGGACACACCGCCTAGTTTATTAAATTCTCCATACTCTGTGTCTATATCTGTGATTATTCGTGGTACATTTATAATTGGTCTATCATGAGAATCCATTTTGTGGACATGTTCTTCTGTTTTTATGGATAACACTGACAGAGAACCAATCTGCTGATAAATTTGTTCTTTGTTAATTTTCTGAGGGGTGAATATTGGTAAGGAAATAAAGAGTTTAGGAGGCATTCTTCTGAATTCAGCATTTCTGGATTGGTAGGTAGTAAGAAGGCTAACATCTTTAGAGTTCAGTAATTTCTTCAGATCAGCAATTATTTGTGTGATTTCTGCAATACCGCACTTAATTTCATCTTCTTGCTTATTTAGGGAAATCCAGTGTTTGGATTCCATTTCGTCCACATCAGATTTCAGTTTATTGATGGTATTGTCTATTTCTCTGTGCAAAATGTTTCCATGTTTGGTTAGAGCTGTTGTCAATTTCTTTGAGTTTTTATTCAGTCCAGCTTTTTGAACTGGGATGTTATTTGCAATTTCTTGGTATTTGGGAAAAATTGATTTCTCTAATTCTTGTAAATCTTTCTTTAATATATCTTTCTTCGCTTCTAGGGTTTTCAAGAGTTCAACCTGTTTGTGCCCTAGATGTTTACCAGTAGAAACACACTCTAAACAAATAGGAATGTTACAATGTTTACAATAAAGTTCACATAGTTTGTTGGAATGTTTTAAATCCCCGCTTTTTAAACAACACTACTTTGTGGTCTTTAGATTCATCGGATAGATGTTCACCTACACATGATTTACACAGTTGTATGTGACAAATGTCACAATACATAGTAGGGCCCGGGGTCTCACAGAGATGGCACCGTAACACATCCTGGGCCCAAGTACGGCGGTCCATGGTCAGACACCTGTTTTTAAAAGCATTGTGGAAAAAAAATTCGCCGACTATTCATTTTGTAATAAATGTATCTATTTGTAACTGATGTACAGCGATCTAATTCTTGTACTCGCAAAAACAAAAAACCTCAGATGAAATCGTGCAAGTGTACGTAATCCTCTGTGTCTAATAAAATCTGGATACATTTGTTGACACAGTTATCCCGGATCATAAGCTTATGATTCACAAACAAACTACAAACATCCACTTGCCAACATGGCGACTTAGGTATTTTTTCTTCCTGGTCTGGTCAGGTTGTGACTATCACGTGTTTAAAATGCAGTGGTGGATAAAAGGGGGTGTTTCCAATTTTTTGACTGAAAATTAAATAACATGCGACATTTTGGCTGATACAATAGCCTCAGATTGTCACTGAACATTAGATCCTCGGGTAAAACTGCATCGTTATTCGAATTTGCCATTTTTATACATAACCTCCCTACACTACACCATTTACGTGTACTTAATTTACAATGCAAAAATTTACACCCGTCCGGTGTACACTGGTGTACATCTATTCAAGCTTAATCGAGCACTGGTTGTCCTCTCTCCCCAGCTCTTTCATCACAATAAAGCTATCGCAGAAGAAACGTTACTCCATCAAACAAAAATACTTTGTTGTAAATCTAGTTTTTAAATTTACCTTCACATTAATTTATAGTTTTTGGGGCAAAAAAAATCCCATTATAACTTAAAATATCACTGGAACTTCCTAACATACACCATTATCTCTAACATAAACCAAAGATTTGTATATCTTAACTCATTTGAAATGTATTCACCTATACTACTATATTAAAATAATAGACTCGAATTTTTTGTCTTTAATACCGAGAAATCGGAAGAATACTGTCTTTTGTTTTATTCATTTTAAACATCATTGGAACTTGAAGATTACCAATTTGTTTTTATTTTTTCTAAGTTACGCTTCGCTAATTAATAATCAACAAAAATTCCTCAAAAAATCCCGGAAATCACCTGGATTTTTTGGATTTTACAATCTTGCGCTCGCGCAATACATTTACGCTAACGGGGTCTTTAGTTTATGTTTCCACAATATCACATCTGCATGAATAAACTCAGAAATGATAATACAAATACGGGTAAATTTTCATTGGACTTTTGCTATATATTCTGTTCATAATTATAGATCAATCATTTCTTATGAAAGAAAGTATAAAATAACAAATATACATTTCAACTAAGTACTTACTTTTGTCTTCGTGATTACGAAAAATATTTGATTTCATGCAAAAAAGTTAGTTTATATTTGTTAGGAGAGTGAAGATAGAATATGTTTTATCGTAAAAATGAATAATGTCCTACGGACACAGTTTTACAACGAAAATACGTGTACGTTGGTGAAAAGGTTTTGAATTCTTCCATTCTATGGACTAAAATTTTTAGCTGAAAGGTATTTGCAGTCTCAAAAAGGTTCTTTGTGATGAATTGACTGTTATTTCAAGGCAACTTCATTAACTTTCTCCAAAATCGTTCCGGAGCGATTCTGCAATTTTCTGCTACATTACGGATACATACATGTAAGGGAGGCATTCTAACTGTGGTGAGGGCCTTTCCCGAGACACAGTTAGATTATTAAAAGGCCCTCACCACAGTTAGATTTTTCAAACTAAGGAAAGTGTAGTGAAATTAATAGCATTATTGAAGGCTTATAACTTTGTATATGTAAATGTCAATAATAAGGTGTGTCGATGTAACTATTTCGTAAATGTCCGATATGTAATGTCAACCCGTGCACGCACGGGTCAAAGTCTAGTCTTTATTTAACAAAATACATCAAATCAAAAGAATGTTCTTTAGAATTATACAAATTTTACTTTGTATATTGCATGTACGTGTATTCATGTAAAGCTGTTCATCGTTCATCGTCTGTTGGATGAGATCCGAGGAGTTCAGCAAAACCTGGCTCTTTTGCAGTCCCAAGTGAACAAACTTAAAGGTGTCAACGTTTCAGGGAAGATTCTTCAAATAATTCAACATGGAAAGAGTTGCACAAGTAAGATACATGTATATTTACTATATGGTAGAAAATATAAATGTATTTTACATTATACATTGACAAAAGCTCACTGATATTGTTAATTTGTTTGCCGAATGGTTCATGATATGATCTTACAAATAACATTAACGAATATGGTCCTAAAACTTAACTAATTAAAAATTAAAAACTTAAGACAACTTTTTACTGCTATACACGTGCATTTTTTTTCTTAAATAGTGCTGACAAAATAAATCAAGAAAAAAAAACCATGGCGTTTATATTTTACACTGTTTTAGCTAATAATGCAGCTCTTGAGATGTTAAGCGAGCTAAAATAGAACAATACATTCTTGGAGAGGGTGTACAGTTTTACCGCCAATTCTTTGCCATAGCGGGACAGATCCTGGCTCCACAACAGACGATCTTTGCTCTTCAGAATCAGCCCAGGGAACCTCTGATCTGGTCTTAAGGTAATTTTACTGTCACATGCCGTTCAATTTTTATTACAGCTGATGCAGATATTACCAATATATGGTTTTTGATTGAATTTAGTTGGTGGCAGTGAGTAGACAACATAGTCTTCGTTATATTGTAACTTTTTATGTATGCCCCGACGGTAAATTCAAATAAAAAAATGACAAAGCTATTTGAAATGTTTAAAGAATAATAAAGCATAACTTTTCCTTATTATAAAGAAGGAACATATATTTCCTATTTTTAAGTGTGCTTGATTCGACCAGTACTCTATCCTCGCCAATTTAATCATCATGGCAGTCTACAAATATACGAATTCTTACTTTTATTGAAGTGTACCTTTAATTAGCAGCACCAGTGATTTACCTCTCGGACTCGAAAACTCCAGCGTGATTCCCGATTCGGCTATTTCTGCTAGCGAGACGCTAAGCAGAAGCTGGATGGTACACTAATTATGACAAATCTTAGTCACAGGACTGGATTCAGGTAGACCTAGGTGAGAATAAACACGTCAGTAAAGTGGCGCCTCAGGTAAGAATCGTTTATTGTAGGGTATACCGCTGTCATATTGTAAGACGACAGGTGAAAAAGACCTGCATCTATATATTTACGGTAAGCGATAAAAGTGAATTTAAAAAAAATTAATCTCAAGTGTGCTTCGGTATATGAACACATTGTTTTCTGTTATATAAACAAAGATACATTAATACTGATTTTACTTTTTGTTTAATGTGTTAGAAATTCATGTAGTAAATTGAAAAAGTATTTTTTAATAGGAGTCACGTGAACAACCTCATGTGTAAATTTATCAGCGATACGTCATATGCACAACAAGTGATGACGTATCGCTGATGATGTTCTCTGCTTGTTCATTCCTCGAGCAAGGACGCCATTTTCAATGGGAGAGGAAAATCTCACATTTGCGGACCTTTCGGAAGTTATTTCGAAAGAATTTAAAGTGTTGGAAGACAAACTCGATTGCAAACTAGAGAGTTATCGCAAAGAATTACACGAGCTCGCTCGGGAGCCGATTACATGTGATAGTTTGGACGATCGTGATCCGCCACGTGGCAGTGCCCCGATCACTGGCTGCACTGAACAACCCAGTCCCACTTTTGTATGTGCCGCTGGGATAGGCCCGGATACCCAGGGTGAGTTTCAGACATTAAAAGATACTTTGAATAGAGTAAAGCTTCCATCCGAACTTAAGCTAAATGAATCACGTCAAGGGATCCAACGCGCGGATCAAGCGGTGTACCACGTTTTGACAAAATGTGCTAGATATGCAGAAACTTCCTTAAAACTACTTTCTACAATAGAGCCAGGGACAAAAATTTCCTCGGAAACACTCGAACAATTCTTTTTGATAAACCAAGCTCAGATTCAGTATCTACAGGATGAATACGCATCCATCTTAGTCAACAGCCAGTTCGACTCGACGACATCAAAACTCTTTCGCGCACTGCAAAAGAACACTTCCGGACTTAACGCCAGTTCTTTGGAGACGTTACGGTCGGCGGCTTCCTTATCAGCGGCGGCCAAACCACCACCAACCAGACAGTATAGTGGATTTAGCAATCGTGGATACTATAGGGGTGGATCTCGTGGAGGTTATAGGACCGGACCGGACACGTTCGATCGTTTTTCGCGCCGACAGTTCCGTACCAAAAGAAGACCGGACGACGGTTCGTCGGACAGGGACGTTCTTGACATCCAATCTACTTCTTAATGTGTAGGGCAACTTTAAGGAAGAGTATCTCACACTGGAATAAGATTGGTACATCGGATGTTGTTAAACAGTGGATATTGGAGGGTGTGAGGTTGCCTTTCCACGAAGTGCCGGATAACTTTGAACTACAAAATCATACATTGTCCAATGCACAACAATTGTTTATACAATCTGAAATTCACAGACTCATTGAATGTGATTACATAGAGGTATGTGAGAGAAAACCTAACTGTGTGAGTCCTTTGGGTTGTGTGCCAAAACGAAATGGTAAATATAGGTTGATTACTGACTTGAGAAATTTAAACTCATTTTGCTCACCTCCTAGATATGAGAATGAGGATGTGAGAGATCTTGCATCAATCTTAAAACCTCATGACAAATTCATTTCTTTAGATATTAAAGATGGGTTTTACCATATTCCTGTCCATCCATTAGATAGAGAGTATTTAGGATTTTGTTGGTCAGGTGTTTATTACAGGTGGAAAGTACTACCTTTTGGCTTGAATTCTTCGCCTTACTTTTTTGCAAAAACAGTCAGACCAGTGTTAGAGTATCTTAGAAGCATTGGTCTTAGAGTTACAGTTTACGTCGACGATTTCTTGCTGGGTGCATCCGACAAGTATATTGTAGATGCTAAAGACCAATTGTTACATACATTAGAAGATTTAGGTTTTTTAATAAATTTTGAAAAGTCCCAATTAATCCCATCAACAAAAATTAACTATATTGGGTACACTATTTCTAATGCACAGAATAAGCTGATCGTAAAAGTTCAGTCTTGTCGCATTTCAAAACTGAAACGGGCCATACGTCGCGCATTAAAGGAACGATACATTAAGGCGCGTTCGCTCGCTAAGATTGCCGGTCAGTGTGTATCAACTGCGTGGGCAGTCACGCCGGGAAAATTATTGCTGAGAAATATATACCGTTTATTAAGTGAACGAGATTCTTGGGATTCCAAGCTCGCGATCGGCGCGGAGGTCGTTAATGAGCTAACGTGGTGGCTAACTGCCGCGAGTCACTGGAATTCGCGAGAATTATGTACTCGTCCAGTAGAAATTCAAGTTCTTACGGATGCCTCCCACCTTGGATGGGGCGCTGTTTGCAACGGCAAAGTAGCTTCAGGGGACTGGAACACGCGCGTGTCTTGCGCATCATCAAACTACCGCGAAATGATGGCAATTTTATTGGCGATCATATCATTTCGGGCGATACTGAAAAACAAGAGCGTTCAAATACTGTCGGACAACATTACGTCGATCGCATACATAAACCACAAGGGTGGGCCGTGTCCAAAACTTTCACAAATAGCCACGTCAATCTGGACAGAAGCGTTCGACAATGGAATGTCCATTCAATGCGCGCATATTGCAGGTCGCAAAAATTTTGCAGCCGACTACTGGTCGCGAACACCAGACAAGCACAACTGGATGCTTCACCCCAAACTCTTTTCATACATAAACCGGATGTGGCGCCCACACACAATAGACAGATTTGCAAACTGTCTCAACACACAACTCCCGCGGTTCAACAGTCGTTACTACGAACCACTCTCGGAGGGTATCGATGCGCTCAGCCAAGACAACTGGCAGCAAGAGAACAATTACGTAAATGCCCCATTTTGTCTCATACCACGGGTGCTAGATGTAGTAGAATCCCAGAGGGCGGTAGCCACAGTTATAGCCCCAAAGTGTCCAGCCCAACCATGGTATCAGAGATTAGTCAAACTGTCGATTGCACGACCCCTGAAATTACCCCAAAAGTCAAAAATCTATCGGTCCATGGGCGTAGTTCCGGAGCCTTGCCGAAATACGAAATGGCAAATCTATGCCTGGAGGATATTTGGCGTTCGCGCTTAACGCGGTTGGGCTGGTCACCTAGAGCAATAGACAGGTTCGAGCTGTCTTGGGCTCGCGGTACGTTGCGCTCGTACAACAACGTTCTTTTACAGTTGTATGATTATTGCCATGAAAATGATATTAATTTTCCACCAATGAAATCGGCTGCACTTGCTAATTTTTTCTGTGTCATATCAAGTAAGTCTCACCGTCCCCAGTCAATATTGCGCACTGCATCCGCCGCCATTGGCCACCTTTACAAGGCTAAAGGCTTAGAGAACATTGTACAAGATGATTCATTACAGCGACTTATAACAGCTCTCATCAAAAGTGGTACAGAATGTCCAATGAAAAGGTCAAAAGTTATGCCGGTGGAAAATTTTAATGAACTTTTTACTACGTGGCCGGAAAACGATACGCTTAGTGTGAAAGATTTAAGGCTGAAAGCGATCACACTTTTAGCACTAACTCTAATGCTAAGACCTTCGGATATTGCCCCAAATAATATACTTTTCGACGATATCTCGGGTCATACCCTCAAACAAAATTTTACCATGAAAAACATTGTATTTGAAAAAGATTGTATGAAAGTGACATTTTTTGGTATAAAAAATGACGCTTTGCGAAAGGGCTTTGAAGTACTATTGCCAAAAAGCAAGTCTGTTAAAATTGACCCTGTGCAAACGCTGTATGATTACATAGAAAGGACGCGGGGACACAGGGGTCAGGAAGGCCCTGTGTTCATTTCGTTAAAATCCCCTTACAATGCAATTGATTCCTCAACAGTATCTAGGATACTCGAAGAGGCTACAGTTTTGGCAGGGCTATCTACTAAAGAGTTCACGGCAAAATCTTTCCGCCCCACAGGGGCAACAACTGCTATTGCACAAAATATGAATCCTGAGATTGTCAGGAAGGTTGGTAGATGGAAGAACCAAGAGGTGTTTTTGAACACTACGTGCATAGTCAAACACCTAGTGAATATACTGAATCTGTTCTTTGTGCGAAATAGATTCGCTTTCAAACTTTCAGTCATTTTTTTTCCCTCAGTAATTAGGCAACAATTGTAATTATGTTTTATTTGTTCAAATAAACTTGTATATATATAATATGTGGTTGTTCACTGTGACGTATGTTTCCATAAATAGGAGTCACGTGAACAACCTCATGTGTAAATTTATCAGCGATACGTCATATGCACAACAAGTGATGACGTATCGCTGATGATGTTCTCTGCTTGTTCATTGGTTAAGCTGTATTAGAGGTGTGTGCGAGGGGAATGAATGACAGTGGGGAGCTAGGCAACAATTGTAATTATGTTTTATTTGTTCAAATAAACTTGTATATATATAATATGTGGTTGTTCACTGTGACGTATGTTTCCATAAATGTCTTTTAAAGTGTCTATTATGAAAACACATTTTTCGAAAATTGTAAATCAAAAAGATAAAATTGTTTTAATTGAAGCGGGGGCACGGTGTTGTGAAGTACGGGTGACAAACCTTATCATACAGTTTTCTCAGGACGATGTACAGTGGACGGACTATCAAGAGCAATGTCAGAAAAAAAGTAGCTCGCAGCGCCATGTGTAACCGAGCAGTAAGGAATTCCAAAAGACAACCGATTTGTTTTACAGATTTATTCAACGTTTTAAAGCATTCACCTATAAACAAAGAAAAATACATTAGACAAAATATAATTTTACATGTACATTCAATATGTTTTAGTTTCGATAATTTGTTGTTAAAAAACAACCGCTACTTCAGTATTCATTTATATGGTAAAACATGTTTTGTAACAATTTAATATTAGAACTTACAAACAAGTTTCAGAAATAACAATGGCAAGGTTAACTGCAAACATACGATAAAGTATAAACCTTGCAATTAAAATAATATGCCCTAATCGCTATCATAGTAGTAAAGAAATATATAATTAAATATAATATTAACCTACTACAAGATGCAGCTGATATACACTGGATTGTCCGACGTCGTTTAAAATGAAATACTGCCCAATTTGATTTAGTTTGAAGGGTTACTTATACTAATAGAGAATCAAATTTATTGGATAATAACATGAACCAATGAAATTAAAGAACCATACGCGCGCAATAAAACTTTAGATGAATAATATTTAAGAATATACTGCACAAAACGAAAATAGAAAATCCAAAAACGAATAAATACATATGAAATAGATAATAAGTAATCTGTTCTACCACACAGGGAAGGATTTGTTATGAGGCACTGAAAATGTAACAATCAAGCTCACTATAATAACCAATTGAGTCAATATGGTTTCATTTCAAAATAAGTATATTTCTTCTCTTCAGTATATCAGCGACAACACTGACCAAAACACAAAAAAACTGCAAACCCTTGAACCACCTATCGTTGCTTGATTCGTTAGAATACACGTGGTCGACTTCAACCGGAAGTCCAGTAACGCTAACAACTACGTGGGCATGCGCTTGGAACTTTACGGATGCTCTGTCAGGTTTTAACGTTTTTGTCAATAAAATTGTTCAAACAAATACAATATCGATTTTTTAGTATTTAATTGGTTTATATATAATTATTAGACGTAATTTGTTACGAATGAAAAACGTTTAGAAATGGCAAACCATAAACACCGTATCCCAAATGTTTTGCCATTTTTGCAAGTCCTTCAGTTTCTATGTGTCTTTGACAATTTTTCCGGGAAACAAGGACCTTTTCGGTGACATTCTGCTTTTATCATTAAACTACATCCTCCTACGCCATCTATCGAAACTACTCGTTTCCCCTCTCCCTGTAAATGCGGTAAATATACCCTCAGCGAGGCTCCATAGCCCTCTACAACGAGTTGTTGCTGAGGAAGTTTCCGTTGCTTTGCAAAGACTCCGCCGTTTCCCGCCAAGAAATTTTATCGTAAATTCGCAGACGACCACTGTTTTCTCTGAACAGACACGAGGCCGTCACAACGTCCTTGTTTACATATATCATCTGTTGTATCAAGTCTGGAGGAACGGTGCGTAAATCGGAATCCATCCACAGGACGTAATCCTCGTCTCCCAAGGCAGACATGAGTAACAGATTTCGGGCTCTTGCTAAATGGCTCCTTCTTTGATATTGATTGACATACGAATGCTCTTTCATCCAGCTGTTTGTTTCTAGTCCTCCAGTGATGTTAAAATGGAGGACGTCTGCCCTGCGCAGACCGATTGATCTAAATACTTGTACTGCATTCTGTGCTTTTAAAAACGTCCCATCGTTGCTACCATCCTCCCCCAAAACAACCGAGAGTCTATTTTTAGGATAATTCAACTTTCTGATAAGATTCACGTAGTTTTCTATATCTCTCTCACTGTTGTGTATAGGTGTCAGAATTAACACTGAAAAGTCCCCACAAAGTGTCCTGTTAAGTCTAGTATAGAATTCAGCAATCTCAGGAGACACTGGTTCGGTTGTGTCACTTTTCAGGGAATGTTTTGGCACGGGAGATAACTTAAATTTTGAAGCATTGAAAACTGTCCCTGTCATTATATTGACACATCATCGTTAATTTGCTTCCTGTCATATCAGTACTTTGATTCCCTTGGCGTATCATCAGGGTCCAGTAAATTTTGATAATAGAAAATAGAAATATGAGGAATACTACTGACTTCAAGAGTCGTTTGTGGCTAACCATCGTAAAACAATCTACAAAAAGTCCATTTAAAATAAAGTTTGATAAGCATATTTATGTTTTTTTTATTCAAATTAATTGTATAAAGTGAGGAGAGTCTCTCTCTCTCTCTCTCTCTCTCTCTCTCTCTCTCTCTATCTCTCTCTCTCTCTCTCTCTCTCTCTCTTTAATAAAAATGAACAACTTACAGTATATATAAAACAACAGGGTTTAACGATATATACTTACCTTTGTTATCATTAATATTCGTGCATCTAATCAAGCCATCTCGTATTCCAGGGTAAACAAAATAGCTGATAAATTTAACATTTATTCAATGACATGTACATGTACCGTGGTATATATATTGATCGTTCAAATTTACGAATGAGCACCCATGTGTCAAAAGCGATTTAATAATAGTGAAGTTTTTAAGATCTGTTGAATTTTAAATCAAGTTTTATGCAAAGGAGTAAAATACCGGTATGTTATATAATGCATCAGTGTGGAAAGCAAAATCAATGTATTTAAATCAGACAAGCCTACAACAAGATCAAACAGGGTGTGAAATAAAAGATATATATATATATATATATATATATATATATATATATATATATATATATATATATATATATATATATATATATATATATGTGTGTGTGTGTGTGTGTGTGGTTTACGTCAGCATTTCATGAATTATACTAATAACATTGTCGTCATTGAGATAAGATACGACTCCCATCCGACTAAAAATCTTTTCCCCATTTTACTACAGTAGTTAAAATTGTTATTCTCTCTCCAGAGTTACCAATGAGTTAATCCCCTGTCGCACCGGGCTGCGTCCAAAAGGTAATCTTGCTGCGTCCATAAAAAATGCAGAATGCCGATGTGCGCCCAGTAGAAACCCCTACAGCGGCCGCGTAACAACGCAGCGGCATCTTCATTTATCACGGATGCGCCGCTTCTGGATTGCAGCGACAGCGCCGTAGGTCTCCAACAGAGCCACTGGAGCTCTGTTGGCATACTCAAGTAACGCACATTATCGCAGTATAGACGCAGTGATCAGTGGATAGCACTTAATTGCACAGTGACCTTTCGGGGTCCTTTGTATTATCACTGTATTACTATCGCTCCTACTGCCCATCCACAGCGTTTGAACGTGCTGTGATTTATCGTTTTGCGTTTCCTCTGGTTTCAGTAGCGTCAGTAGCGTCTATAAAGGACCTACGCGGATTAGGATTTTGAAATTCGTGGTGATATACACGTCGACACGGTTTTTCTAAGTAAACATGTATTGTATTTACAGAGTGCTATGAATTTCTGTGCAGTGTACTAATGCAGACTAATGCGATAAATGGACTTTTTTCATGCTACATTGTGGTAAATGAATTTATATTGCAGTTTTGAGATCAATGTTTCAATGAATACATTATCCAATCTTAATGATAATTACAATGATAAAGCTACACAGCATGTCAATGTTTTAGATTTTTTTTGTCGGTTTGATATTGCTAGCTTAAGTTTTTACTTCCCCTTAAGCAGTATTTTTTTTTCATTTATAATAAGCCAGCTAGCTGATCGATAATCAATAACTATTGATCTACGTTTTAAATCAAATAAATTAAACTTGCATTCTTCAGGACGGGAAAATGTTTTTATGCATTACGCATCTCTCTTCCCAAAAATGTACTTTTAAAAATAACATGAAAACGTGAAATGTATTTTCATATATATTTTTTTGTTTTTGGACGGTATTCTTGCACACTGGCGGCCCAATTTCAAAACTAAAATGCAACTTCATTCTCCTGAGCGTATTTTCTAAAAATTTTCTAATTTCGGGAAGGTATAAGTTGTTTGTGCCCCGTTTTCATCCTTTGGGGTCTGAATATTTAATGAATTCACATAATTTGGCTTCTTTCTTTTCCATTTTCGATTTCTTGGTTAGGTAGACACTTACAACGTTTCTGTTGAATTTTTTTCTGAAGTTTATATAAAATTAACTACATTGTCAGACTAGCTGCATGCATGCTTTAAACCTAGCATAAAATGACTATGTTTACTTTACTCTTGACTAATAATTAAATACTGTAATGTGAGTACTCTTGCAAACATTTTTCATTCCTGGTAAAATAATGCGCCAGACCTTGGACATATACACAATAATGATGAATATGTAAACATACTGAAAATGTTTTTAAAAGTGATAGATCACAAAAACTTTATCAGCATGTTGACTTATTCATTATATTATTGTGTGAAGGATTCTTTCATGCAATTGATAAAAACATTCTTTGGATATAAATTTGTAATGAATAAATTAAACATATTAATTTTATATTTTTATACATTTATATAACAGTAACCCTCAATATGATAACTCTTGAAATCAGAAAAAAAATGGTGTACATACATGTATTTACTCTACATAGTGATTACATTTTGTAGA
Source organism: Magallana gigas (assembly GCF_963853765.1). Classification (NCBI taxonomy): domain Eukaryota; kingdom Metazoa; phylum Mollusca; class Bivalvia; order Ostreida; family Ostreidae; genus Magallana; species Magallana gigas. The sequence goes on from NC_088861.1 coordinate 29,680,480, forward strand.
CATTTAAATTAATAAACATAGTTTGTTTACATGTAATATTGGATTTTCTTCACTTTGCCAGTAAACTTCTCAGCCACAAAGAGGTTGTCTCTGGTGTCCACACATAAATTCCGTGGACGCTGTAAATGACAGTTGTCAATGTAGCGGAGGAACTGTCCGTCCTGATCCAGGATGTGGATACAATTGTTGTTAACATCTGATGTAAGAATGCGACCCTGGCTGTCTGTAGTGATGCCGACTGGATAAAATGGTTTCTTGGTAGTAGAGGGAGGACCGGTGTAGGTAAACCTGAGTTTCGCGGCCTGACTGACCACCACTACTGCACGGGCTGCATTGTCAGCTACACAGATATCAAGATTCTTGTTCTCACTGATGTATTTAGGTTTAAGTTCAATTGAATACAGAGGTTGTCCTTTGTCATTGTATTGAATCGTTTGTTTCTCTGTGGAGCCAGAATAACGTACAACTTTTGCTTGTTTTTTATCATCAGTGATCATGACAACCAGGTGGTCACCAGAGGAAGTACTACAGACATTGATAGGATACCACCCCTGTAGTCTGATCACTGTCTGTATCTGTGTATTCTTCACTATGTCCACAGTTCTATCACTGTAATCAGTATAAACTAGTTCACCACTCTGTGTCACTTTTATGTCATATGGTGTGTTCCCTGACTTGGTTTGGATTGAATTCAGTAGTTTACCGTGGAGGTTGTAGAGTCTCATCATGTTGTCCCGACCACTCGTCCACAGTTCATCATCACTCAGACAGGACACACTGATTAATTCATTAGTTTCTCCATACTCGGTGTTTATATATGTGATGATCCGTGGTACATTAATGAGTGGTTTGTCCGGAGGAGAGGACTCTGCACCGGGAGAATCCATTGTGTAGCCATGTTCTTCTGTTTTAATAGATAACGCCGACAATGAACCAATCTGCTGATAAATCTGTTCTTTGCTAATTTCCTGAGGAGTGAATATTGGTACGGAAACTGTGAGTTTAGGTGGCAATCTTCTGAATTCAGCATTTCTGGATTGGTAAGTAGAGACAAAGCTGACATCATTTGAGTTCAGTAATTTCTTCAGATCGGCAATACTCTGAGTGATTTCAGTAAAAATGCGTTTGAATTCATTTTCGTGTTTATTTAGGGCAACCAGGTGTTTGGATTCCGTTTCATCCACCTCAAATTTCAGTTTATTGATAGCAGTGTCTATTTCTCTGTGCAAAATGTCTCCATGTTTGCCAATAGCTGCTGTCAATTTCTTTGAGTTTTCCTTTAAATCAGCTTTTAGAACTGGGAAATTAGATTCAATTTCTTGGTATTTAGGATAAATCAATTTCTCTAATTCTTGTAAATCTTTCTGTAATACTTCCTTCTTTGCTTCAAGGCTTTTCAAGAGTTCAACTTGTTTGTGTCCTAGATGTTCACCAGTAGAAACACACTCTAAACAAATAGAAATGTTACAATGTTCACAATATAGTTCACATAATTTTTTGGAATGTTTTAAACATTCAGGAGCAAATCCCCGCTTTTTAAAGGGCACTACTCTGTGGTCTTTGGATTCATCAGTGAGATGTTCCCCCACACAGGCTTTACACAGATGTATGTGACAAATGTCACAGTACATAGGGGGGGCCGGGGTCTCACAGAGATGACACCGTAACACATCCTGGGCCCAAGTACGACGGTCCATTGTCAGACACCTTGATGGGCGATTAATAGAAGTCTGAAAATAAAATTTGCCAATTATTCATTTTGTCAAAAATTAATCCATTTTTAACAGACGTACACGAACAGCGATCTAATTTTTGAACCCGTCAGTCATCGAAGAAAAAACCCTGGTGAACTTGTTCACAAGTACAGTAAACCAGTTCAATGAGCATGTACAATTTAAAAATACAGCTTCTCTTATAGAATCTAGACATATTTGTTTACATGATTAACATAAATAATAGGTTTCTTATTCGTAAACAAACTACACACCTTTACACTCCAACATGGCGATTCAGGTATTTTTACTTCCTGGTATGGTCTCTGTGACGTGGTCTCCATGTTATGAGTATCACGTGATGAAAATGCAGTGGTGGATATATTAGTAGGTGCACCCATCCCCCTTCGGTGAAAATTCAATTACGACCACTATTTGACTGATATAACAATAAAGGATTATGTAATTAATCGTTACATGAATTTCATGCGCGGATTTAGAGGGGGTCCAGATCCCCCTTCAAAATTCAAATTTCTCTTAATTACATTATAAAGTTACCAAAAATATGCCTTGGACACCACCCCCCTTACGGCAAACACTCAAATAACCGTCGGACCCCACCCCCACGCCCTCTCTGGAAAAAAATTCTGGATCCGCAGATGTATGTTTTTGAAATATAATTCTGAAACATTCTTTAATGGTGTCTACGCTTATGAGTCCACATCATATTCATCTGTCATTAATTATCAATCCTCTAGATCTTGTACGCTTACGTCTCTCCTACCAAAACAAAAGAAAGATTAAATACGGATGGTTATTTACAGAATAAAATTGTTTTGTTCATGCATTATTTAAAATATCTACAACACAAAATTTCATTTCCTCTAACATTCAACCAACACTCCATTTTTCAATTGGCATCTGTAAGATAAAGCCTTTCATTGATAATAACCTCTTCACTATCCTAAATATTCAATAAGCATACACTATTGTATAAACTTGATATGAAAAATGTAAGATATCCAGCCCCTGTGGTTATAACTATGCTTATCATGATTCCACAATTACAATCTAGTAAAAGTAAATTAACATGAGGTTGCCCCCCCCCCCCCCACTTTTTTAGGAGCATGTAAAAATGGAAATGAAGGAGAGAAAATTAACAGTGAAATTGATGCCATATGAAGTTATATGTACGCTATGCTCTGCCCCCCCCCCTTCCAGGATTTTTATGATTTTGAGAAATTGTCTTATTTTTTTGTTGTTGCTTATGAAGAGCCTACCCCCCCCCCCCCCACAAAAAAACAACAATAAACAAAACAAAAAATCCCAAAAACGAGATGCCTGATAGATTAGCTACGTAGCATCGTTTTTGTTTGATAACGACAGAGTACATATCTAAAGTAAATGTGTAGTTTACTGACTACATAATGCAGTTTTAACTATGTACTTACACCATGCATAAATAACATTATTACATGTACTAAATATCCTCTCTTGATATGGACAATGGAACCTGATGTTTATTTATTGAACAATTGCCTAATATGTGAATACATCATATCATTTACTTATTTAGGCATTCATAAGAACTTTTCGCATTGTTAGGTAAACACATCGATTTATTTTGCATTGCTGATGTCTTCAATGATTAGCAGATTTTGCTACATTGTTGATTTGTAAAAAAAAAGATCCAATGGCATCAGGGACGTATATACTAACTTCATCCTACTAAAGTATTGGAGACATGTATCCATAGACAAATAATAACTTACGTATATAGAAATGTGCATGCTTTGAAACAAAATTTTCATTCAACCCATAAACCGTCATGACACAGTTGTCTTTCCTGGCATCACTAGCAAAAATATAAACAACATGTTCTAAAAGCATTTTTATTTATTAACAAGAGCTCAACAAACAGCCTTAATTAAACAGCGTTTTGTCTGTACATTTCTTGTCAATTCATTATGTAATGCATACACATGATAACATAACATAGAAAAAAATAAAAGACTCAGAGTACATGTACATCATCAAATTCAAATTAAGAGTGTAGAAATGCAAATAAAACACAGAAAGGTAGAAAAAGCACACGTTGTTTGTAAGTTGTTCATATCAAAGACAATAGCAATGAAACAAAATATATTTATACAATCATTCCTATAATTAACAATATCATGATACATATTAAAATGGATCATTATAACGATTATGCATCTAACTATACATTATATCGAACATAATTAACTACATTCCTAACGTTCATTCATAACAAACTCATACTGTCTCATATATTCTTGTTTGAAATATACAGTATAACAAATGAATATTTTCTTCTGGTGCCTCTCCTCCCAAATATTCTACAGTATATTTTAAATGTGAATTAATCTGTAACATGCATATATATTGTTGCATTTACCTAATACATAAGTTATAGTGTGAAATTGCAGAAATTAAAATCTTGAAAAAAACAAAACAAAAATCAATTACAATTCTGGGTGACCAATTGCTAAAATATGCGCCAAAGGAAAAATCAGTTATAAATGTGTATAGATCAACAGAGATATCTATGTTTGAATTCATTACAAGTTAATGTATACAAAATTACTCATTTTATAAACAATTACAATTACTCAATGATTTAATTAATTCATCCAGAGACATAAATAACAGAGATCTCTGTTATTTATGTCTCTGATTCATCTATATTACATTTTGTTTATCAGTTTACCTCTCCAAAATGACTTGAAGTTGTGTTCTCTTAATCTCAAATAATCACTACAGTGCAACTGTCTTGACTAGCCATCTGTCAATGAACTCTGCATTGCTTTAAATGGCTTCTCGGATTCTCACAACAGAATTCTACTCTAGGTTATTAACTTTCTTGACTTCACAAAAAATTCCTCATTGTTTCACCGATCCAAGGGACAATTAACCTTCATTAAGATTTCACATCAAGTTAATTCAATCAGAGTGATGGTAGACTCATATTTCACTGTGAGCGAGATCATGACTCACTGACTCACTAAGTCGAGTCCTCGGTCTCGGCTGTGGTCAGCGTGTGTTGTTGCTCCTCGTACAAGTTACGGGCGTAGGTAATCTGCTGGCTCACCTGAAACATATTAAATAAATTTGAAATTTTTTTCTACTGGGTGTTATCCAAAATTTATAATTCTTTTTCACTGTATATTATGAATTAGGAGATGTTTTAAAAATACATTGAATATGCTTATACCAAATTCATAATTAGAGAAAATAAATTCATTGAATTTTAATATATTATGATATAACAAAAGTAATTTTATAATGAATAAACTTTTATCATCCCAGCACTTCATTATAAGCATGTTTAACTGTATTAATACGGTAAGTTTTATACAGAATAAGGTGATTTTTTATAGTGCTTTTTCTTCATTTTAAACTTTTTGCATTATTTATTACAAATCTATAGTATAGATAATATGGATACAATGAAATTGAACTGCAATGAAACTATTTTGTATTAAAAAGCAACAAAAATTTTAATACCATAAATTTTTGTTTCTGTGTAGAATATTAATTTTCTATCGAAAGCAGGTAAATATTTAAATTTGAAAAACTCTTTTTGACCCCACTCCTTTTTAATAGATAAAGAAGTAACAAACGTAAATATACAGTATGAACCATCTCTACAATAAATATTGCTCCTCTACAATAAATAATGCAGTATCCCACGGATACTAGTTACTGACCCTCTCAGCTACCGCCAGCTTGTCACACCTGATCTGGGGGACCCTCTGGGGGTCAGCGCCCGGGGTCTGTATCCTAATCACCTCCAGGTAGTATCTGCCATCTGTCAATCAAAGTCAATACAAACTATCATGACACTAGCAGTATATAAATAGTGCCTGTTTGGGAGGGTAACAGTTGAAATTGACACCCCGAGCAAAACCATTGTCAACCGACGCGAAGCGGAGGTTGACAATGGTTTTCGAGGGGTGTCAATTTCAACTGTTACCCTCCCAAACAGGCACTATTTATTTTGTTATACTTAATGTCTTAATTTTTAAGAAAATTTTACTGCTTTTATAAAGGAATAACGTAAATTCTACAGCGAACCGTACGCGCATAATTTTCGCGCATGTAACAATTTTTAATGTCACCCGTTGCTAAGTGCGTTGCTAACGCTGAGGGTAATAGAAAGGATTATGAACTGCGTCTTAACCAATCAGATTTCAGTATTTAACATGAAAGTATAACAATGTAAAATAAAACTGCATCAAAACAAATTACCAAGTTTGACAATTTAAATAATGTATACTGGAATTTGCCAAGTTTTAAATTCGCCATTTGACAACGAGAACAAAAGAGGCAAAGATAGAGTAAGGGGAAAATTAGAACAGGGCAACAGACCATGACCAAACAACTTTTTCTCAAAATTTGTTTGCAGTAACTGAGTTTCAAAACATTTTGAACCTTTTACATGTAGCTATTTGCTGAAATTGAAAGTAAAAGTTGATGGACAATTCTGAGTAAGGGGGATAACTGTGGGGGACTTACAATTCTCCACCACCAGACACTGGAACAGGTCTTTGTGAGGGACCCTCAGGATGATGTTACTAGAGTCGGGCACCCCTCCCAGGAGGAAGTAGACCTGGGTGGAGGTAATGAGAGACGTCAGGTTGTCCTCCCTCCTCAGCTGTTCCACCGCAATAAAGCTACAGAGGAAGAAAAGTTACTCTATCACACCAATTAACATTGATGAAAAATTTTAAATTATTCTTAAATCAACAACTTTTTAGGGAAATAATACCATAATTGGCATGACACTGAATATCCCAGAACATGAACTATTGGTATATACATGTATTTGCCATGGATAAATATGTATTGTTTTCATGTTTAAACTGTTTGCATGGTGATAATCTTTGAGAAATTTGCAAAAGCTCCCAACACAAGCAACATAACCACATATAGACAAAATCAAAATTTATGTGCTGTGTATCTCAATCGAATTATTAAAAAAAAAACCAATTACAATTCGTCTAGGTTCTTTTTATTGAGGTCGTGCAGCAGTTTCTGTGATTTGGCTTGATTCTTGGAGTAGGCGGGCAGTAACATCCCCGCCCCGTGACAGCAGCGTGGGAGACGGACGGGAGGGGGGCTGATCCGAGAACTACTGCTGCTGGTGTCCTTGATGGCGTTGGCCGCCCCCGAGGCCAGATCCAGCACCCCCACCACAGGCTTGGTGACCGTACCGATCACACCCTTACCCAGTCCTGTCACAAAGCCCTGTAATGTGAACAGACGAAGCATATCATCAGGTAAAACAATATCACAGCAAAATCACTTCTTATTATTGTTATCAATAGGTTAAAAATTCATAACATAAAAATTTCTTAATTATAATCATGTTAATAGGTCTAACAATATCACTTCTCAGGCTAACCAAAGGAAAAGACAAAATCATAATGAAATCAGTTCTTATGCTAATTAATATTAATCAATATTTTTGTTTCATTGTGTCTAAATATGCTTACTATGAACTTTTAATGGGTTTCAAACTGGGAAAGGGCATCTTCTTCTATTAAAGTGTTTTTAAAAATTATTTACTTAAATCCCATTTCCTTATATATACAGTCAGTACTAACTCGGCTTCTAACTGTATCTAAAGATCTTCTTCTAGGTCAACATTTTTTCTATGCGTGATCTTTCCAGTAGATTTTGAAACTATGAAGGTATTCTTATACATGTAAATTGTTTATGGTATACAAATTGTACATGTACCTCAATCCCATCTTCTTTGAAGCCATCATAAGGCTGTGTAAACATACTGGTCATGGCACCAAACAGGCCATTGCCGAAGCCCTTGACTCCGGCCAGGAGGTGACCCTTGCTGGACTGGGCGCTGGTCTTAAGCTGCTCCCGCCTGTCCTGATAGTTGCGGTCCATGTTCAGCGTCCCCAGGCCGTCGGACAGTGACCCTACCACCTGATAGGAAGAAATAAAGATTTAATAAATATTTTTTTTCTTTTAAAAAGGAACAAAATTTGTAATGAAAAATAAATGATCTTGGAGAGGATCTTTCTGTCAATGAATGAAATTTCATTTAAAGTATAAAGTAAAAGCTTGCACTTAAAATATTTTTATATGAAGAAATATCACCTTTTTCAAATGAACAGCAAATCAAATTTTTGTTTAATTTACATACATCAATGTTATTTTGTTTGGGAAAAACTTAAATGTTTGTAAGTATACTTAAATTACAATTGAAAATTGTCTTTGCTTGTGAGCTATAATGCTTATTTACAATTTAATGTTTCCTCACATATTAATCTATTTTATTGTATAAACACAATTTACAGCTAGAATTTCAAGTCTGACAAAACCTGAGTCACCATACCTTGGCGGCAGAATTTGACACGCCATGAGTGACGTTCTTCAGTAGTCCTCCGACATTGCCATCATTGATCAGACCGGAGATTCCCTCTGTGACATCATTGAACAAGCCCAGGGGATTTCCCAGAAAGTCCACAGATCCCAGGATCTTGGCCGCTTGACTCTTCAACTCCTGGAGGTAGAATAAAACACATCAGATCAAGAGCTAAATTATACATTTGTCTGACAATGTGCTTGAGTATTAAATAGTCATTATTATAAATAATTAACATACATCTATCTTCATTTTGTTATGTCACAGTGTTTATCAATAGCACATTTTTTAAAAAGATTTTTGAAATATTTTTCTTTGATCACAAAAATATTGATGCCTGCTTTCACAGCCCCCTCCTCTCTCCAAACTGATTGCATTTAGGTATTATAAGTATTAATAAATAATCAGCAGAAATTCCAACCACTTATTAGCTGTTAAGTGAAAGTCAAGATGTTCAACATTATTGAACAAGACATGTACTAGGAAATCTCTGCTGATAGAACTATGTACCGGTAACTATATGACAACTTTATATACATGTACCTCTGTGTAATGGATTCCTATTTCCTTCTGAAGGAAGGCCATGGTCTCGAACAAATTGCTCTTGACAAAAGGGTCTATAAATAAACAAAATCTCAATCAGTAACTTTCAGATTCTGAAATGTTGACGCTTTAAAGTAAAATTTACTGAAATTCAAACCTTACCCAGATCAACTTTTGCATCCTCAAACTTGACCAGTGGTAAAGACATGTTACGCTTCAGTGCCTTGAGGTCCGGTGACAGTTTGGAGGCAGTGAGCATGCTCAGGTTGATTTGGTTGGACTGGATCTTTAGTTGTCCAAAGTAATATCTCTTTGTCTTCACTGATGTGGCAGCTGCTAGCGCCCTAACCAAAATAAAATCTTGTGTTCAATGTACATGAATTATACTATGTTTTTGTGTCCCATTTTACCGAAACAGAAAAAATGTAATCACAAGACAAATGACCTAAGCTAGCTGCTCTTAAGACTCTTTGTGAACTTGATATCTTTTTGCTTTTTATTTGACTGTGCGATATGGAATCCAAAATAAAAAATACATAAAAATGATACAAGGCAACAAAAGATTAAATAAATAATATTTAAACATTTTTACACAACAGTTCTGATGCTGTTAGAAACAATATGGCTTTTTATCAGTCTTTTATCGAAACAGAGAGTTTGAAATTAATAAATAAATGAAACAGAGTACATGTAGCAGGGTACTTATTGCAAATTGCAGTAAATTGAGGCTTGAGCTGTCCAAGTTGTGTACCAGTACCAGTACTTACGATCTGGGATCTTCTTCCTCCGTAACCTTCTCATCCATGTGGTCCTTTGACCCAAATCCAAAGAACTGTAGCAGTTTCCATAGCAACTGCTCCTCAATCTGAATGCTTAGTTTCTTCATATTGACTATCAAGTGCTGAAAAAAATTTTGCAAGGTAAACTCATAATGCTATTCAAATGTTCTTTTCACTAACTGCTAGACCCATTTCATATCAGAGGTTAATTGTAAGTTGTAAAATTATTATGTTTAACAATATTAATTATCATCTTGTTAATCATTTCAATCTTTATCAATAACTGTTTACCATAGACTTCAAAGAAGCATTTCACACAGTCAATGACATGATAAATGAGAACCATAAAATGTCTTAGTATGAAAATGTACTAACTTTGTAGATTTCTGCGTTCCACTTGGAGTTGGGGATTTTCTGAGCCACTACATGCAGGGCGGACCTATTATCTGGTCCGTCCCTTTGGGTGGAGGATGTGGGAGTGACATATAACAATACTGGTCTGGTAGCTGTAAACAGCTGATTGTCCACCTAGTAGTATACACAAAAAGGAGACCAAAATTAGTTCACAGTCATTCAAAAATTTTTAAAAAAAAATTACAAAATTAATGTGGTATTAAAAAGGGTTTATTAAAACTATCAAGACTGAGGCTTTTTCTCTTTTAATACTACTAGCGGTAACAATAAGAATTAAATCAGAAAGTTTAAAGTCTCAAAAAAAACTTTCAAATTGACAACAGTTACTTCATAAATTAACTACAAAACTCCAAGAAGTCAATACATAAATGTAGAGAGTAATTTACAAGTAGGAACAATTACTTGTTAATGACTTGATGAATGAAGATTTAAAAATTGATATGCAACTCATAAGAAAGATGATTCATAACGGAATGTGAGATAAGTACATGAGTGTATTACCAGGTACTTAAGTTTACACAATCATGATTGGATTAATCATTAATTTTAAATTAAATTAATATGATTCATAAAAAGTATATTTACCTGTACGCTGGCTACCGAGATGTCTGCGGTGGTGGAGTTGGGGTTGGACAGGTACTCCAGGGAGATGTTCTGTAGGGAGATGTAGACCAACTCCTCGGGGGTGTGGTTCACCAGGGACACACCCAGACCTCCCTTCAGGCTCATACAGATCTACAATACACACAAAAATATTGATGTAATATGGATGTATATGTAGCATGTATTTATCAACTCCTGTGAGACTTTGAGTGTGAAATCATCATGAATATTTCGTGCAGTCCGTGATTTTTCTTAGGTCGATCTGTTTATATACATGTATCTATATACATGTAGCCTTTAATACAGTCAGTAAAGTTTTAGTTTACTTTTAAGAAAAACATTCAAAACCACTCAAGTTTAATTTGGAATTTTATGACAAATACATGTATTTTGGGATGCAATACATATACCGTATATAAAACCCAAATTGACAAAATTGCAAATGTCCAAGGACTTTTTGACAGCCCTCGTAAGTGAACATGACATGTATTTATGTTAAGCTTCATTGTACCAGAACATGTTATACACCTAGTACATGTAAACTTGAGGGTAAACAAGATTAAATCTTGAGATTCATGTCTCTTTCATAATAATTGCTTCTTAAAATTAATAAAATTATTATTTTTCATTCATTTGGTAACTACAAAAAGAGGATAAATGATATCATTTAAATGAAAAAAAAAATTAAAAGTGAAATAATATAACTAGCATAAATCACTTTTAATTAAAACAGAGTGTGTGAACAGTTCACCTCTAGGTAGGACTTGTTGTCGACCTGTTTGGGCTCGGTCCCCGCTCCCTGATCCTCACACACCACCCAGCCCTGGTAGTTCCTGGTCGCCTCCGCCACTGACTGTAAACAAGGGACAGTTACATGTAATGTAATACTAACAATAAATAAAAGAATCTACACCTCAGATACTGACTTCAAACAGACAAAGAACAGCTAATATAAAATACTATAATTAAAAGTGAGAGTATACATCTCAGCTAATGACTGCAAACAGAGAAAAACAGCTCTAAGCAACCTAAAGACAGAGTCATCACCTCAGTCAATGATTATAAAGATAGTTACACAGATCTAAAAGAACTTTAAACAAATAGAGTCTTAAGTCACATGTTTCAGTTACAGGCATAGGCGTCGGAAGCAAATTGAAAGTGGGGGGGCTAGACTACTCCTCAGAAATATTGAGAAAAAGGTAATTCCCAAAATCATGGAAATCCTAATCCGTGAGGGGGGGGGGAGTATGCATATACTTCCAAAAAAAAAAATTACTTACCCAAATTTTTTCTCTCCAAAATCATGAAATTCCTAATCCGTGGGGGGGGGGGCTACTATGCTTCTGAATCTAACCTCTCAATCTTTCAAGGTAAATTTAGGAACAATAATCTTTCTTGCGAGAAAAAGTGGGGGGGCTGAACCCTCTATCATGCTATGTTTCTAATGGTTAGGTATAACTTTGCAAAAAAAGTGGGGGGGCTAAGCCCCCCCCCTAGCCCCCCCCGGTTCCGACGCCTATGACAGGTATGCCATGGGTTACATCATTGTAAAACTTTACATTCAATTCAATATCGAGATATGATTCTTGAGATTTCCGAGTCCCTTTTAAACACTTGGCCGACCCTGACTCACCCCTTGGGAGACGTCGGTGATTTGCAGGACTCTGATTGGTCCATCCATCACCGTCCGAACAGCCAGCCAGCCTGACCCCGGGAGCAGCCTCTCTCTGTCAATCCTCATGTGGGCGGGGACAGAGCGCCCTACAGGTGGACCGGGACCGACCACTGCTACAGCTGTGTCCCTCAGGCACTCCGCCCCACCCAGGGTCTGCACGCACATAGCACCATCAGCACAGCACAGTCTGCCATCCTACAGAATGAAAGTAATTAGCACAACAGCATGAACAAAATCCTCAGTAATGATTGATTTAAAAATCATCAGTAATCATTATGATCGATTTAAAAATCATCAGTAATGATTGATTTAAAAATCATCAGTAATCATTATGATTGATTTAAAAATCCATGACTATATACAGTCTGCCATCCTGTGGAAGTGAAAAGATTCAATAATAGCACAAAAGTGTGCACTAAATCTTCAGTGATGATTGATGTAAAAATTTATGACTGTATGTACAAAGTATATGTATCTAGTCCCTATGAAAGGCAGATTTAATTACGAAATCATGGTAAAACTGCTAAACAACTGTGGTTAAATATCTCAATTTTTATCATTATGATTCTGCTTTTGAACATATTCTGCTTTTAAGACAAACATTGTAGATATACGTTTATTAAACCTTAAGTTTAAAGAATCACTGAATATATATTAATCATTTGTTTTTCTGTCAATCAGTCAATTAACACTTAACTAAAATTTTATGATTTCAAGGATGAATTCTTACTTTTCTTCTAAAAGAAGATCAAAATGTAGCAGCTGCTATGAGATTATATCAAGAAAACTAAGTTTCTAAAGAAACCTATAAATAATTATGCTTCTTCTCATTGCAACTAAATATAATCAAGATATAATATATCAAACAGAATAAGAACCTCTGAGAACTTCCACGTCTGTGTGGCCTTCCTTCTCTCATCCCTTTTCCTGAGGGCAAGGGGGACAATTCTCCCAGGGCGAGGGGCAATGTCATCAATGTCCAGCACCATGCTCTTCCCCGTGGTGTTGGAGGACCGGACGTGGGGGTCCCGGGGGGAGATGGAGCCCTCGTGTTCTAACATCCCCCCACTGGTCATCCTCCACAGCTGATTACGATTACCTATCTCCTACAATCAAATAAACATTGTTCAAATTCTCCAGATCTCAAAAATATGTAAAAGCAGTTTTCTTCACCTTCAATCTTTACCATTATCAACAAAATAACTTTTAATTTCTATATTTGAATTTCATTCAAACAGTTTAACTTTGACAAATATTAATAGCGTTCTTCATTTGTTTTGAGTCACTAAAAGGATGTTGCAAACGGCATTACAGTGTTACAATGAGCACATAATGAGTTCTAGCTTACAGCAAAGTTTCATTATCCCTTTAAAATTTTCTTTATGAAAACCTATCAAATAAAATTAATCATGTTTCTTATAAATAAATAAACTTCATGAAACCACATATTTCATTATCTAAGCTTGTTATAAATAAATGCATATTATTACTTTATATATACTAAATACTGAAGAAATTTTTATATGCATCATGTTAACAGAAACCGGGGATAAGCACTGGCCCTATGTGCCTTCATGGCATGGAGAAGGATTTAACTTTTAACTTTAACATGTTAACAGTGGCCGACCTTTTTACAGAACTTGATGTACTGGTCCTGTACCACCTCCATCACCAGCTCCCGGTGGTCACTGCCTTCTGAGGAGGGACTCCTACACAGAAACATGGAATAACACAAATCAGTAGACGTCCCAATGAGACTTAGTCTAGTGGGTAAATTAACTAGCCTAAGGGTAATCCTGCCCTGCATGCTTTAGCTTCAAAGCACACACATGTTCAATTTGCAGTACTAGTCTATAATTATGTTTTTCTTCTGACCTTATAGTTATGACCTAAAAGGTCAGGAGTCAAGCATACATCTTTTGTCATTAGACAACCATTTTAAATGTGATTCAAATCTGTCCCTCGCATACATACAACATTTTATTAAAGTAAAACGAACTGCAGTAGTACAAATTTTATCAGCTGGCTATGATGCAAGACTAGACAGATGGCTTTTTTTTTTACACCAAACACCTAATAACCCCCACTCCCTAGTAAAATAAGCACTGACCTTCCAAATGTTGCTGAAGCTCTAAGGTAGATAAAGTTAGGGTAACAGAGTTGCTTCCCCTCCTCCAGTTTGTCCATGCTGTAGGTGGCGCTGGTACCTCCTTTAACTCTCAGGGTAATGGAGGGACCCAACATTGGCTCATCCCAGGCGTATGGCACTGTATCAAGTCAAAAAGATTACATGTTCAATGATGCGTAAACAAGAAACTGTTTGCTTGAATACAAGTATCAAGTTGTACTGAAAACAAGAATGACTGGATCATGTGGGAGCATTAATTAAATAGTGGGGGCTATAAAGTTTCCTTACTGATAATATAAATCAAAACCAAAAATCAAATTTTGATGTGTATTAATTTTTACAAATCTCCAAACATTTCAATTGCACCAAAAAATTGCTTAATAAATTTGTAATTTGGCTTTTTTTTCATAAAACGAATCTTCAACATTTTCAAATGAATGATCATTTATCAATAAATTAAAAATCAATTATTTCAATAACGAGATTTACACTGAGTGTGAGGCTGGACGAAGGCTTTCAGTTTCTGTTCATTTGTCTCACTCTGGAAGTACTCGACAGGAACCTGGAACAAACACAAAAACATGGAACTTATATCTCATGATTTGATGACTTGTACAAATGACAAGGTACAGTATGAATCAATTATGGCCCCCTAAAAGTGTTTCTGATGTTAGATTGTTTTATCATTTTGTAGATCTGAAGAGAAACTTAGTGGGTATTTGCAACCATTGGCAGTACATGTATAAACATGAATTTCAAAACAGATCTTCAAAAAAAAAAATCATAATACCGGTACCGGTAATTATAATGAGACAACAGTTTATTTTTCTTCCTTGAAATAAAAAGTCCTGTCAGTGATCAGACTTCACAAAATTTATCAATAAGAAAATTAAAAATTTATTTAGATCTTCATTTCAATGGACAACTTTTGACCCCTGTTACATATATAGTACTTTATATAGCCAAAGTGTCAATTCAAGTGCTGGATAAATTTGAATGTTCACTTGATAAAATCTCAGTGACAACAACTGTACACACCTCGGCCAGATTGTCGATGCAGAAGGGAGGGGGGACCTCATCGGCATCTCCAAACACAATAAAGTAGGTCGGTCCCTCCATCACGACCTCCACCTTCAGTAGATGGCTCTCACTCTTGTCGTCCCTACAAACAGATAACGCTATATATATCAGAGACTGTATGTCTAGGTATACTATGTAAAGGTATTGAAATTACTTTATGACCCCAAAAACTCTTATCCTGACAATTTCAATCAATAAAATCAGCCTAAATTGTGGAGAGTCAACTTTCTAAAGGTTGATTAGGAAATATTGCTGTGGTTGTTCACTCTGCATGATGAACAAAGTCTTAAATTGTTTCATAACTCCTCGGTCAGGTGTACCGTACACATGAAATTCCCTAAAATTGAGCCTGAACAAATATATAGATGTCAGAGATAGGATGAACTTTTTATTCAAATACATTCAACCACTTTATTTCATCATGATGATTTTCCCAATTCTTAACTGCTTTGAAGCAGCCAATTTTCACAACTAACCCTTTTCATGAAAGGCCAAGACATAAAAAGACAAGAAATAATCTCATCAATGACATTAAGATTTTCCAAAACCCTTCAGAATTTTATCTCATTCTGTAAAATGATATGAAAAATTAATACAATTTGAATGCATGGTTTTCTGCAAACAACTTTTTCATTGGGAGAAGGATTCATTAACCAATTTGTTTAATAAACCAATTCAATACTTAGATATCTCGAATACCTGATGTTGATGTGGAATGAATCAGTTTTGTCAATTCGGAATCCTCCTGACCAGGAACACTTTTTAACATCCAATAGATTCACACATAACAACTGATCATAGTCAAGTCTTGGCCAATGGAATGGAAGCTTACATTGAGGAGGTGCAATCAAATGAGTGTCGAACTTGATATCCTGCAAAAATATCCTTTGGCATTTCATCAAAAATAAGATCACATGTATGTAATGCTACACAAGATTAAAGCTAACAGTATTATAGCGATGTCTTGATCTCTAACATTAACTTTGTGTCACAGTAAAATATTAAATGTCATTGACTGAGAACCCTGATTCAATTTAACAGCAATCATAGAAGGAAAACAACTTACAGCATACTGAATCTGACTCTTAACAAAAGCATAAAATGGATCATGGTTTATGAAGCATAAAATGAATCATGGTTTATGAAGCATAACATTGATCATTGTTTACGAAGCATAAAAAGGATCAGGATTTAAGAAACATAAAATGGTTCAGGATTTAAGAAGCATAAAATTGGTCATGGTGTATGAAGCATAATTAAAAATTGATCATGGTGTACGAAGCATAAAATGAATCATGATTCATCAGAACAGTGTGTTATTAATGGTGAACAATTGAACCTTTACCTCGGACATTGCTATATGTCTCTGAGCGATGGCCAGTCTGTGACTTGATTGGTTGTCTATCTCATACAGGGGGGCAAAGGTCACAATGTTGGTGTCTGCATACAGGCCCTTTCCTTGATGGACCCCAATACCAATGTTGTACACCCTGTGGTTGTAATCAACATGATCTGACTAATCACAAGGTCAACAAGTTTAACAATAAATTAACCATACAATAAGTTAGACTTAGTCTTGAATCCTTAGATACTTAATTGAATGAACAGCAATTTTATAAAACGATTTATATTAATGTTGCATCATCAAAAGATTATTTGTTTTATAACTAACTTAAAGATGCTTAGATGTCCAGCTAATAATTGTACATGTTCATGCATTTCAATCTAACAGAGTCACAGAAATAAAATTCCATTTTGATAAATTACAAAGAATCTATGCAAGGGGCGAAGAAAAAAGCAAGCCAAATTTACTATCAGCATAATAATCAAATTAAAGGGGAAAATATAACCCCCCCCCCCCCCAAAAAAAAAAAAAAATTAAAAAATAAAAAAAAATTGAAAAAAAACATGAAACAACCATAAGGGAAAGAAAACAAATTTAAAAAAAAGGATCAGAACCATTTTGTATGCATGCCTAATTATATTGTATAATCAAAGAAGCATCCCCTGTTAGGATTCCATTTAGGTCCACCCCAGGAAACAAAGCCAGTGAAGACTTAATGCATCCACTCCTTCACCCAGACAGAGGAAAAAGCCACAATCACCCTCGCTAGGAAACCACCCACCCCCAGAACTTACGTCGCGTGGGGAATAGAAATGGCCAATGACAGCTTAGCCTGACTTTGCAGTTGTACTAACCAGTCGGGCCGGTTCCCAGTCTTAGGAACCACATTCAGCCGCCTCATGCCTGTACCACTCTCCAATGAGAACCGCTTACACCTGTGTAACAGAAAGCATAGACTCAGTCTTACGATTACTAAGTAAACAGTTACTGTATCACGGAAAAAATGGAATCTTACAATTACTAAGTCAACTGTAACTTTAAAAGCTTTTGCTAGATATACTAATAACAATTTAATTTAAAATATTATTTTTTTTTTTTTTTTTTTTTTTTAAATGCTTTAAAAATTTAAATGCAAAAAATTTCTAACACAATTGAAGTTTATGTAAATAATTTATTCAGAAATTTCCGTTCGTCAATTGTTTAATCAAGTTAGCTAATGTTTTGCTCTCCGTGTTTTCTCCATGTGATAATACAATACACAATCTTACCAAACAGGAACAGCGTCCGGTCCTTTTACAGACTTTCCTACCCTCATTGTGCATCTGCAGAGATCAAAGACAGACTTATTAACATTCAAGACATTTGACGTTATTCTTTACCAACACTATATCATTGCTGTCACAGATTTTTTATAGTCAGAAAAGTGTAACCTGTGGACGCTGAAATCTTTGTAAAATGACAAATCTAATATAAATACTGTATACAGGGAAATATTCGGCCCCATTTTTTTTCGCACCTTTCGCCCTCATTGCCAGTGGGCGAATTTAAGACTGGGCGAATTCCAATGTCTCAGATTATCTCTCTTTAACTCATCTTTGTTTGGGCAAATTTAAGACGGGGCAAAACCGTTTGCAAGTGTAGAACGACAAAAATAACACGGGGCAAAAGTAACCCAGGATACAGTATTCAATGAATAAAATGACAAGATTGATGAATCTGACAACCTATAATTCAAAACAGATTTCTGATCGATATCAAGGATATCTACAATCTGACACTCCCATCAAAACTGATTTCTGTTATATATTAAGGATTTTTTTTCCCAACATACCGATCAAAACAGCTAGATTTCTGACAGATATCGATTCAGAAGATATTTACGGTCTGACTCTATGAACAAAGTGATATCTGACAGATATTTAAGATATTGACTATTTTAATATCATACTCACAGGTCAGGGAGGTCTTTCTCAGCATAAGAGAAGAGTAGTGGGGTGACAGATCGTGCAAGTTCGTGCTCCTCGAACTGACCGGCGGCATCCTGCTGACAGTAGTCCTGTCTGAACACCAGGGGGAGCCCTGACGTGTTCACCAGCCAGTATGGGGCTGTCACGTGGATCTGGACATACAGGGCAAAGAATGTATGCATCATGATGATGAATGTTTAAGAAATTAACCTCACACACTTCCCTCCACCCCAAATAATTTTTTATATACAATCATGTACAGTCATGTACTGTGACAGTGGATCTTCAAAAAGATAGCACACAATGTACATGTACCTTCAAGAAGAAGAAATCTTAACATCAAACTTAAACTAATTTGGTCTACTGCAAACAATTTTCTCTAACAAATGACTAGTTGTAGTTATTGTAATAAAATGCTTTACACTGAAATAAATATATAGTCTATGTTTAACAAATCAAGGCTGGTTCCTAAGAACTTATACTAGTTACTGTTGCAAAATTGTCTTTCATGTGAATAAAGTTGCTTTAAGTCTCAGAAAAGTTCTGCATTACAATGACTGTCCCACACAAAAACCCAAGTTTAAATATTATCTACTTTCAGTTTTGAATCTGAAACTAACCGACACGGATCCCCCCTTCCTGGAGATGATCTTGATGAGTAGCTCCAGCAGCCTGCCCTTGGTGTCGTACAGCCGGATCTTGACCTTGTGGTACTGTGGCCCGGTGGTGACCGGGGGAACCACCAGCTCCTTACAGGTGGGGAAGTTCTCCAGGTTCAGACCCAGCTCCAGGGGCTGCTGGGGGTCGGCCTGTAACACACAGAAACAAAGAAAGTCAGAGGGACCCTATGTCGTTGTCATGGTATTGCCCAATGGATACTGGAAATTCTTGCACAAAACACACTCAATGTTTGTATTACCCGGTAAAAGGGATAATATTTGAGAAAATAAAATTCAGCACTCTTACATAGGCTTA
Source organism: Magallana gigas (assembly GCF_963853765.1). Taxonomy (NCBI): domain Eukaryota; kingdom Metazoa; phylum Mollusca; class Bivalvia; order Ostreida; family Ostreidae; genus Magallana; species Magallana gigas. The sequence goes on from NC_088861.1 coordinate 29,700,113, forward strand.
TATAGAGAAATAAGCTTCAAGAAAATGCAAAATCAAGTTGAATTTTTTGAACACTTATTAGACTTAGTCTAGGAGAAAGCATCAATAAGTCATCTTTAAGACTAAAAAAAATTTCATACTAATTTGCTGAAACTAGTCACCACTGCTACATGTAAATCCTGATCAGAGGCTTCAAATACAATTAAACCCCTAACATCCTCATAATGATAAACTCAAAAAAAATAACTCAACATTTTAATACAAGGAAAATAAGCATGAACAGACAGGATATACTGACAGCGTGTAGGTAAGCCTTGTCCTTGGCCTTCACGGTCCCACTGATGGCAGTATCCTTGATGTAGTACCTCAGCTCTACGGGCAAAAGGTTACGGATAATCACCGGGGGTCGTATCGACAGCGTGTGACCCGGCAGGATCAGACTCGAGTCCTCGGTCAAAAGCTGTTCTGGATAGTTCTCCCGCTTGACCGACACACAGAACCTTTAAAGAGAAAATGCATCAACATATACTAAGCTGCTTTTGCTAAAATTTATAAATACTAGTCTAAGATTGATTTCTAAATTAAACACAACACTAATTTTATTTTTTTGACAAATGTGACTTAAAGAAAAATTGACAGAATTTTTGTGCTCACATTTTTTTCTCAGAATTTGATGCAAGACCACAGAATCATGGAATTAAATAGGAGAAAAAAAAAGTCAATTTTCATTGGTGAATTAATGAACAAGAGAATCTGTGGGAAAAGAAACCTCAATGCTTTCTGCTTGCCTACCTGTAACTTCCAGACCCATCTGGTGAATCACACTTCATTATTTTCTCTCTTACTTCTCCAGCCAACCCTACATTCTGCCAGTGTATTGTTTCATTACAGTACTTAACAGGCCAATCAGAGGGCCTGATATAAAGCATGGAAGACACATATGGAAGTGGGAGAGGCAGGCTTTCATTGGCTGGAATTTCCATAATGTTGAATTTTCCTTAAAAAAAATCATAATAAGTTTATCACTATGGCTACCATGATTGCATCAAAAGCAAATCATCATAGGGAAAGAATACTTTTGAAATATAAATTTGGAAGAAAATTGTTAATTCCTGCAGTACTTATTATCAATTGAAAATTCTTTTACCCTCCAAGCCCAAGTCGGTGGCCATCTTGAGATCGATGCCCGAGTCGAGCTCATTGCGGACAATGAGGGCAGACCGGACCGTGATAAGCTTGCGAGCCTTGCCCTCCTGCTTCACGTCAAACACCACCCGGGCTGGCTTCTGCAGGGAAGGGTCATGTTTAGAGCTGTAGGTCAGCTGGAAAATCAAAGGAATTGATACCAGAATTTGAAGCAAAAATGTTAGCCTGTAAGATGCATGGTTAAGATGAACAAGGTTTGAAGTTTCATTTCAAAACCACATGATATTTGATTGATTTCATAGTTAAGTTACTACATCTTATATGGACCAAATCAGTACATTTTCCCATTAAACCTTCAGACTGTACTATGTTTGGTTCAGTACTTACCCCTATGAGACCTTTGGTCTGTGTGACGTCCAGTTCAGTGCGATGTCTGGTTCAGTACTTACCCCCATGAGATCTTTGGCCTGTGTGACTTTTGGTTCAGTGTGATGCTTCAATACTTATCCCCACAAAACCTTTAGCCTGTGTGACGTTCGGTTCAGTGTGATGTCTGGTTCAATACTTACCCCCATAAGACCTTTGGTCTGTGTAACGTCCAGTTCAGTGTGATGTCTGGTTTAGTACTAGCCCCCATGAGATCTATTGTCTGTGCGACTTCTGGTTCAGTATGATGTCTGGTTCCGTACTTACCCTAATGAGACCTTTGGCCTGTGTGACGTTCAGTTAAGTGTGATGTCTGGTTCAATACTTACCCCCATGAGACCTTTAGCCTGTGTGATGTCCGGTTGGGCATGCCTGAAGTACACTCCAACACGATCCACCGTCACATTGCTCAGCTTCATCCACCCATCCACCTTCACCACCAACTGATTAGTGCTCAGTTCATGGGTTTTCTGCAAGCATGTAAAATATGATTGTAATGACTAAGTTACTGCAATACACAGTTACTATAACTACCGGTATAATTATGTAACACAAGACTGAAAGTTTTTTTCCTGCAAAAATCTGAAATTGTTTTACGACATGTCATTTCTCAAATTTATATCTTTTTGTGACAGTCATATTCATGTCTTTTTTTAACAAAAGAAATCATTTTACGTTGTGCAGTTTTTACAAAAGGAATAGTTTTACATTGTGTTGTTTTTTACATTCAATTTAGAAATTCTTTACCTCATGCCGGTTTTTTTCCTTGTTGTGGAAGAAGAACGGCATCTTCTCGCCCGACTCCACCTTCTTCCACTCTGCTGCCTGGATGTAATGATCATCCTTCTGAGTCTTCCTTCTCCCAGATCTGTAAAGAAAAATTCTGAGTGAAAAAGTAACATTTTGTATACTATATTACTATAGAAATGTCCTCATTAAAGTTTGCTACTTGAGAGAAATGCAAATCTTAATCAAATTGCATCTAGTTTTTCTTCTTCATCTTCATTAAAATTCAGAAAAATATGTGTTTGATATAAATTATGCTAGATAACTGTAAATTCATACTGGGCATGTCTTAACCAAGTACTATTATAAAGGAAATCTCACTAAATGTACATATCAACTACGAAATTATTAAAACTTCTTGTAACCAGCCATCTGATTGGTTGCTTTGACTTACCTTGGTGTGGTGGTTACCGTGGTGAACCACAAAGTACAGCCCGTTTCATTGGACAGCACAAAGGGAACAAACGGCACACGTCGTCTCTGACAACTCACAACGGAGCGACTTAATGGGTGGGCCAGATTCTGAGAATTTGCTGGGCTAAGAAAATAAATTTTAGTTTTCTTTTCAGAATCCAAACCTATCTTGCATTAATTTTTCTCCAACAAAAAAAAAGGACAGATGAGGAATATTTACTAATAGAATATTTAGATGTTATGACTTATTAATAGATAACACAGATGACCTTGAATCTGTTCATCACCATTTATCTTTGATTTTTTTTGTGTGTAGCAAACTTGACATTTGGTTACTTGTTAAAGTCAGTCTCAGAAGAAAACCACAAAGCTGAATGCACCCTTATTGAGTGGTCTTATTCCCCCCCCCCCCCTAAAATAACTTATTTTTTTTAACATTAAATATATGCATGTACACAGTCAGGTAAATGATTTGGTTCTTTCAATGACCTACAGAAATAACACTGTGAGGCCAAAAATAAAATAAATGCATTTGAAACATTTTTGAGGCAGGCAGATATTAATCTTTTTTTTAAATTCACAGCAAAATTTGCAAGGGGGAATACCACAAATTTTTAATATCTTAACTGAGTTATTCTCCTTTACTTGCCAGAGAACTAACACATTTACTGAAACAGTTGAACTTCGATATCTCGAACGCTCTTCTCTCAAATACAATGAATATGTCGAAGACCCAACCACTCATTTTTAGGTATTTACCCTCAATATCTCAAATACTTGGGAAATCTCAAAGTTTTTAAACAGTCCAATTTAGTTTGGAGATAACGAAGTTTGTTTGTGTTATTTTTGGCCTACGACGGTTGACTTACACGCCCTGCCTGTAGTAGTCCTCGGACCAGGTCATCTTGGTCTGGTTGTAAAGCTCCAGCAGGGTGCTGGTCAGGTTCAGATTCAGGACATCCTGGGCTGGGGAGACAAAATATCAAGGACAGCACTCAGAAGTTGACCAATAATTTGAAAGTGTTTTTATTATTATAATAGCGATGTTCTTAAAAAATGCCTAATCCCTATTTCCCTATTTTCTTCTATCTTCTAAGTTGAACATATTAAGTAACGACATGACTATGAAAAACAGTGTTACGGTACTTAGTCTAGTTAAAAACTGAAACTTGACTGGGACTTGAACAGAGTCTCTGAGCTTCCAAAACTTAATATGAATACAAGATATAAAGATTTTAACAACTTGAAGTACATGTATACTTTTAATAATAGATAACCATCATTACCACTGATCTGTACGGCTGTCTTCTTCTCCGTGTTCTGGTAGTACTTCTTCCACTCACAGCGACACCTGTAATTGTGGACTCATTTCTTTACAACTTTTCTAGACGTACAAGTACACGCAAGTCATAAAATATCATTCTATATTTCCGAAATAAACTAGAAAATAATATTGTCTAACTAATGAAATCTATATCTAACTACAATGTACTATGTTGTACATCTTTGTAAAAGAATATACTGTACATCTAAATAAAATGCAACTGCTTTTACATGGCGGATGTTAACTGCATTTACATTTTTACTGGTAAATATCTGGTACTGTAAATAATACATGTATTTTTTTATTAACAGTGATTTCTAGGTCTTACTTTTCACTATTCTGTGATTCAAAATGCCCCAAAAATTGTAAGAAAAATCTACTATTATAGTACAGTAGAGTCATTTACATTAATTTGATTTTTTAAAATTCTTGCAAACCTCCTGCATTTTTATGTGGAGCCCTGAAAAAGAATCCAAACAGTGTCTTACTTCCACTGCTCGAGGAAAGGTTCCCAGCCGGAGAGTTTCCTGTTGTAATAGTCGCCGGTCAGAAGGAAGGAAGCGAGTCCCTCCTGGCGAGGCGAGAGCTGCTGAGAGAACTGGATGGAGCTGAACGCGATCTCCGCAAGCGGTACATCAGAGTCGCCACAGTCGTCAATTAGACACACGCACACTGTGGAAGACTTTACCTGAAGAAAAATGAAATAGGAATGAAATATTACACTTCAAGCAGGTGATTTTTTCCAGACCTGATATTAATTAATATTAATAGATTTTAAAATGAGTGCACCTCCAAGATCATAGTATTAACTTTGAAAAATGTAAAATATGATGTTCAATTCCGTTTTCTCCTCCCTGGGCCCCTCTTAGTTGTATCTATCCTTGTAATACCATCTTACATCTATTCCAGACCTATTATACTGGGTCCCCCTCCTTAGACCCCTCACACATCTATCTCTGTAATATTGAGTCCCCCCTCCTTGGACCCCTCACACTTACATCTATCCCTGTGATATTAAGTCCCCCCTCCTCTGGTTTGCTCCTCTCCTCTGGGGTGACATTCTCTGTCAGCCACAAGGCCGCCTCTGTCAGATTCATCTTGTTGAGGTCCAGGGCTTTCTTACAGTCCTCCGTACTGAATCCCATATCATACAGACTGGACAGCTTGTTAGCTGCAGAGTAAAGGCAAAATGTATTACTTACATTAGGTTTCATTACTTATTACAAACACATATTAATATAATGTATGTAATCAATGGTAAAAGAATCTGATGTCTGAAAAATTGCGAATGAATACATTTATTTACAAAAATTTGAATAATGTAACTCTACAAGGTTTACTTATCTAGTTTGGCAAATATACTGGCATTAAAACTGCAGATGCAATGAGCTGGCATAAATCAATGAAATTTTGAATAAAAAATGATTTTATGGAGGGGTGAAGGGTCTTGTAGTTTATTAAAAATTACTTTCTGTTCAAAGAGATGATATCTCTGGACAATGAACAGAGAGTTTCTTACAGTGATTCTATATATCTAATAGCCATGCACTACCTTGGTAGGTTTTATCAGTTGGTTTTTCATGCTGCTGTGCCTTCAGAGCTTGCTGTGGGATGGAATTCAAGATGGCCAAAAACATCTTCATGTCAATGTACGACAGACGAATGTTCATAACATTGAATGTAACCTGAAGCACAAAGGAGAGAACAATAATATTATGTTAAATAAATATAAATCATTCATAGTTGTTGTAAAACTTATGAAAAGTATGTAGACACTAGTGCAATATTTTTATAAACCAAAAGTTCGAAACCAATTCTCGAAAAAGGGAAAAGTGACCAAAACGTTTGTTGACTTGTTGTTGACTGTAATGCAGTACAATGTACCAGAGTCTGCCATTTACCAGTACATTACTTGCATAACACATAAAATTTACAAAAACTGGCACCCCGCCCACAAACTATAATGACTTCACCTTACCTCTAGCACCAGGTTCTTCTGGTGGACCTGTGAGGCCTCCAGCAGCCCCCCGGAGCTGGACAGCTTGTGTTTGGGGAGTGGATTGGCGTTCAGGTCCACATGGATGGTCAGTGGATCAATGATGGACTGAGCTGTCTCCTCCTCGGCTGTCAGAGAGCAGGAAAATACCTCCAAAGACTGGAGAGTGCACGACAGGATCTTGTCCTGGGCCTTGGGACGGAAATTCAGTATGGCTGTGCTCTGTACGTGGAAAACCAAAGAAATTCTAATTTTAGTATTAAGTGAATTTTTTAATTTTTATTTTGAAAACAAGAAAATAAGAGATTAAGCAAAGCAATTAAGGATCAAAATTAATTTTCAACAATATTTTTTTCACAGTTTAAGTTAACATCTCTGTCAGTGTCAGTTGTCATAAAACTGCATGCTGGTTAAATTTCTGTCCGTGATAACTATCAAATTTTTCAACCACCAGATAATATCTTCAAGTTGGTCATCATAAATCATGTCTTATATATGTGAGTGAGGGGCGTACTTTGAGGATGACAGCATTGGTATCCCAGGTGGTGCTATCCTCCACCACAATAAACTGTGTATCTGACACGTTCAGCTTCATCTCAAACGGCACCTCCACCTGGTAAAATAATCACACAATCAGGGGCATGTATATCATACAAAATGTGAATGATTAAAAACTTGTGGATCCTTAGTTTCAGTATTCTCCTGCATACCCTATCTTGTCTGATTTTAGTATCAAATTGAATATTACATTCATTTTATTTAAAATCTGACAGAACATCAAAATATCTTGAATATATACCTAAACTCAGTCCATTACATAATTCATGATCCTTTGATGAAAATAACCATGATTATGAACATAACAATGGCAGATAAAACTATACATAATGATTTCATCTAAACATCACTTGAATTGAAGTGTATCCAACAATAATTTATAAAGATACTTTTTGACAAATATTGACCAGCCAGTTTATTTGAGAATCAGTCTATACAGTAAACACTGTTACAGAGGTGGTTACCTCCTCCACGATTGGCCCACGCTTGGTCATGATTCCACTGGACACCGTCAGTGGACTGGTGGTTTTGGTGGAATCCCGCGATGACTGTCTGCTGACCTCGGGGGAAGCCATCTCCACATCATGGGATGCCACTTCTTTTTCTATATGATATCAAATATTTTTACTTTTAATGAAAATTATTCCAGCCCAATGAAAAACCAGGACACCCACTCTTTTTCCTTCCTTTCCCCCCCAAAATTCAACCAAGTCTTAGAATAGTCTTTCACCATTTCATCTTTACACATATTAAAACAACTTTACATCACCCTCAACTCATGATCAGTTTGCACCTTGATAAACTTGGATTCCTCTTGCGAAAAAAAAACCCACTACAGTAACAGTTATTTTTCAAACTATAATCATTTCTTAATGAATCCACCAAAATGACTTTTTATTCCTATAAATTAAAGCTCTCAAACCTTTTCTATAGTTGGATCTACCCCACAAACTGTTTCAAATTACTGAAAATAGCAAGAAAGTATAATGAAGTCAGACCTTGTTTGAACGGATCATCGGGACTCTCCATGAGGAAGTCCCGGATGGACAGAATCCAGTCAAAGATACACATGACCTTCATGTTGTTGAGGATGACGGAGAACTTGTTGGACTCCTGGGTCGCTCGGTAGTGGAGCTCCAGCTGGAACGTCTTGGACTTCTTACCCCGGGGGCCGGGCTGTAGGATCTTCTCAAACACATTGGGACGGACGTTCACTGGGGCATCTGTGTTTGAAAAAGAAGGCAATTGTAGCTATATTATATAACTTAACTGTTCAAGTCTTCAGTTTTAAAGTTCCAGCATGCATTTAATTTTTACAAGTGGCATAGTTTAATTGCAAATTTTTTTTTATAAGAGCTTCCAGTAAATGCAGACTGAATATGTCATATGAGAAATTAAAGATAAATAATAATTCTTTGCCTTCAAGATTTAATATAATACTAATCTTTTAGCTAAATTGTAAGTTTAACTTAGAGTATTGTGATGCTAACCTCTAAATCTTGTGTCACTGATGACAATTTCATTTGACACCAGATCTATGTCTTTTGATTGGTCAGAATAGCTGTCAAATTTAAGGGTGGAGCAGATGAAATCCAGCTTAGCCAATGACTGCTCAGGACACTCCTGGCCGTCGGCATGAGCCAACAACAGCTCCACAGTCACATTGTTGAGATCAATTGCCATAGCAATGCCCTGCCATACTTTTCCACTTAGCACCGTCTGTAAAAATGGAAGTAATCTTAGGATCTTTCAGAGTTTATATGAATAGCATTTGAAGACAAAATTATTTTAAACATTTACATAATTATGTGTTTTACATACTAAAAGTTCCTGTTATTAAATAATGAGTAAGTTTAGAGTGGTATAAATTCAGTGGAGAAGTTTTCACAAGCTGCCATAATGTAGCCCTCTCCGATTTTTTTTTATCTGACATTTTCTGGAGAGGGCTTCAACCCCCAACCCCCGAAAAAAAAGAAAACGGGGAGAGGACTTTATTGCATTTTAGTTTTCATCTGTCAGAAATCACAATCATTAGTAAACTGATTTACATAGACATTATCTTAAATTCAGAGACAGAGCCACAATTTTTACAAGTAAACTAAAATTCAGCATCAGGACCAAGCAATTTTGGTTGAATATAACTGCAGTTCATTTTATCCGATAAGTTTATAATATTATTATATACAGTTCTAAATTTGAAAAATTAAATTAAATTTTGACATCATTCTTCAATTGTAAACCTGAATTAATTTAAAGTGGTTTTGCTGTTACATAGTACTCAGTAAATACATACATCAATGACTGGGTCCATCAGATGGGCCATCAGTTGCTGCTGGAACTGTGGGAGTTTCTCACCCAGGTTGTGGTCCAGGATCCCCCTGACCAGGCGGTACTGGGCGGGGTCAAGGGAGCAGTGGACCGAGGAGAGGGTGCCACTGACGCGGAAGTCCGGGGCCGAGTGACTGATGTCTCCCTCCAAGTTCCGCTCCACGACCAGTGTCAGCTGGATCTTTTCTTTCAGGGGGCTGCCACCCTGTGATAAAGTCAACCATTAATTGAGAAATATCAATATTAATTTTTTTTATTTTATTCCCAACGAGAATAAGAAGCTAGTTAGTCCACTACTAAACAAGTAGTTACAGTAAAACACGGTTATATTGAACACACTTATAATGAATTGACGCTCACAGCAAAGTGATTTTCATTCCCCATGTTCCCTGGGATTTTATAACATGTTGTAAACTTGAAGGATATAACAAATTGTGCCTATAACAAAGTAAAATTGCCCTGGGACTTCGTTATAAGCGTGAATTACCTGTATTATGAGCATTGTTCTGGAAATTATGTACAAATAAAAGAGCTCTTGAAATTGTGGTGCAGACTTATCCAAAAACTGAATTTTGACCAAAAAAAAACTTTGCTTTTTCTGCAATTTTAGTTAAAAAACAAATCACAGTAATACATAAATTTTATTTAACTGTGTATCAGAAGAACAGCAGCACAAAATTTATTTGATGTCTGTAAATAATTTACATGAGTGAATTCCTACTTATTCTCTCCTGACTTGCCTGTTTTTGCACCATGAAAGATTTGAACTCCAGGTCCTGCCCACTTCCATCATAGCTTTGCTTGTTGACGCGCTCGGCTGAGTACAAGTTCATGTCCTTCAGATGAATATTCATGATGTCCAGCAGACACACATGGTCAGCCTCAGTCCTGGAAGTTATCATCCTAGACCGGTTCAGAGAACTAGTGGAGGGGGTCTTCCTTACCTTCCCCTCCCTCATGCTGTCGTTCATGCGTAAACGATGCTGGGACGTCATGCTTGATGAACTGTAAAACAAGGAACTGGAATCGGGGAAAAACTCTGGATCTACGCTGCTTCCCTCTGGTGACCTCGGCGATTTGGGTCTACTTCCTGTTTCCGTCGGGTCGTAGATTTCAAAGTTTTCCCTTACAACGCTAGTGGGAGACCTTTGATCCTGCTCTAGACTACCATAGATACTCTGCAGCATAGGATTCCCCATGGATGCCATTGGCGGGTTATAGCTGTCAAACAGGCTCTGAGTCATCCCAGTGGCAGCAGAGGAACTGCCCATGGAAAACTCACTGGATTCTGACTTGGCCATGGATGACAGGGATTCTTGGGACCTGGTTCGCTTCATACCATTGTCATCTTGCTCGAATGTCAAAGTCCCGGGTTCTCCGTCGTAGATGAAGCAGTTGTTGACGGTCAGCTTCCCTAGGTCTGCCACTAAAATGTCAGTGGATTTGGAACTGTGGGGTAGCAGTATGATTGGGGAGTCTGCATTGATGTCCAGTTTGATCCTGGCTCCTCTTGTGGCCTTGTCTGTCACCTGTGGCAGAGAAAAAGACTATACTAGTACTACAACTATTGATTTTGAATTTCAAATTAAAATATCATAAATATCTGATGAGCACAATACAAAATATCCAAACTCAATCATAATGAATTGTGAATGAATTCAAATGAATGTATTTAGTGCATACACCGTTAATATACTATTAGTCATTTATATATCTCAAGTAATATCTGAGTGATTTGATCTTTGTTCAAATCTCTTCCCTGTTGATCTAGTGTTTTACATGGGATTGCATTACTTTTACCCTTTTCCCAACTGAAATCCCAAATATCTAGTATTATCCTAGTTTTACCCGTTTGCCTGCGGAGGCTGCACGGTATCTGCCCAGTACATCCTGGAGCTGTAGGAAGTGTTGGAGGAACGCCACAAACTCCATCTGGAACCGGTTTGTGTGGATGTAGCGTACGGAGGCCATCTGTAGCTTCACGCTGATGTCACAGTCCCTCACCAGGTTAGGGTCGGGAGGACCATATCTGCAGAAAAAAGAATTCATTTCAGACACTCAAATGATAGAATGCATTATGAATCAAGGACTGGAAAGATACACGTCTTATGATTTAAAAAAAAATGTTTTATTATTTTTTGCAACAGCTACCACTACTATACTAGATTTTGAATCAAGATTAACTTCATTTAATCTTTAAGTTATTTCTAATGAGTACTTAGTAGTTCACTTCCAAAATGTTTCAAAAAATACTGAGAACAATAATTTTTAATTTTGAATGTTAAACAGTCCTATAATTATGTCATCATGAAAAATGATGATTCTATGTATGAGGAACTATTAATAGGAAATAAGAGGGGTCCAGGGAGGATGATTACTTGAAAATGTCGAACACCAAGGCCTGGTCCCCGACGGTGATGAACCTCTCTCTATACAGACTGCCGTGGGGCGATTTGTCGATCAGCGAGAGATTACCCAGCTGTCCTGAGATTGCCATGTTCTCATCTCGCAGGTTCACGTGAGCTGACAGTAGCTTCACATTGGCTCGAGATAACTCGTAATCAGGTTTGTTCAGAATTAGAGTGAAGCTTTTCACCTTGAGGTTAACTACAGAATTGACCGCCGGTTCATCTGAAACTAAATTCAAATATCACACTATGACTGTCCAGTTAACTGCTTGTACATGTTTTGTTTAAAAACCTTTGTTGGACACATAAATACATTATGTTATTATGTACCCATTTAACATGTATTGAATATGAGGTTTTTTCTCCATAACTGTCATGTGAACAATAGAGGTAAAGATTTTTATTTCAGAATATGTAATCATTAATTTTATTCTGTTTCTGTTACATTCACCATTCTTCCCCATTTCTATAACATTCACCGGCTGACTTAATTCTATAACATTGACACTTACTGGTAAGCGGGAGGCTGACTTAATTCTATAACATCGACACTTACTGGTAAGCGGGAGGCTGACTTAATTCTATAACATCGACACTTACTGGTAAGCGGGAGGCTGACTTAATTCTATAACATTGACACTTACTGGTAAGCGGGAGGCTGACTTAATTCTATAACATCGACACTTACTGGTAAGCGGGAGGCTGACTTAATTCTATAACATTGACACTTACTGGTAAGCGGGAGGCTGACGTCACTCTCCATGCTGGCCTCCAGCTGACTGACGTCCGGGATTTTGGCCCCCATCCCCAGGAAATCCAGCAGCACCACCCACGTCTGTAGATTGACGTTCGCGTCCAGACAGTTAAAGTCAACATCAATGAAGCGGTTAGTCTGCAAGAAAATCAGAGATAAAGTTAACACATTTGGACTGATGTATCATGAGACACATACCCCTCTGTCATATTTCTCTGTGTTTTGACACATACCCTGTCATATTTCTCTGTGTTTTGACACATGCCCTGTCATATTTCTCTGTGTTTTGACACATGCCCTGTCATATTTCTCTGTGTTTTGACACATACCCAGTCATACTTATCTGTGTTTTGACACATACCCTGTCATATTTCTCTGTGTTTTGATACATACCCTGTCATATTTCTCTGTATACTGGGATGAGTTTTTGTCAATCAGCTGTACTTTGATGTGGACCACGTCATCCCTTTCATTAGCTCTGTCAACAGACGGTCGCCGTGAGGTTCTCAGGGATGGGGGAGGGGTCTGGGGACAGGAACCTCTTCTAGAAATAAAATATAACTGTTACATAAGTTTAATTACGTAACATCAAAGATTTTGAAATAATTTTTGGCCTCCATCTGTTTGTTTTTTTAAATTTATTACTTAAAAAGTTTTTAACACTAAAAAAAAATATTCAATTGATGCCAACCAATGCGGTATTCTTATTATTAATAATAATTATATAATACAGTCATGTAGTAGATACATTTTTGTATAATAGAGTTTGATTTGATTTCATGAAAAATTATACCCAAACTTAAAATTTATTGCACATTATAATCTATTTCATATCAAACAAGAGGCCCATGGGCCACATCGCTCACCTGAACAGCAGTTCCTTGTAACATTGCATTCGTAGCATATGCTTTTTCTATTTTAAACATTAAACCCCTTTCTGGGGACCCAGGTATGGTCCGAGGTTTATGGTTGGCTTGAACAACATAAATAGTAACATAGGAATGAAAATGTGTAGCACTGCTGTGGGACCGCACGTACACAACCTGAAAAACTGAACGTAGAAGAGTTCCACTTCAAGAGGAATAACTCTCAGACTGTACAGAACATCAAGAAAGATAACTCTTGGTTCCACTACATTAGAGTTTACACAATTTGAGGATCCTTGCATAGTAATCTCACAAACTGTAGCATTATAGTTCTCGAGAAAAACTTTTAAAATACATTTTCAATATATCTTTCTATGTTAAACTTTGAACCCCTCTTGGGGCCACAGTATTAGTCCAGTGCTAAAGTTTTAATTATTTGGAATCTACATTATTTAAGGATGCTTGCATAGTTATCTCACAAACTGAAGCATTATAGTTCCCTAGAAAAAGATTTTTCAACATTTTCCCTCTATATTTCTATGCTAAACTTTGAACACCTCTTGGGGCCCCAGTATTAGATTGAGGTCACGGCTTTTATAATTTCGAATCTACACTATTTGAGGGTGCTTACGTAGTTATCTGACAAATTGATGCATTGTAGTTTTCAAAAAGAAGATTTTTAAACATTTTCCATATATACCGGTACTTCTACATTTAACTTTAAACCCATCTTGGGTCCCTAGTATTAGTCCAGGGGTCACTATTTTAAAACTGTCGAACCTTCATTATCCAAGGTTGTATGCATGATAGTAATCTCACAAATTGAAGCATTGTAGTTCTCGAGAAGAAGATTTTTTAACATGTTACCTTTATATTTCTATAATAAACTTTGACCCCATCTTGGGGCCCCAGTATTGGTCCGGGGGTCACGATTTTACCAATTAGGAATCTACATAAGCAAAGGATGCATGCTTAGAAATTCCACAAACTAAAACATTGTAGTTCTTGAGAAGAAAATTTTTAAACTTTTCCTTTATGTTTTTTAAAATGTTTAAATTTTGAACCCCTCTTGGTGCCCATCAATATTCCGGGAGTTACAATTTCTTGAATCTACATTATTTAAGGATGTACATGTCTTGTATGCATAGTAATATCCTAAACAGTTGCACTATAGTTCTTGAGAAGAAGATTTTAAAACATTTTCCTACAGATGTTAAAATCTAAACCCCTACTGGGGCCCCACTTTTTGTTCGGGGGTCACAATTTTTACAATCTTCACAATATATACAACCTTTTGTGTATGTATTGGCATTTTTGGTGAAGTGGTTCTTGAGAAGAAATTTTTTAAACATTTTTCATATGTAGTTCTATGTTAAACTTTGAACCCCGCTTGGGGCCCCAGTTTTGGTCTGAGGGTCACGATTTCTACAATTTAGAATCTTCATTATACATACAAGCTTTTGTGTAAATATTGGCATTTCTGGTGCAGTGGCTCTTGAGAAGAAGATTTTTTAAACATTTTCCTATGTATTTCTATGTTAAACTTTGAACCCCGCCTGGGGCCCCAGTTTTGGTCCGAGGGTCACGATTTTTACAATTTAGAATCTTCACTATATATACAAGCTTTTGTGTAAATATTGGCATTTCTGGTGCAGTGGTTCTTGAGAAGAAGATTTTTTAAACATTTTCCATATGTAGTTCTATGTTAAACTTTGAACCCCGCCTGGGGCCCCAGTTTTGGTCCGAGGGTCACGATTTTTACAATTTAGAATCTTCACTATATATACAAGCTTTTGTGTAAATATTGGCATTTCTGGTGCAGTCGTTCTTGAGAAGAAGATTTTTAAAACATTTTCCTATGTATTTCTATGTTAAACTTTGAACCCCGCTTGGGGCCCCAGTTTTGGTCTGAGGGTCACGATTTTTACAATTTAGAATCTTCACTATATATACAAGCTTTTGTGTAAATATTGGCATTTCTGGTGCAGTCGTTCCTGAGAAGAAGATTTTTAAAGACATGCACCCTATACTTATTGTTTTGCAATTATCTCCCTTTTGAAAAGGGCTGTGCCCTTTATTTTAACAATTTATAATCCCCTTTCCATAAGGATGCTTTGTACCAAATTTGGTTAAATTTGGCCCAGTGGTTTTTGAGAAGAAGTTGAAAATGTGAAAAGTTTACAGACGGACGGACAGACAGACAGACAGACAGACGGACGGACAGACGGACGGACGGACGACGGACAACGGGTGATCAGAAAAGCTCACTTGAACCTTCGGTTCAGGTGAGCTAAAAACACACTAATTGGATACAATTCAAATGTATAACAGTTACAGTTACACATGAGTAATTGTACTTAAGACCAAATGAAAGGTAGAATTTAAATTAATTTAATTTCTTAAAATGTCTTCTTCATTTTCAACCATGAGTCAGAAAAGATTTTTTCCTAGGCTCAACTTTTCACCTGCTAATAATCTTGACATGAATTAAGATTATCAAATACACTTAACATACACATCATAATTACTTATACAAGTTCCCTTACCCTGCAGGTTTTCTGTGCCCAGAAGTTGTGGCTGACTGAAAGGCATGCATAGGACCACCTGGGGCCAAAGGTTTAGTCACATGACTCAGGTTGTCATGGAAACTGGAAGGCAAAGAGGAAGGTAGTGTGGCTGTCGGCATCAAGATTGTACTGTCCGGGCAAGAATGCGACAGGAAAAGTCTGGGTTTCAAATGCTCTTTATCATCTGACTTTGGCACCCTTGAAATCAAGAGGTATTTGTGTTCAGATTTTTCATTGGCTAACAAGTCTTGCATTGTTAAAGACTGCAGCTGGATTTCAATAATAGTGCTGTAGGAATTGCTCTTCTCAAATTCCATTGAAAAGTTGTGAAGTTTTAGATCCACAAGTCCCTTTTCACCCTCATCAAAATCCCCCTTCAATATGACATTGAACAGAGGCACTTCAAAGGCAATTTTCGTTATCATCCCAGAATCCTCTTGATTTGGGTCGGATTTCGGAGTTTCTTCCTCTTCAGACTTTACAGAATCTTCTGGAATTTCTGAAAGGGTTTCCTTGCTTTTGTCTTTCTGCACTGACGCAAAACTAGTTGACGATGTTGTCGCAAAGGAAGCACTTTTGGATGCCGATTTCTCATCATACGTCAAGTTATCAACTGTCTGCAATACTTGTTCATAAACAACTTTCGACAGCTCCAGTTTGATTGGGGTTGAGATTTTGGCCATGACCTCCACCACATTTTGTGAGGCCACAGTATTTTGTGGGCTGCTTCTAGCTGTTTCTTCCCAAAGATATACTGTTTCCATTTCTTGCGCCCTTGAAACATTCGTGTGACCAAGATCGATCACGATTTCCACCGTAGTGTCATGCATTATAGGAATGCCACATTCACTCTGACTATACACACTTTTGTTGATTGCACTTTGATCAAGAGAGAAATCTTGTTTAGATTTCGGATTGTCTATATCTACCACATACAAATTCATGTCCTTAGCCTCCACTCTCAACCTCTCATGATATATCACAGCTTGTTCTATTTCCTCTTCCACCTTTGCACCACGAGCATGATTGTCAATGGAGATCTGTCCTAGGTGTGCCACCAGGACTTCAGAACTTGACGAGCTCCTAGGAATAACTATCACAGGGGTCTCCAGTTGTGCATTGAGAATAACTTTTGTTCCAGGTTCTTCACTGAAATTTTCAAACTGACTAGTATCATCCAATGATTGGTTGGAATAAAAGGTACTATCATGTATATTTGAAAGACTTCCGAGCATAAAAGTGTCTGATGCCCTCTTGTTCACTATCTTAGTAGCTACTTCTGAAGCAGCCGACTTGAGAGATGTCGCCACTTTAGTGGCGTAATCTTTAAAGTCAGAAAAGCACTCTGCGATGTCATGGAGCAGTTTAGGTGAATGCACATAACAAATAGACGCCATTGCCAGATTCACATTCATCACTTTCTCATCTTGTCCTGAAATTTTTCGCAACCTGGGGGACTCAAATACATTCATGTCTTGAAGAGTTGTCGTCTGCTGCATGCCCTTCAGAAGACGGAAGCTGAACGCCTCTTTCTGATCCTGCTGGTTGGTGAAGAACATGGACTCCTGAGCAGTTTTGTACATGATGTCATGAAGTGGAAGCTCATGAGAGAGCATCGAGTCCGTTCCCACGCTGAACACGTTCTGGTGTTTTATGTCGTCTGCAGACACGTCCATGATGTGGAAGCCGCCCAGAGAACCCGACACGTCCCAGTCCTTGTCTGTCAGACAGAAATATCATCATACATGTAGTGGTGTAATGTTTTGCAAACAAAGTACCGTACTGTGGAATCTTTTAAATCAATGGGGGCCAAATTATGTGGATTCTGGGTTTTTTGCTTATTTGTGGGGAATGATGTAATTTTGTGGATGCTTCATTTTCAGTTACAGTAAATTAACCAAACTCTTTCAAATTTTGTTTTCAGTGAGAATATATATTTGTGGCGGAGGGCTACCCACTAATACCACGAAATGGAGCCACCATGAATTTTAATGATTCCACAGTATGTACTTATTAAAGCATGACACTTTTGCAAGATACATGAAAATTTCAAAATACATAAAATATTGTATGTAAATTTTTCACCTTATGATTATATAACATGACCATACACTTTTAATTAGAAAAATATGCTTACTTCTAAAATTCAATCTGATTCAACATTATTGTTTTTTCCATAAGATTGTTACCGGTATTTATCTATAAACTCCTTTTATTATCAATAGTCAAGTGAACAGTTGAGTACCTATGGTGGCTTGGACTTTAGCAGAACACATGGTTGCCGTGGCAATCTTATGAGCTTGTTTCATTCCATCCGTTTCTTCAATCTTCATCACAAGAAGGTTTAAACGACTGAAGTCTGCTGTTATTTCAAATTTGTCAGGCTGAAATTAACACATATCAAAATTTTGAAATGTTTACTGCTTAATCATGTTAATGGTCTTTTACATATTAATATGCACTGAAAAAAAAAATTTCTTCAAAAGTCACACCTGTCCAGTGGTTAAGACATTTACTACTGAGCGGGTAAAGGAATGAATTGTGAACTTTCAATACAAATAGATAAAACTGGTCCTCTACCATTGAACTGGTTCCTGTGGCCATATTGCTGACAATAAACGACTTGCTTTGGGCCTCCATGCTTGAACCCGTGACCTTGGATGGGGTAAGACGCTTCACAAAATTCAATAATTCCATCATGGTCTCACAGTTTCCTGGAAAGAAAGGGTAAACAATATATCACATGTTACAGATCTGATACTGATGTCAGTTTGCTATGCATATATCTAGACAAGCTTGTAATACCAATTTAAACATCATCCTTGGCAGAATATATAATTATATTTATTTAGAATATCAAACCAAGAACAGTGCATCATTAACATTATTCTCAACAGAATACATGATACGATATGTCTTGTCAATGATAAAACTATCTATATATGATTATAGCAGCCTGCTATAAATACATGTAGTATAAAGTCTGATACCAGACAATAAAGATGTCAAGAATAATACTGCTAGTTTTAAGACTTTTTAAACTAAATTCTTTCAAATTAGGTACAATCATATTATCAATTTTTCAACATCACATTCTAATCACCTATGACATCCAGACTGTTAAACTGCATGTTCGCAATTTTAAGTGGACATCCGGCCTCATTACTTGGCGAGTCTTCGTCAATGAGCTCCACGTCCAATCGGATCAACGCCTCCGAATCCGGAGTGGGAGACATGTGACTCCGTCCGGACTCGGACTTTTTCCGCTGGTCTGTGGGGGTGTTTCCTGCCGTGGAGGTCCACAGGGAGTGGATGGCAGTGCTGATGGCCTCTTGGACAGACTGCAGGTGCCCGCTGTAGGAGGGAGGGGGAAAGGTCTCTACTGGGGATTGGGGGTAGTTGGGGGAGGTGGCAGACATAGGTGAGGAGGGGTCTGACCCCAGCAGACTTCCACTCTTACTGTCCAATCTGCATATTAAAATTCAATCTTAAAATGTGATTTAAAACTACGGATATGATCAGGAGTACTTCTGCACAAGTTAACATAACTTATTTAGATGTTTTTTATTCAATTTCTAATAACTATTTTTTTCATTATCTAGTAGTAAATCAATATATAAGTTATATATACAGATACAGTGTAATATAAAATAATGAAAATTATCAAAATCTGTCTCGGAGTCCCTCTTGCATTTATTATTGGAAAGCAACACATATTTTTAAAATATCAACATTTGCAATGGCCGTATTTATAGATCTTAATTTAACTTACGTGACGTGTTTGTGTGAGGCCACCAGAAGTTCAAAGTCGGGACCGTAGGTCTGCAGGGCGTCCACTATTAACAGGCTCTGTACCGACACCTGGACGGCAGTGTCAAAAGGTCGCTTGTTGACACTGGCCTTGACATTCGTGACCTGTAACTCGGCTAGAGGTCGTCCACAGCTGTGGATCTCTAGTTTGAGGGAGCTGATGGAGAACTGACCCCAGAGGAGCCGTGAGTCCTCCAACCCCGCCACTGACCGGTGAGGCTCATCCTTCTTGCTCTGGTCAATTCTACAGACAATGATGATGGTAGAACTTTGATTGGGGTACATGTACATGTATCTTATCATTGTTATCAATTTCATAGCTGATGGCTTACTGAAAAATCTAATATCTTTAATTTTGTCAGAGAAGCTGTAAATGTTTCCATGCTTAACAGGAAAAACAACTTGGTTGATTCATATCTAAAGTCGATTTATGTAAAACTCACCAAATTTGACTTTTTTAATTATATGACCGTAGTTAACGTATCTTTATAGCTACCACATATATTTTAAGAATACAAAACGAAAAGAAATTAGCAGCATATAATTTTTTTCATAACCAAATGTTAATCCTAATGCAAGTAATTTCATAATGGTGAGATGTTTTAAAATATTCACAAATCTGATGTAAGCTGACATTTAATGAACAAATGAACAGTGCTTACAGCTTAAATTTTATCAAAATAATACAAACCTGCTGTCTCCATCACTGATGGAGGTGCTGATCTCACTGAGTTCTCCCGAGACTGAATCGGTCATCGACATGACACTCTCTGAGCTTGGTACGACGTATGGATTGACGTATGCCGTGGATGTCATCATGATGTCAATACATCGCCTCATGGCTGTCACCTGAATTCAAGGAAAAAATTCAGATGATATTCAGTTAAGCACGAGTCATTTACTGTATAAAATGTACAGTGACCATTAGTTCATGTACATGGGAAATAATCGCCCCCTGTTTTTATTTTCGCCCCTTTCACCATTGTTGTCATCTGGCGTATTTCAATGCCTACAATTATTTTTCTTTAAACACAACTGTGCCTTGGTGAACTCAATACGGAGTGAAATTGTTTGCAATCGTAGAAGGGCGAAAATTACATGGGGTGAAAATAACCCTGTATAGTGCATAGTTACAGTCGTTAAAAGTGTAACTAACTGATGATAATATATTGACTGGTAAATAAATGAAATTGTAGTTGCTCCCTATCACACACAAAAATATTATAATGATTGTAATATGGTATAAATTGTTTATTTATCTACTAAATGAATGATATCTTCTAGCAATAAACAAATAATTAAAAGGGTCGAAAAATTATCTCAAATCAGCAACATATTCTCCTTTATAACACATGGCTTACTAAAACTAAAGTTGGTTTGAAATCAAAGTGGAAAAAAAAAATCTCTGATAAATAAACAAGTCCTCTAAGATTTTCTCCTTTGAGTACTGCTTTCCTATATGCGTACCTTTTGTTCGTTGACATGGAGGGTGAGGGAGGGTAGGTTTCCTGATACAATCATACTGGGGAACTCGGGGTCTGTGGTGTGTAGCATCCTCCTACAGTGAGAAAACACCGTGTAAAACTCCATCAAAATTTAAATCAAAATTCAATTCCTGTTCTACAGGACAAACATGTAAAGCATATGTACTAGTGTACAATAGATTATCTAAAAAAAAAATCAAATGTGATTTTCAACTACATTATACCAACAATTACAGCAATGCTGAAAGAAAAATCAAAGCCAGATTATAAATTATTATTCATTTTTCCCTGATTACACCCACCATCTTCTCCTGAACGTTTATCAACACTGACTGTAAATCTGAAAATTTCACACTAAGTCTTGTACAAGTTGTCCCCCTTATAACTGTACGTCAGGGAGAGAGAAATGCATGCAAGTTCTAGAGCTTGTACCCAATACCAATGTAATCAAATAAGACAAAATATGTTCAAACTGCACCAAACCGTACAGAGGAGGATCTTCTGCTTAGCAGTAAGAAGGGAGACTACTCAGATTGGTTTGCAATGATCAGTAAAATTCACACTAGTATCAGTTGTCTCCCTTATAAGTGTACAAGGGTGGACCCTCTGCTTACTTTTCAAAGTGGAGGTTGATGGAAAACTTGTCGACCAGGTGGAGGTGGGTGATGCCCCGCCCCTTCACGTGCTTCCAGTTGTCCCTGGGCTTCCCAACCATCACCTGTAGGTCAGACAAGTCCAGGGAGTACCTGCAAAAATACACTTCAGATTGAGGGAGTGCAGACAGATACAGTAGTACATATACTGGACATAAACTTTTATTTTACCTGTTGCAAAATACTTTGCGATAACCTAGACATCACAAATATTATATACCGGTAAATAGTGCCTGTTTGGGAGGGTAACAGTTGAAATTGACATCCCGAGAAAACCATCATCAACCAACGCGAAGCGGAGGTTGACAATGGTTTTCGAGGGGTGTCAATTTCAACTGTTATCCTCCCAAACAGGCACTATTTATTTTGTTATACTGAATGTCTTAATTTTAAAGAAAACATCACTGCTTTTAGATAGGAATAACGTGAATTCTAAGGCGAACCGTACGCGCATGATTTTCGCGCATGTAACAATTCGTAATATTACCCTTTGCTAAGTGCGTTGCTAACGCTGAGGGTAATAGAACAGATTATGAACTGCGTCTAAACCAATCAGATTTCAGTATTTAACATGAAAGTATAACAATTCTCATTATCAACCAGTTCTAAGATCCCAAAATCAAATCCTTGTTCAAGATTGTCCACATGGGATTAGTTGCAAAAATTTTAGTAAACTTCAATGCAAAACATTTTTTGAAGTTAACACATTAAAAAGATGTCACTATGATTGAAAAATTGGCTTTTAGTAAACTCAAATTGCCACTATATTAATATTAATACTTGGGATTTGAACCAGTAACTTTACAGTCACCGACCAAATGCATAGACAACCAAGTCACATACTCAAGCCAAATATTCCTTGAAAACTATTATTCCCAACACTATGTTACTATTATATAATAGTTATGTTTGCTTCATCATGATATATCTATATGTTACCTACCTCTCATACAGCCGGTCGTAGAGCTGGGCCTCTGACAGGGAGAGAGAGGACAGGTCAGCGGCGGTGGTTGTTGTGGCCCCCTTCCCCTCGTCCTCCGCCTCACTGGGTGGGGTGGACATCGGGGTCTGGAAATCATCTCCATTGTCTGCAAAGTCAGAGGGGAATCAATTATTTTAATTACTGTATCATGGAAATTTAAAAAAAAATTAATCAGGCAGAATAAGACAGTAAAAAATTAAGACGCCAAGCAATATTAATGTTGTAATAGTCATCAACTTTGGAACTAATGGCCTTGAACTTAACCAAGCATTTATTGTTGACCTTGACTGAAATTCACATTTTCCTTTTCTTGAAACTTTTAATTCAATAGATTTTTCATCAAATTAATTGCTAATAAAAACCCATTTGATTCAACATCCATAATAAAGCAAGACTTTACAAGTAGCATCCAATTATAACTCACCATCATTATCGTCATCGTCTGTCTGGTTTTTCTCTGGGGCGTCCATTGTCTTGTTGTAGAAGTGGACATGTCCGAGATCCAGGACCATCATGTTGGACGTCTGATCCGAGAAATTCTCAGGTACCATGATCTGAGGGGCCGAGATGTCAAGGTTAACATCCCAACGACTGTGCTTCTGTAAAATTAGAAATTATCTATAAGTTATCATTACATATATTAATTAACAATGAATTCATTCTTTCTTAAATACCCTCTCCCATCCCCCCCCCCCCCCCCCAATTTGCTAAAGGCCTGCAAAAAAAATATGTGACTACGGTATATGTTATGAACTGTTTTCAGCAGTTTGTTGTAAAATAAGAAAATTTTGAAAGTAAAAGAAAAAAGAAATTACATCCTAGAGTATACGTTTGTTTATGAAATCTTCAGGAGTTGGCTTTTACATCAATAAATCAGGAATCATGGTTGGAAAAGAAAAACACACACATTAAGCCCTACGGAAACACTCACCCCGTCCTCACCCTCCAAAAAATCCTCCAGGGCCTGTTTGAGCTCCGCCTTGGACCGCTCCTTCATCTGTTGGATTTGGTGCCTTGCAGTCGCTAAAACAGATTCCACTTTCTTACAGTTTTACTTTTATATCAAAACTCAATGACTTTCAATTTTTCTTCATTGAAATACTCAAGTTTCAAAATATAACCTTAAATATGTCACTTATTTGAATTCTTTTCAGAAATGTTTTGGAAAGCAACTACCTCATGTATTGTTGTATTTTAGATACATACATGTGTATTAAGTTTGAAGTGTGTTGAATAGATGCACTTTTTTCTTTTATCTTTTTTAGAGTTTAAGTTATGTTGTATCAAAATTGTTGAAATATATGCAAAACATTGTTAAATTTTTTTCATTTTAGTGGATCTGTAAGACACAATTAATTATTGACAAGTGTTTTTAGCTATATAAATAATAACTGACAACCTTTGAATTACTAGCATTTGAGCTTCATTCTGCACAAACATTTGAGTTCAAACAGTGAGATAGACAGAATTCTTGAGATGACCTATTTTTACCTGTGAGTTTGAGTTGAGAGAGACGTGAACTGCTGAGCTTTTTGGTGGAGAAGAATTCCCTCACTCTCTTCACAGACATGGGGTTGTATACTACATCTAGTGGCTTAGTCTGAATGTTGAGTCTGCCATCAGAAAGATTTTAATCATGATAATAATAAACCTAACAAATATCATTTAATAATATAGACAAAGTACAGTACTCAGGCAATTGCACCTTACATGAAATTCAAATCAATTTCATGTGAAATTCACATAAAAAATTCCACATGAAAAAATTCAAACAAATTTCACTTCACATGAATTTCACATTAATTTCATATGAATTTCACATTAAGCTTCACGTAAAATTCACATTAAGCTCTTTTCACACGAAATTTATGTGACGCACGATGTGCTATGATATTTATGATTAAAATAAATGAAAGGATGAGAAATCATAAAGTAACATAAAATGCTATAACACAGTCATTTAAACTACTTGTACGTAACTATATAAATAGTTTTCAATACTTTGAGTATTTTTAACACAGGGACAATTACAAAGAGACAGACCTATACTTAGCTGTGCTGTTTACAGGATTCTTCTCATAGAACAGTTCAAATATCTTGTCCCCTGGGGCTCCCGCGCCCTGGGGAGGGGCTGAAGCCTTGCCCTGCTGGGAACAAAAACTGCTGTTGGGGGACTTGGCCAGTGTCAGTATACGCTCCTGTAGTACAATATAATGCATGATCAGTAACAGACAAGTAGCTCTTAATGATGACAATTTATTTTTTTAACTTTGAAGATTCATACATTTACATCAAGTGCATTTTAAACTAGTTTTGCTTGTTAACCAAACAGATCTCATCTTAAAAACCACACACGGTGACAGCAGGAGATTATATATGTTACCTTGGGCTGGGGTGCGATGATGTTGGGGAATATGGAGTTCTCCAGGAACTTGTCCCTGAGGTACAGCCCCCCTACGTCCACCCCAAACTTCATGGCCTTGGAGCGGGGCCGCGACTCGAACAGGATGTTAATGGCCGAGCACTCCAGCTCCAGCATTGTCATCAGTTGACTGGTAGATTCTGAAATCATTTTAAAAACATTTTATAAACAAGTACATGTATAAACATTTTATGGCACACCTGTACATGCACATGTACTAATGGTCACTGTACATTTTAATTCATCCACTGGCAGATAAAAACAGTGAGCAACTAAAATCTGTTGAGGATCAAGTTTACCAGGTATGAATATGTAATTAAGAAGGAGTGTTTTGCTGGCCAGCTGTTGTAAATCTTCAATATGTACATGCACAAGATCTGAGAGTCAATATTTTGCCTTTACCTGTAGGAGATAATGGCTTTTCTTTGAGAAGTTTGAAGACTCCAGACTCCAGCTTGAAGATCATGAAGGCAAACACTGTGTCCTTCTTTAGGAAGGAGGTGTTCTCTGAGGTGTCTTGTACCACATCCATCAACTCCTGCTCAATCACTGAAAGACAAGACCATTAACATCAGCCAATGAGAGCAAAGCAAAAATATAGAGTAGGAGAGTGGTTTGTGCCACATCAATGAACTATCTCTATCACTGAAAGATGAACCAAAGAACACCAGAAAATGAAAGTATTTTTATCACATTTTTAAACTAAATTTACAAATTCATGATTCCCTTTATAAATATCCCTGCAATAAAATATTGCTATAAGGATGACCAGTGCTTTTAGAACTTTGATTTACACAGGTTATTCCCGTACAAGTACCTAAGTCCTCGTTGTTTTTCCGTATTTTGGTGGGTGGTTCCCCCACTTCTAGGGAGGCCGCCTCTGGACTGGTTCTCCTACTGGTGTCAGCCTCACTCTGGGATGACCCATACCACCCGCCCCATCCCGGGAACCACCGCTGCAGGATACCACCCTGTTCTGTAGCAGGAGGGGTAGTCACCTTCTCTGGTTCAGGGACCTACAAAAAGCCATATAATTTATCATCATTTAGTTCAAGTGGGTTTTTTTCAGTACAAAATAATTATGCATACACATGTACATGTATAATCATATTACTCTCTTCATGATGCTGACAATTAATCAAACAGATTTTTTAGTTTCCATCAATGGACAAAATCAAAATACATGTAAAAGGTTTATCTATGATATGAAATATTTCTTCCAAAATTCCTGTTTTCTTTTGAGTATCCAATTGACAGACCTTGTACAGCTTGCCCTGCTGTTTAACATGGTGGTATGCCAACTCTCTCAGAATCTTCAACTCATCAAACTTCAGCTCCGACTCCAGTCTGGTCTTAATCGCCTACAATATACCGTTTTTAAATTTACCTCAGTCAGAATCGAGAAAAATCATGTATAAAATCAATATAAAATTCATTGTTCACTCGCACATGTGTTTTGTGTGATTGTGATTTTGTTCTGGTTTAATATTTCTAAACATTAGTTTTGTATATTGAACAATCATGAACAATAATGTATAAAATCAATATAAAATTCATTGTTTACACAGTCACACATGTCTTTTGTGTGATTATGTTTTTGATCTGGTTAAATATTTCTCAACATTAATAGTTAAATTTGTATATTATTTTAGAAAAATTTGCTTTGAGTATAGGTTAATGCCTCCATCTTATGAGACCATCTGTACATCACAATAGCTTATAGACTGAGATTCCTCATTTTCTATATACTCACAGTATCTGCTGGACTGAGTTGGTGAGTCTCGAGATATCTCGCATAAACTCGGTGATAAGCACATACATCTTTGGCTCTCTGTACCAGGAAGTCTTTCGTGAGTTTCCTGTTTCTTTCACGTATCGTGTGTAAGGTGGCATTGATGGCATATTTCCACCAGATTGAAGACCTGGAATGAGAAAAAAATACTTTAAATTGACAAAATATGATACTTAAAAGTAGCTCTACATATAAAATTTTGCTGATAGGCAAAGGCAGGTCTTCAATCATTGTAAATGTTGAAAAGATTTAACTGGTAAGTTTATATAAAGATGCAAATTACCTAAAAAATTATTTGAACTTACTAGTAAAAATATTTGTTATCATATTTGATGATCATTTCAAAAATTATATCACTATAAATGATTACAAATATTTCATCAAATGACTTGGATATTTAAGAAAGCTGTTGAAATGAGATGCACCACAAAATTGCCTTACCCATTCCTGACTTTGATCGCAGGTCTCCACTTGCGATATTTCCTGCGTCGTTCATATCGCTCCATCTCTTTGAGCCACTCGATGATACACTGATACTGGTCCTCACTCAGACAGAAGGCCACCGTATCCAGACACACATCCATACTGATCCGCGGATTGTTCGGATCTCGAAGCGGGAGGGAGGAGGTGTTCCTCTTCAATTTGACCTTTGCACTGACTGGGGAAAGGATGTAGTCATGTTGCTAGAAAGAAAATCAAAGTCCTAAAAGTACTGAAACTTTTCCACCCAACAAGCAATTAAAATTAAATCAACCAATTTCCGTAGAGCTATTGGGGTGATATTCCCCTCCATTATTCTTACATTACAATTTCACTAAAAATAAAATATATGCCAAATTTGGAATGATTAAAAATGATCATGAAGGGCAAAACACAATGAATCAGATAAAACAACAAACCTTGAATTGTCTGGTTTTGCAGGAGACATAGGTTTCGCTTTGAAGGGAAGCCTTCAAGAAAAAGTTATCATCATCAGGAAGGAAAATCATTTTTATTAATAGATAAATGATTGACCTGATTTTTGAGTTTTATGCTTGGTTTAAATTTTTTACAACAATTTTTACCTCTTTCCGATTTTTACAATTTAAAATTTGTTATACTATCACTGGTATTATCTTCATTACTGAACACAAATTTTTTTTACTGGATTTTTTTGTGAAGCTTACCCAAAAATCTATTTGTTACTGTCATGGTGTTTTTGTAGGTCATTCTTGTCACATATTATTTTAAATAATACATTAGAATTTGTTATAAAAGGTCTTTTTTTTTTACAGAAGATATATTTTATGTGTTTACATAGAGGTCCTCCCTGGGAAGGTCCCCTATCATGCTGGCCTCAGTGTCCAGGTACAGAGAAAAGTTCTGAAGGTCCACCAGTTTAAACTTCATGTCAGACACACTGCTTACATTGGCTCTCTGAAATCATTAATTAACAGTATAACTTTATATTAATGGAATAAGTGCATGCAATATACCACTTGTTAATAATTAAAATAATTTATACCAAAATTTAATGTCCAGAAATACCTTCAATTAAATATTCTAATGGAGAAAGCCATTGATAAACTTTTTTCAGTGACTACATTTAATCAGATTTTCTCCTCTTGCAAGAATTGTTGGAAATAGAACTTTCTGTCAGAGGTCTTTTTCTTTTTTAGAAAGAATAATTACTATTTTTGCAAATTTTTCAACTTTTTTTTTTCAAATTTCAATTCTCTTCAACTCAATTAAATTTTCATTACAACTTCAACAATACCCAGACAAGAACTCACCCACTCTGAGTCTGTGCTCTGAGCACTGAGACTTCTGATGACGATACCAAAGGCAAAGGGGTGGTCTGGAATCAGCTCATCATCCTCGTATCTGATGTGTACATCCTCAATGTTCAACTACAGAGAGCATTAAACAGCATGATTAATCAAGAGCAGCATATGCAGTATAGATAACATAATTATCCAGTCAATGATTAGTGTGTCCTCAATGTTTAGCCACATAGACAACATCATGAAGCATGATTAAACAAGAGCAACATAAAACATAATGAATCTGATGTGTTCATCCTCAATGTTGAACTACAGAGTCAAAATCATAAAACATGAGTGACAAAGATGGTCTCATGAAGCATGATTAAGAACGACAGTATGGAACGCCATAGCTGCCTTAAGGTCAATTTCATATTATATGAACTGGTATTTCATTTATATGCAATAGTAATATCATTATATGCAGTGGTAACATCATTACATGCAGTGGTAACATCATTATATGCACTGATAACATCATTTTATGCAGTGCTAACATCATTAAGGTCTTCCGTTTCCAACGGAAGACCTTATTGTTTTCGTACTGTTTATTATTATTTTTTTTTTCCAAATTTTGTGCACGCGATTTCTCGAAAACTACTCAACCGATCTGAACAATTTTTTCACAGATGATGGGAAATTATCTGAATTTTATATGTTTTTGAATTTTTTGTCGTCGTCACTTCCGGTCCGGATTTACGGTCGATTTTGTAATTTTTTACGACCAATTTTGTGCAGAGTTGATCTCAGAAACTATAAGAGATATGACTTTGAAATTTTCAGGATAGGTAGAGCATGGTTTGAAGTTGTGCACTATTTAGTTGTTTTGCACCAGTGGCGCTATTCCTTGGAGCTCGCTTAGGCACAAAAATGGGGTACAGATTTCGAATCAAAATTTCCATATGTTTTGATCAGTATCTTTTTATCAGTTGATATTTTGACAAGACATATAGAACAAAAGTAGTAGAGAATCAAAAGTTCTATCCAATAAAATCAAGAAAAAGGGGCTGGCCCCTTTAATTAGGGACCAAGAGACTCGTAAATTCTATTACGAATAACTTGAAAACGATAAATATTTTGTTATGCATTATAAAAATCAAAGTATTATCGGTTTGAAAGAGTCATCGTCAGGCCCATGTCTGAGGTAAATAGGGTTTTTATTCTTTATCTTCAATTTTTTTTTTTGGGGGGGGGGGGTAATTTTGAAATTGTATCGATATCTCATGGTATCATTTTATCTAAAAAAAAAAAAAAAAATCGGACGGAAGACCTACTCGTTACTCGTAACGAGGTCGTATCTAGTTATTATTATTTTTTTCCACAAATTTTGTGCACGCGATATCTCGAAAACTATTCGGCCGATTTCAACCATTTTTTCACAGATGATTGCCAGTGGTCATAATTCTAGAAGTTTTTTTAAATTTTGAAATCGGCACTTCCGGTTCCGATTTACGGCCGATTTTGTAAATTTTTACGACCCATTTTGTGCAGACATAAACTCAGAGACTATCAGAGATATGAATATGAAATTTTCAGGATAGGTAGACCATAGATTGTAGTTGTGCACAAAGTAGTTTTTTGGCGCCAGTGGTGCCATTCCTTTGAGCTCGCCTAGGCTCGAAAATTAAGTACGAATTTTGCATTTAATTTTTCATACATTTTGATCTGTATCTTTTTATCAGTTAATATTTTGATAAGACATATATAACAAAAGTAGTATATAATCGGAAGTTATTTCAAACGAAATCATAAAAAAGGGGCTGGCCCCTTTATTTAGGGGCCAAGACACCTGTAAACTCTAATACGAATAACTTAAAAACGATTAAGATTTTGTAATGCTTTATAGAAGCAAAGTTGTTGATCGTCACAATATCTGTCAGGAAAAATTATTGCCACGCCCATTTGTTACGTAATTAGGGATTTTTAGGGGCCAACGTACTTAGACTTTGACGCAATATATCTAGAGAAGTAGATATATTTTGTTAAGCTTTGTAGAAGAGAAAATGCTTGCATTGATGATTCTCATCGATTCCATCAATCAAAATACCAATCCCTGTCCCCATTAGGGATTTAGAGGGCTGGCCCCTAAATCATTCAAACATTTGTATTTCAAAAATGATCAACAATTTAAGATAAGTGTAATAACAAAAAATGTTAGAATTTGTGAGATCTTTCGACTGAATTCAAGAAAAAGGGGCTGAACCCTTAAATTAGGGGCCAAGCCACTCGTAAAGTCTTTTTCACATACCTTAAAAATAATCAAGAATTTGTAATGCATTACAGAAACAAAGTTGTTGATCATAACAATATCAGTTTGTAAAACTTATTGCCACACCCATTGATGACGTAATTATTGATTTGAGGGGACTAAACTCTTAAATCTTTAACATGCAAAATGTGAAAAAGCAAAACACTTTATTATGCATTTTAAAGGATATTGACAATCGTATATATTATCTGAAAGGGAGTGTTTGAGGTGGAAATCAGAATTTTCATTGATATTTTAATCGTATCGTTTAAAAATTGAACGGAAGACCTACTCGTTACTCGTAACGAGATCTTATCTAGTTATATAATATTATTTCACCATTATATTCAGGGGTAAAATCTTTATATGAAGTGGTAACATCATTACGTTATGTCGTAAGATCATTATGTGCAGTAGTTTATTCATTATATGTTATGAATAAAACTTTAAATGCTATGATAAACTCATTTCATACAGAGCTAAACTCATAATGAACTATTGTTCAATCGTTATGTTATATGGTACACTCTTCATGTGCAGTTGCAAAATCTTTTTATGCAGTGCAACTTCTTGACATTAGGTGATAAGTACATTATATGCAGTACTAACATCATGTTATGGTGTATTAAAACCATTATGTATGGTGGTAAAACCTTTATGTATTGTGGTGAAACCTTTACATGCAATTGTAAATCCTTTATATGATGTGACAATTTTATAATATGCCGTTGTTGAGTCATTATATTATGAAGTCAGTTCTTTACATGATGTGATCATTTCATTATATGGAGTGGTAACTTCTTTATATGCAGTCGTAACTCTTTATGATGAGGTTGTAAACTGGTTCTCGCTGAAAAGTTTTAATGGGGAAGAGGTCCAGTTTTATTTATAAAAAGATGCCGCGTTCGTTGTGACGATGCACATTTCCTGGTCAACTTGTCGGGTTTTTTTAAGAGAGAGAGAGAGAGAGAGAGAGTTTATCTGTCTTTTAACATCGATATCATAATATCAATCATTGAACCCATTATGTATGGTGGTAAATCGAATGTATTATTAGTAGAGTATGCTTTTAATTTAAGAGTAAAAGAAATTACAAAAAATGAAGCAAGCGTTTTAAAATCAAAGTCGAAAGACCTTTGTTTCAATGTACCAGGCTCCGGGATCATGAAACTGTCTTAAATTTTAAGTCAGACTTAAGTCAATAAATTTGCACTTAAATTTTAAGATTGTTCTTAAAGTGGATCACAAAAAAATGACTTAGGGTTAAGTCTGAAATATTGTCTTAAATCTTAAGACTGCTATTAGGCAGACTTAAGTTCATAGATTGTTACTAAGTAAGTTCAAAATGGCGACACTCGTTGGATTTTTTAAGAAGAAATGATCAGCAAAGAAGGTTGCTCCCTCGTCCTTGGGTTTTCTATTTATAGTCTATAGTACTCTAGGTTTTTCCCCTTTGTGGACTTGCTATTGAAGTTATTTCCCTTTGTTAAAGTGAAAGTGTGTAAACACGTCTGTATAATGACTGATATGTTATCCAGTAAGAAACTATGCTAATATTTGTGTGAAGCATCTTTTAAATATAATTTTTTAAACTTTGTGATATATGATAATGTTTACGATGCAGCCGATAGGAATCTTCAAACGAAGAAGAGTTCCACTTTTAACAAATTCTGTCGAAAAATCACGCGAGTTACTATGGAGTTTAGCTAAGACAAATCTTAGCTAAGTTTTTTCTTAGATCGTTTTGTGATCCACTTAAGTAAGCAATCTTAACGAAGTCTAAATCTTAGATTTAAGACAAAATTCTAACTTAAATTTAAGACAGTTTCATGATCCCGGAGCCAGGTAGATGCTACTTCTCGCTGATTAATGCCTCCAACACAAAAGGAATAGACAGATTTTTATTCATAGACATAAATAAAAATTATTTTTCATTTTTCTTAAAATTAATTTTATTTTTAAGAAATAATAAAGAAATTGGTTGGTCTTAACCTCTTTTTATGGTTGTTTCATCCACTGTATAAAATTTAAGCTCAACAGGCATGTATTTTTGTATTTTAAATCCTACAAAGAAGGTGTTGCAGTTCCTGTGCTATTTTCCATAAAGCTGTTGCAGATATCTTCATATCATTTTTATAGGACCATTTTATACGCGGATCAATACAAAATTTTCGGGGGGGGGGGGGGTTGCGATGAATACTGAAGTTTGCCGAAGGGTAGGGGGAGGTGGGTCCGAGGCAAATTTTTGGTAATTTCATGGAAATTTTAAGAAATTTTAATTTTTCTGGGGCGGGGTCCTCCCCGCGACCTCCCCCCCCCCCCCCCCCCCCCCCCCCCCGTTCAAGACCCCCATGCATTAAACAAATTGGTAAATGGTTTCACTGAAAAATGTGACTGGTTTCATGGCATATCCGATTTTTGTTTCAAAGAGGCATATTTTTAAAGATTAAACTTCGAAAAAAAAACCTCCGAAGTTAAAAAACGGTGTTTTAAATCTTAACAAACTTCATCATGTCTAGTATAGCCGAGTGGTTACGCAGGATGTCCGAATAATCACTGAGACTAACTACTTGGTATTTTTTAAATTAATTTTTGAAAAGGTAATACTCCTATTCCGATGGTTTTGAAAATAAATGATGTCGGGATAAATAAGTTTTAAAACGCTTGTTATTGTAATATTTTACATGTGTGCTGATTTTTTCAACGTTACCGACTTTGTTCACATTATAAACATTTGTAGCTGCAGATCTGTAGCTCTCTGGTTGAAAAAATTCGGATAGACAAATTGTCTATCCGATTTTTTTTTTAAACCAGAGAGCTACAGATCTGCAGCTAAAACATTTGCTGCTGAACGAGGAAGTAACGCATTAATCGATAATGTTAATGTATTTTTTTTGTAAAATATGTCGTTTTCAAAATATATATACATATTGTTCGACATCGTTAAAAGCAAGCCGTGCAATAATGTATGAATCAGCAAAATACGGATAAGTTTGTTCCAAGCACCACGGTTTATATGGATGCTATTAAAATTATTTTAAATAACAATCAAGAGCAAAGTAACTCCTCAATTTAAACGTTTTTGAAGAGACAGAACTAGATTTATTAATTCAAAAAGCTCCAAAGAATTACATACATATTTAAAACACGATAGCAAGTAGAAATTAAATTGTTCTATGTTAATATCAAGATACATAAAGTGATCTTCCTATCTGTATGCCCGGATCTAGAAGCAGAGGGGGGTATAAAATTTCTACAAAGTACAATCATTTAATTTTTGAAATTTATTTTACTTTTAAAATTAAACGCGTACTCTACTAAAAATTCATTCGATTTATCACACATCGATGTATCAAGAACAGAGAAAATCTCTCTCTCTCTCTCTCTCTCTCTCTCTCTCTCTCTCTCTCTCTCTCTCTCTCTCTCTTCAAAACAAACGACAAGTTGACCAGGAAATGTGCATCGTCACAACGAACGCGGCATCTTTTTTAAAAATAAAACTGGACCTCTTCCCCATTAAAACTTTTCAGCGAGAACCAGTTAACAACCTCATCATAAAGAGTTACGACTGCATATAAAGAAGTTACCACTCCATATAATAAAATGATCACATCATGTAAAGAACTGTCCTCATAATATAATGACTCAACGACGGCATATTATAAAATTGTCACATCATATAAAGGATTTACAATTGCATGTAAAGCTTTCACCACAATACATAAAGGTTTTACCACCATACATAATGGTTTTAATACACCATAACATGATGTCAGTACTACATATAATGAATTTATCACCTAATATCAAGAAGTTGCACTGCATAAAAGGATTTTGCAACTGCACATGAAGAGTGTACCATATAGCATAACGATTGAACAATAGTTCATTATGAGTTTAGCTCTGTATGAAATGAGTTAATCATATAATATAAAGATTTATTCATAGCATATAATGAATAAACTACTGCACATAATGATCTTACGACATAACGTAATAATATTACCACTTCATATAAAGATTTTACCCTTGAATATAATGATGAAATAATAGTATATAATGATGTTAGCACTACATAAAATGATGTTATCACTGCATGTAATGATGTTACCACTGCATATAATGATATTACTATTGCATATAAATGAAATACCAGTTCATATAATATGAAATTGACCTTAAGGCAGCTATGGCATTCCATACGACAGCATAAAATCTTAATGTATCTAATGTATACTTCCTCAAAGCTCAACTACACTGACACCATCACAATACATGATTAGCTAGAGCAGCATATATATATATATATTGTTTTCAGAATCAAATACATATATACCAATTTCCTTATACTGCTAAGTGAATCAATATATGTAATTTAGGCATGATTCAGTGTTACCTGTAAATTTTCCAAAATGTTCGTGGCAATGGAGGTACCATAGGAAAACCAGGAAGATCCATATGTCTCCTTCTCTTCTTTGGAAATCTGCAAAAACCAAAATCAACATTTCATGAATCAATCCATCACTGTTAAAATCACTTTATATTGTAAATTCTTACTTAAACGCGAGGAATTCATATCGGCGTAAAAAATCGTGAGAAGCATCCTTCGCGGATTTTAAAATCTTGCCATTATTTTCTGAGAGTTGAAAACTATAAGAAATAAGGAGAAAAGTTCAACGTTTGCGAATTTATATTTTCGCGATTTGATACAAACCAGAATTAATGCGGAATTAAGTACTCGCATAATATAAGGAATTTACAGTATTGGCCCACAGATTTTCTATTTCTTACCTTCCATTTCTCCTCCAGGGCATCGAGCATCTTCTTTTTCTTGGCTTCTTCATATTCTTTCTCTTTTTCCTCATTAAACTGTGGATTAAGAGAGAAGAGATGTGAAAAATTACATGGCATTATTTTTTTTTTATCTATTAGTTAGATGGAGATGTAAGGCATTTCTTAGTATTTATTATTAGGTAGATGGAGGTATATTACTGTAACAATAATTCAATGAAAATATTTCCACCTTATAACTTAATATATTTTTGACACCAAAGCAAGAATTCTACCATACATAAACAACTACTAGTAGTTGTCATGGTTACCTGGGAGTGTTTGACTGGCCCTGCCACCAAGTACAGCCTCTTCATGGAAATTACCCATGGTTCACTGCTCAGTCGATTCAGGGGAATCTTCAGCTTAATTTTTCCAATGAAACCTATCAAAAGGGTAAAACTATTGCTCAGACTCACCAATGCATGTGATTTCAGACAGATGAAAACACTGGTAAACTAAATATACTGTATGATACAAATTTTGCATTTGCGAATTTATGCATGTATTCTCATAATTTGATGCTAAACAGTTGAATTGCGGAATAAGTTCTCGCGTAAAATAAGGAATTTACAGTATTCTTATCCTGACTTGCAGTCTATGACAGGGAATTCTACCTGATTTGACATGCAGCGGAAGGTCCAGGCTGCTCAAGGCATCCCGCTTCAGGGGCAAGTTCTCTAACTCCACATATCCTATGGAACAATCAAAAATTAAGATATATTTTAAGTCATTTACATTTAAAATAACAAGCTACCTTTTTGAACTATACATTATATATAGCCTTTTGAAAATGAAACTTTTGATTTTAAAGCCAATGAAAAATTACACTTTGTGTAAGATGATATTATAAATCATTATAATAATGCCTGAAAGAAAAGAACTTTTATCCAATCATTAATTATCAAGTTTGACTTTAATCCAATCAGAAACAAGTTTGACTTTTATCCAATCAGCAGCAAGGTTGACTTTTATCCAATCAGCATCAAGGTTACATACCCTGTAGGAGAGCGATTGAGAGCTGTTTTGTGTTGAGATTTTCCACATACTGGCCCACATAGGTGTTCAGGAGGTACGCTGCTAGTCCCTCCAACATGTCTCACCTGAATAAATAAAACAGAAGGCATTTCAAAAGGACAGCACAGTCTTTTTTTTAATTAAAAATGAGATTTTTTCAAATTATCTTTTTCAAAATACAGTCATACATGCATTACATATATGGAAGCAAACTATAATTTAATAGTAAAATATTTAGCTCAAACTAAATGACTGGTTTTTGTCATGAACATGATAAAGGTTACAAAATTTGCATAATAATATGAGCATGAAGTTGACACATGTTATATCACATAACCTCATAAAGGCAATAATTTACCACTTCTGACATTCTGATGCTAAACCAAAATAATGATTTGAAAAAATTTCTTTCTGCAAATTTGAGTTTCACCCAAAAATGGATTTGTGTTCAAACAGAAAAGAAACAATTGGTTCAAAGGTGCAGCAGTCAGCTGCCACTGAAGCAACAAGTGTTGCTGAATCAAGGTTGCACTGCTCACCCACAAAAAGCCACAGATAACCATAAGGAACCACATCTGTTTATAAACAACAGGAAAGGTCACTTGAGATGTTTTTAAGTAAAAGAGTCACATCCTAAATAATAATTTGACAGCAATTCTTGAACCTCTGAGGCAAGCTTTGCTGCACCTGAACATTTCATTCTGTCAAAATTCAGCAGCCATTTTGAAAGCCATGTCTGTTTTAGCAAAATTTTGTCAACAACTATCAATTTCAACAATAACATACACAAAGGTATGAATTCTTGTATGGAAAATGATACTCTGTAAAATAGCACAGGACTATTAACACACACAAAAAGCAAATAATGTTGTATGTAAAAAGCATAATTATAAAAAATTCTGACCTTATTTTGCCTTGATACTTTACTTCCAGTGAAATCATGCAACAATGCAATTTGATCATCCTCTTCCTCTGACAAAGTCATAGTCATGAACCATGTGCGTAAAATTGCCAATTCTCCATCAACATTGTATTTTATCAGTTTCAAATTCATGAAAATCATCATCATTCATGCATTCACTGTATCATATGAAAGCTTTGCATCATTTTTTAATGCTGCAGTCAATTGGCATGCTTTTAACAGCTTAATGATAATCAAAAGTTCAAGGCCTAAGAAGGGTTGAACCCAGTTTGCAAAAAAAAATTTGGTTAAAAATAGTGTGCAGGTTGCAATTGTTCACCATTCATTTTCGTGGTCGAGTTCAAATAAGGTACAAGTACTGTATGTAAGACCATATTCAATACAATGGTCTAATAAATAATTTTCAATGTCTGCAGTAAGGAAGTAGGATTCCAAATCCATGTTTATCAAAATGAGCCCTGCAAGATTTTGTATCAGTGGCTGATTAGTAATGCAACTCATCTGCATGCAGCCAGTGGCATCTCATGATCAAGGATATCTTTGAGCTCTATTGGTCAATCTTAGCAAGATTACCAAATGAATATTACATATCGTAAATTTCAATTTTCTGGTGGATGTATTACAAATATACTTAGTCTAATAACTCAAAATTTCCTGTTTTATTCAGACAGAAAACAATTTTGAATCATAAGAGACAAATTCTTTTATAAACAGCAGTAATTGTGTATGAATGTACACATTGCATAAAACATTTGGAAAGAAAAATAAAACAAAGAAAGATGGACAGGTAAACATAAACTCAACAGAGAAGTCATCAATCAAGAAAGTATATGGATGTCTTATGAGCAATGGTTCATCGGCAAAAAGATTCATCATAGCCTGGCAGCTGTGTAATGACTGAGTCAAATCCAGTCAATGATTATATCATATTACCTATAGCTAGCTCATCTTGACCATTTATTAAAGCTTATCTTTGCAATTGGACATCTGGACAGCAGATGACCGAGACTCAGTATATTCATGCATCCATAGTTAATATTGAATAAAATGTTACGAATGAGAGGCAACACAACAAATGTTGGAATGTTTAACTTATAAATTTTACCAGCCCCCCCCCCCCCCCTCCCCCCCCCCCAAAAAAAAAAATAAAATAAATCATACCTGTAATAATGTGTCTGTCTTTTCATACAACATGTATTGAATGACAATTAAATATGTACTATGCTGTGACAGTAAATGTATTCCAAGATTTTAACACTCTAGCAGGGATACAGAGTTGCAACATACAGTATGAAATCTATATGAAACTGATTAAGCAATTAAATTTACATCATTTATTGATTGTCTACTCACAACCCCCCTCCCTCAAATGTTTACTGGTTTTGGAATTGAATTTGGGAAAGTTATAACTAATGTTCATCTAAAATGGGTGGTAAGTCTCATTGGTATCAAGGCCAACTTTCACTTACATAGTCAAGGTGAACTTTTAACAAACTCAAATTGCAACACGCAGTACATATAGTTACAGGTATAAAGACTATATTGCTGTGCAAACTCTGCAATGATAATACATGTACAACCATCTATAATTATTCCACAAAACTGATCAACATTTCATTTTCCACCCTACATGTGGGAAGCAAAAATGTTACAGGTATTTTTGGGAGCATGTATATGTAATATACAAATAAAAAGGCAAATTTTATTTTTCCTCTATTAAATTAAACAGTGAGATTTCATTCATAAATGTTCTTCCATGATCAGAATTGAAGAAAAAATGCTTGGTTTCTCAATTTCATTATTAGAGACACAAATATAAATAATATATTAAGCTTTTAATTGGATCCACTCACAGATTTACCATTATATTAAAACAGGAGAAGAAAGAAATCTTACTTTTCAATTTGTTTCTATGTCATACAACCTATTTGAAAACAATTATGCAAAAAATGAGTGAATTTTTCTCAATCTACATGTAACTAATACTGTGCAAAATGAGAAATTTCAACAAACTCCGCTTTCTTAAATTTTAAATGTCAAAATTAATTAACATTAACTGTCTACCATTTAGTTACTGAACATCTTGATATTCGTAGCACTAAATGTATGAAACTGTTTATGTCTTTAAAGATAGTCATTGTTCCGATGGCAAGTATTACACAAATGTGTTAAGTCAGACTTAATCAAAGAAATGTCTAATTTTCCTTACAGATTATACAGACGACAAGTGTTGGACACAGTGATGTGAGCAATGCTGTCCAGAGAGTCATTACGAATGGTCGCCACGGCAGACGCCACTTCTCCCAGAAACAAAGGACTGTTCTCCAGGATACCTTGTTCCTCTCCAACCAGCACCACATCTGACTCCAGCAGCAGACGGTCATCTGGAACCGCGCGAAGTCCTTTCATTTGTTGCTCGTCAAAGTCCAAAACTCTTCTGGTAAATCCGAAATAGCAGTTTGGAAAATCTTCCAGCCATTCTCTAACCATGACCTCCCCACCTTTGAAATTGCAAAGATGGATGTGTTGCTCTGGACTACAATGCCGTCTGACAAGGTCGCGTACTCTTGACCCCACATCGAAACTGTAAGGGTCTCCATGGGGACCAGTGACCTTCAAAATCATTGGTTGGGCCGGTGTGCTGAGGGTCAGAAGCTGTCTAAATTTCATTTCTTGTTCCATCCATAGCTCCTTGTCTCCTGATCTATCCAAACCAATGTCGCCGAATGCAGCGTCTGCGCTATTGGTCAGAACACTCACTGCCTCAAACTCTTCCTGCAGAAGGCCAGGGGCAGCCGAAGCATCGACTCCAAAACAATTCCTCCACCCAGGATAGTTGGGAAAACCTCCCAAGGCAAAGGACTTCGGGTTGCTATATACTACAGTGCCACCTATGATGTCAACTGGTACGTTTGGTCGAGCATGAACGGCTAAATTTGACAGCAGTTCAGAGGGATTGATTTCCGAGACATTGAACATCATACACAAACGTCCGAAGTAGAAATGGCTGTCCATTAAAGATATTCTCTGTGGAAGCCGTGGTTCTTTAAAAGGTATGGGCAACACCTGCCTATCAAAGTCTGGAGGAGGTGTTTTTCTACGATACCCCTCCAATTCCTGATGAGACAGGCTGTATTCCTGGTCTCTATATTCAGGGAAATCCCTATCATCATTGAAAGCAGTGTTAAAATTCCTTGTTTCCTCTTCATACCCTTGATTACCATAGTTAAAATCCTCTTCTAAGCTCCTGCTGGTCTGCTGGACATTTTCGGCTTTTTTTCCCACCAAATTCAATCCTTTCTGATGGGGATTTTTCACGTCTTCTAGACTTAGACCATTAATAGTGGCTTTAGCAAATGAGGATTTGAACAGCTTCTGAAAACGGACTGACACATATTTCAAGAGGCCCAGTAGGGCTCTCCAGTGGAGAAGAATAGCTGGACTATTTGGTGGCCAAATGGAAAACTGGTGAGGTATCTGCAGCCCTTGGTGCTGACATAGAGCCCTCATGCTGACCTCCATGGATGGTGTGATTTTAGCCTCCTGAGGCATGATGTTTTTGCTTCTGAAAAACTCCAACAGATCCTCAATATGCGCATCAGGACTAAGTACAAAGGTGGTTAAATTTCGCAGACTTTTCCATCGCATGCTGTGGAGATTAGGATCAGAAATTGGAAGATCCACATCGAATATTTTTGGGAGGTGAAATTTGTAGGCATGGTCTTTTAAATCCGTTGTCTGAAAACAATTCGGCACAGGACAAGTGGTGAGAGCATTAAGTCTCTTAATCTGACGATCGATTCTACGGGCTTCATAATTCTTCTTTATCTTTCTCTGCCCTTTCCTTTCTCTTCTTTTTCTCTTTTTCTGAGCTATTCGTCTCCTTTTTCGCACTTGAGAACTGGACAAACCTCTGTTGCGTAAATTTGAGGCAACACTGTTTTGCTGTTCCTCTTCTTCAGTTTCACTGTGACTACAAGATGAGACATCCTCGTCTAGATCTTTCTTTGAACCAACTGTTTGAAACAAAGGCTCTTGCTCTACTCCTCCACCTGTTCGACGAGTTTGCTCGTAATCAAAAACTCTGATTTGATCAGATCCCATATCTGGATTGATATCATGATATGAATTTGAGCCTCTGCTACTGTGAAAACCTTTAGCCTGATTTTCAAAAGTTTTAAACCTTGACTCTCTGCTCTCTTCAGTTTGAGAGATACTAAATGACTGAGATGGAAAGGGTGCCATAGTCTGCTGCATATTTTGCCCCCTTTGTTGCTGCATATTTTGTTGCCCTTGTTGCTGCATATTTTGTTGCCCTTGTTGCTGCATATTTTGTTGGCCTTGTTGCTGTTGCTTTGTGTTCTTTAATAATTCCCATTCAAATTCCAGCCCCTCTGCATGGAAAAGATTTCGGAATTCCCCTCGCTGAACAGGAGTGATGTACTGCAGCAGACAAGACAGGGCTTTCCAGTGAAGCAGTAATGCTGGACTGTTGACAGTATGAAGAACAAAAACCTCTGGTTCACTGTATCCATAGTGACGGCAAAACGCCCTGAACGACTCGTCCATTTTGTCTGAGATGGGCATGCCCTGAGGAAGGACATTCTGGTTCCTTAAAAATCTACACAGGTCATCAAGATTTGAAGTGTTCCCCAGAATAGACATTGTTAATTCTTTCAAGGCTCGCATGCGCAGTTCATGCAAGGCAGGATTATCCACAGAGAAACTCGTGTTAAAAATTTTTGGGAGGTGACATTTCATCATGTGTTCCTTGTTACTGCCAACTTTCTCATGGCAATCTGACAAAGAGCACTTTTTATAATTCTTATTCAATGTCTTTGAATTATTCATACTTTGTGACCCATTAGACTGTTGTGAACTGTTGCCAATATTAGGTTTTCTTGTGTTTTGGATATTGCTTGACAATGTATTCTTCTGCTGAGAGGCCTGTACATGTTCATGCCTTTTGCCAACATACATCGCTTGACTGGTCCCTGATTGGCCAGTTTGTGACCTTTGACTTGCACAGCTGAACACAGGCTGGTGAGAACTTTGAACAGTTGAAGGCTGCATAGACTGAGATCTTGGTTGGTCTCCTAGATATCCCTGCTGATGACTCTGATAAATGTTGTCTGGCTTCTGTCCCAATAACCCAGTTCTACCTGACGAAATATTTCCTCTTCCTTGCCCCCACTGTGTTTGCTGGAACATCTGACTTCTTTGCCCATGGTTCTGTGGATTAATCCCCAGAATGGCACCACCTTGGCCTTGTAGATTAGCCATCACACCTGCACCACCAACTCTTGGAAACCTTGGTGCCTGCTGGTTTGGTCCTCGGTTCATTGTGTTAAAATCTTGTTGACTTGGCTCTGGCACAGCATGGGATGGTCTAGTGTATGCAGGAATTCCAGGTCTGGGGTTCTCAAATCTGGTACCATATCCATAGGCTGGTTGGGATGATACTGTGTTTGGTCCAGGACCTGCATTCAATGAGTTTTGCTGATGGAATCCCAAACTGCCTTGATGTTGATGATAGGCTTGCAGCGATTGGTTAGAATAGGTCATGTGATGCTGTCCTTGGTTGGGATTAGGAACACTCTGCCTAGAGCTATGATAGGATGGATTCACCACTGAGGCGTTCAGAACACCAACCCTCTTAGAGTTTGGATACTGCTGTCTCACATTGGGAACACTGTGTGTATATTGCATATAGTTTCTATCCATCATTATGTCTTTTGATTATTTCACCAATCACCAGTTCTTATTTGCAGAGGACAGTAAAATGTTTAAGAATGGCATAAATTTACTTATTGCTCAAAACTGCTTGTTATCAGCTTTTGGTTAATTTAACATTCAGTAGGTAAGAATCCTACCTTTATCTGTAAAATGTCCCACCGGCTAGTTGGGAAACTTTACTGCTTCTCTCAAATTGATCACTAAAAATAAAAAGGATGAGAATGAAGTACATGTATCTGATCTATAGTACCATCATTCCAACATAAAAAAAAAACCACACACACAAAGGAGAAACAGATGTTGCTTGCAATCAATGTTAAATATCACCAGTGAAACTTCCATCAAGGGATATTAGGATAAGAGACAAAGCACATAATCAGTTTTATCAGTCAATATCAGCCAGTTAATCGAAATATTTTCTCTTGACATTCAAAGCTAATATAAAAATAAAAATTTCAATAATAAATAAAAATTCAGCTTATTCAAACATATTCTTGTATAAAATATTTTTTGAAATATAATTCTAGTATAGTGATTAAATCATGTACAGGCAATTCATCAATTTTTTGGTGTAAATGACCCATAATTTCAGTCCTAGCTTGAATCAACGAAAAAGAAAATGGTCCTGTAAAACACGGCAACAAATCTAGCCCAGTAAATACACATACCGGCAGAGAGAATATCTTCATTTGAAAGGCACGTACTTGCAACAGAGTTTTCATTTTCATACCTTAAATCTCGTTATTAATAATTTTTTTTTTCTAGTAAATTTTTTAATCGGTAACTCAGTCCCATGTCAAAACGTTATTACACTCTTGTAAAAAAATACTTGGGCTCAGTTTGATAAATAATTTAATATTATACATTAGATGTTAACTTTTATTTCATATGT
Source organism: Magallana gigas (assembly GCF_963853765.1). NCBI lineage: Eukaryota > Metazoa > Mollusca > Bivalvia > Ostreida > Ostreidae > Magallana > Magallana gigas. Next base: position 29,744,255 of record NC_088861.1, read on the forward strand.
TCAATAGTTATCATGGTTATATCATGTAACACATCAAATATTAATAACAACAAACTCCATACACCCTATCATAAAAATAATTAAACTTTGCAACTAGATCCTTTACCGCGTATATGGACCCATGCAGGTTCTGCTTTCCATCACTTTAAGGTGAATTAGAAAAAAAAAACTTTTCATTTTAGAAAGACTGAAATCAATGAAAAAAAATATGTCTTCTACAAGGACATGTTATCTGAAGGTATTGACAAAAACGAAAACAATATTCTATAAAACGGATTTACAATGGGAAAACACTCTAGTCTATAACCATTTCAATGAGTTGGATCAAGCAAATTTATATAAAATCACACAATTATAGATGTTCCATTTATCTCATACAGTTTGTTTAATATTATGAAGCTTTTGAGACCGCCCCTTTTTTTGACCCGAATGTATTTGTTTCAAAGATTAAACTATGATGCAACGTTGTGTTATGCGGTTATTGTGACCATGCGCAATACAATATAGTGTGTCATTTCAGAGATAAATATAACTGATTTAATGTAAAGTTTTACTAAACTAAATCTTGAAACAATTTTTTATTTTAAAATATTTTTCTTGAAGTTCAATCACTAAATTAAATGAAAATACTGATCAGAACAAGTTTGAATGTTTCAAAATTTAATCTTACAATTAAGGGTGCAATGATAAACTGTCAGACAGTATATCACGGTAAAAATATGCTATGGTTCAATGTCATGATACAGTAAGCTATACCGCGGTTCAGTATTTCGATCTGGAATATATTTATCCCTCCGATACGGATTGAAAATATTTTTTTTTTTAAATGGCTTCTGGTTTTGAAAAACGTGCTTCGCACTATTTAATTTTGCCCCCTGCTACAGTGCATCTCATAACTCTTCGATATGGTAACATTTTTCGTTTTGTGGGATAAACGAAATTGGTTAATAACAAAGTTCCCAAATTGAGGGTTTCTACATGCAAGTAGTTTAGTACCTTTTTCAGACGATTTTCCTACGCGGGCATGTTAAGGCTTCCCGATGCGACATGTAGAAAGTCACTTGTCTGTACTTCATACGATATGACGTCATAATTAACTTTGACGTCATGATCTGCATTCCTGTCGATAGTTCTCAGGGAATGTATCTTAACGTTAAAAGTGAATTATATCAAACCAGTATAATACCGCATGTTTCCTTTATATAGATGCTGCAGTTAATTCTAGACGTACAGAATTCATTCATATAAAAAACCAGTATCAAATAATCGGCAGTTTTAAAGCTTCGTTTTAAGTAAAAGACTATTTATAAACTAGTGGTTTGGAAACTCTCCCTGCTACGTGTAAACAACTGAATGAAGAAATTTTAATGCATGTAAAACCAGCTTGGCGCAGGTGAAAGATCAACACAATTTTAGAATATTTTACGTAAAATTGGTAGAGAATATAAGTACCAATGTGAATCGTGCTGCGGAAACCTACGGATTTACCCCAATTCTGTGTAAATCGCTTTTGATTAGTAAAAATGTGCATTATTTTGATGATTTTGTGGAATGTTTCAACAATATCTTCTATAAACGAAATATCTATTTCTTTCCCAAGCAAGAACTTCAAAGTTTATGACTTAACAAAGGATTTTTCTTAAAAATATGTATGATTTAATGTCATTAATCACCTGCGCCGATGCGTTTTAACTAGATCATTTGCAATATTAGGATTCGCCTGTCACGTGATTATGAATTACATGTGACGTCACAAAAATGCATCAAATATAATGTTTAACATCGATGTCAATAAATGTAACATAGATTTAAAGAAATACTCCCGGTAAAATTATTTTTGCCATGATTCAAATAATATCGTTTTCCAGCCGTATTTTAGCATCGGGACGCCTTAACAATGCTGCGTACAAACAAACGACATGTGTATTGCACCTCGTATAAAACAGCATTTATCCATACATTTGTCTGTTGTCACAAGAAATTAATGCCACTTTCCTAGATGTGCAAAAAATTAAATTAAAGGTCACCCTAGTCATTAAATATTTTGTCTTCAGAAAATTCATTACATCTATATAAATAAGAGCATAAATAATTTGATTGTTGTCAGTGTTGAAATAACGATATTGATGCCAACATTATATTTTACCTTATGCAGATCATGTTGACATTCTGATATTTATACAGCTGATTAAGAAAAAATATGTGGAAAAAAAATATGTAACTAAAAGCTGGAGATTAAACAATATCAAAATATGCGTAATTTGTTTATTTATTATTTTTAAAAGCACATCAAAATCATCACGATACATATCGTATCATATTGTCTGTATCATGATACATATCGTATCGTGAGGCAAGTGTTTCGTTGCACCCCTACTTACAATAATATATATATCTAAAAACAAACGATGTTTATAACTGTGCTCATGCTCCCTGAAAAGACTTAGTGTGTTATAGGAAATTGAACATCACAGATTTTCCAATGCAAACATAAGAGGAAATGTATACACTGAATGTAAATATTTAATACATAATGTATATTTTGTATATATTTTTTAGGTGGTGAAAAAATGACGAAACCATACCCTGGTGAGAAATAGTCTTACGCCAGTACACTTTTACCATATTATATTTATTTGCCATAAAAATTAAATAACAATATTTTTCATGATTTTGGGAAGCTAAAGAGAAGCACACTAAAAAGTCAATATTATCATGATTACTGAACACGATGAACTATATGAAAGATGGCATTAGCACACACATGTCCAATTTAATGTATAGTTTAAATTGATACATACATTGATTGTTTTTTCCCCAATGACTTTTATGATTTCCCCCCTTTTTCCAAGAGTCCCTTTTTAAAAACTCAGAAAATGCACGAGGCCTACTTGCATTGCACGAGTGAGCACTACGAATAAGGGACTAACAAAGTATCTTTCAACAAAACACAATGCAGCAATTACCACAGTGATATCGCTGATATACACCGGCATCTTATCAACCACAGTCTTTGATAATAACAGATAATTGTAATAAGGGGATAAACTAGAAATCTACATCTCCGTCTTAGCTTTATCTCTACTTCCGAGAATTTAATAGGTCAAACGCGTCACATTACTGAAATGAAAGTGAAATTAACATGTCATAAACAATCACTTTACACTTACTTTTAACGATATGCGCAGTATCAAGCTTTATTCCAACAGATACTTAAACACAAGTACTGTTGTTATTTGACCCTTTCTGCCTTTCGTCATTTTCACATTTCGCACAGAATAGAACAACGATCCCGACTCGTAAAGAAATTCGAGCCCGATTCTATTTAAAACCGATTGGGAATAAGTACAGGATTCGAAGTCGGAGGGGCACCAGTTGTACATGTTGTAGACAGGGGGCCTGGGCCGCCTTTCGTGAGGCCCCAGAGGGTCCAGTGCAAAGTCCAGGTGGGGATCCTGGCTGCAAAGGCCCAGAAAGCTCCTGGATTCTAGAGAATTTGTAGGGTAAAAACGAAGCCGGTCTCCTGCGAAGTTCAACTTTTTATTTCTACTCGTGATTATATAATATAACGTTACAGAAAAAATAAACTTAAAATTTCTTCAACAGCTGTTCAAAGTTTGTAGATTTAAGACATGCAGTAAACCCATTAAAAGCTTCAGCCTTGCAAACATATGAGAAACAAAGAATTTTATCTTTGTCTAAGGGATGACTGTAAATTAATTGTAAATTAATTTTTTTTTTAAGTTTAATGGGGAGATGTAAGTGAAAAGTTAAACCATGAAGTCTGTATTATTACAAACATGGAAGAGTGTTAAATACACTAGCTAACTTATATATTGCTCAAATATGGCTGATTAATGGTATCATTTGAACCCATCGGGAGCGTGATAAAATGGGCTTTCTATACGTTATGTACACCACTGAACCCGACGATTTTCTTCCAAACTTCACCGTTAAAATCTGTTTAACGAGGCTGGGTTTAATTTGTTCTGCCCTAGATTTTTTAATGAAATTTTTGACATAAATTTCTTCTGAAATAATCATTATTTTAAGATGAAAAAACCAGACATTTACCACATCGTTTGTTTATAGAGGGTCATCTCAAAGTTGATTAATTTTTAACATTGGACCCTATGGGATTTTGCTTGAAATGTATATATTTTGAACATAATGGATTCGTCCACCATTATTGAGACTTACATGCATAGAAGCATTAAATTTTCTATTATCTATTTCGATAATTCATTTTTTGAAAATTAAACAATTGGAGTGCGTTTCTATATTCATCAGCAAAAACAACATCGAACTTATATTGGTGATATAAATGTTTATTTCTCTCAAACCATATCAATGGTACATGAGGTATAAAAACAAAAACAATATTTATGTTCAAATGCAAGGTCAAGTTAGGGAGAGTACAGAGTTACTATTATTAATAAATAAATCGAACTAATATTTTTTAAAACAAATATGGACATTTTTTTAATGAATCAATGTCATTGGTAATCATAAGATTCCCAAATTTATAAGTGTTAACATTTGTTATATTTTTCTTCAATTTATTTGTTGTGGAATAAAGAAAATGCCTGGCATTCCGTAACCTAGTGGTATTCCTCACCCAAAGTGTTTTTATTACATATAGTGAACAAATTTTATGACATCTTTCTATGTTATTCCATCTTCCAGTTTCAGTTGGTAATTTATGATTACACAGGTTCAAAATTTTGTAAATATGAATCATTTGGAAGTTTCTTAAGATAAGGTTCCTGTCCAAAGCTTTTCTTTAAAATTCTGTAATTCAAACATTTGGGTGAATTGTCTACATTCCTGAACAATATCTTGTAAAAACTGATTGATGAGCGTCTCTTTAATTTATCAATAGATTTTGATACTAGTAGAAAAATTTTGAATATTCCGGACATAGGAAAGACCACATGAGCTAAGAATATCTCTTAACATATTTCTACCATGGGTGCATAAACATTTATAAAAATAGCGATACATTACAATGCGTAAGTTTACAATTATCCGCCACTAGAAGTTAAGATTCATGCGCGGATCTAGAGGGGGGGTCGGGGGGGGGGGGGGTCCCGACCCCACCTGGAAAATGAAAATTTATTAAATTTACATAGTAAAATTATCGCGAAAATATGCCTCGGACCCCCCCCCCCCCTGGCAAACACAATTATCCTTCGGACCCCCCCCCCCCCCCCTGGAAAAATTTTCTGGATCCGCGCATGATATTGATACAAGAGTATTTTTCAAATACAGTGAATTCCTTTTAGTCGAATGTGGACATCCGGAAGTATTCTTTACCTTTTTATTTTGTTGTATAACTAACAAGACATATTTGTTTTGAAATTATTTTATAACATCAGTGATTAACTTTTCAAATATGTAACTGTAAAAGTTCGAATTTGTTTCTCTACAACAGTAATTTATTTTTGTTACCCTACCATCATTTTTCATTTACTTTCATATCGATGATGTCTGTTATACATGAAAAAGTTGATTTGAATTTATTTTATTTTATTACATACTTAGTTATATATAAATACAGGTTTTTTGCATATGTGAACCAGATGACACTACAAAACTTGTATCGGCCTCCGGGGCTGATACAGGTTATCAGCCCTAGGGCTGATACGGATCCGTATCACACCTTTTGCGGAACTTCTCTGCCTTTTTTTTCATTTCGGTTTTTTTGAAAAAAATAAAACATTTGTTAAAGTCAACATTTTTAATGCTGTTGAAAACTTCAAATGCTAGTAAATGTTTTGGAGCAGTAAATTTTAAAAGCTGATGAAATTTCGGTTCTGTTGCTACATGTTTGGTAAAACAATAAGATCCCATATTTTTATTTTATACATGTACAGACTACATGTACTTTCAAATAATAATTAAAATCAATTTTTTTAAGTTGATGTTTTTTTTTTTAATTTTATTACTAAGTATGTAATAAATATAATTATAGATACCCTTTTTCCATATCACAGCCTGTATCATGCAGCCCTCGACCAATATCATCCCTCAGGCCTTCGGCCCTCGGGCTGATATTGGAGTCTCAGGCTGATACTGACTGTGATATGGAAAAGGGTGTGTATTATTCTCTAGTATGTATATCTACATAATGGGGTTGGGCACAAGTTTTCTACTTACTAACGTTTTAAACATTATACATTTATTTCATGATGGTGAGGGAAATATATATAAAGATTTATTCCCCCAGAAAAAAAATCATATTTCCCTCGGGAAATATGATTTTTTTCAGAAAAAAAATCATATTTCCCTCGGGAAATATGATTTTTTTTCTGGGGGAATAAATCTTATATATAGAGAGAATAATACATACCCTTTTCCATATCACAGCTTGTATCAGCCCGAGACTCCAATATCAGCCCGAGGGCCGAAGGCCCGAGGGTTGATATTGGTCGAGGGCTGATACAAGCTGTGATATGGAAAAGGGTATCTATTATTATATTTATTACATACTTAGTAATAAATTTAAAAAGAAAACCCATCAACATATTGATTATTCATATCATTTGAAAAGAGTATGGGCATGTTCATGTATTTAAAAAAAAAGATATGAGTTCTTGTTTTAACAAACATGAAGCTACAGAACGGAATTTCATCAGTTTTCAACTGCACTTAAAAATGTAACTGAAAATGTTTTATTTTTCGTCTGTAAACATGCAAAAATGCCGAAGCGAAAAAAGGCAGAGGAGTTCCGCAAGGGGTGCGATACGGATCTGTATCAGCCCTGGAGGGCTGATAACCTGTATCAGCCCCGGAGGCCGATACGGATTTTGTGATGTCATCTGTATCACATGTGCAAAAAAACCTGTATTTATTACTAAGTATGTAATAAATCGCGATATCATAGGACGGGCTCATAAATTTGAATATGGAACGCCATAGCTGCGTAAAGGCATAATTGTAGCATAATGTATGTCAGATGTGGTTTCATTGTTTTAGAATGTCAACAATTTAATTATAAAATTATACCCTTCAAACTCCCGTATTTATATGTCGCTTTGGCATATCAAAGACAGGAGCATTATGGATCTAATTCTAATATTAGACTGGAATGTTACATAATACTACATATGTACAATATGCACACTGTAATTTTACTCCTAAATCTTTATGTCCCTACGAGACCTTCGTAATTTAAATGTTGACTGAAAATTCAAACATGGCGAATGAAAAAGAAGGAAACGTAAGATACCAGTGTCATGTTCATGAGAAAGACTTGATGCCATTACTTTGTAGTGACTGTGAATGTCCGGTTTGTTTTGATTGCCTGACCACTAACCATGCTGGACACAAAATGGGTAAATTGTCTGATTACATAGACGATAAAATCGATGAGCTAAATGACGTAGTACAGAAAAATGACTCAACGTGTTTTGATGTGAAGAGGATTGAAGAAAATCTACAGAAAAGACGACAAGAGGGGAAGAAGCAAGTTGAAGAAATGGTGCAGCGAGTCACAGCCACAGAAGAGGAGATAGTGAAAGAAGTAAAAAATGTCTGCCAGCAGACGATTGATCAAATAACAAATCTAGCAGCGGAAATCGAAAACCCAATGGTGAAAGATGAACAACTTTTGAATAGTTTTATGTCTTGTAACCTGTTTCGAAAAGATAGTGATGAAGATTGTATCAAGTGCTTCTTCTTCTACAATAAATTGAAAATGCTCGGCCAAACGTATGGTTCTGGTGGCCAAGAAGGTGTGCCGTTTACTTTGGTAACACGAGGTTTGTCGACTGAAAAGATCTTTGAACTGGCTAGATCTGATCATAAAGTTACGGACGACCAACTATCATCGGATGAATACTTGGAACAAAGCGACACACCGACAAACCCCCATGAATTAAAAACATGTAAAGGTGGTATTGAATGCTATGAATATAAGAAGCCGTTTACAGAGGGAGCAATTGATAGCATTACATTAATTTCAGGTGACAGAAGTATACTTCGTAGCAAAGATGCGTTATATCACCAATCTAGTACTGCCGTAGAAAAATTGCTAGACAATGTGGACCATTTTACGTACGTTTCCGAAACGGACGAAATTCTCGTTATACTGAAAGGACAAAGTAAAATTTATAGAAGACCCCTCTCAACGAAAAACAATAGGCTGTTCTTTTTTATGAGCTTCAGTTACCAAGAAGTTCTTTGCATAGGACATAACGCTACGGCTTATATTGTAGTTGTTTTAAAGGGATTACAATGTTTGGGGAATACAACTTACATTTGTACTTTAGATGATACCGGATGTGAAACAAAACCCACTCAAACATTTAATTCTTTAATGATGAGATTTGATCGCTTTAAACTTCTTAAATCTTCGTTTGTGATCATAGACACTTGCACCGTTTCTGTGACGAAAGGATTAACATTTGAAAGCCTGTTCAGTTACAGGGGGAAAATTGGGATTAACCTGGTATCAACGTTTTCCCCTGCCGATGCATGCACAGATCCAGATGGAAACTACCTTGTAATCGATTCTAATGACAACACAGTCCATATGCTGGATCAAAATGGAAAATTTTTACGGATCGTCATGTCCGCTGAAGATGGACTAAGAGGAATAAGGTCCATTGAGTTAGACATGTATGGGTGGATTTGGATGGGATGTAACGATGGAGCTATGCATTTTGTGAATTATCAGCATTTCAAAAGGACAACCCGGAAAGAAAGATATCTGCAAAGACAGAAGAAAATTAAAGCAACAGACATTTCGAAAACTGAAACAAAGCCAGACACGTTTTATTTACAAGAGACAAACACTTCTCAACCAACTCACAGTGACTGATAAACCAACATTTTGATAGTAAAACACGCACTTTATACACTTCAAACAACATAATAATTGCTTATTGAAAATCAGAACATGTATCTATTGGGTTTCTTATAAGAGTGTTTATTGAAAGATAAATTATAACATGTAAACTGGAACATTTATGAAAAAGCGTTTTTATCTCGTACAGAAAACTGTTTATTAGAAAAATGATTTCAAAAACTTCTCTTAACTGGATTAGGTCAATTCAGGTTTAGTAAATCGTGAAGCAATGACTATATCAACCAAGTTTATATACGACGTAAAAACTGGAATCTAATGAAATAATGGTAAAGATAAATTATTTTTAAGAAAACATCGAGAAATGATTTTTTTCCCGTATGCACTTAGCACTGACTAATCAATGGGTTTTTTTTATTTCGCAATTTATACTTTAGTTTATTTACACCCTCTGGATATGGTGTTAACAAACGTCTGCCTAACAAATATGCTATAATTCAAACTCGTGTGCTAGAACAATTTCAGTATAGTACAATGCATGTAATTAATGTTATTTTTTTAAACACGCAATGCAGACTTGACACACAACTGTGATAAATACCTTAAGTTTACCATAACTGATGTCCATTTAAATTCAGCTGTGTTTAATATTAAATTTGTATTTTTTGTTGTTCGAATGTCTTTAAATGCCACAACCTAAGCAATGTATATGAACTTAGTTTACCTGTAAAAGGGTTTTTTGAAATATCAAATCAACAACTGAGTGAGTGTTAAATTAATTAATTCTACCGTTACAGCTTACTTTAGTGATATTTTACTGCTTTATTTTTTTTAAAGTCATCACCAGATTTCCACCATACTGGTTTTAAGCGTTTGTAGAACGTTCTCTCGTTGTTATTGTTTCGATCGTTCTCTATTTGCAACCCTTTTAATTTAAAAAATAAATTTCATTAAAATTCAATCGAAAATGGATGTAAATATAAGTAATAAAAGATTTGCTTTCGACGTCGTTACATCAATGACTGCGTCAGGTGAGCAGAAAAGTTTCTAGTGTCATCATGCACTTTTTGAATTGACCCAACAACGTCAAAAACAACATGTCAAATATTCAAATGTTGTTAAAAATTAACCGAAGAAATTATGCCAAATCACGATATATATTAATTTATATGTTTACATTCTCCAGTGTATTTGTCGTTGAGAACACTTCGAATTGATTTGTAACGTACAGTTTATCACAGATCATCAACGCCGCAAATAAAGTGCAAGACTAGGCTCGCATAAATATCAAATTGAAAATATTATAAAAATATCGATAATTTAATATTTGATTAAACAATAACTGAAAAATATATAAAATAAGCAATAAATTATCATTCTTTTAGTATTATGAGTGATTAAATACGATCGGGCGTAATCAAATGTAGACCTTTTTGGATTTAATCAACCCCAGCCGTACTGTATTTGACCGCGCCTCATAATACTTATAGAATGTTTTCTTAATTATTCCTTTTAAAATAATCATTTACATTTTCCAGTGTTTTTGTCTATCTTATGATCTTTTTCCATTTTTATTTATTTTTGTCTTTTTGTGAAACTATATTATAGAAAATGACAATTTTTAACCGGGTTTTCCAATGGAAAAATCCGGTTATTAAAATGGTGAAAATGGCGGGCGGGCGACAAAAGGGTACCATCATTGTACGGATAACCCCTCCTACAGTTTTCAAGATAGGAAAGTGTTCTTTTGCAGATCATTTGAACATTTATCAGAGGTGTGAATTTTGCTAAAATTTTGATTTTTGATAATTTATGAAAAAATACCAGCTTTTGAACTTAGTCATCTTTGGCAAAATATTGCATATAGGGTACTCCATTTCTCTGGATTTGGTAGAATGTGTTTATCAATTTAGGGTTGACATGGATTATGGATACAGTTCACATAAAAGAAAAACCGGTTTGCTGTCACAGTGACAGCTTTTCACTTGTTAGAAGAATAATTTCAAATTTTGAAGAATGTCAGACACGCGGTTACATTCATCAAAAGTAGTGAAATGGCAAGGATTGATTTATTTTCATTTATTATTTAACTAGTCTTTTCTTTAGAGGATTTTGCCCTTTACAGTGGGGTTTGACTTTATCAAAATATAAAAAAGGTAAAACTTTCCTTTTAATTCTATGTAAATCCTTTCGGATTAACTACCCACCCTTTTCCTCTCTTTAGCAATGCAGAGGAAAAGATCGTTGATAGAGGTTTTGAGTGCACTTTAATTTCCCATTTACTTGTATTCAGCAAGAACAAAATCAAATCGAACATACCTATGACACATGTATACATACATTTAGTTCATTTTTTACGATGTTTTTGTCGACTGTGTGCACTAAAAAATGATGTGTTTTCTTATAAAAACACACTTTTATTTTTTTATTCATAATCTATCTTTTAAAGCATGTATGTAAAAGTTCAAAGATTTTTTCTCTCCAACAATAATATACTCTACATTAATTTTTCATAGTCAGTCATAGCGATGCTGTCTGTTATATACAAACGTTATATACCAAAGATCAAAACACAATCTATTATGGAACGCTACAGCTGCGTAAAGACAATGTGCATAGTGCTACAGGTACATGATGTGGTTCTTTGATGCCGTTTTCATTAGAATGTTATACATGGTACTTTCCCTGTGTTAGGTTAATATATGAAACCTTTTGGTCACTGTTATGTCCAAATGATGGTTTTGTATATAAGCCAGTGGGTTTGCTATATACAAAATCTAAAATGATCATTACGTTTATGCGGTAAACTGAACAGTAAATTCTACAGTAACATCAGTTAGTTCAATTTCAACTTTAAACTTAGTACTGTGGAATCATTAGAATTCGTGGTGGCTCAATTTTCGTTGTATTCGTGGGTAGCCCTTCCCCACGAATTTACATTCTCGACGAAAACAGATTTTGAAAGAGTTTGTTAATCTTATTGAAACTGAAAACCTACGCATCCACGAAATAACATCCCCATAAATAAGCAAAAAACTCACAATCCACTAAAATTGGCCTCAATGAATTTTAATGATTCCGCAGTATTTATCTTCTGTCATTTACAACATACATTCAACATTTTAAACTGTTGAACATTGTTTTTCCTTTTGTATTTATATTTTACAGTTAAAACATTTTGGAGCAAACCGCTTATAAATATCATAACTTTAATTTTTTTCAAACAATCAATTGGCAGCTCTATGTGATTATATAAAGCATACAATCCATGGGTCACGACTCAGGCACAACATATTTCAGCCCATTCAACAATTTTGATAACGAACAGATCACGAATCGAGTCATCGTCGGTGACCCACGTGTGATTCACATCGATTCTCTCCATCATCACTGAGGAAACTTGTGGACTCAAAACCGTGGTTTGCGACGATGCATGAGCACTAGACATGGTATACATAGGACGATTAAACAAATGTCAATCATTTTCTATAATCCAATCTGGGGCCTCGATCAATTCAGTTGATTGACAGGGTTACACTGACCAGGTAAATTTGAAGGTGGTGCTTATTTTCTTTGTCTTTAGACTGAAACAGAAAACCTCATGCGCAGACTTAGAGGGGAGGGGGGCGACCCCCAACCCCTGGAAAATAAAAATTTATTTAATTAATACAGCAAAATTGTCGCAAATATGCCTCAGACCACCACACCCCCTACCCGGCTAACACAGTATTATCCTTCGGACATCCCCCCCCCTGGAAAAATTTCTGAATTCGCGCATATAACCTGAAGCCTGAATAAAAACTGTTAAATATGTTACATGTACATAATGTTAGTGTGTGCAATTTTTTTGTTTTCCTTATTTGTAAGTAATATAATTGAACTTACTTTGACATCAAAGTCTTTCTCATGGTAAGTCTTTGTTTGCGTAGAGGCATCATTTGTGCTAGATTGATCCAAACGTTTGATCCACGGCTCTTTTTCATGCGGTAAAATAGACCGCTCTGCAGGAGGTTTATCAATTGGTGCAGCCCTAACCTCAGGGGAATTGAATGGCAACAATCGTCTGATCTTTGGCTTCCGTGGTGTTGGTGTGTTCTTTTGCCTTTCTCGTTTGTTGCTAACAGGTGTACGTAAATGCGCTTTACTAATAACAGTTTCCTTTATTTCTGAAAATAGTTCGTTTCTCTTCTCGTACAGTTTTGTCAATCTTGTTTTGATATCGTCGTCGATCCTCACGAGTCTATTAAGTTTATTTACACAAAATTTGCAAACATAATTTTTAACATTTAAACTGAGTTCTTTGAATATTCTTGAGAAATCTTCATGTGTTGACACTAATCTATACGATTTTTTATCTTTAATTGTATTTCTACATAAGCCGCATATTTTCTCGGGGTAACAAGTGAACTCGGCACCTGGTGAATTTGGCACCTGCGTAAATAGTGAAGTCGGCACCTGGTAAACTCGGCACCTGGTAAACTCGGCATCAGGAATCTGGTGAACTCGGCACCTCGATATTTTTTTTTATCATAACTATAAATAAAACATAGAAGAAATACAAAACCTCGTTATTTTTTTTATTATCATAACTCAGATATAAAAAAAAAACATCGAAGAAACACAAAACCATGATGCAATTGAGACAAATAAAAATTTCACGTATTCCGTGAATAAAAGCAGTTAAAAACAACTAACTACAAAGAGGATACTTATGATTAATATAATAATTAAATATAAAAACGAAGAAATAAGGTAGATTTGTGAACATATTAATATAATTACGTATACATAACATCAGAGGTACTGTACTTAATCATGTGTTATCCAGTGTGTACCTTGTTTAAATTGCTAAAACAACAAGATGACAGCGGGGTATTCCTAGTATACATGGAAGGGGCTACCAGGTGCTATTAGACGGTGTATTACCCGTACACATAGAAGGGGTGAGGTACTAATTATGAGGAGGTTAATGTAAATGAAGAGACCCTGTCAACACATGGGCTTCCAATTCAATTCTTTATTCACTCAAGACCAGTTCACTGGTATTTGAGGTTCAAAATCAGTATATACAAATGTACACGAATACAGTCAAGGATCACATGTACAGTAGAAGTAATAATGACAAAAAAGGTTAAAATCACAATACAATAATCACTAAATTAGGCAAGGATTTGGAAACAAGTAAACACTTATATTAATCCGTTTCCTTAAATATAATTTACAAATTATAAATCACTGAGGTGCCCAGGTTGGAATGTCTTTGTAATCACGTTTACGAAAAATTTACGTCTAAACAAACAATGTGTATGAAAAAAATATGTTATGGGAAAAAAATAAGATGCAGGGTGAGTAAGATAATAGAAAAGATGTAGGATGTGTGAGAAATGTTTATGTTTGAAAACGTTTTGATGCTGAAATAAATTTGTGAACTGCTTTGAAAATTGTTTCATTATTTGCTGAAGAAAGATTTGTATCCCCATATAGTAATATGTCGACTTCGGTATGGAAAGGTATAGTATCCAGGTGCAACATTCTTGCATTGGTATATATAGGGGGCATTCAAGAAGAAAGTGTTAGTTAGTTTCGGGTTTACCGCATGTGCAGAGTGGGTTGTTAACTATATTGCGACAGAAAAGGTGATGTTTTAAAGTGCTGCATTTTAGTCTAAGCCTGGTATGAAGAATCTGATCTCTTTGCTTTGCTAATATCACAAAATACAACTCTGATTTCTTTTCCGGAGTCAAGAGCTTTGCCTATGTCATTGGTGATATCTATTAATTGATTAACTGTGGAATCACCAGGTCTGAAGCCTGATTGATTTTCACAAATGATATTGAATTTCTGAAAATATTCGTAAATGAAAAATTTTTGAACGATGTAAATTTTAATTGTAGTCACATCGTTCGAAAATTTTGCCAGTAATAGAGAGATTTCCATGTTCGGATATTTTCCCTGAAAGAAAAACTGGCAGTTCATATCATAAGTATTGTTTTATATAATTTTTGTGTGTCTTTCTTAAAAACAAGTGTACAAATGCTTCTTTCTTTCTAAATAATATATAATAATCGTTGTTGTTCTTGAAAGGATTTTAATGAATTAAATTAGACAAAACTGCAAAATGAGTTAATTGAATATACAACTACAAGCAATATTATAGTTCACACAGAATCAATAATTTCAGTGGCAAGTGAAAAAGTTGCTCTTTAATGGTAAAAAAAAATGTAGTAAACATACTACAATGCAAGAAATTAAGGACATGATAAGAAAATGATTTAAAAACCACAAAATAATCATTTCTGATATTCAATCTGTCTCCTTTAATTATTTCTGCCTATAGTAATTATTGTATGTATTTTTACTACATTTAGCAATAATGTGGTTATATGGATTAATTGTCTCAATTCATCTTTTAACTGGACCTATTTTCTCCGTAATTAGCTTGGGAGCGCCTCTGATATGCTCATTGATGAATGTGAATAATATGCGCCAAGATGAAACTAAACTGGTCATATAACAACCAAATGTGCAAATGTTCATAAAATTTTCATATTTAGAAAGATAAATTCTTACAAAAATTATATCAATTCAAAATATATGTTAAGCCAGTAGCTAGTGAATTATTTCGTATCAGTTGATAAATGTGGTCGTAAGTAATAAGTTACATTGAAAAACCCACCTTTCTTACATGATAAAGATGCAGTCGTATACATTGTGTAATCAATTTTTTTTTTCAAAAATGTGTGTCTAGAAACAAAGAGATAAATGAATACTATGCAAATGCCGAATTCACCAGATGCCGAGTTTACCAGGTGCCAAGTTTACCAGGTGCCGAGTTTACCGGATGCCGAGTTCACTATTCTCGGTGCCGAGTTCACCAGGTGCCGGGTTTACCAGGTGCCGGGTTCACCAGCATTCTTTTCTCGGTACCTTTTTCCGCCATTGACCTCCCATGTGTATCGACTAACGTATCTCCCAATACAGAAGAGCATCGATAAATGTAAAGGGAGATTTCATTGGATAAGATAAAGGTCAAAGAGTTTTTGCATATATAATTAAAAGCACACTGTTTTTTCTTGGTGACCCACGGGTGATGATGGAGAGAATCGATGTGAATCACACGTGGGTCACCGACGATGGTGCTCATGACAATCATGCAATTAACTTATGTCTTTTGATGCTTAATGTGACGCCATGTCTTTTAGCACTATGACAAGAAAAAACTAGTGTTTGACAGAGACTAATTTTTCTGCTATTGAAAATAGTAATTAAAAATTTACTTGTACTTGGTTATGTACAATACCAAACGCGCTGATTACCAGCAGTCTGTCAAATTCACATGACGCCGATCATCCATGAAAACGTCCTTTTATTAATAAAGATCTTGAGAATATAGAGAACATAGAATTAAATTGAATCAAATATTGCGTCCACGATTTATAACCTTAGTTATCATATTTCTTTGAAAATATCATCACGAGCCGAAACCAGAAAGGGAACAAGTACAGACAACTCTGGTACATGCGTAGCTTGTGCACTTTAGCAGCTGATCCCCAAAGTAATACAAACATACGCTTATCACTATTGAGTTGTAAAAGTCAAAAAGGTTAATATAAAAAGATTTGGCCTCCATTTGCTGATTTGACTCCCATTTGGTGGTCAATCGCCCATGTGATACATGTACTTCTAATATGAATTTATCTACCTAATGGTGGTTTAACTTTTTTTCATCTCAAATTACATATTTTTGGGCATTATGTCAAATAATAGGACAAGTAATTTGGCAAGTTAATTTTAAAATATTACATTAAATATTCTCTTTTTAACAAATTATTTGTGTGGGTTTATTGAACATGCATTTAAAAATATGATCACATGACATGGATTGCATGCAGGAGGTCGTTATAAATCAATGTGTCTGTGTTTGTTCATACGACTGATTTTTTTCGGAATAGGACATAATCTCAGTTATTTTGACTTCTACTTTCAATTTCATCATATGGAAATTTTCGAAAAATGAAATACATAGAAGAAAAAATACAAAACAAAGATCTTCACAGACAGACATACCAAATGGGGGTTGAGTGGGCCGGGGGTCAAACCTGATAAATGGATTTTTCGAAAACTTGGGAAAATGGTTAAGGATGTCAAATAGAAAGATTACAATTTAAGTAACACATTTGTCTTTAATTTTTAAAGCGCTAAGCATAGCTCAGCGCTTTATTGTCGTTAGACTTCTACTTCCGGTGCAAGGAATAACCGCCCCCTATGAACAGAAGTTTACATCATTTAAACTGGTTAGGGAACCAGTTTCAGGAGCTGCACGGGCTAGTACGGGCTACTGTGAATTTGATGTACAGGGCTTACATACATCATTGCAGGGGCTGCCACGCAGTGATGAGGAAATATATCGCGTATACAGAAACTAAAATGTTATATACATACATGAATATCTTTTACAAACAGAAGCTGGGTTAGCGCTTTTCAGTACTATGAGTACTTTGTTTTAATTATTCTTAGTAACTTGTTATTTTGAATTTTAATTGTTGATTTAAAAGTTTAAAATTTTTAAATAGGTGTATTTTAAAAGTGAGAGCACATGGCTTAGTGGTCATGGGCGTTAGGCCAGTAACCGAAAGGTCGCTGGTTCAAACCCCGCTGTGGTCAATTGATGTTGTGTGTTGTGCACTTAGACAAGGCACTTTATATACATTGCCACCCAGCTGAAATTGGGTACCAGCTTACGCTGGGGGTTAACCTGCGATTGACTGGTGTCCCATTCAGGGGGAGTCCAATGACTCTCATCCGCTTAGCACCACGGAAACCTGGGATAAGCACCGGCCTTATGTGCCTTCATGGCACGGAGAAGGATTTAATTAACTAACTTATTTTAAAAGTGAACAATTTTTTTTAAGTACATGTTTATTGATATATTTGGCCAAATTAATAAAATATCCATGTTCCTCACTTTTACTAATTTGGGGTTGGCTGCCATTCAATCCGCTTGCGGTGTACCTATATTCTGTCTAAAACTATAGTTTTTCGATGAACCTTTCAGTTATTGAATCTTTGAATTTTTGGTGCTACACAAAACAATGAAGCCCATGTGTGATATCTCCATTCTGTGGAGTGGTTACATATAAAGTAAATTTGACTATTTTTTTTTCAGATCATGGCAAAGTATGGAAGTAGTCATAGATCATCAATAATTTCTGATCCCACCCAGCAAGCAATATGTAAAGCTATGCTTAATGGTAGGACGAGTTTTGTACACCATATGATGAAGTCAGACCAGTACAAACAAGCTGTGTTGCAAGAAGTGTTTAAGCACATACACAAAGAAATATGTGAAATTTGCAGAAAAGAAGAAAATCAACTTCACTATCATACAGAAATTGCAGACTGGGAGAGTCTTTTGCATTATTTAAAGGGAAAAGCCCCTGTCACTGTTAGGCTCTTACAAAGTGTTTTATTGAAAGATGCATCAGAACAAGAAGTGAAAGGTCATAAGGTTATAAGCCTTTGCACAGGATTTTCAGTCTTTTTGTATAGCAGAAACCACACTCTATCAAGACTGCAATACACAATTGGACTGCTGTTGGATCAATGTGGAGCCACAAAAGAGGTAGGTTGATTATTTGGATAGTTTTATTTTTCATCTTACAATTGAAGGAAAACAAAATATTAATTTCTATCTCTTTAATTACTGTTGTTTCAGTGTTTGATATTGTACATAGATTGAATTTTTATTTTTTATATAGGCTATATCTATATTGCATGACCTAGGATTCTCGGTTTCACCAAGTGCATTGCATAGGAAAAAAAGAGACATAGTTCTGAAACAAGAGGAGAGAATTGATAATACAGTTGCAAGATATGTGTCCGAGAGGCGAGATATTATGACTTGTGAGAAAATCATAAAGGACTATGAAGACACAACCTATCAGCTGACTGAAAAAGTGGAAGGTCCAATTCAAAGTCCTAGAATACCAGTATGCAACATGCACTGTACTTTGTTATCAAATGGGTGTGGTGCACAACTGAATGCTTTTACAACTTTAGAGCTTTGGGATTGCTCAAGAACAGCTTTTTCAAGTACAAAGCTTTCAAGTGAAGTTACTTTTTCAATGAATTACAGAAACATGCACACTACTAGTGCCATGCAAAAACCAGAGACTGTAGTTTTTGATACAAGAGTGAACAAGGTGTCCAACACAGAGACACTTAACTCATCAGGAAATCAAGAAAACCTTGTGGCATATTTAAAGAAGAAGATGTTAAGAAGAAAAGACAATCCATGCATACCCATTGAAATTCTGGGGGACAATGTCGACATTCTCATTACTCCTGCAAATATGACTTCAGACAGACAAAGGAAATCATGGCATTGGTTTCTCCTTCTGGCAACCCAGAAGAGAATAATTGATCAGGAGCTCCCTACAAATAAGCCTGTAGCCGACATAGAAACAATCAGTAGTTGTGTGTTTTTTCCATCTAAAGTGGAAATTCTTGATTTTCAAAGAAATATTCAATTTCATGTTGCTAGAATCTTATCAAATTTTATTGGAGAACTCAAATCATTCGAAAAACTTCTTCCAAACTATATACCACACCCACAAATTGAAAAAACGTCCCAGAAATCTGTGTTTATAAACTGTGACTTAATTGACGAGAGTGAAAATTCTTCCGATGGAATGATTAGAATAATGCAGAGAGTTCACTCTCTAGCTGTGCCATTCATTGACGGAACCGTTGAAAAAGTAGTTCTAGGAGGTGATGTTTTGACAAACGAACGTGCTATGAGTGCACAACAAGCGATGAGAAACAATGAGTCAAGCTATGAAAAGCTTCTTGGTGTAATACATAGACCTGAGGGACTGCACAGACAGATGAATTTTCTGATGGTATCATGGGTTGTAGTTGGTTATCTTTGTGAGTTTTGTTTTGTTCTTTCATCAGTTTGTATAAAGTTTTGCATGTTAAGAGAAATTTCAATTTCAAATCTTATCATACATCATGATTTCATAAATTTTAATTTGCTTTGCAAAAATTTTCATGCAAGACTTTATTAAATGTTTCATATTTTTTAGTTCTTTATTCTAGCTTGCAAGTTGGTTCAAATCATTGTATCTCAAAATTTTTCTTTCCAAAAAAAGGTTGGATAAACAAATATATTAAAGATAAATTCTAATTATAACTCACCAGAACATAAATAATATCAAATATCTGGCATTTTGAATAAGCTCTTCAATTTAGGTATTGCTTGTTTTTAAAAATCTTATGGGCATACTCATTTAAGATTTTATTTTTCATAGAATGATAATTTAAAAGAGAAAATTTTTTTGGAGGGGAGAGGTATGAGATCAACAACTAGATTTGGCCAAAGTACATGAATTAACTATGGTATTTGTTATTGTCATTGTTTGTGTTTACACATTTTTATTCCATTGTGTTTAGAGATGTTTCACCATTGAAGTTTGAAGGTTACAGTTTTTGGTTTACTAATTTCTTGGGTAAGTCAATTTGTTTTGGCAAACATCAGGTATCAAAATGTTTATGTAAAAAACATGTTGATTAATTTATTTATTTTTTGGAAACATAGAACTAGGTAACGATTAAGTTAAAATTTTTGTATCAATCATATATTACAAATATTATACTTGAGTAAGCAATTTAACAGTATAGTGTTGAAAATCAATATGTGTCAGCATGTCAGGTTTAGATATTTTCAATTTACTTCAGAGTGTATATCAAGAGTTTTACAAAGAAGAAAGCAGCAGCGATGGGGGCAGTCTCTATCAACTTAGAAACCTAATCAACAGGAGAAATGTATCTGGAGCAGAGCAGGTCACTAAAGATTTCAGGTAATAGATATGTTTGTATTATCTTTATGTTTAAAAACATAATTTTTCCATTTTACGTTTGCTTAGATACTTTTATGTTGGCCAAACAAGATTATGTGCAATTTGTCCAGCTATAAGCAAGATACAAAGCTCAAAGGATTTTCTTTATTACCTATTTAGGTCACACATGAACTTTGTGGTGGATGCAATGAGTGGATATGTGGTTGCAGCATTTATGAGCCTACACAGCATGAATGATATGGATGACAAACCTGGCAGCTTTCCATTATTCTCCCTCATGAATGAAAATCAGAAAACAGACTGGTTATATGATCAAGCCGATTTAGTAATGGATGTTCTAGGAGTTAAAGATACAACATATATAGATGAGCTAAACGAAAACATCAAGCAGTTAGATATAGACTGTAATAAACTTTGTGAAATGAAGAGTGCAACTGGTTTTCAGTGTGCATTGTGTGACAAACACTATGTAACAGAGGGCCACTTCAGGAATCATCTTAAAAAGAAGCATCAATGGCAGTTCCATGAGAGTACTTTGACAAAAAGATCCGACAGTGTTGTATCAAGTTTTATAAGGATGGCTCTATTGCTAGTCGACACTTGTGATGCCTACAGGATGGGAGACGGTGAACGTTGTCTTCGGAATGCTAAATTTGAATGGATGTATGCAGGTGCGCTTGGACATACAAAATATAAGTTGTGGCTGTGGAGATATATTGCCTACATTGTTGCGATACTCAGCCCAAAAGAAAGTTTCGAATATAAATGGAACATATGCCAGAATTTGATGGGAGGAGTGGACCAAAATATACCGAATGATAACTGTGTGGAACTACAGATCAAAAAGATAAAATCTCAGCTGAACACACAGGGTTCAAACAAGTCTTTCAATTCTGCCAAGGTAGTTACAATGTCCACACAAGTTATTGATAATATGAAACAAAAACTTATGCAAGTAAACAATACAGTGAGAGCTGGGAGGAAAAGACCACAGGTGGACAAATCTGTGGATATCGGTCGAATTGCAGAATGTGTACTCAAAAATGGACACGGTGTTGTAAAGGATTGGCCATCGTTCAGTAAATTTAAAGACCCACTATCCAAGCTTGATCCTAAATCCTTGCATCAGTGGATGGACAAGCAGAAGAAAATTGCTTCTAAATCACTGCAGTGAAATGTTAACATTGGTCCTTTTTCACCTAGACTCTCTTGTATGTTTTGACTGAATATACATGTCCATATGTTATGTGTTAACACACAATATCAATATTACAAAACTTATTGCATTGCAGTATCTTATTATCAATTATGTGATATGAATCAGAACTATTTCATTGATACACATATCTGACTGTATGAATATGTTGCAGTGATTTTCAAATTAACTTATAATTTATAAGGATTAAAATCTCTAATCCTTGGTAATCGTAAAGTTGCAATGTTTACTTTGACCAATAAGTATGACCTTGTCCTTTATGCTAAAGAAAATAAACCAATTCAATTTTATGTTGTTGCTTTGAATGGGTCAATGCATTTGCAATTCCTCTTGGGTAATTTCTATACCATGTACCAGGTAATGAAATACATGTACTAGAAACTCTTCCAACAAAAGATATTTCAGTTGGAAAAAATCTGGTAATCCCTATTTAATTTTGAAAAAAAAATGCATGCAAGTGTATTAAAATATTTTACTACATGTACTTTTATTAGGACGAAAAGATATCGCACAAAAAAAAATTAATTTGAAATTTCATCGCTCCCAGTTATTTTTTTCCATCTGGAATAGCCTTTAGCCTCTTGAGTAATTTTCAATGTCAAACAAGTTGCATTGGATAAAGTAAAGAAATAAATCTGTCTAATACAGGAAAAAATGTATGGAAGGGTTAGAAGGCACTTTTTATATGTTTTTTTTTTAAGGTAGGGGAGGGGAAATATTTAAATGTGAAGGTGGGGTAAAATGGAAAGTGCCTGTCCCTTTACATTTATTCTTGGAATAGCCACATTTATTCTTGAAATAGTCAAGAAGAAAAACTAGAAACATTGTTTCATTCAGCTAAATCCTTCCATGATTTCTAGTTCATCTGTTATAAGTTGAAACAGGAATAGACATTAACAGTTACTAAATGCAAGTGTTTAGAATTATTAAAGCACGAGTATACTGTGTAGCAAAAAATATATTTAAAAAATCCAGTTCACCCCTATCCATAAAAAAGTAAGGGTTTTTCTTTCAGAGGAATGTGCCCCCCCCCCATATCCTTCCTCTAAAATTTTTTAGCAACTTAATTTTTGAAAAGCCATTTAGAATTAATGTCTATCCCACTAAAAACAAGTTGTGAAATCAATGTTCAAGTGATAAAGAACAAAGTTTAATTCATAGATTTAAATGGTTTATATTACATGTACATTGTTTTAAATTTTATAACAGTGAAACATTGGAAAAAAGCTTTCTTACTCCAACTCTGGATATGTATCATCTATATCAAGTACATCATCACTTTCTAAGTCTGTGCTATCTGACATGCAAGAGTTGTCATCACTAGAAACATCATCACTTTGAAATAAAAAATATGGATGTTGATACAGTTCACAACAGTCACCACTGCAATTACAATTTTGGGAACATATATCACAACATAAATGTTTTACAAGTTCTACATTAGGAAGCGAATCATATGATTCCAATATTTGAAGTCTACGACACTTATCTTTATTTTCAATATATGTCTTCATGTCAGCTTCAAGTTTATGAGTATGTCTACTATTATAAAGAAGGAGATGTAAGGACTGACTACCATCACGGCCAGCACGACCAAGCTGCTGAACAAAGCTATCCATATCTTTAGGAGGACTATAATGTACAACATTGTTTACTCCTTTGTAATTCACTCCCATACCTGCAGCACTAGTAGCAATTAAAACTCTAATATTTCCATTATCATCATTCATGTCCTCTCTAATTGTTTCCTTAACATTTTCAGATGTACATGAATGAAACATATTAACAAATTCCATTACAGAGTTGTCTAACACCATTAAAAATGCAGTGTATATGTCTGCACAAATTTTTATGCTTGAACAAAAAATAAGTGTTCTTGGACAGTCTTTCTTTCTCGTAGATAAATCATGTGTCAACCAGCAAAATGTTTCATCGATGGGCACAGTGTTTTTTAACTTTTGAACAAATAACTTTATGTTCTCTCTATCAGGACTGTCAATAATGTCCACACAGTTGTTTAAAGCCAGTCGCTTCTTAATCACTTTTCTTGCCTCCTTGCTAGCAGTGGCTGTAATCACTAGGGCTGGACAACTTATCAATGACCTGATCTCACCTGTCCGTGAAAACCATTCCCTGAAAGCTTGTCCATGTTTTGTATTTTCACCCCTAAAAATAAATTAATAAAAAAAAGTAAATACCTCTTAAGTTAAAAGTATGGTACATGTACCAGTAATACAAATCCTACACACATTCAATTTTTTATCTTTAATTTTTGAAACTTGGGCCAAAATAATGAAGCACTCTGAGACCACTGCATGAGCAGTATATATTCCCTACCGGAATCCCCCATTCCTCCCATTTCTTACTATTTATTAGTCCCCTACAGGTTTCACCGTAGCCTTCCACGCTTTTTTCCTCTAAGCGTTTAAGGAATAAATTAAACTTCCTATGTAGGTTCAAGTTGTCAAACTACAGAACAACTTTTGTTTCGTTAGATCGACAGATGATATCCGAGAAAAATAATTATTTACATACCATATTATGGGGATCAAAATATAAGAAACAATAAGATATCCACCTTCAAGTTATTGCCACAGATTTCCTTGGCAAAATAATACTGTTTGCATTCATATAATTTAATAAGTAATTAGTATAAATTAATTTGGCCGAGGTGTCAACATCTTGGTGTTGCCAAGGTGGCAACACTCATTGGCCGAAGTGTCTGTCTGCCAATCAATATCCCCCTTCAAAAAACACCTCTCCCTCTTTTGAATTTGTTATGCCATTGCCCTTTCAACATAACTTGTAATAACTACTGTTTAATATTTTTATATACTTACCAATGAACAAGAGTGTGGGCTTCATCCACAACGAATAATCTAAAGGATTTGGATCCTGACAACATATCCCGCCATTTATCGTTCTGCAGTATAGCTTCTGGTGACGAAAAGACAAATTGGTATTTACCGTCGAGTATCGAGACATCCTCAGACTTGTCTTTGCCAATGAATGTGGCGGAAAACCCCTTTGATGCTAAAAGATCCGTCTGTTCCTTCATAATGGACAAGAGGGGACTGATAATAAGAACTTGTGGTTGCACATCCAATGAATTGCTATATTCATAAAAAATAGGGAAGGCCATGTAGCACAAAGACTTCCCACCACCTGTCCTAAGAGAGAGGAACACATCCTTCTTTGCCAAAAGACTGTCGATAGCTTTTTCTTGTTCTGCGCTTAATTTCTCTACTTCAAATATTTCCTGCAATGTTGTTATGCTGGGCGCCGCCATTGTTACTGTACTTCCAAATATCGTCAGTAAGGCGTTCAGTGATTGGTTTGATATTTTCAGACTCTCCGAGTAAAAACTTGCTCGGGTGCAATTTGATTGGTTTATTAGGTTCATGCATAATTCATGAGAATCACGCGAACTAACTTCGAGACAACCACGGGTTTGAGGAAACTTGTGGACTCAAAACCGTGGTTTGCGACGATGGAATCGAGTGAATAATTCATGAAGTGTGTTTTTCATATCTTAAAAATGAACTTTTAGCATAAGTAGTCCGTCAATTTTATTTTAGTTGTTAGAGCGCTCAGTGGAACCAATACATTAATAAAGCAATATTTAGACAGGCCAAAATGTAATTTTGTTTTTACAATGTACCCAAAAAGGATACATATTCTAAATTCTGATATTTTTTTCATTTCATCCTATCTATGCAATTTTGTGATGTATCATAGTTCTGATAATGTTGGATGTACCATACAATTGAATTTCATTTTTGTAGATTTATGTTCTCATGGCTATACGAACTAGGAAAAAAACGTTAGTAATAAGCGTCGTAGCACAAAAAATATAAGCGCTTGACAGATAAAAAAGATACAGCAAAAATGAAAGTTCTTGCTATTTAGTATATAAAATCATAAATTTGATCTTGTTGGCATAACCGTAATAGAAATGAAAAAACCCAGAGACGAAAACAAAGTTGCTGGTCAGAAAAGACAATTAAATTAATCAAGTGATATTAAAATTAGGGGAACCCATGCCAGTTATCTACTTATCTTTTATAACTAAGCATATTCAGTACATGTATGCATACTGTAATAATTTCTTAATCATTATATCCTTACCAGACTTCCGTAGTTATATCAAAAACATTGACAAATTGAAAGTTAAAAACATGGCGACTGAAAAAGAAGTCGGCCTTGCTGAAATTGTACGATACCAGTGTGATGTTCATGAGAAAGACTTGGTACCATTACTTTGTATAGACTGTGAATGTCCGGTTTGTTTTGAATGTCTGACAACTGGCCATGTTGGACACAAACTGGGTAAACTGTCTGAGTGCATAGACGATAAAATCAATCAGCTGAACGACACAGTGCAAAAGAATGACTCCACATGTTTTGATTTAAAGAAAATTGAGGAAAATCTACAGAAAAGACGACAACAAGTGAAGAAGCAAGTTGAAGCGATGGTGCAGCGAGTCACAGTCAGAGAGGAGGAAATAGTGAAAGAAGTTAAAAATGTCTGCCAGCAGACGATTGATCAAATAACAAACCTAGCAACGGAAATCGAAAATCCAATGGCAAGTGAAGAAACTATTCTGAACTGTCTAAAAACTTGTATCTTATTTCGAAAGGATAGCGATGAAGATTGTATCAAGTGCTTCTATTTCTACAATAAATTGAAAATGCTTGGCCAAAAATATGGTTCTGAAGATCAAGAGGGTTTGTCATTTACAATGGTTACACGTGAGTTTTCGACTGATAAAATTTTTGAGCTTGCCGGTGTCATTGGGACTGATGAACAATCGTCATCTGATGAAAACCTGGAACAGAAATGCGACGTACCAACAAATCCTCACGAAGCGAACAGCATTTGTAAAGATGACATTAAAGCCATTCAATACAAGAAAAAGCTTACAGAAGGATCAATTGATAGCATTATATTACTTTCAGGTGATAGAAGTATACTTCGTAGCAAAGATGCGATGTTTCATCAATCAAATACAGATATAGAAAAATTGGTTGATAAAATTGAACATTTTACGTATGTACCCGAAACAGATGAAATTCTTGTAATTCTGAGAGGTCAGTTAAAAATCTATAGAAGAACAATGTCAACAAAAGGACGACTCATTTTTTTAATGAGCTTTGACTGTTATTCAGTTTCTTGCATGGGACATGATGCTTCTGCATATCTTGTAGTTGTTTTGAAACAATTTGTTACTGCGAATGACAAAAGGATAGGATTCTCCGTTACAGTATTTGTACCATAGACGACACTGGCTGTTATTTAAAGCCACCTCTATTATCTAATTCTTCAAATATTACGGGAGGTCGAATGAAAGTTCACAAATCCTCATTTTTGATAACGGATACTAATAAAGTTTTTGTGACGAAAGGATTGACTTTTGATAGTTTGTTTTCATACAACGGAAGTATTGGAAATAAACCAGCATCGACGTTTTCCCCTGCCGATGTATGCACAGACCTGGATGGTAACTTCCTTGTCCTTGATTCTCATGACGACACTGTGCATCTTCTGGATCCAAAGGGAAAGTTTCTACGGATCATCATGTCTGCCGAAGATGGATTGAGTGGTATTAAATGCATCACTATGGATGCGTTTGGGTGGTTACAGATAGGATGTAAAGATGGCATGCTGTATTTTGTGAATTATCAACATTTTAAAAGTACAACTCGAAAAGAACGATGTTTACAGAGACAGAAGGCAATGGAAGCAACAGACAGTTTGGAAACTGAAGAGAAACCGGACACGTTTAAATTATTAGAGACAAACTGATAAACCAACAGTTTGATAGTAAAACACGCACTTTGTACATGTACACTTCAATAGACATAATAATTGCTTATTGAAAATTAGCTCATGTGCTGGCATTTATTGGTCTTATGACAATAGTGTTTACATGAAGATAAATACATATAAAATGGAACGTTTTAAAATAAGAAATAATATTGATCACACACCGAAAGTTGTTCAATAAGGGAATGAATTCAGTAGAATCAGTAGAAGCTTTACACATTTTTACGAATATAAATCGGATGGGACAGTTGAGTCTTAATAAAACGCAAGGCACTAACCGTGTCAACCCAGTTTAATCTATTTGTAAAAATTGATAAGCTATTCAGGATGAACATTGATTATTTTTTAAGTATTGATCTAGAAATGATTTGTTTCTGTATGCGCTTCAATAGCACTGACATACAAGTTATTTAAATGTTTGAAGAAAAGTTTTTCAATATACAATTTAATATTTGCAGATTAAATATACTTTTTAAAGATCTTGTTAACAAAAGGTCAGCTTAACAAATATACAACTGAAACTCATGGGCTAGAATAATGAGTTAAAGGAACTTTATGCTGTTGGAATAACTTTAAATGCCACATCCTAAGTAATATGTATGAATTGAAATTTTGTGGAAAAGAATTTTTTTCAAATGTTGTTTGAAATACTGAATCAATAGTTAAAAACATTAAAATGCTTAGATATTACATGCAACTCTGCCGTTAGAACTTAATTTATTATATTTAAGATTTACACTGAACCATATTTTTCAAAGATTTCATCTGGTTGTATGGCATTTTATTAAGTATAGTAAGTTTAATCAGAAATCAAAATGACTGTTACTAGTACATGTATTACAACGCTATATTCTATTCATATTTATTCAAATGTCATTATACGATCATTTGATAAGATAAGATAAATTATTTCATAAATTACAATCTGTATTATACATGTATGGAAAAATTTATATCCCACGTAAATTGTTTGAACAGCTCTTTTTAGATAAGCACTATTTAGATTCAAAGACAATGTTACACAGTCTTCCCATATTAACTGATTTATAAGATTTATAAGATCATTTGAAGAAAGTATGTCATATAATGATAAGTATTATACACATAGATACATGACTTGATCAAGTACATGTGTCCAATTTCTTTCAAAATGATCGTTATAACTTCATAGCCCAATGAAATGAGAAATGCGCATACATCAGATTAACATACTAGTATCCTGTAAAAGCCTGTCAAATTGAGCAAGGAAAATAGGTATAAATTATAACTAATACACTAGCAAATAGAACATTTTATTGAAGGAAGAACCTAGAAGTATGTCGTTAGTCCATGTAGATCACTGTCTCACGCTCTTACAACTTGCTGCAGAGGTAACAAAACATCGCTTACTGTGTGCATATGGATGTGCGAGGTTTTTTGTGTATAAGGGTGTAATCTTTGTATACAACATGTGGTGGACACGAATTAAAAAAAAATATTTAGTACCCTCATTATTTTTGCTTTTTTTGCAATTATAAGTAGTCTCCCTTTGAGTAGCGCACATCCGAAATGTCAGTAGTTACCAAAAAGGTTAAACTTGTTGATACAATTACAAGCATGTTGTAAATAACATTAACCTAATTAATATATAGCATTCATAGATGTATACTGAATGCAGGGAAATATTCGTCCTAGTTTAATTTTCGCCCCTGCCGCCCTCGTTCTCAGCATGTGAATATGAGACTAAGCGAATTCAAAACATTTTTAGAATAACTTTTAAGTTAATAAACATTATCTCTCTTAGCCGTGTCTTGGAAATTAAAACTGAGCGACACCGTTTTGCAAGAGTAAAAGGGTGAACAAAAAGCATACATATGGAGCCAAAAAACCCACAGTGTATAGAGTTTATTAACGATTTAAACAAAAAAATGTCAAGTATAAGCTCAGCTCTTATTGTTATTATTTGGATTGTAATTTCAGTTACAGAGTACAGCATCTTTTAAAAAGTTAACAGAGGAAAGCTTTTATCATAATGTAATTCATAAAATGCGTACATAGTTATTTACCAATGGAATCCCTGCAATAAAGGGAATTATGTGTGCTTTGTTGATGTTGTTGTTGTATGTTACTTATTTGAAAATGAAAGGATCATTTTCACAGTTTTGGCAAAGTCTTTTTGAATATTGGATGAACTTAAGGTTCTAATAATACAATCATGAAAAAAAATACCAGTGGTACAGTTTAAGATTTTGCATTTTTGCATATACCTCTTCATAAAATTTGTATCATTAATAGCTCAGCCCCCCCCCCCCCCCCCCACACACACACACTTTTTGAAAAGTTAGACGTAACCTCACCACCCCCGCACGGATTAGGAATTTCATGATTTTGGAAAAAAAAAATTTGGTAGGACAGATTTTTTCGGAGTTATAGGTATATGAGCCCCCCCCCCCCCCCCCCCCCCCCATGGATTAGGATTTTCATGATTTTGGGAATAAGCCTTTTCTTTTGTTGCGTGTCAAAATTTCTGATGACCAGTCTAGCCCCCCCCCCCCTTCCATTTGCTTCCGACGACACTGTGTTTGAGAAGATCATCTACTTGAAATAATGCATTAATTATATAAATATATACATGTATTATCATTGGTCAAGGGTGTACTTTTTAATTGTTTATTTTAAAGAAAATATTCTTTTTTATACCCTTCTTCACTAACTCAGAAAAAAGTGTCATGCAAAAAGCATGACCTGTTCAAAAACTAGGAAGACAATCCACTATGCCTAATGCAACAATATATAAATAGTGCCTGTTTGGGAGGGTAACAGTTGAAATTGACACCCCGAGAAAACCATTGTCAACCGACGCGAAGCGGAGGTTGACAATGGTTTTCGAGGGGTGTCAATTTCAACTGTTATCCTCCCAAACAGGCACTATTTATTTTTTTATACTGAATGTCTTTTTTAA
Source organism: Magallana gigas (assembly GCF_963853765.1). Classification (NCBI taxonomy): domain Eukaryota; kingdom Metazoa; phylum Mollusca; class Bivalvia; order Ostreida; family Ostreidae; genus Magallana; species Magallana gigas. Next base: position 29,774,909 of record NC_088861.1, read on the forward strand.
AACTTTTAAGAAAATTTTACTGCTTTTATATAGGAATAACGTGAATTCTACAGCGAACCGTACGCGCATAATTTTCGCGCATGTAATATTTTTTAATGTTACCCGTTGCCAAGTGCGTTGCTAACGCTGAGGGTAATAGTAAGTATTATTAACTGCGTCTTAACCAATCAGATTTCAGTATTTAACATGAAAGTATAACAATAAGATTTATTATTATTGGCCAAAGATGTACTAATTTTTATTTGTCTTTTTTGTTGGTAATCTATTTAATATACTCTTCGTAGGCAACACAAAAGTAAACAAAAGGCTTTAAGGTAGTCCATCCATAACTAAGGCATATTTAACAATTTTGATGGATCTATACTACATCAAATACGTATTTTAAAGTTATTATGAGACTGACATAAACCAATTAAACTCGGGAGTATGTATGTGTTCAATAGAATGAACTTTTGCACTCAAAACTTTTTAAAGAGTTGCCCGCCCTTTAGATACATTTAATGGTAAAACATGAATTATTTTAGCATTTTCGAAAAAAAGGGAAACCTTTGCAACTTTTAACCAAGAGAAATGTGAGAAAATTACTTGTACTTAAATTATAATTTAAACTGCATTTTTTTTCCATTGATTTCAATGTTAACTTCAACATTTAGTAATTTTTTTAATATTCAATTTTTTTTAATTTCAAAGGTAAATCTTTATTTTCTAATAAACCCCCTAAAATCTAACTAAGATTTTAAGATTCAAACTTGCAATTTATTAGATATGAAATATGATAGTTATGGATGGACTACCTTAATCCTGACCTCTAATGATATAATTGTATTTTAAACGGTATAGGGCACGAAGTGCTCTGGACTTAATAATTCGTATCTGCCATTCCCATTTATACAATGAGTTAGAGTTACCTATTTCTTTTTCCAATTTGGAGTTATCTCCCGTAGCACGAACTCCTTTTACAAGTTAAGGTAAAAACAGTGTTTTTGAGGTAAACAAAAGACGTCGAAGCGATGAAGCAATATTGTTCTGCGTCGGCAGGCAGGTTCAGAAAAGCCGAAAACATTTTTTTTAGGCAAACAATGTTAGGAAGATTTTAAATCACCATTTGTATTTCTTAAAACGTTACTATTGACCGTGATCAAAAAGATTAATGGAAGAGAGGGGGGAGACCTACCTAAAACCTACCCTTACATAATCATCATATCTACAAGCAAAAAAAAAAATGAAAGAAAATAATAACTTCGATAATTTCAAATAGGCAAAAGAAATACAGTAGTTTGCCAAACGTTTTATTCATTAATTTTTATATCTGTTGTAAGATATTGTGTACAATACACATAATTAAATGCATTATAGATATTAAGAGCCTTGTAGACAATAATTATTCATTTCAAATTGAACTGCCACTATTACCAAAGTTTTAATGGTGTGAAAGGCAACAAAACCAAGGAAGGTAACTTTATAATAGAGAAGATAATTTTTGAGATTCAGACTCTCTATACATTATAAGCCGTAAGTTTCATTTTCAGTTTGATATCATACTAAATCAATTTACAATTATGATCATATAATTTACAATCACATATCTCATTAATGAATAAAAAATGCTTACTTTAGACATTAATTTTTTGCGACTTATTACTTATCTTTCTATTGATATCAATGTAAAACTGAAAATGTATATTTTTGGAATTATTGTTTTACATGTGATAAGGATAGAGAGATGAATCTGTTGTGCTTGTAATTGCATATGATATATTATATTCACATAAAAATGCAATGTAAAATCTACAAGAAATTTGTACTGAAACTATGAACGCCAATGTCCTTAACAAACTACTTAGATATCAATTTATGATACAGTTTCAAAATTTTGAATTTAAGGTTCAAAATTTAAATCCACCAATGAAATCAGAGAAAACACTTACTATGTAGATCGTTGACTATTAATGATATAAATTTTATTGCATTAGTGGATGGTTAAGTTCATTATTCGTGTCTTCTGCTTATGCCTCTGTTTGCTATAAAAAGAAATATCAGAAAGATTATTTAATCAGCTTTTATTTACTTTGCGTTTCCAATTATTTTAGTTTAATAAAGTTAATCTTTTAGGGACTGGCTTAAAAGAACATTGACTTTTTGCAAGTCTGCGTATGAAACCACTACAAGATAAAAAGTCATATATGGTACATAATTAAAAGACTAGATTTGAAATAAGTTTCAAAGCAGGGAAACAAACTTTGTAAAAAGAGATTGTTATTAGATATTTTGCTCTAAATCATTTAACATTTTTTCCAGATTTATCTCGTTTTGTTGCATTTCCTTTTATTTAAAATAAGCATAAAATTATGATATTATTTTGCCTCCAACATCTATGATAAGGTACCCAGAACAAACTTATCATTAACAATAAAGAATTGGAAACCCATGTTGAAACCGATTGATTTAAAGAATAAGAAATCTTTTTTTTTAGTATTATGAGGTGATAATTTCGGTCGGGGCGTGAACAAATCTAATAAAGTCCGAAGGGCTTAATGATAGATTGATGTGTAAAAGGGAATATGCAAAGAAGCATAATTAAAACCAGGACTATATACATGTATTACATGCATAGTTATATCAATAATGATTGAAATGCATCCACTAATGCAATAACAAATTGTATTATTTAAAGGTCAACGTTGTATTTATCTGGCGTTTTTCTCTTATACCAAAGGATGATATGGACTGTATCATTAATAGACACATAAGTATTCCGTTGATGATGCAATTACATTATCAACTGTAGGGAATTTGACAAATATAATGGAAACTTTATCTCATAAGTGGATACGGTATTACATGTATTATAAGTTATTAAACAGCAATCGCATGGGAAAAAAGGGGAGGGGGTATAATATTCGTGTTAATTTTTAATGAAAATAACTATGAATTTTTAGATTTCGTTTTATTCCATTCATGCACCATGTTTCCTATCAATTTTCACATCAATTCACAAAAACATATACTTTAACAAATCAACTAATTTGTAAATAAAGTAATGATCCACAAGTCGACAATTTGACCATCGATTTTGTAACTCACGCCACATCCTTTTAATTTCCCTCGGTGTATAGTGATGTCCTGTTATCTGATATCTGAAGTTATTTCCACAGGGACCACGATTGCGATATCCACAATTAAAACCTTTATTTTCTAATGCAACGGCACCAATATGTTTTCTACATAAACCTGTTATATATACGTCTTCAAAGATGAAATAAGGAACATTCCGTGTTGCCCGATATAGGTTCGAAATAATATCCCCGCTGATTAGATAAGCTGTTCCGGCTATATAATCTGGATAATAATCATTTTTATACTCCGATCTCGATATCTTCCATTTCGAAAATGCAAATCGGAATGGAGAAGCACCAGTGACTTTGCATCCAGATATAGAGTTTGTTTTCGGATGAACTTTTAATTCGTTTAAAAGTCTCGGAAGATTAAGGAACATGTCGTCATCAATTTTCAACAGATATCTTACTCCTTCACAGTTTGTCGAAGCCCATCGTAGCAACGCTATAGATTTTTGTGACAGATTTTCATATGTTTCCAATATTTCCTCGAACAAAATATCATTATAAATAGAATTTTCAGTTTTTGCAAGGCTCTGGTGAACAGTATCTTTACTTTTGCCTAACATGAATTTCAACAGAACAGTAGGTTTTGTTGTTGAAACGTTTCCCCAAGTTCTGCGGATAGCGTCTCTCTGTTCGAAGTTTGACACAGCGCTTGGGACCATGATGAGCAGGAATACATCACCGTTACTACATGATCTATGAGGTATCGGCGGCGTCCCCAACAGGCCAGATTCTACGTAGGCCTGTAAGAGTTTGTAGGATGTTTCATCTGCTCTCTCTTTTGTTTCTCGGAAAGGTAAACAAACGATGTATGTTAAAATATATATGATTGCTGCCCATTTCACAATGTATGTAAATGTATGTGTCCTCCTTTGTAAAGCTTTCATCTGAAAAGAAAAATCACAGTCATTACATTTATCTATCAAATTTTCTTGTAGACGACATGAACATGCTTAATGTTGGAGGATATTATGATTATGTTGTAAATATGGATTTAAGGTGGTTCATTATATTTTGAAATAGTTTCTTAAATCAGCTGTACGTTACTCAATTAGAATGATATCATGATGGATAATAAGTACAGGAGTCAAATGCGCAATTTTTTTTGCAATTATGGATAAAATAAAATATTTTCAAAACTGAACAAAAGCCCCAGGAGGACTCGAACTGATAATCTGCGGTTCACAAGCTCGCTACTTTAACCACTGAGCTATGCCGATATTCAAATAAGCTGATTGATACAAACAATTTAACAAAACTTTTTATTCGCCATCCTGCGACGTAGTGTCTTCAAAAGTATAAGAATAGGTGTAGTGAGGCACCTTAATGATGAAATACAGCTTTAGAATTTTGATAACTTTCTTTCATATAATGCTTTAAATCATAGTGAATATCATACTTTAATTGTGAAAAAAGCCTTGTTTTTGTTTCTAATACCCACCCATTGTTAAGATATGCTTTTAAAATTTATAAAAACACAAGAAAACAAGTTTTAGCCAACTTCTTCCGAGTATAGGGCTTCGTTTTAATTAATCAAATCTTCTTCCAGGTCAGACTACATGATTGATAGGGTGTTTTATATTTATGCTATGAAAAATGTTTTCAATTTTTTACAAAAGAAGTTAAGAGTAGACATTTTATCATCTCTAGGTAATCACATTCATATATTTACATTTGCAAATAATTTTCCTTATATGAACCTTTAGAAAAGCGAAAACGTTCAATTCTGTATGAATGTTTTCGTCACGTCACAATGATCATAGCACGCGCTTATCGCTTGTCGCTTGGATTATTGTAACCATAAAATCTCGGTAATTTTAACAGTTCTGAACGATTTGTCTATTTCAAACGTAAATATACGTAATAAACAGCAATATTAAAAAGTTCACCGGGATATGAAGTTGGTTGGTCATGTGATCAAATCTACTGAGAAGCCCTTTGGGCTTCACAGGATTTGATCACTTGACAAACCAACTTCAAATCCCGGTGAACTTATTTAATTGCTGTTTATTTCTTAATTGAACGCGCAGAATACACATCAAATTGCACTAAGTTAAAATGAAAGAGGATAACGGTTGCGACCCCTCATTTCTTTAATTAGTTTAGGAAAGATAATAAAGATGTTTACCATGTAGTAAGGTAAGCATCAGCGGGCATGCACAATGATAACCAATATTTGGATGACAAATTTTTTTTTTGTGTAAAATGCAGTATACTTCAATATCCAATATATTCAAATCCTTGAATTTTCTTTCAAATTTCTGATTCAATTCATTGTTGTCATATAATATTTCGTTTTGTTGTCAAATTGAGATCAAAGCTCAGTAAATGCTTGCTTTATTAAAAAAGAACGATCACAATATTTCATTTGATCTTTGATATCTCGAACGTTGATTTCTCGATTACAATAAATATGTCGAAGTGATTTGTTAATCCCAACCACTTATATTTTGGTACTTTTGTACCCTTGATATCTCGAATACCTACTAGACTTTTTTAAACAGTCCCATCTAGTTTGACTGATGTAGTTTTAAACAGATAACTTCTGATCGGATCTACACATATCAAACAGGTCCAACTTTTAGCACTTTGATCATCATACGTAGAGCTTGAACTGAGCATCTCGTTTTGTAATAGTCTTGGTTAATTGCATTGCATAAGGAGTTCAGCCCATATTAAGCTTGAAAATTAAAGTTGAAATTTGTTGTATTTTTATCACAATTAAATTTGGCCCTTCTCGGTGTCTACCTGTATGACGTTACATAATACTACTCTATAAAGTAATTCTTTCCCCATAGCGCATCTTCTGAAAAGCGTAAAATAACGTGATTTATTTAGGCATTGAATGTTTGTGTTTGGATGTTGTCTGTCCTATAACACACCAAGCCATGCAGACCAATTTATTACGCTCTTATAAATTGGTCAGGGATATGAAACATATATGGAAAAGCCATGTTAACATGTTATTTACCTTACTTCCGCGTCTTAAAATATAGTTCCAGAAACTTTAAATTTTTTTTATTGACGAATAGATATGATTAAACGATTCCATTACAAATCAAATTGGTTATGTAAGTCTGAACGGTTCATTAAGTCTTAGAATGCTAAATATACCCAAGACGCGTGATGACGTTTATACTCCTGGCGTATAAAATAGCTTATTGTATTCAATGGAAAATATTTACATTTGCAAATATGTTTCCTTATATGAACCTATAGAATAGCGAAAACGATCAATTCTGTATGAACTTTTTCGTTACGTCACAATGATCATATCACGCGCTTATCACTTGTTGCTTTGATTATTGTAAATATAAAATCTCGGTAATTCTAACAGTTCTGAACGATTTGTCTATTTCAAACGTAAATATACGTAATAAACAGCAATGTTAAAAAGTTCACCGGGATATGAAGTTGGTTGGTATGTGATCAAATCTACTGAGAAGCCCTTTGGGCTTCACAGGATTTGATCACGTGACCAACCAACTTCATATCCCAGTGAACTTATTAAATTGCTGTTTATTTCTTAATTGAACGTCGCATATTTCCAATACACACGTAAGGGGAAATCTACACTGAATGTAAATATAAAGTAAAGTTAACGATGAGCATTTAACTCTTTTCATCGAAATGTAGGTCAGCTTTATCCTAAGGAGTTTTTGGGATCGTTCATATCTTTAAGGTGGTATGGGACATCTGTCAATATTAATGTGGATTAGAACCTACGACTTAATGACAGATTCGTGGATAATGCACTATCACATCGCAATGCGCTCTTAAAGAACAAATTTAAGACAAAGAGAAAAATTATGAAGAACTATATATGATATGGGCCTAAAATGGCCCCCTAAAATGATCATAAACAATTTACTGTACTTCTTTGTTTTCTTTGTACAGATATATTTGTGATGTTTTTACATAATGTTCATTTTGATTCAACTGCCCACAATTTAGAAATATGACATCGTAAAGACAACATTTTCCCGCCATTTTTGCATTTTTAGCATAAAACAGCTTTGTTTTCAAGCAGTTGTTCTTTCAGAAAACATAGAGCACATGCTTGAACAAGCAAAATATCTTAATCAGAGATGTATCTAGCCAAGGCTAATAAGTGACAAAAAATGTTCCTTGTTCAAGCATGCGCTCTATATTTCCCATTCAGAAAAAGATAATAAAAATGTCAATTTTTGACTGATTTTGATTGAATTATAGGTATAGCGTCACTTCTGACGTCACATACTGCCAATGAGTGCAAATAAATCAAATAAATAGGTGAACGTATATTTTACATCAACTCCTCTAAAATATAACATAACATTTTATTGTACCAGAAACACTTTAAAAAAATGGCGAATAATGGGGGCCAAATTTAACTCTTATCATATATAGTCCTTATATTTGATTTTATTGTTTATTTCCTACATTATCTTTAAGTGATTATATGATCGTGTTTGTTTTGTTTACTAGCAATTGACTGTGTGTTTGGTTTTGCTTTAAATTCTTCATATCAAGCGAATCTTTTATATACTTCATTACTGCGTGCATTTTACATCTCAGTTAATGCACCTACTCAGTATTACATGTATATCTCAATTCAATGATATCATAAACACTAAATAATGAAATTGAATACAAAAATGCAATTCGTCAACAATTTAGCGGCTCTCCTTTTGATCACGCCCACAACATTTTACAAGCTCGTGCGGTGCAAAGGGCGCAGTAACGGATCACTTCGAAAACACTCGCTTTTCACATTCAAACATACAATGTACCGGTAGGAAATATTTAAAAAGAACATAAAGTGTATAGATATTGGTTTAGGTATGTATTTTCTTACATAACTTTCTAGAAGGAAAAGTTTTGTATCTTGTGCAGAATAACCAATACTATATCTACTCTAATGAATTAAAAAGGAACAACATGTACGTAGTATCAGTTTACGCTCTTTTTGAAAGTCAAAATTTTTCAATAATGGCACCACCATGAGGGGACCCCTCCCTGCTAAATTCAAACGTGTTAAGTTCCCATTGTTGATTATAAGATATAACCCCCTTGCACCCTCTACCCATGGCAAACAAAAATATTCTTTAGGACTCCCCCGCTAATGAGCTATTTATTGTGTTCCCATTGCAAATAAAATATTGCCTAAACCCCCGGGAAAAACTTTGTTTTTGCGCATGAACTCTATATTTTGCAGTTTGTTCGTCATAACTGTGGACACAAGGTCTGATTTATTATATACTAGTTTTCGACAGTTTTATTTTCCTTAAAAGAGAAAATTTCGTAAATATTTAACTTATAAAACTTGTTATTATTTTTCTGTATAACGATTTTTTTAATAAACGCGCATATTTCTCATAACAAACTCAGTAAATAAATATTTGTTTTAAATGCATGTATTCTGATTTTTCGTATTCAGTTACGGGTCACCCGTATGTACTAAGTATATTGTTTGTATAAGTAAACACACTTCACAAAATACAATGGCCATATTCAAAGCGTCTTGTTTTTTTTTTTCAAAATTCGATTAAGCATTTTTAAAAATTGTCTACTATAGATTCCTAATCAAACGGAAGGAATTAATATCGGCGTAAAATCACGAAAATCACGTCTCGCGGACTTTATAATCTAGCTTTTAATTTTCAGAAAGACATAAACTATATGAAATTACGAAAAAAATGTGGCGTTTGCGATTTTAATCACTTGCGATTGGATGTAAAATGTTTAAATCGAGAAATCAAATCGTGAATCGGAAAGCAAGCGATTTTAAATCAGGGATTTCCGCTTCCCTTTACGTTACTTATGTTTTGAACGGCGTAGCGTGGTTGATTTCAGGATAAAAGGGGGGGGGGGGTAAATAAGACCAAAACCATTTGGATGACACACCCTTTTCAATCATCTAATGACGTTGAAAATTTTAAGAAGATTTGGATACTGAACTTATGAATTTGTTTCATAAAATTTGATATTTTGCTTATTACAATAAACATGACCTAGACGAAATTTTTTATTAAAACTTTAAAAATTAACCCTCTAATGATCTGCAAAAAAAAGCATGCTTTCTCCAAACATAGTCGTTAGGTGGGAAAAAATTAAACTATTTTACTTTAACTAAACATTGTTTGATTAATATGAGTTTTTCAATTGGTGATATACTAGGAGATTCTGTACAAGAAAAGAATTTATTTTAGCTTTTTATAGGTGAATTTGATCATCACTCATATTGCCCGCAAGATAATACATTTGAAGGTCAGATTTAAAGAGCGATAAAGAGTAACGTCAGACTTTTTTTGTTAAATTGTCAAGCCAATTTAAATTTTAAAAAAACATCACCAGGAAGAAAGACCAAAATACGAGCAGGGATGGCGCAGTTTTGTCCAATGAAAAATATTCCTATTTTATGGTAATTTTATCTTCATGGCGAATTGATTTTTTTTAAATGGACTGGATTACCGTATTATAATACTAAGTCCGGCATTTCTATTTCAGATTCATTTCATCTGAACGAGGCTGCTTAGCAAAAACACGTCATTTATAAGACCACCTTAAAATAGTGAAGCAATAAATCTCACAAATAATCACTGAACTTTTCATTCAAAAGCACCTGAGAATGATATCCTGAAAAAGAATAGGCCAATGTAAATCTACAGACAACGAGTCCATACAGCGTAATTGAAGCCTAAACTAATGACGCTGTTTATTTTTCGTTAAATTCCTTAAGTTTTATCATTGTGTTTTAGAGGCAAAACCTTGAATTGTCTACCGACATCATTTATTAATGCATGTAAACTTCTAGAGCATGGCTGAAGAACTAGGTTTGAGAATTTTTTATATATGTTTGTGCGTATTCATCATTAATGATATAGACAGTGTGAGTGTTGAGTAGCTCATATTAATATATTTAATCGATATTCCAAGGATTTCACTATGAAATAGAATTCTTTAAGCTTGCATTAAAGTAAATATAATGCAGTGATTGGTGATAATGATGATATATATATATATATATATATATATATATATATATATATATATATATATATATATATATATATATATATATATATATATATATATATATATATATATTCACACACAAGTATATGTATGCGTGGAGGAAAAGGATCATTGACCGCTTTATAATTATAATTAATGCATGAATTTAGGTAATCAATTTAGAAATGATAGACAAATTATGTTCATAAAGCATAAAAGATATATGTTGTAAAGACTAAAACCTTGCCAAAGAATGTAACGTTATTGTCTGTCTGTTTGTCTGTATGAAATATAAGCTAAATATGCCAAATGTTATCGATAGAAATATCAAAAAATTGTTCAAGTATGTTTTGCAGAACAACATTAATATATCATAATACACAAACTATCTGGGAGTCTGGTCTGCACTGAAAATTAGGAAGCTATAGTAACAGAACTCTAGAACTTTGAGTTATGAAAAATGTTCATTTTCTTCTTAAAAACTTTCCGCCACAAAATATATTCTTTTATTAAACTCTGTAAATATTTACTTTTCTTTTAACATTTTTTTTTTCAATATGGCTTTTTGGCATTGTAAAATATGAATAAATAAATATTTAATATATGATGCAGAATTTTTAGACCAGAGCTGACATAAAATAGTTACCATAAAAAAGAGAAACGAACCTCTTTAAGAAAACATAATCAGGATTTTTACCATGTAGTACTGCATGTGCGAGGGTCATCCAAAAAATACCAAGACTTTTGTTATAGCGTTGTTACTTTACGTCATATTACAATCAAATTTTAAAGACATACTTTAGCAATAAATTCTTACCAATTGCACATTTTATTTTTAGTTTATTCCGATTTATCAATAACAAATTAAGATTTTTATGATACGGCGCACGTTCAGTTTTAGCTTTTTATCAAAATATCATCATAGAAAATTTTGACCAGATTTTTGTTATATGGCGCCAAATCAAAAACAAAATTTATACCGGTATGCCAGTAAACTACGTAATATTACGTCATTTTATTTGCGGAATTATGACGTAATTTGTTGATCCGTTGATAAAAAAATCGGTGTTAGAAGACAGGTACTCCTAATTATAAAGGCAAAAAAAGATGACGTTTGACGACGTCACGGAGCAAAGAATGGCTGTAAAATTTGTGGTTGTGCTTGAAACACCAAAACAAACTGCAAAAATGATGGAAGAAGCAGGAAAAGTGCCCAAAGTGAGTAGATCGTTTGTAAATAAATGGCCTAGGCTGTTTTTGATTGGTAGAGACTCGGTACTGGACGACGAAAGGCCTGGAAGAATTGGCAACGTCATGGAAAGTGATGGACGCGTAACTGTTGCGGAACTTGCATCTATGTTTGATATCAGTTATGGTATCAGTTACAATTCTCACAGAATGTTCAGATATGTGAAGAGTTTCAGCTCTCTGGATACCCAGACTACTGTCTGAAGATGACAAAGCAAAACGAGTACAACTATCAAGTGCTTTCTTGAGACACTATACTAATGAAGATGTTTTTTTTTGAACGAATTGTCACAACTGGCGAAACATGGTTATAAAATTATGATTCCGCGACAAATTAAGCAACAGTCCTCAGCACGAAAAAGAAAATCATCACCACCTCCCCTTAAAGCTAAAGTTCAAAAGTCTGCAAGGAAAAACATATTTAATATATTCTTTATGGATATTTCTGGAATGCTACTCGTGCATGTAGTACCCTACGGACAAACGGTCGATGCAGAATATTATGCATAGGTTAAGATATTTCACTTCCTGTGTTTTTAGAACGCATTTCATTAGCTATTATCTTGTCATTGCACTTACATTAGGAAGACAATAGCGGAATACAGTTAAAATTTTCTCTTAAATATATATACTGTAAAATAATTTTAACCAAATCACCCGTGCATTACAATTAAAAAACCAAGTAAATTTTCAATATTGTCAAATAAAAATGATCATGACATTTTATTCCATAACAAGTACAATCATGTAATTTGGCGTGATATTGTCCATGAAATACGGAAGAAGCGGCCCGAAAAAAACCCACTTTCTTTTGCATCAAGACAACGCCCCTGCTCACCGTGCTGAAAGTACTATCATTGATTTAGATTTGTTTGGTTTTGATCGTGTAGATCACGCACCACTCAGCCCGGACCTAGCGCCGATAGATTTCAAGGCCTTTCCGACAGTGAAAGCTGAATTACGTGGTAGAAAATTTGAGAACACCGAAGAATTAGTTTATGCTAATCGAACAATTGTAAACAAACTAGATGACAGGTGGTACAGCAATGTCTTTAACGAGTGGGTCAAGCGCCATACTTTGTGTGAAATGCAGAGGCTAGTACTTTGAAAAGCTGTAAAACACAAGTCGCCGTGACGTCGGGTTTTGACGTCCCAGCGCTGATGAGGTTGCGCCTCGAATACAATACATGTGGATTTGAAATTTAAATATGAAGACCACCTTTTGATCAAATGCAACGAAACTTTACACATAAAATAAAAATACGTTTTGACAAATGATAATGTGGAAATCTTAAATTTTGTCGAAAAAATAAAGTCAAGAGGAACATTGTCCACGTATTTTTTGATTGACCCTCGTACCAGCGGACATGCATAATGATGACCGCTATTTTGATGACAAACCTTATTTTTGTATGATGCTATGTACTTCAATTATATAATTTTTCTGATTTTCTTTCAAATTACTAATCCAATTAATTGTCGTCATAATATTTCGTTTAATTGTCAATTTGATATCAAAGCTCAGTATATGCTTGTTTTAGTAAAAAAAGAACGATCAGTATATTTCAGTTGAACTTCGATATCTGGAACACTGATATCTCGAATATAATGTATATGTCGAAGTGATTTGTAAGTCCCAACTACCTACACTTTTTAAAAAAGTATTTTACCCCCGATATTTCAAATATCTCGAAGTATTTAAACAGACCAATCTAATTTGAGATAATAAAAGTTTGACTCGTGTAGTTAAAAAAAGATGCCTTATCATGCTCCATTATTGGATTTACATGTATACATATCAAACAGGCCCATTTTTTAACACTCTCTATACGTTGATCATCATGAGCAGATCTTTAACTAAGCATCACGTTCTATAATAGTCATGGTTACATTGCAGAAAGAGTGTAGTGCATACTTAGCCTAAAACTTAAAATTGAAATAGGTTCTTTTTGTATCACAACTAAATTTTTGCACAATTTTGTGTATACATGTATGACGTTATAGAATTATGCTGTATGACGTCATCCTTTCCCCCATAGCGCATCTACTGTAACGCTTAAAAGAACGTGTTCTATTTTTAGGCACTGAATGGTTATGTTTGGATGTTGTCGGTCCTAAAACACACCAAGCCGTGCAGACCAATTGGATACGCTCTTAGTCAGGGATATAAAACATACATGGAACAGCCATATTAACGTTTTAATTGGTTTACATAGTGCCAAAAACTTTGTCAAAAATCAGTTTTATTGTCAAATAGATATGATTCAAGGATTACTTTCTTTTAGTACATAACAAATTGGTTATGTAAGTTTGAACGTTTCATTTAATCTTACAAAAATTGATGTGCTTAAAACGCGTAATGACGTTTATATTTGTGTTCCTGGTGCATAAAGTAAAGTTAACGATGCGTATGTATGGAACGCCTCAACTGCCTTATGTAAATATTCTTCCTAATTTGATGATACTTTAACATTACATGCTGATACGTCAACATTACATGATGGTACTTTAACATTACGTGCTGATACTCCAACATTACATGATAGTACTTAAAAATTACATGATGATACTCTAACATTACATGATGATATTTCAAAAAAATGATGGCATTTCAGTATGCGGTGGTTCTAAATTAGCTATAAGCACCGTGATCGAGAATCCCTATTACGAAGAGAGTATAGGACTTAAGTCAAGCTAAACAACAGTTCAAACAAGTTTCGATTATTACCTCTTTTATTTCCTTACATAAAAATGGACACTTTTCGAACTCAAAAATCTATATTGCCAAAACTTGTGCCACTCAGATGAAACTGGGTTCTAGAGTGAAATGGGGCACGGCCACCTCCATTATATTTGTAAGAACCTGTGCAAAAATCTCTTTGTGTCAACCGACTCCCGAGTCCTCCTTGTTTAGGCACCTTCAAATTTCCAAATTCGATGTAAATTTTACAAGTATGTTTTGTGTCGTAGGTTGATTGTTTTAATCCTACAAGCGGGCGCCTTCAATTGGCGCTTGTTTGACCACCGTTTAGCCAGGCCTATTGCTTTTGGTGCTTCTACACCATAAAACAAGGACAATACTGTTCAAGGGACTTTTAAGGGAATCAGAGTTCGAGCAATCATCCTGAAGATCCGAGTGCATGCACATAGCAACATTTATTTGGAGGGGACATACCTATCACTTAATCTCGACAAGTAAATAAAAAATGTGGGAGGGGGTCAGTTGACCCGTATTTTAAATTATTTGATCTATTAATCAACATATGATCGAGTTTCCATATTTACATATGTGTTTTCACCTTGTTTAAAAAAAATAAAACGGTCAGTTAGTAAAAAAACCCTTGTATTACATAATGTAAGTTTCCACAAAAAGCGTCTTGGTTGAAAAGAGAGTAATTAACGAGGCCGGGTCTAATTTGTTCTGCCCTAGACTTTTGAATAAATTTTTTTACATGAATTTCTACTGATATAATTATTATTTTAAGATAAAAAAAAATAGACATTTACCACACCGTTTGTTTAAGGGGTCATCTCAAAGTTAGTTAATTTTTAACATAGGACCCTATGGGATTTTGCTTGAAATGTATCAATTTTTCACATTTTTTACATTTTTTTTTAAACTTCTGCCCTAGGGATTTCTTTCTCAGTTCTAAATATTAAAGTTATTGCTAAAATGCACCAAATAGTCAAATAAAAAAAACCTTTTACCTCCTGGTTTGTTCCAGGGGTCTTATGAAAGTTGTTTTTGTATGCCCCATTTCCCAGATTTGTCGGATTATGGCTATTTTTTATTTAACAAAGGCGGAAATGGTGATCTTTATAGTATTATTAAAACATTCAGACATATTTAAGTAATAAATAAACATATAACATCACATATTAAGGGTCATTAATATAAAATTTATGGTTACTGTCTCGAAATATATGAATTAAGCTATATTTAGGCGGGTTAAGAAAACGTGACAGAGGGCTTGGCTTGCTGAACCCTCTTCACGTTTTCTACCCGAGCCCAAATAAAGCTTATACTTCGAGACATTTATGTTTATTCCACAATATAATATCAATTTTACGCATCAAATGTGCTATTTTCAACAAATTTCGCTGAATATCTGCAGTTGAAACTATCACGCCATGGCGTCAACAAAGCAAAAAGATGACGTCACAATACAAATGAAACGCTGCGCGAAGGCGTGCGTACTCGTTCTGTACTCGGCCTCGTTAAAATGAGTTTGGCTTCCTGAAGCATTTACAGTGCTTATATTGCTTAATTCAGTAACTTAGCGCATCTGCCAAAATACATGTAAAAATGCTGGCACTGAAGAAGTACACAGTACAGCTCATAAGAGAGGGTCTCTACTGAATAAAAATAAATTCGGAACATACGATTAGTTTGGGTGCAATGTATTTAGGCATATGACAACTTATAAGATTGCGGACCCATTCATGCAAAGGATAAAGCATTGTATTGCATTGAATCTGATTTTAGCAGTAACTGTACTGTTGAACAAATCAGTGCTTGCTTTGCGCACTCCTACACGATTATCTCCAGGGAGAGCCCATCAATCCCCATTCGTCAATCTTACATGAATGGCAGAAGTTTTTGTTTAGGTGCTCTTTATATCTTTAATAAACCGCTCTGACCGAGACAGGGTTCTGAATGCACACTTTTAGACCAAAACTCCAATGGGGGACTTTTTGTTGCCCCTGATTTTTATGCACTGAGACCCAATGGTCGCTAAAAAGTCATTCTTTAAAATTGAAAACCGTTTTAAATAACAAAACTAAATCAATTGCAAATAGTAGGATTTGCTGAGTATCTTGATCCAAACTAGTATTGGTGGACCTTAGTCTTATCAATATCTGAAACAAAGAAACAGCCCAGTGTTAAAAACTTTACAGGCATCCACGTGTTCTGAGTTTAAGAGTATTTCGATCTCGAGGTGATGCTTCCCCATTTTAGAACCACCGCATAGTGAAGAATCATCATGTAATGAAGAAGTATCAGCACGTAAAGTTAATGTACCATTATGTAATGTTGAAGTATCATCATGTAATGTTAAAGTATCATCATGTAATGTTGAAGTATCAGCTAGCACGTAATGTTAAAGAACCATCATGTAATGTTTATGTATCAGCAAGCACGTAATGTTAAAGTACCATCATGTAATGTTTATGTATCAGCAAGCACGTAATGTTAAAGTACCATCATGTAATGTTTATGTATCAGCAAGCACGTAATGTTAAAGTACCATTATGTAATGTTGAGGTATCAGTATGTCATGTTATCATCATATTACGAACATTATCTAGATAAGCAGTTGAGGCGTTTCACACGTACAATATAACTTATTTCATTGAAATGTAGGTAACCTTTATCCCACAGTAAAAGGTTTAGAACCGTTCATAACTTTAAGGTCGTATTAGACGTCTGCCAATTTTAATGTGGATTAGAACCCGTGGCTTAATTACAGATTCGTAACGCTATAACACCAAACATTCGTGTGGTGCAAAGGGTAGTGTAACGGATCACTTCGAAACACTCGCTGTACAAATTTAAACATACAATATACAGGAAGAAAATATTTAAAAAGAAGATGAAGTATATAGATATTCTTTTAAGAATGTATTTTCTAACATAACTTTCTAAAAAGAAAAGATCTGTAACTTGTACAGAATTACCAATACCATATCTACACTAGTAATGAATTAAAAAGGAACTACCTACACATGTAGGAACAGTTTACGCTGTTCTTGAAAGTCAGTATTTTTTTCAATAATGACACCAACATGAGGGGACCCCTCCCTGAAAAATTCAAACGTGTAAAGTTCCATTGTGAATTATAAGAAATGAACCCCTTTCACCCTCTACCAATGGCAAACAAAGATATTGTTTAGGACTCCCCCGCCCATGAACTATATATTGTGTTCACATGGCAAACAGAACATTGCCTAGGACCCCCCCCCCCCATGGCAAACAAACTATTGCTTAGGCTACGCTCGTTCAACCATCGACTGTGTCAGTAAATCTGCGACAAGCAGAGTCATTCTATATTTAGAGGTCGCGTCATCAATCTATCACTTGACCTGGTGTACACATGGGCAGAGAGTATCTCTTGCATGTCGGAGATCAACGGAGACCGCCGAGCATCTAGTTGAACGAGACAAAAGTTCATTATTGCTTGGATTCATACAATATTTTGAATATTTCGATAACTGATACATAGTTTGATGGAATTAATTCTGTCTTTAAATATTACACAACATGATTCACATGGGGTTTTCTCGAAATTCTTCTCGGAAAAGTCCGAGAATTCATATTATAAAAATGTGTTTCATATTATTTTATATTTTCCATATTACAATAAACACGGCCGTAACTATTTTTTTTTAAAGATAACTTACAAAAAATAACTCTCTAATGATCTGCAAAAAAGAAAAAAAATATCTGGTTGCACGTTTTTCTCCTAAGCGTTTTTGGTTGGGAAAAATTTAAACTATTTTTCTCTAGCAAAACATGTTTAATTTATAGGAATTTTTCAAATGGTGGTGTACTGTGACACCCTGTAAAAGAAAAAAAATGTATTTTCGCTTTTCATATCTGATAATTATACCAATTACCTGCAAAATAATATATTTGAAGGTCAGATTTAAAGTCTGATAAAGGGTACATGTAACGTCAGACTTTTTTTTGTTAAATTGTCAAGCCAATTTGAATTTGAAAAAACATCACCGGGAAGAAAGACCACAGTAAGAGGAGGGATGGCGACGTCTTTTCTAATGCACGCTATTCTCATTTTATGGTTATTTTAACTTCAAGGCAAATTGATATTTTTTTTTAATGGATTGGATTATCATGTCATAATACTAAGTCCAGCATTTCCATATCAGATTTCAGATTCATTTCATTTCAACGAGGCTGCTTTGCAAAAAGACGTCATTTACAAGACCACATTGAAATTGGTAACAATAAGCCTCTCCAATAACCACTGAAATATTCATTTAAAAGCACCCGAGAACGATATCCTGAAGAAGAATAGGCCAATGTGAATCTACAGACAACGATTCCACACAGCGTAATATCAGCCTTAACTATTAACGCTGTTTATTTTTGTTAAACTCCTGTAGTTTAATTATTGTGTTTTAAAGGCAAAACCTTGAATTGTCTACCGACATCATTCATTAATGCATGTAAATTTGTAGAGCATGGCTGTAGAAGGTTTGATAATTTATATATACATATATATTTGTGTGTATTTACCATAAATGATATACACAGTGTGAGTTTTGAGTAGCACATAAGAACATATTGAATCGATATTCCAAGGATTTCATTATGAAATAAAGTTCTTTAAGCTTGCATTTAATGAAATTTAATGCAGTGGTTGATTATGATATATATATATATATATATATATATATATATATATATATATATATATATATATATATATCTATATATATATATATCTATCTATATATATATGTGTGTGTGTGTGTGTGTGTGTGTGTGTGTGTGTGTGTGTATGTGTGTGTGTTGATTTGATTAGCCTTGAATTTATTTCTTTTTTTGTGTAAATAATTGCAAATTCAAACACGAGTTTTGTAACAATATATCAAATGTATACGAGAAGAAAAATGATGCCTATGAGCCGTCTAATTATAGCATTTACTATGCATATTCTAATGATTGAAAAAACTATTAGACTTCATATTTGAGAAACTATAAGATACTGAAATACGTTAAAAGGGGCATAGTCACAATTTTAGTCAAATTCTGTTTTTCTGTTTTTATTATTTACAATGCTTTAGAAATGCATTTCTAATGATGAAATGAAATTTGAGAGTCAGTTGTTAAGTTATAAGCAAGATACAGAGCCCATAATTCTTTGTCATGTATACATGTGACCTGTTTTTGTTCACATGGGATCAATATAGCAGTAAAAAAGTCTTTTTCAAGCAATTTGTCTATCTTTTTATTCCTTTTAAGCATAAATAAAAAAATCCTAACGTTTAACATATTCATTTTAGGACTAAAATTTGAATTTTCACTTCAACATTCAAAATGTAAACAAAAGCTTTGTTTACGTAGCAAAGAATTGTAAGCTCTGTAACTCGGCTAAAAATCAACAAATGAGATTCCAATTTGTGTTGCCTATTAAAATTAAATTACTGAAGCATAGTAAACATTAAAATCGAAAAAACAAATTTTGCCCAAATCGTGACCATGCCCCTTTAAAACATCGTCTCGTAACTAGATTCGACAGCCATTTGCAATTGTCTTAATTAAATCTGAATCGTGCGATGTTTACATATGTGTCATTTATTAAGTCAAGCGTTTTAACTCTCTTTAG
Source organism: Magallana gigas (assembly GCF_963853765.1). NCBI lineage: Eukaryota > Metazoa > Mollusca > Bivalvia > Ostreida > Ostreidae > Magallana > Magallana gigas. The sequence continues at coordinate 29,794,626 of NC_088861.1, forward strand.
TTTCTAAAATGCAGTCCTAAATCCTTTTTCTTCTGGAATAAGCAAGCGCACTAGCGAAATTTTATTTATGAATTAAATGATAAAAATGGACAATGCGCAAAGTTAAATAACATGCGTGCAGGCCTGAGAACAAGGAATTAATTTAAAGTCAATGCAATGCATGCATAATCATTGTATAAAGTTTAAGTTTTGTTTGTTTTCAGGTCACCTGAGTAAACTTAGGTGACCTATTGCTATCCATTTTCGTCGTCGTCGTGCGTCGTGCGCCGTCTGTCGTGCGTTAACAATTTTTACATTTTTAACTTCCTCTTAAAAACTACATGGCTGATTTTGGGTGTGAGACATCTCTATGGTAAGAGAAATCTCAATTGTGAAATTGGTAGCTCTACCACCCCCAGGGCACCACAAGTGGGTCAAAATATGGAAAAAAGCCAATTTTTCAAAAATCTTCTTCTCTACTCCCACAGGATAAAACTGGTTGCATGGTTATAATGTCCATGGAGCCCTCTACCAAAATTGTGAAATTCATGGCCAATATAGCCATATAGTAAAAATTTATTTAATCTTAGAATATCTTCCTCTCTGCTCCCATATATATTTGCTAAAAACTAAATGCATGATTATGGTGTCCATGAAGCCCTCTACCAAAATTGTGAAATTTATGGCCCCTGGGTCAGTGGTTCTGGCTCTAGGATGGCGCCAATATGGCCATATAGTAAAAATGTATTAAATCTTAGAAAATCTTCTCTACTCCCATATATATATTTGTTAAAACCTAAATGCATGATTATGATGTCCATGAAGACCTCTACCAAAATTGTGAAATTCATGGCCCCTGTATCAGGGGTTCTGGCTCTATGGTGGGGCCAATATGGCCATATAGTAAAAATGTATTAGATCTTAGAAAATCTTCTTCTTTACTCCTTAACATGTGGACAAAAACCTGAATACATGTTTATAATGTCCACTAGCTCCTCTACCTGAGTCATGAAATTCATGACTCCTGGGTCAGGGGTTCAGGACATGGGGGGGGGGGGGGGGCAATATGGCAATATAGTGTTAATGCAAATAATGTTTTAAAATCTTCCTCTCTTTTCTCACACATCTGTATGAAAAACCTACTTCATAATTATGTTTACCAGGAAGCCCTCTACTAAAATTTTAAATTCCATGTGCCCTGGAATATGGGGTTTGACTGCAGAGCAGGGCCAAAATTGATGTATAGGTGTTAATGCATATAATGTTTAAGAATTATCTTTTATACTCCCGCACACCTGAAAGGAAAACTGATTGATTTTGTAGACCAGATCTTTAAGTTTTTTGCCAAAATTATAAGTTTCATTATTCTTTTTGAAAAGGCAGGGAGGTGGTCGACATTACAAAATTTATAATTTTTCTACTCCAGAATGAAACCCAATTAAATGAATATATGAGACTTCTCGACAAGTTTGTGTATGGGTTAGATGCTACCCAGGTGACCGTTAAGGCCTATTGGCCTCTTGTTTGTTTTGTTTGTATATTTTTTTTGTATTTTATTTTTTTTGAAAGATAATATGTTATAAACATGAGTTTAAAGGTAAAATAAAAAGATGAATAAGAAGAAAACACGAGTTTAAAAAAATAAACATTTTACCTAAATGTGTGATTATGGAGAAGAAAACATCCGTTCTCTTTTTGTTTACCTATTCCACTTAGCTCACAATACCTTGTAAACGAGGTGCATATATAATAGCACTCGTTATAAATGTCGTCAGACATAACTTGGGTCAATAGACTATCCTAATATCATTGAATATTGTCTAAAGATGCAGAGTAATAGAGGTTTCAAACTTATTTAATCAGGTTAAATTATCATCTTTACAATCACATTTGACAAGGCAAGTTGTGAAGATAATTGCCCTTTCGTTGAATTTTGTAAGATAATCTTGAATCTTAAATATATATATTTTTTGAATTCTGAATAATTTAAACAATTGTAAAAATAGAGAAAAAAGAAAGTTTTTTTCTCTCGTGTAAAACATGTTTTAGATATTTTGTTAGACTTTTCTCTGGCCATTCGATTTTGTTAGACGCTTTCCTCTACACTAAATATCTTGGTACTTAGAATAAGTTTACCAAAATAAAACTATTTATTATCATGAATAATAAAATCTAAGAAAGTTAATGTCCCTCCTACCTTTTTCATGGCATTAATGATTCATGAGAATCTGAAACGCACTGCAACAAGCTAATGTCCAACAGTAAATAGTTAAATGTCGCGAGTACTATAGCTGACGTAAAGGGTTGGGAAAACCCTGAATTGAAGATAATATGAATATCAATATGTAAATGTAAAAGCAGTAATTTTGGTAAAAATAACGATATTACGCGACAGCATGTACACTGTACAGATTGATTCCTTTATCAACTATTTTAGACTATTTTGTACACTTTAAACAAGCAGTTGTCCGAAATAAAAGGTATGATATTTTTATGATAAATCAGCCTCATAAATTATAATACTAATGAGACCGCCTTTAGTTTCTGTTGCCAATCATAAACAAGTTTTATATTAAAATAAAAGCCAAATATAGGTATATAAATGTTTGTGAAGAAGGAAAAAATAATATTGATTATTATTATTATTTTGATTTTAAAACAATGAAATATAATGGACATTAATATTTTTATCAATCTAATTAAAATTAGACTTGCAATTCCGCCCTCTACGATACGCTATAGGGTATCGTACAGGAGCGTAATTACAAGTCGAATTTTAATTAAATTGATATTTTTTTATATCATTGAACAGTACCGTCAAGTACAACAACTATTTTTATCATATTTAACCAAACAGTAGGATCCTATGCAGATACTATACAATGAGAAAATATATTTTCCACATATATCTAATGGGTTTTAAATTGTTGTCATGATCTTTCAGCTGGAGAGACTCACCAATTACAAAATATATGCTGTGCATTTCAATTATTTTTCAACACAACACCTTGGTTTTCTAGTTTTCAACAGATTTTACAGATACTTTAAACAGCATTATAGCACTCATTCCATTTACAGTTTTATTGAATGATTCCATTAAATTCCATTTTAATAAAAGTGCTAACGTGTTGATTGGAAATAATTTTAAAAATCTAACAATTAGCATGTGATATTATTATCAAAATACACGTTTTTTGTTGTTTTTTTTTTTTTACAAAATAGCTTCAAAAAATACTTGTAAAATCGTAAAGGGTTTTTATTTATTTCATTTCTCAAATTCTTAAACGAAACATGACATTTAAATAATGAGTTGGGAACATATACATGTACTTGTATTCATAATTTATCTGTTTTATGTAATTGAATTATACTTCCCGTGCTTCAGCCACCTTCAATTCTAACCAATACTTGTCACTGTTTGAATTAAGTACAGAATAAACAGTGTTTATTTTTCGAGCAATCACTCATTTGTCGAGAGCTGTAAAAGTATAAAAAGCAATAATAATTTAAAGAACACTATCTGCTCTTGATAAAAAAAAGAGAAAATCTAACAGTTACGTGACTTTTTGTTATATACAGTGACAATTCTAAACATCGGCATTCCTGAAAACCAGCGCCCCTCAATATCAGCTGATTTAAAGAGTCCCGACCTGCTCCCTCTTTGTTTTTTTCTCTATAGACCCTAAGGAAACCGGTGCCACCTAAAATCGGATACCGGCTGGTTTTTGTCGATCTGCCGATCTTAAATAACCATGTTAAATTTACCCTCACAAAAATGGCATGAAAACAAGAAGGATGGGTACCCGCTTTGACAGAATTTGTGAAAAGAGGAGGGCTATCGTCTAGATCTGTCAAATTATGCAATTGGAAAGTTGTTAACCACACCTGAAAATTGCTTTTTAGGGTGTATAGAATTATTCTGAATCTGGATATAGTGATAGTTGATCAAAAGTGGATTTATTCTTCTTTAAATTTAACTAAATCTTCTTTTTTCATATTTCTTGCAGTTTATTTTAACTACACAGTGTGAAGCAGCCGAATAGACGTACACTATTTTGATTCCACCTGCGATATCAAATGACAATGATGCACCGACGTATTTGTTGAGATAATTAATTCTTAGGTAACATGGCACATTTTAAAGAAAAGAGGGACGATTTTTAAGGGAAGCGAACCAGGTCCTTTATATTCTATATACACACAAAATTATTTTAACCATGCAATGTGTTCTAAAAAAGATATTTGTAACAAAGTTTCAATGTTAAATATGCCTGTGTTGAAATGATTTTAGAAATATAGTTAAGATTGCATATATAATTAGACATTATTTATCTGTAATTGCAATAGTTTGGTAATAATATAATTATGGGACACGCGTTTACTAGCATGATTAACAAAACAGTACGTATCTACATGTACCTTGCTACCGTCATATTTTTTCACACTCTGTTTTCTTATTGACCAGAGCTGCGTTTTACAAAAGGGCTTACAATAAAGTCGTAAATATTTTTAGCCTTATGGAATGCCCTTTGGGTAACAAAATTTATATAATACCATTAATTTGCCCTTATTTTAATTTCTATAATTATTTTTTACAGCCATTAAATTCAAATAATGATTAGTTTGTGATTAATAAGCACGCTTTAATTTGGTCATAAGTCGTAACTTCTTTTGTAAAACGCAGCCCAGTTGTTTATTAGATGCCCATTAATTTTGTGAACAAATGAAAATCAATTTAAATAAAAAGAATATTTTTTTTTACCAGTAAGAGTTTTTGTTTGAAGTCTTAGCCATTGTGTCGAACCTGTTAAATACTTTGCATTGATTAATAAACAAAAATGATTATAGCTAATCATATATAAAGTTATTTTTGACAACAAATCAATACAAAATCTTTTCTGAAAATCTATCAATTCACTCTTTTCTGATGCATTATACAGAATGTCACAGACTATCTGAAACCATTTTCTCTTTGAATAACTTTTAATTAACTTCAAATGCATTTTCATAAATGTAACTATATGATATGAATTAATTTTTCACTCCACTAATTTCAGAAACATTCATATTTTTTTTTTTACAAAGAACTATATGTGATATGATTTTAATTTGGCCCCCATAATTCGCCATTCTTAGAGTGTTTCGGGTAAAATTAAATTTTATGTTATTTTTTAGAAGAGTTTACTTATTAGTCTTGGCTAGATACATATCTCATTAAAATATTTGGTTTGTTCAAGCATGCGCTCTATGTTTTCTGAAAGAAAAACTGCCTGAAAACAAGCTGTTTTATGCTAAAAATGCAAAAATGGCGAGAAAATGTTGTCTTTACAATGTCATATTTCTAAATTGTGGGCACTTGAATCAAAATGAACATTAAGTAAAACTATCACATATATAAAAGCGTATCTATACAAAGAAAACAAAGAATTACAGTAAAATGCTGATGTTCATTTTAGGGGGCCATTTTAGGCCCTTACCATATAAAGTCCTTTGGTGGTGTTTATAAAAATACAACAAACTAAAAAATCGCTCAAAATGATGTTCTTTTTGACCGATGACAACGTCAAGTCGATGAGTTAAATTTCTCACAACTGCCTTTGCATACATCCAATTTTTTCGAATCTTCTCGCAATTTAAAGAATCTGTAGCTTGTTGAGTTGCTTTTTGCAGAGTATTCCTTTTTTATATAATTCATACAACTATATCTGGAGTCTGTATTTGATAATACAGCTTTACACGGAACTTGTCCGAAATTCAATTTAACCACAGAAATATGATGTTATTTTGTGACATCATAATTTAAAAAAAAAAAAACCCGCAAAACTTACTTATTGCTTGAGTCATAATTTACATCTTCTGGCCAAATATTTTTTTTCTCTAATTTATACGAATTTCAAATGGTATCAGATGTTCTGGGACACCCTGTTTATGTATAGATTTACACAAAGGTGTTAAATTATTATGCAATTGCTAGTGTTTATTGAAACTCGGTAAATCATCACCCACTGTAAACCTGCCATTTTGTCTGGTTCGGCAACCTGCCTTTTAAGTGAAGTTTTGTTGTTTATACGTGGCCGTATCCTACCTAGATTTTCGGGTTTTCAGGCCAAATGATTTTTGAGAAAAGTTCTGAGAAATGGTAATATATTTTCAATAATTTTAGATTAACACACCCCAAACTCAAAGGCCAGGATGTCGGTCTTTGATGAACTGTAGACAATTAGTCCAGCTTGTTCTCCAAAGCACCCACAATGTGCTTTATCTAGCAAGATTTAGTTACTTCTCGGGCTTGATATTACATGTATAATTCGATTTTAGCTTAAATCATAAACCGTCTGAAAGCATTTTATCTATCTATCTATCTATCTATCTATCTATCTATCTATCTATCTATCTATCTATCTATCTATCTATCTATCTATCTATCTATCTATCTATCTATCTATCTATCTTTCTATCTATCTATCTATCTATCTATCTATCTATCTATCTATCTATCTATCTATCTATCTACATGTATCTATCTATCTATCTATCTATCTATCTATCTATCTATCTATCTATCTATCTATCTATCTATCTATCTATCTATCTATCTATCTATTTACTTCAATAATACCTTAACGCTGTTTACAATTCATGAAATGATAGGATGTACTCTATAAGTAATTGCGTATTCAAATTATCTATGAGTTGCAAGGCAAACTTATTGAACCTGGCATTTCATTTGTAACAGTGTGAGCATGAACGCTACGCAAATGCCAATGAGACTGACTTTTTAGGGTTCAAACTATATACAGACATCGCATTGATCTGAAAATAATCATATAGAAAACATATAAGGTAAATCTCTTCCACAGAATCTACACAGGTCAAGGCTAACTGGAGATTGTTTTCCCCAAGTGAAATGAAACATTAGATATGAACTATATTGTATGTACGAGGGTCAATAAAAAAATACGAAGACTTTTGTCATATCTATGTTACTTAACGTCATATCATTACTAAATTTGGTAGACATAATTCAGCAAAAGTTTCAAACAATTTGCAAGAAAAAAGTTAATAAATTTCTTTTTTTCTAAGAATTATTTAGAATTTAATCCTGCAAAAATGAGGTCACGGCGCACGGTCAAAATGTGTGTTATGGTCAACAATAAACCATATTATGCTGAAAGTAATATCTCCATAAATTGGGCTTAAAACCAAATAATATTGAAACTTCAAATTTAGTATATTTCTTGGTATTCTATGTGCCAAATAATGACGGGATATATTGTTTTGTCGAACAGATATTAGTAATTTAAGTCAGATAGTCCTCTTTAGAATTGACTAAAACATCGATGTCGCCGGACGTCACGGCGCAACGAGAAGTACAAATGAAATGGATTTAACTCAGGAAAAAGCCGATACAAGCTGTGAAAATGCACAATGGTGCAAAAAATAAGTCAACAATTATTTGCAAGTTTGTGTTTAATTATAATAAATTTTGTGGGGGTGGTGTCATTGTATTTTGAATATTAAACAGTCCGAAAGAGAGTTGAATATCTGTAAATATTTGGTCAAAAAAGAAGTAAGTCAACCGCGTTCAGGGTTATCCTTATGTAAACTAAGAGATACACGGTTAGAAAATGAAAACTTTGAAGAACTCACTTATGATTCTCGTACAAATGTGTGCAAATAAGATGTTAAATGGTTCAGTGCCATTTTAAATTGTAAGGAGAAAGGCAAAAGAGACTAAGCATGATTTAAAGATGGGGTAAATCTATAAACTGTGCGTGTTTAATCTTGACGTCATGCTTTGAACGTTACCGTGCGCCGTGGTGACAAAACATGTTGTTTTTAAAAAGGGATAACAAAAAATACCGTTTCATCAAATTGACTAAAACTTCGCATATCGATAACATTAGTGTTGGTGCACAGATTAATCTGTTAAGTATGACTTTCATGAAAAATATATGATAAACAGCCACATTGTCTTCGTATTTTTTGATTGACCCTCGTATAATAATATTGTATTTTACTAAATATAAAGTAGAATTAGATATCATCAGGTGAACTGAAATTTTTCCTCCCATCTTGATACTCTGTTATTTATTTCCATTAGAAAAAAATATATTTAACTTAAGTCCAAATCTTCCATAAAAACGTAAATTTTTATGACAAACGTGTAAAAAGTGGTGATTACTGATGCATAGAGAATAATACATATCCTTTTCCATATTAGCCCGAGACCTCAATCTTAATTTTTACGATATGTTTTCGAGCAAAGTATCATTATATTAAAAAGAAATTTCGTTTTTTACAAGGCTCTGGTGTACAGTATCCTTACTTTTACCTAACACAAATTTCAACAGAACAGTAGGTATTGTTGTTGAATCGATCCCCCGTTTTGCGAGTAGCATCTGTCTGTTCATAGTTTGACTCAATGCTTGGCCCATCACTACTTTAATAAAACAAAAACAAAAACAAAAACAAAAACCAAAAAAAAACAAAAACCCTGAGTGACCCCCCCCCCCTCCCGGTCGGCTGGGGATACTGAGGAAACACTGAAAGACCCTGAGGTCGACACCGAAGGTACTAAGAAAACGCTGAGTGGTCCTGAGACCTGCGATTTTCACTAAGGCTACTGATGAAACCTAAGAGACCGTGAGGTCGGCACTGAGGATACTGAGGAATCCATGAAGCCACTTAAGTTTTCCTCTGGGCTCAAGGTTTGTCCATTAAGTAGCGCATGGTGACACAACAAATTCTGATGCGACTTTTTCAGGCTGACACAAACTCATACCAACCTAAGATTATCACGACATATTAGATTACGGGCCCTTTTAATGCTCTAATGAACTCTGTTATTTCCTTAACCTGAACTTGTGATATTTTATACGCAGAAATTTGTAGAAACGTATTTGAATAGAAAATGACAGACATGGGGTGCATACGTACCCGGATTTGATTTTCAATCAACCCGGCTAAACCGACTGAAATCTAGGTAAGGCTATATATGTACATGTATATAGTACTCTAAAAATCCCCATTTTCTGAATGTTCCCCTTAAATCACAAAACAATATCTGTAACAGACAGCATAGACTTAATTAAGAAAACGGAGTGTTTGTTTGGAGAAACTGATAAAAATTGTCACACGTTGTAACGTACTTTAACTACAATTTACGAATATCTCCGTAGAGTCAGTACACGATCCATTGGTTTAGTGGTATGGCAATCCTTTCTGTGCAAGATTATTAAAATATTTCTGCAACATATCTGAAAAAAAATTCCCTTTTTAGTTTTCAACTGTATAGCTTTTTTTCTCCATTTTTTGAATACATTATTTTTTAGTTTTAGTGGCTGTGACTGTAGAGTATGCTATATATATATATATATATATATATATATATATATATATATATATATATATATATATATATATATATATATACTTTTTTTTTGCTCTGGTGTACAGTATCCTTACTTTTACCTAACACAAATTTCAACGGAACAGTAGATATTGTTGTTGAAACAATTCCCCCGTTTTGCGAATAGCATCTGTCTGTTCATAGTTTGACTCAATGCTTGGACCATCACTACTTCCATAAAAACCCAACAACAAATTCTGATGCGACATTTTCAGGCTGACACAAACTCAACCTAAGATTATCACGACATATTAGATTACGGGCCCTTTTAATGCTCTAATGAACTCTGTTATTACCTTAACCTGAACTTGTGATTTTTTATACGCAGAAATTTGTAGAAACGCATTTGAATAGAAAATGTCAGATAGGGGGTGCATACGTACCCGGATTTGATATCCAAATAACCCGGCAAAATGTATATATATATATCAGGCTTGGGGTAAGGCTAAATGTAATGGTAATGCATTGCAATGCATTACATGTTTTCAAAGTAATGCTAGTAATGTGTAATGCCACAAATTTAGCATTACATGTAATGGTAATGTAATGCATTACTTTCCAAAATCTAGTGGAATGCTGGCATTACATGGCATTACTTTGCATTACTATGCTTATTTATGCATGTTCACTTTAAAACAATGTGATGAATAAATGAATAACTGAAATTGTATAAATTAAAATTATTTTAAAGAAGAGAAAAATAATTCTTGAGAAAAAAATGTTTTAGTTGTACATGAATAACATGTAATTAAAAAGAGATTTAAAAATTAATTCTTAAATTGTTAAATATTAAAAAATATAAAACACAATTTAATAACCCTTTTAAGAGTGTTGTTATTAAGACTTAGAAACCATTTTAAAAATTTACTCCAATTAGTTTGTACTTCAACAACACTATGCCCCCAGGATAATCTTAGAAACAATCTATTGTTTTAAGAAGTGCTAAACACCCCAATCCCCTTTCCTTTGCTATTTTCCTATAGAATAATGGACAGACATGCACCTTGAAAAACAACATGAATGCACAGTCCATCCATGATGAAATCAAAATCACTTCCAATATTATAACCCATTTAAAAATTATAAATCTCTCTCTCTCCCTCTCTGTCTCTTTCTCTGTTGTATATTAAAAATATTAATTTGGACTGATAGAAAATACAATATTAATGTATTTTTTCTATTATTCCACTTAATATATCCTAACATAAAGATTGCCAAACAATCTTTCAGTCCCAGCTTCAACTGTTCCTGCAGAACGTTTATTTAGTAAAGCTGGGAATTTTTTCAAACCTGACAGGATGCATTTGAAAGATGGACCATTTGAAACTTTGATGATCATAAAGTGCAAGAGCAATCTTTTGTCTTTAAGTGTCCTCAGTATTAAGAAATCCAACCAAAATATATTAGGAAATATTACTGTAAAAACCCCTTTGTTCATATTAAAGTTAATACAATTAAATGTCAACAATTTTAAAGATTTGTGTAATCTGGGTTAACATCTCTATGTAGCTTTTAATAACCACAACGTTATACAATAATTATGATTATATATTGAACAAATAAAGAATGAATCTTATACAATGTTTAAGTCATAAAATTTGAACCCGATACTGAACATGAACCTGTAGAGATGTTAAAGAGTGTTTTATATTTGAAACATTTGCAAAAACTCTTTATTTAGCTTTACTTTTCTAAGGCATATTTTTTACTTTTCACAAAGTAATGGTAATGGTAATGCATTACTTTACTCAAGTAATGCTAATGTAATGCATTACTTCAAGAAAATAAAGTAATGGTAATGGTAATTTAATGCCCAAATTCATGAAGTAATGTTAATGCAATGCATTTCTTTACAATGTAATTCGCCCCAAGCCTGATATATATATAGTAATTGATGACTTAATGGACAAGCAAAAAAATATTGTAACTTTTCGATTGGTAAATATGCCAGGGTACCACACAAAGAAGAACGATAAATAAATATAACGCTCTTTTATGAATTCATGCCAGTTTTGATAATGGGCATTTTTTTTTTACCTGCATATTAGCTGACAGAAAGCAGTAAAACGAAAAACATGAGAACAAAGAAAAAATCTAAATGATGCGTTTTTTCAAACGGAACATTCAAGAAATTACATCTGCAAAGAAATCAATATATTCAATAAAGCATCGTTTTTTGCGTACTTATTCATCAAAAATCTGGATGAGAGGGCTAGTTAATCAATTTATACTTTTGTGCCTTTATAAATAAACTTCCGGTCTCAAACTGAAACGTCTTTGTGCCAATACTACTTATTAGATTTGTTACTGACTGTTTACAGAAATTTGTGGGGTCGGTAAAGTCCATAGAAGGCGAGGCGGAATTTCTGTAAACAGTCAGTAACAAACCTAATAAGTGTTTTGTTTTGTCGAGGACCTACAGTTTGATATGTAAACAAACAGAATATAACATATAACAATTAAATTCATAGTTTAATTCTCTAATTTTCAACCTTCCTCGTCAGTCGATTGTCCGATTGTGCAAACATGGATGCTTTTGTTTGATCATAATATTACGTCATGGGCAAAGGGTGGTCACTCTAAATATTTTGAGGCATAAAATATAAATATAAATAAATATAAAATTAAAGGTATGGTTGAACGTTTGTGTAAAAAATCAGTTCAAAAAACGTTACATCTGCCATGTTGCCGTATAAATGTTGACGCTTGTCGTGTAAAAAAATTTATAAGGCAACCACGTGACGCGATCCATCCAGTGACGTCGAGACATTCTAGTCCGAGGCAAAACAAAAGATCTATAGAAGCGACAGAAATATAACAATAATTTTATCCAACTACGGCAGAATAGGGAAACAGCATTTGTTCAGTTTATATTCAATTTTAAAGGATAATTTATATGATTTGTTGTGGTTTTTTTTGCCAGCAGGTTTTTAGACAATATGCTTCAGTGCGCTTTCGATCGAGTATTTGTCATGATCAGACGCCAAAATTCTCTCGTGGAGAATGTTGGGGAAATACAAAGAATCTCACATGATCAATATAAGATTCATCAATCATTAATTCGTGCAACAGCTAGAGTGCTATATCTAATCAATGAAAAGACAAGTATTTTTTCTTGGTTTAAAAGTAAAAGACTTTTATTACAAATGTCAATAAACCAGCCTCCAAATCTGCAAATATAAAAGAGGTTCCAGGGAGGTGTTTCAATGTGTAAAATCATAGCTACTTCTTTTCCCTCATATTTTCAAACATGCCTTAGATTATCATAAATATTTTCAAATTTTATCGATATCCAATGAATTAAAAAGCGTAAAAGCGTAAATAGATCTTTATTCACTAAAGTACATTACAAGCTCAGGTTTCCTCTAGTTTATCTCAACCCTTTAAAACATTTTTGTCATTCAAATAATGTCCCAATGGTGAGGTCTGAACAAATAGAAATGAAGTCATTAGTAACCTGTTATTTGATAATTCGAAGATAAATTGAAACTTATATTGTCATGGTCTCCCTGTTGTACCTTGTACATTCCTATCATGCAATCTCATAATAACAAAAAAGGGGTTGTTGCTAAAACGCGGAACGGAAAGCGAAACGGAACGGAAAACAGAAAAACTATGATGTTTAATGCTTAATTATTTGATATCATTCTTACGATCGTCTATCAACTACATTGTATATCATTGCATTCAATTTGCTTAACTAAGTACGAAACGTAAAAATGAAATGTACACACATTGCAATTGAATATAAGCTATTAAAATAACTTTATAATTTGGTTGTGTTTTTCAAGACTTCGAACCTTAAATTGCTTTCGATTTGAAACTTGTTTTAAAAAATTCAAACATTGAATTTTTACTGATCCATGCTATTTTAAAAAAATCATTAATAGATATTGAGATAAAAACATGACCTACGAAGAACATCCATCATCATTGTCAAGAAGGTTTGCTGTAACATCTGTTTGCTAACCTTTTCGTCTCACTATTTTAAAGATCATTTAATCAAAAACAGAATCATTTTATTGGGTCACTAACACTCTAGATGTTCTGCAAATTCTCCTTTCATTCTTTTGATATCGCCTTTCGTTGTCTACATCTTCTACCGTTTAAGATTAATAGAATCATTCATTATTACGAGTGCGGGATAGTTAAATTCCACCGAGGGGACAAGAGTCCTAGACCGTGAATCTTGGCCCCGAGGTGGAATTTCACTATCCCACACGAGCATATAATGAATGATTATTTTTCTCGCATTATATTAGCTTAAAAAAATGATGTTTGACAACTTTCTGTTATGCGTTCAAAAGATTACTTTCGGTTTATCCCTCCGCGTGCTTCAAATAGTGCAAGTTAAATGAAGGCATACGACAGTTTTTTTCAATTCAAATATGAAAAATTGTAATTAATTATGCAACACAATTACTTAATGGATAATCTCATTGCACTAATTTGCATTTCCCTACAGCAGACAACGTTTCTTTACGTTTTAAAACAGCGTAGTAATACACAGTGTAAGACAGAAAAATCTCACACTGCTGTCTCACACCGGACAAACCGATCTCACACCGGTGATAATGCGAGAATATTAATTCCTAGTATTTTAGGTATAACAGTTGCTTTACGTTTACATATACCTACCTGATTGCACAGTCCTTCAACTTACTCCGAATAGAGCGCTGGATATATTGTTTAGTTTGATAAACTGGGATTAGTGGTCAAATTATGCACACGTATTTTAATTAAGAGAAAATCATTGTATATGAATGACAGTTTTAACAATATTAAAAAATTACGTTGAATATATCGTGTATAGCTTGTTTAACACATCTATCAAGTAAATAACATTACATAAAATTTTCCGTATTCCATTCCGTTCCTCTTGTCGTTCCATTTTCCGTTCCGCGTTTTAGCAACAGCCAAAAAAGGGTAATTAACGATCTATTGGCAGCACAAAATAGCAAAGAATGTAAATGAACAGCCATCATTGTATTTCATCCATGGACATCAGATAAGTTGACGGCCTATTGTTACCCGCTAACTATTTATAGGCATTATTCATCGCATTCTTAAAATATACATTGACTCATTTTAATTTTTAGAACTTGTTTCCATACGATTTGTTTATTTTCAGCGTTCAGTTTCTTGAAGCAATAAATGATAACTTTTTTATTGTGTTTTATTACACGTTTTCATGTACCTTCACTTTCAGTCACCGGTCTGCGCATTGGCATTTACCGGAACAAGTCTGTGCTGGAGGTAGACGTGAATGACGTTATCCGGTCCATGTCGAGTTTCTCCAACACGTTTACAAAGTAAAAATTCCATGTTTTAGTCCTTTTTTGTTTCAATTTGAATTACAAACAATTATGCTTTTACCTGTGATTTTGGAATTTGGAACCGAAATCAATACACGCGTATTTATTTCAGTAAACTTCTTTGCGTGGATTGTCCGAGTGTTCTTTCACTTCAATAATGTTAGTACAAGTAATAGCTTTCCAAAAACCTTGCCTGACTAAACAAAAGTATCCAATGGAAGCATGCATGTATCAATTAGGCTATCAAATTAGAAATGCATTCTAATTTTCGCTGCTGATCATAAATTTATAACCGGAACGTGCAAATTTAACGAAATGCCAGTTTTTTCTTCGATCTAGAACATGTACATATATATCATGTAAGTGAAATTCATTTATTTAATTAATTCAATTTTTTAGGAATGTACACATATCATGTAAGTGCATGTAAGCTTGAAAGCTGGAGAGTAAATAGTCGTTTTTTTTAAAATTGTATTTGTTATATTAAGATGCAAAATCAACTGAAAGGCATTTTTATGAAATATGAAAGGGTGTACAAACACGTATTGTTTTTGAATGTGTGTAGGCAGCTTCATCAAAATCATCTTGACAAGCAATTAATTAAAAGGGGTGATTTCTCAAATTCTCAAATTCATGAAATAAAACCCTAAATGTAACTTCAATTCAATTAGAATTCCTTATTTGCAGTTTCATTTATTGCATGCTCCTACAAAAGTGGAGGGGATGGAGGCAAATCCATGATATTTCCATTTACCATATAAAGTTAAGAAAAGTGCCAGCTGCCAAAAAAGTGGGGAGGGGGAAGCAGCCCACCTCACGTGCCTTTGACGTAAACACATGGTGTGCTCTGGGGTATCGCATGATTCCAACGGACTCGTCAACTAACTATCAATAAGACATTATGGCGCGAAATCCTGCGATTACCGTTCACGCAACGAATGAACTCATCCACTGGCAGAGATCCATGGGGAGGGGGGTCAGATGAATTTTTTGACATTTGTTTTGTAACAGGTACATACTTGTATATTATACTTTGGATCGGTTTTGGAAGAAATCTAACGAATTAAGAATCACACTTGACTAGTAATTGTTAAATGTAGTAACGTACATTTAGTAAGACACGCGAGTTATGATCACTTTTCAAGATTAATGAAATCGCCCAACTGAACGAAAATCGGGTCACACCCCGCATCGGCGATTTAGTTCCGCCAGTAAACATTCCAGCTGTAAAAATATATATTTGTTTTAATTCAAACTGATGACTCTCTTGTAATAATGAAAATCCAACATCAATTACCACTTACATCGTACCGTAATAGACATTTAGTTACAACTTGTTGCGATGACCCCCTTTCCCCTTTTTCACCGTTCAAATATAGTGGAATGCTGATCTATTTTTAAATCAGGATTACACACGTGCACTGCATGGCGAACGTCCCCTTTACTTGAAAACTCTTGCACGCTGTTGTTATTACATGCCATATAACTTTTTCATCAATTGTGAATGTAAATGCTGACATCTTAAACATGCATCAGTTAATCTTTTTTTGTGAAATATCATGATATTGTTTGTCCCATTGTCTGCACTGTATCGGAGAATGCAACTTTTAAACCTTAGATATGTCTGACGTCATGACGTCAGGCAATTAATTTAATTTCAGAACTCATGATATTTCGGAAATTGTACTTTTTATACGGGAATTAAGTGTAAATTAAATTTTGTCTTCAGTATGTTATTTGTACTTGCCTATGTTACGTAAAGAATATCAAGATAACTAGATGCGATCTATTTGCGAGCAACAAGAGGTCTTTTGTTTAAATGCACCATAAGATAGACTTTAAGAATAGTTGTTCTTTTCTATTTTCATAATAACAAAAAAGGGGTTGTTGCTTAAACGCGGAACGGAAAGCGAAACGGAAAAAACTATGACGTTTAATGCTTAATTAATTATTTGATATCATTCTTACGATCGTCTATCAACTACTTTGTATATCATTGCATTCAATTAGCTTAACGAAGTACGAAACGTAAAAATGAAATGTACACACATTGCGATTAAATATAAACTATTGAAATAACTTTTTAAGTTTGCTTGTGTTTTTCATGACTTCGAACCCTGCTTGGGATTTTAATCTTGTTTTAAAAAATTTCAAACTTTGAATTTTTACTGATCAATAAAATTTAAACAAAATCATTAATAGATATTGAGATTAAAACGGGACCGACGAACAACATCCACCATCATTGTCAAGAAGGTTTGCTGTAACATCTGTTTGCTAACCCTTTCGTCTCACTATTTTAAAGATCATTTGATCGAAAACAGAATCATTTTATTGGGTCACTAACACTCTAGATGTCCTGCAAAGTCTCCATTCATTCTTCTGATATCGCCGTTCGTTGTCTACATCTTCTACCGTTTAAGATTACTAAGTCCTAGTATTTTAGGTATAACAGTTGCTTTACGTTTACCTACATGAATGCACAGTCCTTCAATTTCATCGGAATAGACCGCTAGATATGTTGTTTAGTTTGATAAACTAGGACAAGTGATCAAATTATGCACATCTACTTTAAATTAGGTAAAAATCATACATTTTCTAAATAAATAAAATTGAATATGAATAATAGTTTTAAAATATGAATATCAGTTTTAACAATATTAAAAAATAACATTAAATATATTGTTTATAGCTTGTTTAACACATATATCGAGTAAATAACATTACATTAAATTTTCCGTATTCCATTTCGTTCCGCTTTCCGTTCCGTTTTCCGTTCCGCGTTTTAGCAACACCCCAAACAGGGTAATTAACGCTCTATTGGCAGCACAAAATAGCAAAGAATGTAAATGATCAGCCATCATTTTGTATTTCATCCATGGACATCAGATAAGTTGACGGCCTATTGTTATCCGCTAACTATTTATAGGCATTATTCATCGCATTCTTAAAATATACATTGACTCATTTCAATTTTTAGAACTTGTTTCCATAATTTTTTTGTTTATTTTAAGCGTTCATCTTCCTGGAGCAATAAATGATAACTTCTTCATTGTGTTTTATTACACGTTTTCATGTACCTTCACTTTTAGTCACCGCCCTGCGCATGGGCATTTACCGGAACCAGTCCGTGCTGGAGGTAGAGGTGAATGATGTTAACCGGTCCTTGTCGAGTTTCTCCAACACGTTTACAAAGTAAAAATCCATGTTTTAGTTCTTTTTTGTTTCAATTTAAATTAAAAACAATCATGCTTTTATTCCTAATGGACTTCAAGAATGAGAAGTTGTAATGTTAGTATTAATTTTATTTCAAAACTCATGATATTTCGGAAATTGTACATTTTATACGGGAATTAAGTGTAAATGTTGTCTTCAGTATATGTCATTTGTACTTCCTTATAGTATGTAGCGTAAAGAATATAAAGATAACTAGATGCGATCTCTTTGCGAGCAACGAGAGGTCTTCCGTTTGAATGCACCATAAGATTGGCTTTCGGGATAGTTGCTCTTTCTATTTCTCCCTAAACTTCTTCAAATTCCATTCAACCGTCCATTAGTTTTTCATACATTTGATCATAGGGTGTTTTTTGTGTTTTCATCCAGTGGCGATCAGAAGTGACGGCGGACGCTTGGATATGAATAGAACACTGCGGATATAGACTCTATATTTTATGAAAATACATTTATATTTTCTGTTGGAAACGGAAAACCTTAAAGCATCTACATTTTTTTTCATCTTTTAAATAAGAATATTAGAGTTTTTCAAAAATATACGTAATTCTTTTATAAATGCTGTGTTTTGTACAAAAATACAATAAAATTAAACTGTGAAAAAAGACTCATAAAACTATACAATTACAAACTTCGTAAAAATAAAGATTTTTATTGTATTTATTTATTTCTTTTGATTATATAATACGTTAAGAAGTGCAGTTTACATGTATTTTGACAGTACAATATGAATAAATACAGAGGAATTATTCAAGATTCGAGATTCGAAACACGGCATTCGAAATACATTTATGTACGGGATTCGAGGTTCAAGATTTAGTATCTAAGTTACTAAATAAAGATCATTTGTACACGCCCTTCCAAACAAATAAATCCTATTTTAAAATAGGATTTTAAAAAATCATTTAGCTGGAGTTAACTCCAGCTAAATGATTTTTTAAGGAATCATTCATTTAGTATTGCTTGGACATAATTTTGGTCGGGACGTTGTCAAATCCAATAAAGCCCGAAGTGCTTTTTAATAGATTTGACTACGCTCCGACTGACATTATCACCTCATAATATTCAAATAAATCATTATTAAATCCTTATTACTTACATTTATATTATTTTCGATTTCTACACTTTAAAACAACATTTTAAAGTCACTATGTTTTCATGTACATTGCAGCACATGCTATTTTTTACTACGTAACGCAGGCAATACCGGTTTTCGGTTTGCTATGTGACACTCCCATTTTGTGTCGCTCATTTTATTTTTGAAATTATTAGAATTTAGGATTCAAGATTACAGTAGAAAATGTATATATTTAAATTCACTTTACAGAGAATAAAAAAACTTGACAAGAAAGAATGTAGTGTGTTTCCCGGATGTATGTGAATTTGCTCGCAATGTGTTTATTCCCGCCTGATACGTTTGAATAGTTCATACCTTTTGTGTGAAAATATGGTTATGGTAAAGCGATTTATGCGCGAATCTAGGTTTTTTCCCGGGAAGGGGGTCCAAAGCCTATTATTATTAAATTTACTATGTACTCTAGAACCATGCATGGATATTATTTACTTCAGGCTGAGGCTTATGTTCTTAATGAACGAAAAAAAGCACCATTCGCTGCAATCGGTTCTATTATTAGCAACGGTCCTGGCTTTTATTATACCATTATACCGATGGACCATCCAACTGGGTAAAATTTGATATGGATATATCCCAAGATACATGTTTGAGAAATTCGAATAAATTATGTAGGTACTTTAGATTTTTAATGTGGGTTTTGATCATTTCTTAAATCATGATGTCTGAATTTCATCATAATCCCGAGTGATAGTCTGGTAGGTTGATAAGATTGTTGAATTTCGTATCACAGCTGAAACCACGCTCATAATTCTTATTATTTTGATTAAAACTGATTTTATAAAATTATCTCTTTTGCGAAATTATTTTTACACGATCTGGGCGAATACACTCCGGGTTAAAATGTATTGGGGAAGAATATATACAGTGCGAGCAAAATCACTTAGATTCGCAAAGCACACTTTTGGCGATTTTATTTGAAACTCGGGTCTGAACATCAGTTATGTCATATGTGTAAATACTGTGGAATCTTTTAATTTCGTGGGGGACAATTTTTGTGGATTGCTTAAATTTACAGGTTCGTTGGGACGTACTTTCGTGTATTCTCTTATACCGACAAAAGGAAATACTGAGTATGACGTTATAACCCTAATTCATTAATTCCGTGGGGGATGTTAATTCGTGGATAAGAGGTAACCACGAATAAAATTGAGCCACCACGAAATCGAATGATTCCACAGTTAAAGCAAGGAACACCTCATTTGCATAAAATAATGTGAAAAACAGAAATACGCATCCGAGTTTATCATAGCAGCACCTGATTCCTTTGTTTTCTTTCTTTAAATCGGGTAAAAAAAGTAAGCAAAAGATTTCTGTAGTATATAATTAGATTGGTGCATTGTATTTTTTTGTACCAAATACTGTTTACGAAATGATTATCTAAATTTTCATAAAAATCAGTTCGTTTTTTTTTATACACAGCTCGTTATTTACGGTGGTATTGGACACCTCCATAATGTGACGTACTTCCGATCAAAATAAACAATAAAATCGAATATATCTCAATAAGTATTTTCTTTCACAAAATTGACAGCGTAGTTCTTTTGGGTTAGAGCGTTTATTACGAAGTCATGAGTTTGAATCCCGTTGGGGCTTTTATAATTTTTACCTTTCCAAAAAAAATTTAAAATGTATTTTTCGGTCAAATATTGTAAAATTTATAAGATCTAAACCGGTGAAAGTTTGTGATTATAATGTACTTTTATCGACATTAATATCGACAGATATCCCATACCACCTTAAGTGACCTAGACGCGATTTCAGATGAAAATGTTATTTTTAATTTTTTTAAGTGAAATAGTTAACTTGCGTTTTTTGAATAATTCAACAAACTTTGAATGTTTTAAGTCATCTTAAAAGCACGATACAGCAAAAAGAAGTCGCTGTAAACAAGGCTGGAGTCTTGTAATTGTTTACAAATAATGGAAAGTAAAGAAATTACCATTTCTTTTACAAAATAAATTGATTCAATGTGTTCATAAATAATTTTATCAACAACAAAAATGAACATTCGATTAAACTTATACCAGCACATCACTTGTGTAAACGATAACAGGAATCGAGCTTTGTTTACAAAACAAAGAAAACTTATTTGTTACTTGATATTTGACAAAGCATTAAAAACATCCATATTGACCATTTGTGACATTAAAAAATGAAAATTAAAATACATTTGAGCTCAAATCAAGTCCCATTAATTGTCAAGATATCTCATAAAACAAGGATTTGAAATTGCCAACGTCATTTATTGGATATGCTTTACTTAGATATTCAAGAATAATATAATTCTGTAATTGCATGGGATGATCCGAAATCATTTAGATTAACAATAAAACGCGCAATTTTTAACACTTAAATTCCTCTCCTCTGCCATTCGACGCCACTTTGAAAGAGTACCAATCCTACCTGCCAGGTGAGTTAAACTCTAGTAAACGCTAGTAAAAGTTAAAGTTCAAATTACGTCAGTTTAGTTGATGCCATGCTTGTTTGTATGTCACTAGTTTTAGGAGGATGCGCAGCCATTTTGAACATTTAAGAATCACAATGTAAACATTTCTTAAACTGGCTTGTTTCTGCCAAAAACTGTTATCAAAAGTTATAAAAAGTTAAAAAGCAATAAATATTAGGCTCTATATGTTGTTTTGTAGACAAATTACAAATAAGAGCAGAACAATGCATTTTTTTAATTATTCAGAACAGCTATGGCACTGCGATTATTATCAAATCTGCAAAAATATGAGAGGGGCTCATTGGTGTCTTCTCTACAAGCATTTCTGGAGAAAAAGGTTAAATCTTGCATATTGATGTTGTAACTTTGTCTCATAATAGGGTAACTAACATTTATGAGATTTGTTTTTAGAAAAAAAAGATCTAGTCTTTACTTAGAACTCCTCTGTCTATGGAGGCACATTGACATTATATATCCATCGACCAAAAAAGTCAGTTCAAAACAATTTGACAGTGTGTTGTATGTGACAGATATCTCAACACCAGTCCCACGTTTTTTTTAGTTATCTATAAGTATAAATTGAATTATCTTTAGAATTGGAGTGGAGATCCAACATTATGGATTGTCAGCTAGCGAAAGATAGTATTTATAGGAGACTTGATGCAAGCTGATTTTAAGGTTCTCCGATTCCCAGCCTCAAAGTATTTATTTCATCATTAAAATGTTTTTTATCTTTCAAACTTTAAAAATGAAATAAAATAAATAGAAATTATTTGATGGTTCATGCATTTTACAAAGTTATTGCAATTTTGGTCACGATGGATTTAATGGAATAAATATGCAAGTTGAGTTCAAAATTAGAAAAAAATGGTTGTACCGGTGCATTGATGGCTCCAACTCTACTATCTTTGTGCAGAAGGTGTCCGTGGAACTATTAAGCCAAGCAGTTCGATGAATAGTAATGTGTAATAAAAATATTACAAGACGAAATTTTTTTATATAAAAGAGATTAACGGTACATGTATCATAAATAAAAGAAATCTGCATAATTTAGAGTTATCGAACTTTGCAGAGGGTCGGAAATCGTTTAATATGTTTATTAGATACTTCTAGATTTTAAAGGCAAGGAAAAATATTCTTTGGTCATTTGAAAAAAAAACTGAAAAAAAAATATTAAAAAAAATACATCATTCTTTAAAATCATTTCCATTGGTTTTGTTAAGATAATATTAATTTAATGAACTAAATATTTGTCAAAGGTAATCCATATCAGAAATGAGGCAGACATTGCCCTGATCAGAATACTTACACGGTTACATTATGTATTGACTTTCATAACTTTACCTCTATAGATTTAAATGAAGTAAGCACGACGGATGACCAATTATTCAGATAACATAAGAAAAATTAGAATATTTTAGCCAAGCATCCGTTGTGCTTAAGATATATACAACTTTTTTGGTGATATATACTGTTTCATTATGAGCTAAAATCGCCATGTTGTGACGTACTTCATAAAAAAGTAGAAGACACCGGGTGTTCAGGATAATTAATTTGTTAAATGACATCTACATTATTTTGTATTTCTTTGTAAGTAAGTATAAAATAATTTGGTTTATGTTATAATATTAATACAAATGTTCTGAAAATGCAACTCATTTTGATATATCTATTTATCCAATGCATTTATTACATTTTGTAGCAAATAAATATAATACAGAAGTTTCAAAGATCTGTTTAGATGTATCCTGAAGATTTTGTAATGAATGATCCAGGATCCAAAAGTTCTTCTCGAGTTAAAGACAGTTGTAATGTGGTTGCTAATTTAGTGACAGTTTAAGGAAATTCAATTCGGAAAAGGATTAATACAGGCATGTATCCAGCCCCCCCCCCCCCCTCCTCTATTTTGTTTGTTGCAGAAAAGATATTTTTAAAATTTACATATAAAAAATAAATTATCAAGGAGATGCCCCCCTCCCTATATAAAACTATGTGTAAGTGTACTTTAGAAAATCATTTCACAAATGATTCAAGCTTATTGGCATTAACAAAAATATTTTCCTGTATATATTGTTTTCCGCTTACATGTATAAATTATATTTTTTATCATGTTGTATTTAAAAACTCTAATGGCTGTATGTACTTAAGTCTGGATTAATATTTAAGAAAGAAGTTCAAACAAGCATTGTCATGGGAAAACATTCAAAAGAAAGAAGTTAGAGTTGGACAGAAATCAGGATGAATATACTAGAGGTCAAAATTTATTCTGTGAAATTAATACTTGTGATTGACTTTCTACTTCCCCTTCCCCCCCCTCTCTCTCTCTCTCTCTCTCTCTCTCTCTCTCTCTCTCTCTCTCTCTCTCTCTGAGAGCTTGCAAATAAAAGACAAAATTATTAACAACTGTAAGCTTTCTTCATGTTGTATTTGCAATAAAATCTAAATTGATCCTGGTATTTTTTAACAAGATTGTTGAATTGTTGAATAAAAAAAGCAATCGAGGCATTTTAAATTTAACTTTATCATAAAATAAAAATTAATGTCAAATTCTTTTTCTTTTTCAGAAACTATTAAAGCACAGAAGAATGACAACAATAAAATCTAAATGTAATCATTTAAAGAAATTAAGTTCATTTTTGATCTCGAAACTGTCTTTTTTCTCTAACTCAAATTTAGATTAACAAGTGGCTGGAAATGCAAAATGAATGTTTCCAAAGATTCTCTGAAGTTGATGAGAAGCCAATTGAAGTGGTTGAAGCAGCAAGATGAGGTATATCAAGAATGAACTGAAAAATCAAAATTATATCAAGTCATTTAATTTTAAGTATTATAATTATTTTACGTCTGTAAGTCATTTAATTTTAGGCAATATAATTGTTTTACGTCTGTAAGTCATTTAACTTTAAGCAATATAATTGTTTTACGTCTGTAATTCATATGAAAAACGTACGTTGGATCCACACACGTTAAACGTATGGCATGTATCACGTATGTCTAACACACGTGTAACACACGTTTCACATATGTTTATTAACTTATGTTAAACACACGTGGTGCTTAAATCACGTTTAACGTACGTGAGATCACAAATGTATCACACATGTTTAACGTATGTGAAACATATGTGGCACATTTTGCTGTGAAATCTATTTTGTGAAAATAACAATAATGCGAAACAAACGTAAAAGCCACGAAACAATATCACATAAAAACCAAAAATTTGATAATTACCATTATTGTAGGTAGTAAATTAGGCCACAACCCCGTAATAATTCTAGCCTTATCGATAATCAATGATATTGCCAACTGCTGCTGATTAAACAAGTGCATATTTTACACTAAAAAACTGTCAAGGAGTTTGTCCCCACTTTTTTCGGAGCATGAAGAAACTGAAAGTGAAAATAGTGAAATTACATGTAGCATTAAAAATGAAGTTAATGGTAACCCCCTTCCAACCCCCCGACATATTAGAATCTTCATGATTTGCAGGTTTTTTTGCCTTGTCAAGGATGAGTCCGTACTTCCCTCTCCCCTCAACTTTCACAAAACGCTGCTACGTGCCTATATTGTGTAAAACATTT
The DNA here is from genome assembly GCF_963853765.1 of Magallana gigas. Lineage (NCBI taxonomy): Eukaryota > Metazoa > Mollusca > Bivalvia > Ostreida > Ostreidae > Magallana > Magallana gigas. The sequence goes on from NC_088861.1 coordinate 29,819,725, forward strand.
AATGTACGTGATTATGTAAACAATTTTACAAGCAAAAAATGTACAAATGTTTATCAAATAAGTTATTTTGTTTATTTATTTCTAATTTAGTTTTATTTATTTATTTCAATTCTTGCTACGATTTTTCCAAGGTACACTTTCTCCTGGAGAAAACGCATCCTAATTTATGGGTACCTTTTTGATGGTTGCGATTTCTCCTTATACCTCTTTGCACACCATCTGTTGTTTTTTTGCATCAATGATCGTTTATGTTTCTTTTGCATCGATGATTTGTTAGTTTTGCAAGAGGTTGTCATTTAATATGCATTTCAAACACACTTGACTGTTTTTTAATTATGTTTTACTTTTAACAGGTGTAATACAATTTATGATAAGACTTTCATAAAGAAATAAAATAGTTGAAAATATGCAAAGTTTTATAAACTAATAATTTAAGCCCTCTCTCCTCATTTACAATCATGTATATATTCGTCATTCCATTGGTAAGGGTCAGTTAACAAACTTTGGCCATGTTTTACTTCACATGTGTACTGAAAAAGAAAATCATTTAAAAGAAAAGAATGTGACAAATATAAGTATTTTATTTTAGATATGTTAATAGATGTAGCAAAGCAGTAAACAGAACAAATCAGATGTTTTAAACAGAACTTTTCAAGTATTTTCAACGTTAACAAAAACGTGGCACAAGCGCAAACCAGCCTTGTAAACAACAAAAAGAATTGTAAGTCAGAACTCTTTTTAATTTACTAAATGCCTGCTGTCCTGTCCATAGCAATTAAGTTGACAATCGAAAACATCCTCATTGAATCATTGTAATTATTGAAAACCTAGTTTGAAAATTTTTAGATTAAATTGTCAATGCGTCGCACTAATAGTGATGTATTTAAATTACTATCTCTTAACCCTAATCAAAATCGTATTACAAGTACATACTTTTGGTTAGTTAATGCAAGAATATTTTTTCTTCTAGTTTTAAAGAACTCAAAGACCACAAAGTGGCTCAAAATAACGAAATTATGTTCAATCTCTTTTTTTACACCACAAAATACATAATAGCCCCCCCCCCCACCACATTTCCAGTCTTAAAAAAAGCTTAAAGGCATGGGGGTTACAAATACAGAAAAGAAAATATTTTACATGGTCAATTTAGAAATTATGCTAACAATCTTAATGCTCACTTAAAAAAGTCATTTTTTATCAGATGTACAGCTATGTGGAAAATGTGGTTTCTATATAGAAGACACTAAACATTATTTTACGAAGTGTCCTTATTTCAAAAATATAAATATACTTTGAAATAAACTAAAAAATATTGGTGTTAATTCTGAACATGAAAATATTTTAGGGTGGAAAAGTCAATATTCATAAAAATTAAATTGTGGATTTTTTCATTGTTCATGAATTTATTAAATCCACAAAGATATTTTGGTTCTGTGTATATACATGTATTAGACTTAGTTTTAGTTTTCCATGTTGTTTCCTTGAATTTTGGGTTTTAGTTATAATTCTATCAAGGCTGGGACATCAAATAATCTGTTGATTATATATATAATATACAGTATGCGTTAGATGTCAGTCATGGGATATTTTTTTTATTCAACTGTGTGTTCTTATGCCACTTGACGTCATAATTTAACATTACGTAGCCTGAGGGGATGATTGACGTAGAGTAAAAAAAAATTAACAAAATAACGAAATTGAAAAGTGGCATTTTATGCTGTTTCCTTTTTTTCCATAGATTTGTAAAATCATGTTTGAAAACTAATACTTGTTTGTTATTTTTCCGTGCGTTAGGTTGATGACGTCTTGCAGTAAATGTGTTGAGTGGCTCACAATTATTATGTTTACAGAGACGATTAAGGCTTAACAAAAATACGTGGTAAAACATATGAAAATAAGAATCTCTCATGATTTGCGATGGTATACATGTATGATTTTTACCAACTCGTTGTGTTTTCTATTCCCTCGCCAAGGCTCGAAGATAGAAAACACACAACTCGTTTGATAAAAATCATAAACCATTGCAAATCATAAAAGATCTTATACATATATACATTTCATCTTTATTTTTTCTTTTTACTGTTTTTTCCTTCTTAAGCTGTATATAACGTCTTAATGTATCTAAGCATAATTTATATATTTATATCTCCTCAATTCATTGATAATACTCTATCAAATCCAGCAAAACAATAAACATTAAAAAAATTATAATAGTATATTTTGTCAGCACCAACTCATATTTATACCCCTTATTTGACAAAGAATGATACCTTACTGATGAAAAGACACTACAATGCGTGATTGAGTTTATTCTAATGTTCTAAGGACTATCCCATCATATTAAATTTCTTTGCTGTTCAAGTTTCATTAATATTAATAGTCTAATTAATATTTATAATATCTTCCAATCGATCAGTAAGCATCTGTTATTTGGGTTTATGCAAAACCTTAAAATTATGCTTGCTATTTACTTAAAGATTTTAAATAGAGATTTTCAATCGCTGGGTTATCAATACTGAAACAGTTATTCAAGATGTTAAAATAATAAATTTAATGATTAAATACTTGCAGCTGTCCAATGTTGATACGATATCGACTATTAGTCAACCAAGAATGTTTTATAAAGAAATATTAAAATTAATTTGAACACATGAAGTAATTACATTTAAAAAGGCAAACCGGTTTATTTGCAATTCAAATATAATGAATTAGTGTGTAATGCAATTGAAAACCACTTATTGTTATTTCATCAGTGACATGAACGGTTTCTAAAATTATCAATGAAAATTTCATTTTTCTGTAATGCAACGTAATCATTATTTTTGTTTAACCTTTTTTAGTCCCACTGAATGGTACTAATTCATCCTGTATGAAACAAAAATGAATGCTCAATTAAGTCCACTTCGTTGAGTGAAACAACGAAATAATGATCTCTTCATCAAGTGAACAGTAGTCAGGGTATATACATGCTCAAATCCTTTCATTTGATTTCATTCTTTGTTAATATAAACTGTGCCTAAAGTTATTGTTTCTAATACTTGTTTGTGTACTATCTAGTAATAATACTTTTTGTCAAAGGTATATTCATCCATGGGAAGAAAAACTCCAGATATTCTGTAACTATGTATTAAAATTGGTGTTTATTTCTGAATATGACTTGTTTTGTGCAATAATCGTTAATTTTTATGCAGTTTGCTTATTCTAATTGTAAGCGTATCGAGGAGTATGTCACTGTAAAGCTACTACTGTTTATTTTGTTTCGGATATAAAAAAAATGCAAGGAACAAAATCACATAAACTTGTGAATTGGATGTTTACTTACAGGCGAAATTGGTAAACTTGGTAAACTGATGTCGTTTTATCATTTCTGGATAAAACTCAAGTTTTAATAAAACAAACTAGAAAAATCATAATTATAACATCAGTAAATTATCATTTGTATCAATGTTATTAATTTACAATCGAATTTATGCATGAATGTAGCAATGCAAATGAATGGTTATAAAAAAAATTACATAAACACAGTGGAAAGTAGTAGCTTTTTATAATTCTTGCATAAAGCAACCCCATTCAGTAACTTCATCCAAATGATAAAATCCTTGCATTTCATTTTCAAATTTGTCGCGTTCTGCATCTCAGAAAAGAAACAACTACAAATTGCATATGAAGATGCACTAGCATTTGATATTCATAAAAAAGGTTTACAACCACTGTTATACTTAAATCAAATTTCTATATTTTTTATCCATATATTTTAACACGAGTTTAGTCAAGACTATTACCTGCATCAACAACCATTTTAACCTATTCTGAAGTTAGATATAATTATTTTTTAATTCACCCTTTCAAACGAACATAAAATATTTATAAACTAAAACTCAAAACACCAATATACATGAACAGCTCGCATGCAGAGTGCAACAGACTATTTTTATCACATTAAATACATGTACAATCAACTTTCCGTTTTCTTTCATTCAACATTCTACAATATAAAAACATATTATCAACATCGATATCACCAAAATAACAGATTGAGTAGGTAGATGGGGGTCTGTTACACGATATGCAGCGAATTTTCGAATAACTTCTACTACTTTAAGCACGTACCCCAGTAACTTTCAAAATGCCCGAGTTACTGAATTTACGACCAATCAGAGATTGGATATAAATATAACAACAACATTCAAGCACGTGTTATTTGTATCATTTATAAATGTATGTATATGGCTTATTTTTTCATCAATGTATATCTCTCTTCTAGCTGCTAGAAGTACTTCACAAGATTGACCTTGATCCTAAAGGTTCTCGTCACAGTTGCAATTTCTCCCGGCGGCCTGTTGTCTAGCTATCGCTGCAACTGTGGCGCTTGCTAAAAAATACAATTTGATGATTATAACTCAAATTAAAAACTAAATACCACACAATTATCAATATACGTGTTTTATCAATAGTCTCTAATATCCTGTCTACGCATTACGAATTACACATTATCAACGAATATTAAGCTAAAATAATTGAAAAAACATTTTATTTTAACCAAAATAGATCTTAGGTAATCTACGAAATCAGGATCCACAGGACCAGGTTAAATTAGGTCATGTACTAAAATAGACTCGAACTGTTTTCAAATATGATTCTATTTTGTTTACATATATTTGCTTTAGTGTAAATGTATGATAAAATATATTTAACCGCTGCAATACCAACAATGCTGATTAACCCAGCTGCTAGAAGGCTATCAGTGTCAGTTTGGATTGTATGGTTGGAAGCTGTCCATACAAGCAACACTGTACCAAACACTGTATCAAAATATTTATGAGATATTTGTTTAATTTTTATTTCTTTTTGAGCAATTACAGTTACCGGTACTCCTAACGAAAATTATTTTGAACTAGATACGATCTCGTTACGAGTAACGAGTAGGTCTTCCGTTCAATTTTTAAACGATATGATTAAAATATCAATGTAATTTCAGATAACCACTCCATTTCAGATATTGTATACGATCGTCAATATCCTTTAAAATGCTTAACAAAGAGTTTTGCTTTATCACATACAGCACATTTAAGATTTAAGTTTTGGTCCCCTTGAATCCAAGATTACGTCATCAATGGGTTTGGAAATGAGTTTTACAAACTTATATTGTTACGATCAACAACTTTGTTTCTATAATGCATTACAAAATTTTGACATATTTTAAGTTATTTGTAATAGAGTTTTCGAGTGTCTTGACCCCTAATTTAAGGGGCCAGCCCCTTTTTCTTGAGTTCATTCAAAAAGTTTAACTAATACTAACAATTTTTGTTCTTACACTTATGTAGAATTGTTGTTCATATTTTAGATACAAATGATTGAATATTTAAGGGGCCAGCCCTCTAGATCCTTAATGGAAACAGACTTTGGTGTTTTGATTAATGGAATTGGTTAGAATCATCAATGCAAACATTTTCTCTTCTACAATACTTAACAAAATATGTCTCCTTTTCTAGATATATTGCGTCAATGTTTAAGTACTTTGGCCCCTAAAAATCCCTAATTACGTAATAAATGGGCGTGACAATGATTTTACCTGATTTATATTGTTACGATCAACAACGTTGCTTCTATAATGCATTACAAAATCTTGATAGTTTTTAAGGTATTTGTAATAGAGTTTACGAGTGTCTTGACCCCCTAATTTAAGGGGCCAGCCCCTTTTTTCTTGAGTTCATTCGAAAGGTTTCACAAATACTAACAATTTTTGTTCTTACACTTATGTAGAATTGTTGTTCATATTTTAGATACAAATGATTGAATATTTTAGGGGTCAGCTTCTAGATCCTTAATGGGGACAGACTTTTGTGTTTTGATTAATGGAACTGATTAGAATCATCAATGCAAACATTTTCTCTTCTATAAAGCATTACAAAATATGTCTCCTTTTCTAGATATATTGCGTTGAAGTTTAAGAACTTTGGCCCCTAAACTCCCTAATTACGTGATAAATGGGCGTGGCAATGATTTTACCTGATATATATTGTTACGGTCAACAACTTTGCTTCTATAATGCATTACAAAATCTTTATTGTCTTTAAGTTATTTGTATTATAGTTTACAAGTGTCTTGGCCCCTAAAAAAAGGGGCCAGCCCCTTTTTGTTGAATTTGTTGGAAAGAACTTTTGATTATCTACCACTTTTGTTATATATATGTTAACAAAATATTAACTGATAAAAAGATACAGATCAAAGCGTATGAAAATTTTGATTCAAAATTCGTATCCAATTTTCGAGCCCTGGCGAGCTCCTAAAGTTTGCGCCACTGGCATAAAAAAACTGCATTGTGCACAACTTCAATCTATGGTCTACCTATCCTGAAAATTTTATATTCATATCTCTGATAGTCTCTGAGTTTATGTCTGCACAAAATTGGTCGTAAAAATTTACAAAATCGGCCGTAAATCGGAACCGGAAGTGACGATTTCAAAATTTCAAAAAACTTCTAGAATTATGACCACTGGCAATCATCTGTGAAAAAATGGTCGAAATCGGCCGAATAGTTTTCGAGATATCGCGTGCACAAAATTTGGGGAAAAAAATAATAATAATAAGAAACAGTACGAAAACTATAAGGTCTTCCGTTGGAAACGGAAGACCTTAATAATTTAATTAAATACCAAAAACTTAAAGCTGAACACCGCTCGTAAATAGGCACTGTCCGCCATATTTCTCATTCATCCCTGCTGTCCCTACAACTCCTATATAAGGCACATACCTCTAAACAGTTCAAAGTACTTTGCTGTAGAGGTCTCATATGTGTGGGTGTACATCTTGTCTCGCCGTGTAATTCAGTCGCAATGAAATTACCAAATTGTACGCACTTTTTTCAACCCAGGAGGATACTAACATCAAATAAATTCGTCAATACATTATTTACAAACAGAATAAGAAATAAATGCATAAAATCGAAAGACCACAAAAGGAATACTAAACGTCGGCCACGAGTTTCGGGTGTGCAATTGGGTGTAACGAAATCGAAGGGTTTATATACCAGGTACCTGACTGTGTGACGGTGCCTATTTACGTGCAGTGTTAAGCTTTACTGTAAAGTTTAACTTTGTTAATGTAAATTCAATTCAAAGAAAAAATCAAGAAATTTAACTCTTAACTGCTTTATGGCCATTTCTTAACCTTGCAGATCTGATATTGCAACTGATACATGTATCCTGAAACTCAAAGAGATTGATATTTGATTGGTAAAGGACATCATTTTGTAGGCGACTTGATGCAAGTCAGTGATCGATCTTAAACATGTTTATCAGATACTTTTAGATTTCAAAGGCAGGGAAAAGTAGTCTTTGGTCATTTGGGAAAAAAATGAAAAAATAATTTTAAAAAATCATCATTAATAAATTCATTTCCTCTGATTTGATGAGTTAATATTTATATATTCATTAAATAAAATAATTGACATAGTGGAAATATGTAGAATTTGATTAAAGGTGATCCATTTCGGAGATGAAGCAGAAATTGGCCTCATTAAAATATTAACACGGTTACATTATGTTTTGACTTTTATACGTTTCTTTTTGTGATTTTAAATAAAAAAGGCAACACGGATGATTAGTAAATAGGATAACAAATTGAAGTAAAATCATATATAAAACATTTTCATAAGGTTATCGTTTCATGATTACACCTTTGTTTGACGTGTTAATTTAGCCAAGAACAGATTACAATCTAGTTGCAAGAAGGAAAATTCAAAAAAAAAAAAAAAATTGTTTTTTTTATATTGATTGGTGAAAATATGTAAAACAAAAATAATCTATATATTTGCATATACCAAATTGCAGCAATAAAATTATTTGCGACAAAAAGGCTCTCTTGATCCTTGCAGACATTTTTTTACACGCGTATAAATGTTAGTTTTCAGTAAATTATTAATCCAGATTTGTTTTCACCCAACGTTGAAACTTTAAAACAACATAACGACCAAGTATAATATACAACAATTCCGATATTTACCAGTATTTCTTATCCATCCTTTAGAACATTTTCAAAACAGTAAGACACAGTTATAGCAAACACGTTTATAATGTATTGACGCTTACAGCGAAGTGACTTTCATTTCCCGTGACTATATAACATGTTGTAAAATTGACGGATATAACGAATTACGCTTATAAAAAGCAAAATCGCCCGTCCCTGTCCCTTCGTTACAACCGTCTTTTACTGAGAACAAACGCTAGCTTTTCGGTGATTATTTTTGGGGATAAGACATCACTCAAACGTCACAGCTACTAATAACAAAGCACGTCAGTATATACAACATTTGGCATAAGTGTCCGAGCCTCCTGTATACAACAAGAAGTGTTAAGGCGGAATGCTGCAGCAAAATTTTATTTGATGGATATTTGATGGATATTTGATTTATATTTGATATTTTATTTGATGGATTTAATTATCTTAAACGAATTTTTTAATTTTTTTTATGAAAAACTAGAAAATCTTTTTGGTTGCTAGTAATTAACACGTTGTAGAGTTTAAAACTTCATGTGAAAAAATGCATGCTATTAATATTAATGAAATTTTATCCAGTTATATAAAAAACGCCGTTTTATTTTTTTCATTATATATTAAAATGAAAAGATTATTTTATTTGTATTTTTCAAAATCAAAATAATTAATCAAAATATTTATTCAGGTTTTGTAAGGGGCATATTAAATCAGGTATATCTGCTTAAAAAATATACATTTTTTTCAAACCCGGAAGTACGTAAAATAAAAGTAAATGAGCGTTATACGTCATCAAATATGCATTTCATAAATATCAAAGACACTAAACATGCGGTTAGTCTATTTTTAATTATGTGTTACTTTTGACAGGTATAAAACATTTTATGATAAAAATTAAGGCGTTGTGAAAAATATGCAAAACTTTTATCAATTTACATTTCAGACACTTTGCCTAAATTTATATGTTGGTTAATCAATTTGTAGGGTGGCTGGCAATGTTTTTCTTCAATGTGTGCTGAAAAAGAAAATCATGTCTAAAATAAAAGAAAGTGACACACATAGATATTCTATATTCGATATGTCTACACATGCAGCAAACAGAACAAATTAAATGTTTGAAACAGAACCTTTTCCAGTAGTAGAACGTTAACAAAAAAACATGGCACGGGTGCTAGCCAGCCTTGTAAACATACAACAAATTGCGAGCCAGAGCTCATTTTTAATCTATTACTTAATACATGTACTTGCCGATTTTGGTGCCAATTAAGTTGATAATTGAGAATAGTCCCTCATTGAAACCTTGCAACTATTGAAAACCGAGAAAATAATGAAAGTTTTAGAAGTTTTGGTTCAAATTGTCAACATACGTCCCATACATAGTGATGAATTTAAATTACAATCTCTAAACCTCAGGCAAAATAATATCAAATTAAAATTGTGTACTGTTGGTTAATTAATGCAAGAATATGTAGCACATTTTTTCTTGAATATTACTTTTTAATACCCCCCCCCTAAATGTTATAAATTTGTTCGCATATGTTCATTTTGTTTTACGAATATGAAGCACATTAAGATCAATAAAATAAATAATTTTAATGCGCAATAAAATGTCTTTAGGGATTATACATTTCTAACGTAGTTTGTACTATCCTGCCAAATTTGTTCTAGATGGAAATTAGAAAACGATTTACATACATGTATAAGTTATATTAATTAAATTAAATAGGTAATACATGTACCGTATATCCGGGGTTTTTTTCGCGTCACACAATTTGCGAAAAATTGTTAAAAAGTAAATAAAAGACCTATGACTCCTTTGTATTGTATAGTTATTGTTTAACCAATTACTGGTCTGTAAAAGTCTTCTTCCGTGTTTTTCACCAATTCGATGCACGTTCGCCGCGCCGCCTTGACTTCAGTTTATAAGTCTCCGAGTTTATGCCTTCGCCAGATGCCCCGACAACCAACTTGTTTATGTACTGTCGTAAACAAATTAAAATATTAAATATTTTTTAATAGCACTTTGTTTAATACATATATTTTGTTTAAGTTTATTCAATGTTTAAGAGACAATTTACAAGCTGTGTACTTGTATTCATCTCCACTGTCTTTGACAAGAACAGATTTAGGTAGTACTGATCTATAAATAAATAAAATATTTTCCTCGTTTTTTTCAATTATTACTAACGCACGGGTAGTTCTATTATATTTTTTTTTTGCTCAAAGCTTTAACGTTAACCCCACAAATAAAACGGTTACACCCCACAAATGAAACGGTTATTTTTTATCATGTTTCGATATAATTTTATTTACGCTGCTTTTACATCGTCATAAATGTATAAAATCCTTTTTTAAAATCTAAGTTGTAATATCAAATTAAAACAGAAATCCTACTACAATGTAATTTTGAGCTACTCTGTTGTCTTTTTTAAAACAATAGAATACTTCATAAAATGTCTGCTTGCTAGTTCCTTCACAAAAATATTTTTTGTTCGCTATCATATACAATATTTTAGCGGCAAATATTTACCAATTTAATCTTAGCCTTCTACAGACAACTTGAGCATTTGTTTGCATTCCAGAGGTCATCACAGACGGTTGTTGTTGTGCAATACGCCCTACTTCGTAATGTCTCCCGTTTACCAGTCTTACTTGTACTATTTCTAATAAAAAAGATTTCACAAAATTTATAAAAAATATGAAAATTATTCAAAAACAATATTTTTGGACTGTTGAACAATAAAAAAAAACGTTAAGTATTAATGAAGGCAAAAATATTTGACGTAGATCCCCGAGCGTTTCCAAATTGATGAAAATATTACCCATTTTATATTTCTTTGCAGTGTGTCAGAATCATTTTGTGGGGGTTTTATGACGAATTAGTCACTTTATCAAACCCAGCAAAACATGAAACACTAGAAAAGTTTATGGTATATTTTATCAACACCAACTCATATTCATATCCCTTATTAGACAAATAATGATACCTCACCAATGTACAGACTCTATAATGCGTAATTGACTATCTTCTGGTGTTTTGAGGACCATCTCATGATATCAAATTTCTTTGCTTTTCAAGTTGCATTAATTCCTATTCTTGTTTAAATGTATATTACTAAAAATGTTTAAATAAATTCTTCAATTGAACTGTAAGAAATATGTTCCGGAGCAAATAACTTGAACTTAATATGGAAGATAATATACTTTCGTGTATTCATAAATGTCGTGTTTATATTTAATTATTAAATGTAGGAACATTTAATGGAAATTGAATGCTATAATTAGCTTTCTTTGAAAACCATATACATACTCTTCAAATTAAACAAAATCTATGATCATAAGGTTTTCGATCAAAGGTTCGCCGGCCTAACGAATTGTCAACTTAACAAATGTCTGATTCTTAAATGCAATCTATATAGTGTTAAATGTTCAGTACTGTAGGTAAAAAAGAAAATTAAACATCAGACGCTTATAAGATATATTAAATGAATGAAGATTTAGTAAAAGTAGAACTTAAAGTATGCTAGTAATGTATTGCGCGTTTTGTTGGCGCTGTATCAAAGAAAATGATGATCTTCAGTATAAACATTCTTGATTTTAATTTGAATTTAAAGTACCTTTTTGTTTATGATTTAATTGATATAAATGTATCGAACCATATGCATTTCTAATTGTTTATCAAATTAATATTTATGATACATTTGTATCTTAAAATCAATAGGTAAGCTTCTGTTTTTCGGGTTTATACAAACCTTTCACACTCTGCTTGCTATTTACTTTAAGATTTTAAATAGAGGTTATCACTTGCAGTGTTGTCAATACTTCAATCGTTAGTGTAGCTGACATCTTCATATATTTTAATAATAAATTCTAACAGCTGCTCAATGTAGATAATATATCGTCCATAAATCAATAAAGAATTTTTATTCAAGTGCGTAAAATTAGATTAGTTCATTGTTATCTTTATTGTTAGAGCTCGTTTGAGAATACCGTCGTTTTCCCCACTTGATGACAGCCAATGTTTACGTTAGCCGCTTGCTATAGACTCAGTCGACTGGTAACTTCGCCGGCAGATGTTTGGTTTGTAAATGTACAATTCATGCTGAAGCCTTCTTAATAAAACATTATAAAAATGGAATTTTGAATGATAACATACCAATTGTGATAAGCTCTGGCATTATAAGTTAAATCTTGTTAAGAGAGATTGTATTAACATATATAAAAGGCATAAATGAACTTAATAATAGAAATCATTGTCCATCAAATCATTTCGAAATTTATAAAGTAGATCTGAAGATTAATTTTGCTGTCCACCCATACTCCTAAATAGTGAGATTGATTTCCTGGCGGTCTGTACAACAGAACGGTGAAAGTTTTGTCAAATGTGAAATATGATTAAATGTAATACGAAAAGTTCACATGCCTAATATTTGAATGCATCTGGGTTTATTACTATTCGTCGCAATTTTCCAACGACATACCACATTATTGACAAGAAAATTTTGTCAATGAAACAGCAACTCATAGTTACATACATTAAAGTAGACCGGCAATTATTGAAACTAATGAATTTTGTCTCTTTTATTGTTATTTGCTGGTGTTTTAAATAAACTGCTTATATTATCAAAATACAAATACAGTCCAAGATGCCATGGATCAATCCATCAAGGAGTTGTTAATAAATGTATGTTTTAAAATTTTGCCTTAGCATGAATACAATGTACATGTGTAAAACAACATCATAAATATCATTTTTCTTTAGCAATTACAAATTCAATCATTGTAACTGTTAGCTCAAAGTATCAAAAGTTGAGCTTTCAAATATTAGATTTTAAGAAATACCCAAAAAGGTAGTACAATTCAAAACATGTTGTGTGCACTGTAACTATATATTGGTATTTTTGTAGTTTTGTATTTACCTGCTAGTTCTATTAAAACCAGGTTTGGACTATCATTTTAAATGCAATTCTTGAAATGTTTATGCTGAGAATTTTAAAGCTAGACCATAGATTCATCGTATACTCACCATAGTTACGTAAAAGAATTATTAAAAGTGTAGAAAAACAAAGTAAAAATGCTATTGTGAAACTTAATAGCTACAATTAATTGTATTCCGTTAACATTTCATCTCAATTAAACATACAAATTAAATTAACATCACCCGCTATAAATTAGATGCGAAACAATATAAGAATCAATGTGTATTGAAAAGTAACCCTCGCCAACAAATTTTTAGATCGGCCAATCAGAATTTAACGAGTACTGCTCCATGACACAGAACACACTATTAATATTTAAAATCCGTCGTTGGATGAAACTTTACGCAAACGCGCGGTGGTGTAGAGAGCCCAGTCTTCAAAAATACAATTATACTTATATCTAAGAAATAATGTTACCTTATCATCGTCAGTTGCTGTTTTTATTTTTTTCATTATCTGAAGGCACGATGTCCGAATATCATTTTATTGCCAATCCAACGTTAAACAACAAAGTTTTGTCCGACCCTCTATTGGGCACTAGACACTCAGATTCTATCATTGGCTGCGCCATGTTATGTGTCGATAAATGTCGTTTCTTCAGCTTTAACTTTCAGACAGGGATGTGTCGGCACTACTGCCAATGGAATAACCGCACACATATAGACACAGAATCAGGATGGAGAACATACAACAAGCCTAAGATCTCATTGGAAGTTACTGGTGAGTGTATTTTTGTGTTAACGCATGTTTTTTCACTCTCAGAAGATGTTCATTTTTAAGATAAAGCAGACAATATATCCAACTCTCCGTTTTTACCATTTTTTAAATTTGCGTAATTGATTTACATATCTATCATCTAACAGCAGTTAGAACTGACAACAAAAATTAAATAAGGAAGAAGTTGAAGGAAAATGACAGAGAACACGTAATATTCTAGTAAAAAGAGATTACAAAAATCAAAAAAAAAATCAAAATTCTGATGTTTATTTCTCTCTTATTTAGATGTAATCGATTTTATACCGACAGCCTTCGTTGCCACGTAATGTCCAAGTTATGGATATATGTTTAATTATATTACATATGTTAAGTTTGTTGTTATTATCCTATGTTGATTTGTACCGTTTCTTGGTTATAGATGTTAGACTTATTGGTGGGAACTACTCTGGTGAGGGACGTGTTGAAGTTTGGTATAACAGCAGTTGGGGAACAGTCTGTGATGATTGGTTTGATGATATAGACGCTCAGGTTGTTTGCCGTCAATTGGGATATGCATGGTAAACAAAAATTATCAATTTATGTACTTTTACCATAATACGACAACCTTATAAGTAGCTGATATTGTTCAAGGATTCAGATGGTTTGTGATCAAGATTTTGATGAAAAATGACAATAACAAACTGTCAACCGCCTCAAAAATCCGCATAGCAAAATAAAAATTCTAAACCGAGCAAATACGGATCACTAAAAAGAAAGAGGTGGGATCAGGTGACTATACTCTGTCCCGAGTTTTTGCTTCCACCACTTTTTGCTTGATATTTCGATAATCATAAATATCTTTGTAATTAAACTACATTCATCCACTAGTATGGAAATTGTCCAGATTGATTTTGAAACGCCCACCCTACCGCTTCAGGTTTAAATACACATCCAAAAATAGAAATTTTACGGGGATTTTGTATTGCATAAAAAAGCCAGGATGAAAGCGTTGAAAAATTGCGCAAGGTATCCCGAGTACTTCCGAATGGAGGAAATATGTAAACATTTTGCAATTTTAAATCTCCGTAAGAAATTTGTTCTCGTTCCTGTGAAATTTTATGAGTGAAAAATGATAATTGATCAATGAAGGTATCTTGGATTTATTCCCTTTTATTGATTTCAACTGTATTTCTTTCACAGGTATGTGTATTTTTACTAAAAATCATCAAAAGGTGATGGAAGCAATATCTTTGGACTGACTTTAGTCAGGTTGGGCACACTTATTGCATTGAGGAATGTTTACGCTAAACGGGAACTATTCCCCGTTTCAGTAATAAAAACATTCCCGCAAATGCGGGATTTTGACATGTTTTTCCATTCACGTCTTGTTTTCTTTTAACTGAACAATAACTGCAAGAATATTATTTACATTTTATTATCAACAAGGACCCACTTTTTCGTATGCTTCAAATTTTAACATTCACAGCTACGTTTCAGTGAAATCCAGTTACAAACAAAATCTATTCAACAAATTTCTAACAGTAGCCTCTATGGATATTAATGTGGTTATTCTGTACACATGTTCAGTAGTACATAGAATTATTCGTTCAATATTTATTTCATTTTTAATAAGGATATGGAACAATAATTTCTCTCATCATTGTTTTGTTTTGGAATGAAGTTTCTTCTAAATAAACATAGATTTATATTATTTCCTATTGAATTGTAGTTTACGATATGTGTTAAAAGCATTGCTGTTACAAGTTTCCGTAGTCTTCATGGTTTTCCCGAGATCAAATTTTTTAATCCAAAATAAAGAACAATTTCTGCATTTATTTTTAAATTTTTCTTGCATGGTCAAGGTTTGTCAACTCATTGAACACAAAACTCTGAAATTTTGGGGATTTTAGGCAGTAAAAGCAAGCTATCAGAGAAAAATATACGACCAATGCAAGAATACTCACGATTTTCACGAGTTCAAAATCGTCTTATATCGTTTGCAGCTGTGAAGGACAAAAGTTTTAGGCAACGAAGGTCAGTTGCATAAAGTACCTTTGCACAACATTGCATTTCTCATGGGCTTATTTTTACTTAAATTGGATTTTTTATTTATTTGGCATACATCGCATTTGCGGGAGTTTTTTTACTAATGAAACGGGGAATAGTTCCCGTTTAGCGTAATCTTTCCTCAATGCGGTAAGTGTGCCCAACCTGTTAGTAGGAAGAATCATCTCCTGCCGACTGGTTGCATTCGCCGTGTGTCCATTGTTATGTATTGGTGAAAATCGAAGAGGGGTTCAATATATCGCACCGGTCATTTAAACAATAAAATGCTTTTTAGATTAATTCAGGATATTAATGTAGCGACATTGCAGCAACAGGAGATGTTTGTGAAATTATGCCACCTCCCTTGGAAACATCCACAAAGAAAATGAAAGTTAACTGCAAATTATTGGAATTTTTTGAAGTCCAAGGGGCATTACTTTGTCCAAAATTGCACAATAGTTCCCAATATCGAACATGAGCTAGATATTATCATAATTAATCTGTATACCAAATTTCATTTCAATTTGTGCAACTTCTGCGAAGAAAATGAACGAAAACTGCAAATAAATGGAAACTCTCCACGTCCAAGGGGCATAACACTGTCAAAAACTGCTCGATCATACTCAAAATCAAACTACCTAGATGTTAATAAGATAAACCTGTATACCAAATTTCATATCAATATGTGCATCCTCTACGAAGAAAATAAACAAAAACTGCAAATAACTGGAATTTTTCTACGTCAAAGGGCCATAACTCTGTCGAAAATTGCTTGATTGTACCCAATATCAACCTGTTCTTAGATATTATCATGATAAACCTGCATACCAAATTTCGTTTTAACATATTCATCATCTGCGAAGAAAATGAACGGAAACTTGGTGCACCGACCAACATACCGACCGACCGACAGACAAACAAAACGAAATCAAACAAAATGAACCCATAAATCGCAATGAAACAAAACCAACGCCACGTCAACCTAAAAATCGAAACGAAACAAAATCAATTAAAAGGAATCGGAACCAAACGGAATGAAGCCAAATAAGAAACGAAACAAAACTAAAGGCCCTGTCACACCAAGCTGCGTCCCCACGGCGTGTTCACGGCGTTGCAAAATTCATGGGATCGCCGAAGGATCGCAAGGAAAATTGAGAAAAAATGTTCAGTTTTATTTGAAAATTTTACAAGTGGAGTCGTCACGGGGACCGAGGCGTTCGTACGGAGCTCCCATGGCGTGTAACTGCGTTTCCACGGAGTTCTACTTGGCGATTAACTGCGCTTTCGCTGAATCTTCGCCGAGCCCTTATGACGTGCTATGAATTTTTACCCCGCGTCTACGGCGTTCTCTGTGCGCTGATTGCGCTCACAAGACGTTCTTTACTTCTTGGTAGGTTAATATTAATTTGTGAAATTGTATGGAAAACAAACAAGAATTTACAACTAGTAAATAAATGATTAAAAATTGTTTTGATTTTATGAAAAGGTACATTGTAATTTAAACATAGTTACTTCTAAACAATTTGTGAAGGACTAGGATTAAACTCTAAGTAGTCAGGTCTACAAAAAAAGATCCGTTATTAGTTGTTAGAAAAAATAGAAAAGATGTAAAAACATCAGAACCAAATGGCGTGAATTCCATCTACGTCAATTGGTAGGTCTTTGAATATTAGCAAATGCTGCTTTTTACATAGTCATCTACATCCAGTTTGATAATTATAACATCGCTTGCTATTGTACAACAGTCATTTTTCGAGTTTTTGTGGTCTTGATGACAACGCACTAGAAACGCCGAGGGAGCGCGGTAGAAACGCAGAAGAAATGTCACGAGAGCGCGATGAACGCAGCTACAGCTCTTTGGGGTCGCTGTGTGAATGCAGCCAAATGGAAAACAACTTGTTCAAACGCTGTGGATGCGCAGTGAGAGCGCGATAGAGACGCAGTGAGATTCCAAAGGACTCCGTGAGGTCTCCGTGCAAGCACAATTGACTTATCACTGCGTCTACACTGCGAATAGCTGCGTTCCTTGAGCGCGCCGACGGAACTCTCGTGGCGCTGTTGGTGACCTTACGGCGCTGTCACGGCGACTTCACTACGCTTCTACGGCGTGATTATCAGAACGCCGAGCCACGGCGCGTACTTTGTGCATGTTCAAAGTGCGCACCGTCGCACGGCGTTCTTAAATGTTCAAGGCGATCCCACCGCGACGGACGAAGATGCCGTTGAATTGTTACTGCGCTGTTGGAGACTCTACTGCGTTTACCTTGGCGTTTTACATTATTTAAGGAGGACGCAGCTCTGTAGTGACAGGGGTTTAACAAAACCAAACCAAATCAACGAAACGGAATTGAACAAACTAAACTTAGAATGTTTTTTAATGCCCGGTATGATGTGTGTGTTTGTGTGTGTGTGTGCCTGCGTGCGTGCGTGCGTGCGTGCGTGCGCGTTCAGAATATTAAATTTCATTAAAGTCCAAGATGCCGTTGAATTGTAAATGCGCTGTTGGAGACTCTACTGCGTTTACCTTGGCGTTTTACATTATTTAAGGAGGACGCAGCTCCGTAGTGACAGGGGTTTAACAAAACCAAACCAAATCAACGAAACGGAATTGAACAAACTAAACTTAGAATGTTTTTTAATGCCCCGTATGATGTGTGTGTTTGTGTGTGTGTGCCTGCGTGCGTGCGTGCGTGCGCGTTCAGAATATTAAATTTCATTAAAGTCCATTTGGCAGAATATTTTTGCTATTTATAAATAGCATTTGATTTTACTATGAATATTTTAAACAGATTTTATCCAAATTGTGTTAATAATCTATTTTGATAAGAAATTTTAATCTTTTTTAATGTTATGAAAAATTATTTTTAATTCTTGAATATTGTAAATTTTCATCTGTAATAGGATATGTAGCTATTTATTTATGTGTCCTTTTGAAGGTCCGGTGCTATTCAAAAACAGAGTGCCCAATATGGCCAAGGCTCAGGAAATATCGTTTTAGATGATGTTAAATGTAGAGGCCCAGAAACTTTCATTGGATGTTGTGTCCACAACGGATATATGGTGCATGACTGTCAACACGCAGAGGACGTCGGAGTTGTATGTTGTATGTGTTTTTTTCTGTAACTTTTTTGTAACTTTATATCCAATTTATCATTAAACTGATGCTATTCCTATGTAAAAATATTCCTCCCATTTTATAGTATTGCATTGAATATCAAATCAACAGCAACAAACATATAAACAATTCTGTTATTCTACTAGATATGATTAATATGAACAATTAATTGTTATAATTTTCTTTATACATGTTTACAATTGAAATAGTCTCCGTACGTTTGGCTGGAGGCTCGACATCGAGAGAAGGAACTATAATTGTGACACTAGGAAACACAGAGGGGACTGTCTGTGATGATTGGTGGGACAATGATGACGCCAGAGTTGTTTGTAGAATGCTGGGATATAATGGGTAACAACTATAAAACAATTTTTTGAGTATTGAACGGTTTCTCTAACAGATATGATTTATATGTCTGGGTATAGAAAAACAATTTTGCCAATGCCTTTAAATAAACAATAAAAAGCAGAACATCTCTTAATATATCAAAAGAATGTTTTTCGTTTTAATTGCTTCTATTACTTTACGAGAAGAGGAAAGTAAAGGGATTTCAATTAAAAAACAAATCAAAATAAGACAAATATAAAAAAAAAATCTTTAAAATTGCAATGCATGCACATTCCATGAAATTCTGGTTTTATTGCATATGTATGTTATTCAATAATTTTTTGTCATTACTTAATGAAAACAAACATTCAACATGAGCATTTTTATCAATCAGAGAACGAACAAATTTATAGAAAATAAGCAAACTTTATATCATTTTTTTATTTGCTTTTCATTGCGTTAATGAGGATTTGATGGTTGTGGCGATTCTTAGACTGTTTTACCCTCGGTAGACAAAAATTTCTTTACTTAACATTAGTTAAGGACCAAAAATAGTATATTTCAAAAATTTAAGAAAGATCTGACTGGGTGATCTGTTAACCAATTAAACTCCTTAACATACATTTAAAAAGCCTTAAATTTGTAAAGCCGAACAAAATATACGTTTGTCAATTTATCTATCACATAAACCTAGATAAGATTTCTCTCAGCAATATCTTTGATGTCACTCATGTTTGTATTCTTTTCAAAGTGCTGCAGAGGCCGTCTCATCGGCGCGCTTTGGTGAAGGAAGTGGACAGATTTGGATGAGGAATGTCGACTGTGGAGGTAGAGAGACATCTCTTGCAAAGTGCTCTTTCGCAGGTTTTGGGTACCATGGCTGTTCTCATTCCGAAGATGCTGGTGTCATTTGTCATTAAACATTTTCGAATTCTTTAGTTGTAAATATATATTGATGTTTTATAAATGTTGATTTTTGTCACAAAATATATTTCTATTGTTACATTTATTACGTATAAGTATCCTTTAGGAAACCTCTAAAATGGCCCTTTAATGCCCCCCCCCCCCCATCCCTTTCGAAGAAGGGAGGACATATTGCTTTACTTCTGTCTGTCTGTCGGTATGTCAGTCAGTCGGTCGGTCGGTCAACTAACAGTTTTCGTTCATTTTCTTTGCAGAGGACATATTGAAATGAAATTTGGTATACAGGTGTATCATGATAATATCTAGGTCAAGTTCGATTTTGGGTACAATTAAGCAATTTTCAACAGAGTTATGTCCCTTTGACGTAGACAATTCTATTTATTTGCCATTTTCCTTTATTTTTTTTCGCAGAGGATGCACACATTGATATGAAATTTAAAATACAGGTCTATATAATTAAAATCTATTTCAAGTTTGATTTTAAGTATGATAGAGCAATTTTCAACAGAGTTATGCCCCTTGGACATAGAACAATTCTATTTATTTGCAGTTTTCGTTCATTTTCATCACAGAAGTTGCATATGTTGAAATGAAATTTGGTATAAAGATTAACTGTGATAATATCTAGGTCAAGTTCGATATTGGGTACAATTGTGCAATTTTCAACAGAGTTTGCCCCTTGGACTTAGAAAAATTCCAATTATTTGCAGTTTACGTTCATTTTCTATGTGGATGTTTCCAAGGGAGGGGGGCATAAGTGTTTCACAAACATCTCTTGTTTAAAAAGTTCTTTTTAACTTATACCCGTAGTATACCTCTCTGAACACGGTGTCAGCTACAGTATTGGTCAATTCTTTTTATTTTGTTTAATTACTTTATTTAAACTGCCGCATTGCAGTGCTTGCAGATAGTGGCCCCGCGATTTCTCCATGGTAGCTATAAGCAGTTAGGGTTTTAGTGAACCTTTCTCCTATTATGGGTAAGCTGAACTATTTGATGATTTTGTAATATAACTACAGCTTAGTTTTTTTTTACATTACTGTTGAGTTTATAATAAGTATTTTTGTTACTTTTTGACATACTGGTTTAACGCGGTAGAACTGTTCAACAAAGGTGATTGCTCGACCATGTTCCTGTATGGTCACCTATCGAATGTGTGTGTGTTTTATCCTGGAATATAGATGTATGATGTACTTGTATTTTTCCGACAGCTATACTGCGTGCTGTTGTTGTCATAAGATTATATTTAAGTTAATTTGACCTAGCATATATTTATGTAAGGTATATCAATGATGTTTCTCAAAACATGTTTATTGTTTAATTAGATAAGGCATTTAATCAGTATCTGGCAGTCCATCGCCATGATAATACTTGTCTGCTACTGTCTCACTCCATGCCAGTCGTACTCATCTCTAGTCTGTTTCCTCACAGGATGACCCTTTCTTGTGCTCGTACTGGAGATTTGTGACAACGGAGAACTTTCAATTTTATTGTTTATGACGTGTAAAATTTGTGTTTATTTGTTTATTTTTATACGGCTGTCGAGACAATTTTACTTTAAAAGGATTTGCACAGATGTTTATTTCTTCTTATTAATTACTTTGTAGTTTTTTCCCAAATATGGATCGAACAGAAAAGCATCACTAAGATGCGATTTTTTGAAAATCGATATATGTTTTATAAAATAATTGTTATAATAAAGCTATATGCAACGACAAACAAGTGTTGTTTTGACGGCAAAATTGGAACGATGTATTCGGTATACTATTTTGCGGGGGTGTTAAGAAAGCATATGAAGTTTGAGTTACATGTAATTCTGTGAAATCACAAATCTTAGTTATTGAGTACATATTCAAATATTTAAGCAACGAAACATAGACATAAAAATATATAAAAAAATACCGAAGACAATTTTATCACAAACTAGACTGTATTACGGAGGTTTACACTTTGATGACGTCTTGACTGGAAACTGAATGTCGTGTAAATTTGATCGGAGAACATTGTAAACAGATTAAAAAAAGAAGTAATCCAAGGAATCTAATAAAGTATTTCGGTGTGATTTATTGAGAATTGAACATAATAATACTGTAAGAGATGTTAATTTTATCAATCATTCGCTTAAAGGTATATAAATTTGCTTTTGTTTCTTGGTCAGGCTTTCCACTGT
This sequence comes from Magallana gigas, assembly GCF_963853765.1. Lineage (NCBI taxonomy): Eukaryota > Metazoa > Mollusca > Bivalvia > Ostreida > Ostreidae > Magallana > Magallana gigas. The sequence goes on from NC_088861.1 coordinate 29,841,977, forward strand.
CGTTGTTTACGATATAAAAATCCGACTAGAACAACAATAACCCGTATATATTGAACTTCAAGTTTTACACTTATCGATAGTTTCATCAATGCTTAAGTTAAAAAATGCTGCTAGAATCCTATGTTTTGTGTTGTTCTGATGCAAAGTACCGTTTTCCATGTAAATTGTATACAAGTTGGGAAGGTTTTTCGAGAACCGGATGAATAAATATATAGTTAAGAAAACATAGGATTCTAGCAGCGGTTTTGATCAAACTGAGATGTTTTACCTTCACTTGGTATGTTTATTGTATTTTGGAAACCGCAGGGTAGTGTTGTTCTATCTCATTTTATGTTGAGGAACATACGTAAGCTATTTATAGTTGTCACGTGATAATGCACCGATGTGGCAGTAATGTAATGCTCGATTTTATTGCATTTACATCTATTTCAAAGGATAATACCAAGTTTTTGACCTGATTCAAAACAGTTATTCAATCTCACGATTGTAAATATAACAGTCAAAATAAGACGCTTAATTGCCAATATACTCCCTTAACATCCCTGCGTATTGAAACATTGTTTTGTGCTTTGATAAACATCAACTGGAAGAAAACTTATGTGTGTTTCGAAGAGGGAAACAGTACTCTTAACATTTTTAGAATTCTATATTTTAGCCAAAGACATATTATTATGATCTTTGCAAATTCATATATGATTGAATAATTTACCTAGGATTGTAACGCATTGTTTAATGGCTGTAAAATTGGTTTTTATTACTTAAAACATTATCACCAAGCCGCTCTGAAAAATCTGTAAAAGTTTTAACTGTTGGATAGTTATAAACTATTCAGCCAATCAGAATCTTGGTTAATTAATTGTGCAATATTACCTCAATATTTTTAGTGCAGCAAAATACAAAAATGATATTAATTTTTTGTTATGAACAAAATAGTTTCCATTAAACACCGGTTTGACGTTCTAACACTCCCTTTCACTTAAAATTGTACATTTGTAAAGCAGTGAATAAATATGCCGGTCCAATAATGTTTGAAATGGCGTACATAATTAAAAATTTGAATTTTTTTTAACGCATGTTTTTTTTGGTACAGATTTACATGTGCAAAGATATGTCATTCGTGATCTCAATTTGTTACATATGTAATACTGAAAAAAGGCATTATAAAATTGGCTTTTACATTCCAATATTACGAAAATTATTATTATTTTTAAATTCATGGATTGCAGGTTCTAAATATTAAATTGGATGTTAAAACAATTTATACATTCATTATTTTTTTTGCATGTAATATCCTGCTTGTTCAAAGCTTACTCTGTGCTCCATCGTTTAAACGTCAAGAAAACTGCTGTCCTATTTTCTTCAATCTGAGTAAGGGAGAGAAGTCCTCAATAACTGAAGAAATAGAGGGAGCTTGACGATAGGGTTTTAGGTATTTAGTGACAGTTGATTGGGAATTCTCAGGTACAAATTTGAAAATGAGCTGACATTTTTATATTCCCTTAAAGGTATCACACTGGTAATCGACCAATCAAAATGAACTTTGCCAATCGTAGTTCCATATATACTTCAGAAATATTTTTTTCATTGACTGAATTTTTACATTTGCCTTTACTCAGTTTAAAAAAAAACTTAGTACCACTGAAGGATATTTTATGTATTTTGTAAGATGCTGATCATTTTTCATTGGGATTACTTCTTTCCAGACACATGCAGCAGCTTCCTGGAGAGTGTGCAGTCTGTTCACATACAAGCGGAAAATACGTGGTTTTGAGCGTGACCTGTTCGGAGCTAAATATTTTGAGAAAATGTCGAATCGTGTGTCCTTTTTGGGGGGTTAGCTGTTGAGATAGGTAACAAATAACAACCAAATATTTTGTCAAGAGAAAAACAAACTGATTTTTAAGAATTTGTTTCCCCTCTATAGTGTTATAAAATCATAACAATTACCGTTGTGATATCTTTAGTTAGTTTAAATTTTGACCATAGAAATATTTACGACTGGTTAAGAATATTTTTTCATATTATATCTTCCGAAAACAAAGTACAGCCGTGAGATAGGGTGGTTTATCAAAATTAATGGTATTGTCACTCCACTTTTTAAAAAAAAGTAAGAATAAAAGTCCAAATCTTACAAAAGATTTCAAGCTTTAAGTTTTTTACCTTTTTGTCTATTGATAATTTTTTAATGTAAAGCGACATTTCCGCAGCTGATAACATCAATGGAAGAGCAAACTTAAATACCTTTAACGAAAAGCCACATAAATCCTTTTTATGTCATCAAATACTCAGAGTATAACGAATAAAACCAATCTAAACATATAATTTTATACTTTTCTGCTCCCAGAAACGTAACACTTGAAAGTGATGCAATAACGTAACCAATCAGATTTAACCGAAGTAAACAAAGAAAGAAAATACGAATGTGGGCTCTGTGATTTTATTTAAAAACAGAAACACGCATTGCCCAAATTGACTATGAAATATTCTAAACACTGTTGTAGTCGTTTTGGTCAATTTAATTTGCCCAAAAAAAATGGATATGAATGAAAAAGGCGTATATCTTTAATTTGTTTCGTTTCTATTTCATGCATCTGCAGCCCAATAGCTACAGCAATGAAAGAAGCATATGAGTTCGGAAAGAAGCTCCCAATGACCCCTTTAACGGTTTTAAACAAATTCGGGCGGCAAAAGTGTTTATTGGAATGTGAGACCTACGGCGCGTGTTTGTCTATTAATTACAACCGCAGGCAACTGGTTTGTGAGCTGAACGGTGGATGGAAGAATAGCACTCTCTCCTGATAAACGACGATAACTATGTCTACAGAGAAATACCACATCCAGTAAGTACCGATTATTTTGTTTTTTGTTTTGATCAGTTGCAAATTCATTTATATCACAAATTTTGATGCAAATGCATTTAACTTATGTTACAGTCAGCAAAGGTTTACGTGAGATATTTGACTTCTGCAACAGATGAACTATTTATAAAAAAAAGTTTCGATTGAAACAGAGAGTAGCGTATGCCTCTCATGGAAATTTTGTCATATACGCTCTTAACGTGCATAACAGAAATATTTGTGTCCTTTACAACACAAAAATGTTCTCAATATTACTTTTTATTAAATTGTTGCACTAATTTCGAAATGATTTTCCTCTTGTATAGACTAGGTGATTTTAACGTAACGTAAGGTCAATGATATATAATTTGCACAAGTAGTAGACTTAAACAGTGAGACAAAAATCCCTTTAATCAATAACATAAAAAACTATTTAAATTTGTTTTATTTTTAAAAAGTATATATCTTGAAAATATCTTTAACTATATTGTTTACAGTCCTATGAACGTAACCTCAATTTAGTATTTAAAAATATACTCTTTTTTTCTTGATACCTAATTTATTTCTTTTTGAAACTTTGATTCAAAGGTAAACAAAACTTGTGGAGTTGTTCCATGCAACCTTTACTCTTTTTTCTTGTTACCTAATTTATTTCTTTTTGTAACTTTGATTTTTAGGTAAACACAAACTGTGGAACTGTTACTTGCAACCTTTACTCGAAATGTGTTCAATCAGTAAATGGAATATCAGTGTGCATTCCTGTTGGTAATAGTTTGATAATTCTAAATGTGAAATATGCACTTGGATGAGAGTATCATATATAACCATTATTCAATAGCGATATATTTTTATGATCAACCTATACAAACTTTTTTACGAAAATTACGTAAGCTAACCTGTTATATATTCAAATTAAAGCTTAATGTATAAACTTCAATAATTTATTCAATTGTTTTCGCTTTTAACATATATTTTCATAGAACATAGAAATTCATACATTGTCAAAGATGTAGCCGATAAAAAAAGATATCAGAAAGTCTGCAATTTAAAAAAAAAATCAAAGTCAGCATTGATCATAACACTCAAATGTTTATATGAAATAAAAACAAAATGCCAAATATAATTATAAGATGTAGATGATATTTATCAACAAAACTTCAAAGTTATGTTAGGTTTCTGCAATTATGATAAATATTCAAATTATAATACGTTACGCTTGCTTGTTGATATATAGCAGACAATGTTATAATCCTAGTTCCATAATTAAAAAAAAATATCACATCTGGATTCAAACGCACCTTACTAATTACATGTTTTGTCCTGTAATCAATTAATGACACGTAAGGCATAATTGTAAATGAGGCTGAATGTTAAAAATATATCCACCAGATTTCCTTGGAAGTTAGAAATGACTTTTTGTACCTATAACTTATAATTTTGTAAAGAATGAAATCTCAAAAAGTCAGCTTTAATTTGGATTTTTTTTCATATTCCTTTAGGCAAAGTTCTCCTTGTAAAGGACATTTAAATCGTCTAAAAATGGCCACAATCATCCAGTCCTCTTAACAAAAAAACCTCTAGTTTGCAGGGACCCAGTTCCCAAAATACAATCTGATATAATCTTGGAAAGAACTTACGTTCCACCATCCATTACATATTGCTGCTACTCTGGATTTATCAGTGAAGGCAATAAACACGTTATTCACTGTATTCCAAGGAGATTTTCAGAAACACCGAATATCAGCTGCATCATAAGTATTATTTTTGTACATATTGGTTTGTATCATAATTAAGCATAGATAAATAATAGATTATCACATTTGTAAAAGGGGAAGGATTTTTTATCTCCAACAGTAACTAAGGTGATCTGAACTTGGTATTTTGACAGTGCGTCCTTTATATGCTGTTTGCAATGAATGGTTGACTAGTCCGTCGTTTGAAACAGATAGTCTCCTGGAGAATAATTTTAATAGAAGTTGTTTCCCGTTGGCGTAAATGTTGTGCGTCAAACTGCCTTGGTTCTTTCATTATTAATTTCATCTTGCCAGACTTGGTATTTTGACACAAATAACACTCTTAATGCAAAATAAACCTTTGTTGGAGTTTCCTGTGCTTTGTATTTGTTATGATGTTTGGACTTTTCCCTGTATATTTCTACCATAATTGTTTGAATTTGGTTGCTTAAAAAAGTTTACTGCCTATCCCCACAAAATGGCGGATATGGGAAAAAAACTTTTAGGAAATAAAACTATCTATTAAGATAGAACAAACTGTTTAAGCTCAATTTACATAACGGACTATGTGCGGTTTTATGCATTTTTGCCCCCAAAATCAAAGTTTTAGAAAGAGCTTCAAAAATAAGGTGAAAGATAGTTAAAATCATATTGGAAATAAAGGTGTTGAAGGTTATCACCAAAGTGACGTCATAATGTAGAAATGACGTCATGAAAATTGCATTATTTTGAAACATTGATGTTTTGTAGCAAAATATGGGTGTTTTCCGATGGTTTTTCGACTGGGAAACATCGAGCGCAGGCTAGCTCAAGTACCATTTTTTAGTATAATGTGTATAACTATTTGAAGAAAAACATATGTTAAATTCGCACTTGAGCAGACCTGCGCTCTATACTTCCGAATGCAAAATATAGAGCAAAAATGAGAATATTTTCATTTGTTTGCAAATATGCGGGAATTATGTCATTTAGGTGACGTCATAGATAACCAACGAATGAGCAAAGATGACTAAAATCAAGATTAAAGTTATAGGCATCCTCTATACAATGATTTGTGAAGATTTAATTTTTATACGATACTATTTAAAAATTGGTTGAAATCGGGGGAAGATATTTGACCATACCGCACATAGTCCTTTGTAGGTTTTCCTCAGCATGATTCACATTGGCAATTATTTTTCTCCCAATTTCACGTAAAATATACTGAGATTGTATTTATTTTTCACTTGCGCCAAGCTGTTCTTTAAAAAGGATATAAAAATCTACATCCATAAGTTTACATATAGCAGGGGAAGTCTTTAAATCATTCGTATAAATAGTTATTTTCCTTTTACGAAATTTTAAAACCGTTGATATCTTGAAACTTAACATTAATAATATTGAATTCAGTATCACTAGTATTTACAACGGCGTCTATGTTACGCTGAAACTTGTGTGGAAGCATTCTCAGGTAGTGAAGATTCAAAGTGTGAAAATAATGACCCCTGGGGGTAGGGTTGGGCCACAATGGGGGGTTGAAGTTTTACATAGGAATATATAGAGTAAATCTTTAAAAACCTTTTTCTTAGAAACTAATCAGCCAGAAAAGCTGAAACTTGTGTGGAAGCATTCTCAGGTAGTGTAGACTCAAAGTTGTGGAAATCATGACCCCAGGGGTAGGGTGGGACCACAATGGGAAGTCAAAGTTTGTCATAGGAATATATAGAGTAAATCTTTAAAAATCTTCTTTTGAGAAACTAATCAGCCAGGAAAGCTGAAACTTGTGTGGAAGCATCCTCAGGTAGTGTAGACTCAAAGTTGTGAAAATCATGACCCCCGGGGGTAGGATGGGGCCACACTGGGGGGGGGTGTTAAGGTTTTACATAGGAATATATAGAGTGAATATATAAAAATCTTCTTCTCAGAAACTAATCAGCCAGGAAAGCTGAAACTTGTGTGGAAGCATCCTCAGGTATTGTAGATTCAAAGTTGTAAAAATAATGACACCCCTTGGAGTAGGGTTGGGCCACAATTGAGGGAGGGGGTGTCAAAGTTTTACATAGGAATATGTAGAGTAAATCTTTAAAAATCTTCTTCTCAGAAACTAATCAGCCAGATGATTCTTGATAATTGTTAAGACATTTGCCCCAGGACAATTGTTAGGCCTCACAAGAAGGTTCAGAGTTTGATGTAGGTTTATATCCCATATATAAACAATTGATAAGGATCTTTTTGAGAACTGCAGTACTCAACATGTGATATGACAATAAAATCATCCTGTTAGAAAAAGGACTAATGATTATAAACATAAGAATATCCAGAGGGAGAAATGGGTTTTATTTATACAGGATCTACATGTATTATTGTAAATTGTCCAGATAGTTTGTATTATGACTCCATTAAGCTGATTTTATTATACCTATTGTTCTTCAGGTGAGCGATGTGGCCCATGGGCCTCTTGTTTCATTTCTGAATAAAACTCAGGTTTTAATAATACAAACTAGAAAAATAAGAAATATAACATCAGTAAATTATCATTTCTATCAATGTTATTTACAATCAAATTTGTGCATTCGTTGGCGCAATAAGCTCCTCTTCTACTTTATTCTAACAATGTAGCAATGAAAATGAATGAAGAGTTATGAAAAGAATTATATAAACACAGTGGAAAGTAATAACCTTTTATAATTCTTGCATTAAATGAACCCGAATCAGGAACTTCAACCAAATGATGAAATCCTAGCATTTTCCAAATTTGCAATGTCGCGTTCGGAAAAGAAACAACTAAAAATTGCATAATTATAAGGATGCTCAACATTGTTGCATTTGGTATTCAAAATAAAAAGTTTACAACCACTGTAACACTTTAATCAAATTTCTAGTCATCCATATATTTTAACACTAGAGTTCAGTCATGACTATTAACTATATCAGCAACCATTTTAACCTATTCTGATGTTAGAGATAAGTGTATGGCTTCTTTTTCATCAATGTATTTTTGTCTTCTAGCTGCTAGAAGTACTTTACAAGACTGACCTTGATCCTAAGGATTCTCATGACAGTTGCAATTTCTCCCGGCGACCTGTTGTCTAGCTATCCCCGCAACTGGGCCGCTTGCTACAAAGTACAAGTCGATGATTATGAATTAAATTAGAAATAAATACCACTTAATTATCAATATACCTGTTTTACCAATATTCTTGAATATCCTGTTTACCCATTATGAATTACGCATTATCAACAAATATTAACCTTAAAACTATTGAAAATTCATATTATTCAGTGTAAATGTATGAACAAATATATTTAACTTCTGTAATACCCACAATGCTGATTAACCCAGCTGCTAAACGGCTATCAGTGTCAGTTCTGATTGTATGGTTGGAAGCTGTCCATACAAACAACACTGTACCGACAAACAGTTCAAGCTTCAACATGTAAATGATAATCTAAAATAAAAATAAAAACAATTATATACAATTGATTATTAATCTATATTTATCAAAATATTTATGTGATATCGGTTTAATTTTTATTTCTTTTTTAGCAATTACAGTTACCGGTATTCCTTACGAAAATTATTTTGAATAGTTTAATTAAAAACAAAAAACTTAATGTTAAATTGAACTATGTTAAGATAAATTCAATTCAAAGAAAAAATCAAGAAAGTTATCTCTTTACTCCTTTATCTTGCAGATCTGATATTGCAACTGATACATGTATCCTACAGCTAAAAGAGATTGATATTTGATTGGTGAAGGACAGCATTTTATTTGAGACTTGATGCAAGTCAGTGATCGATCTTAAACATGTTTATCAGATATTTTTAGATTTCAAAGGCAAGGAAAAGTGTTCTTTAGTCATTTGGAAAAAAAAATAGAAAATAATTTTAAAAATTCATTTCCTTCGTTTTTGGTGAGTGAATATTTATTCATTGAATGAAATAATTGATAGAGTGGAAATATGTAGAATTTAATAAAACATGATCCTTTTATTGTATTTTAATGTAATTTTCAGCTACTCTGTTGTCTTCTATAAAAAAAAAATTCTTCATGAAATGTCTACTCGCTAGTTCGTTCATAAAAATATTCTTTTGTGTGCTATCATGTACAACATTTAAGCAGAAAATATTCACCCATAATACCTCAGTAATCTACAGACAACTTGAAAATTGTTAGTGTTCCAGACGTCATCACAGTTGGATAATTGATATAATTTTTTTTAGTAATATACAGGTAAAAAAGAATAGAAATAAATGAAACTTGAGCAGCAAAGAAATTTGTCATAATTGGATAGTACTTAGTAAATCAGAACACATTCAATCATGCATTATTGTGTCTGTTCATATTTAAAAAGGTTTTACAAAATAACTTGCAGTAGTGAATGTTTATTGGTCAATTAGCTATCTTACGTAGAAACTATCTAAGAATCGATAGTGTAAAGATTAACCCTCGCCAATAATTTTTTATGCAGGCTATCAAATTTTAACGAGCATTGATCCATGATAAAGACGACGCTATTTAAGATGTAGTATTAGATAACATTTTTCAGTTAATGCAAATCAACAGTGTAGTAGAGACTTAGTTTTGAAAAATACTACACTTCAAATATCATGTTACCATATCGACGTCCTTTGCTGTTTCTATTTCTTGCATTATCGGACGCCATGGTGTTCAACGATTATATTACAATTCCAGCGTTAGAAAACAAAATAATTCCTGACCCTCTGTTTGGCACCAGACACTCAGATTCTGTCTCTGTCTGTGCCTTGTTATGTGTTGATGCCTGTCGTTACTTCAGCTTTAACTTTCAGACAAAAATGTGCCGACACCATTGCCAATGGAACAGCCACATATATACACACACAAAATCAGGATGGAGAACGTACAAAAAGATATCATTAAAAACTGATGGTGAGTGTATGCTTTCTTTATTCATTACACTTATTGGCGTCTAGTGATAAATTTAAAGATAAACTAAACAAAATATGTACTATCAAGTTGTTGTTTTTCTTAACAATATTTATATGTATAATCGTATATTGTTAAATTTATTAATTATATGTCTCAAGTTTTCGCTTCGCCAGGATTGAAAGCTGACATGAATTCATAAATATGCATTTTTTCCCATTTATCTCCGACTACCGCCATACTAGTTGTCGATTTCTATTGTTCTGCTCATTGCTAAACACCCCCTATATAAGGTCGAGAGCGTTATTCATGCTACACTGCATTCAGGTATTTCATACACCCGAACACGTTACCTTGAACGAAAAGACGTGCCGAGACTCGTTTTGAACAAAAATGATATGATAACCACTGCACTGGCAAGGAATATCCAATGAACGACAAAACAAAACAGGCACATATACTTCAAAATGTAGACCGTTTTCTGTTGTATGTTATAACATCGCACATGCGCGAGCTATGTTGCATAGATATTAGATACGGAGCGTTTTTTTTTGTAGAAACCGATGGAAACGATGCTACGTTGTTACTTTCTTGGATTTATTATTATTTAGCTACTGCGTTTGATGTAGTGCCGCCGGGGTTTTCAAAAAGAAGCAGCCGCTATGCACTCTGTATGAACGAGACACGTGTTTGATGAGCATACGAAGTACCGGTAAGACAGCACTGTCTGTGCAAAAGTATACGGGTACCTTGGAAATTATTTCTACAAATAAATATATATTGAGTTTTATTTATTGTTGTTTCCTTTATTTTTTATTACAAACATTTTACTACAATGTGTAGTTCATGCATTTAGAAGTGTGTGCAACCTGAATGCCTCGTTCCGAAAGCAACCGACCGTAATTTTCCCAACCCATATATATACCCCAGTGGCAGTAGAGGAGCGATCGAAACTAATATGGTCACCTATTGCTTTTATGAATTCATGTCAGCTTTAATATAAATATTAACGGTATTTTACATTGTAAATGACATGTACCAGGATGATAAAGTAGATAAATTGTGCAAGTTATACCAGTATATTAGATATTTCAAACAACGGGAAGCAATACAAAACAATTTACGCAAATATGGATATTTTAACAGAAATCCGACCGCCTTACACACATCTATGGTGACTTCAGCAGAGACAAGAACTTTAAAAATTCTAGTTCACAAGAAACATAATAACCTTCTTCCGTTAATAAATACATTTATGTGACGCCTGTGATGGAAAAAAACAGTTAAATGTGTATATACAGACCCTGAAACGTACTACTACACCACACGCTCGCTGCACGCTCGCTACACGCTCGCTTAACGCTTCACACGAAACGCTGAACGGTTTACACGAAACACTGCACGCTTTGCCCAAACGCTAAACGATTTACACGAAACGCTGAACGGTTTACACGAAACGACTCTCACACGAAACGATTTGCTCGCTTTTCACACGCTTTGGACACGCTTTTATCCTGATCGATTCGGGTCCTCTCGGATTTTTTTTACCCTGACTCTGTTGGTAAGAATTAATTTTAAGAAAACACGAATTACTAGACATACTGATATTAGAAACATATATGTACATAAGTATTGAATTGATGAATTAAATTAATTTGGTACTTATATTTCAAGCATAAAATTGTTTATTCACTGAGTTAGCCAAAAATATTACTTTTATAAATATATTTATTGCTCAAAAGAAATATCCATGAGTCTTATTAGTTTATTAAAAATTAAAAATTCCAGAGAAAAAAGTTACCGTAACACAATATTCAATACCGAAAATAAAATCCGTATGATTAACAAACTGAAATCGGTTTTTCAGTTTTCGGCGGGATTTGTTTTTTTCTTCTCACATTAATATTTTAATTGGTTTCAGCGAATACGATGTAAAAATAATAACTGTAAATAAACCTGTAATTATTTACATTGATAATTTTGAAAGTTAATCAAAATAAAATTAGTCATATAAGTTAGAAAAATGCTATAAAACAACCGATTAATTTGTTTTAAATGTCGAATCATTCGCGTAAATAAATGTTCCGTACATAATATCACAGAAAAAAAATCAATTGATTAAACAATAAAGAAAGTTGTCATTACTATTTCGGATTTCGGATAGAACAAAAAATAATAAAATGATTTAGATGTTTGTCTCAATATTCGTATACATAACCGGCGCACCGCATAACGGCGTACAATATATCTATCATAATCTATTTGAATTAAGTACCATGCATATAGATTCCCGCAATAATTAATTGCATGTGTACATTTTAGGAAAATTTCAGTATGTTAATTACTTGTTGTTTTCCGTTATCAGTGTTTAAATAATTAAAATAATAACTTGTAGAAATATTTTTAATCGGGATTCAGAAGAATCCGCATTTCATAGAAATGAACAGTATATTTTCTTTCTATGTTTACATTTAATTTTGTTCAAATTAATGCTATATAATCTATCATTGAAATTGTGTGCATCATCAAATACTGATTCCGACTACTTTTAAGTCATTAAATTTCTATTGGCTATTGACAAAAAAAGAGACGCGTGACCATCCAATGAAAACGAATACACAGAGTTTGATTGACAGGTTCAGCCAGGTGCAGGTCTTACCCGATGTCCAAGGTTATGTGTACTGGTTGTACACAGCCGAATAGTCTCAGTAACTAGTCTTCTTTCAATACGCGTACTTTTCTTTTGTTTGTTAAAAATGAATTCAATTTTGTAAAAAGATAAGTATATCATTTCTTATAGATTTTTTTTTTCACGAGAATACCTCAAAGGAGTTTTGCCAATTACAAACAGTTTCAAGTAATGTTTAACACGAGCGCTATTTTGAAACAATTAAATTGTCAGAGAGTTCCGAATGAAATCTGATGAACGTTTCACACTGTTCTCGCACGCTTTGCCCGAAACGCTGATTGCTTTGCCCGAAACGCTAAACGGTTTACACGAAACGCTTTACGATTCACACGAAACGCTAAACGGTTTACAGGAATCGCTAAACGGTTTACACGAAACGTTTCTCGCACGAAAGTCGCATGCTTTTATGGTGTAGTAGTACGTTTCAGGGTCTGTATCATTTGTCCTAGACATTTTCAAGACTTTAACGGCAAAACATAGAACGTTAAAATTCATATCGATTGTAAATCAAACAATGTTGCTTATAAAGTATTTTGTAAGAAATGTAACAAAATTTATACGATGCGCAAACGAGGATGACATTATTATATTTAAAAGATGTTTTAAATTTATCACTGTTTATTCGAAAAACAAATGACCCTATAGCAATGCATTTTTACACAAAATTAATGCATATGCTGTTGATGATCATTATGTGAAAGGTATTAAATCATGAACAAAGATGAAATCTACAGAAAATTCAGAAAATATTTATGAAAGAAAAAAATGAATACTTATGTACCTTTTAATATTAACAAAAGAAAACAGTATTGTCTAAATTAAAATATTCACGGTATTTGGTCAACGTTGTGCTGCTTTTAACAGTAAACGCGACTGATTAAAACCGGCAGAATGGTCAAATATTTCAAAAAAGTGTTTTAAATTACTCAAAACAATTAAGATATATGTATCCGAGCTGGTACCTGTCCTGTTGCTGCTCAGCTAAATTTCCTCAACTATATTTCTTGCAAGTCTTTTTATCATTTTTTTTATTTGCGTAATCAATACATTTATCTATCATTGAACAACAGATAAAATTGACAATAGAAAAAAAAACAAAATATGAGAAAAATTGGAGGAACATCACAGAGAGTATAAAACATTTTCTAGTAACAAGTGATTATTTAATTCAACACAAAATACAAAGAAATTCTGATGTGTACTTGTTTTACGTGATTTGTTCCGTTTCTTAAATGTAGATGTTAGACTTATTGATGGGCCTCATTGTGGCGAAGGACGTGTTGAAGTCTGGTATAACAACAGTTGGGGAACAGTCTGCGATGATCATTTTGATGATATAGATGCTCAGGTTGTTTGTCGTCAGTTGGGATATGCCTGGTAAGCAAAGATCATTATTTATGCATTGATACTATAATAAAATTGCCATATATGTTAGTAATCAGAAAGTACAAATTAACTGCTGGATTATATTATTGTAAGACGAGTATAAATACACTTAAGCGATTAGATAATAATTATTATGCCCCCGTCGAAGAGGGCAAGGCATATTGCTAGGCTGCTGTCTGTCTGTCGGTCGGTCGGTCTACAATGTTTCCGTTCATTTTTTCGCAGAAGTTGCACGTGCTGCAATAGAATTAAGTATAAAGATTTATCATAACAATATCATAAAAATATTTAGGTCAAGTCCAATTTTGGGTGTGATTGAGCAATTTTTGACATAGTTATTCCCCCTTGAACATAGAAAAATCCATTCATTTGCAGTTTTCATTTGTTTTCTTCGCTGAGTTTGCACGTCCTTAAATACAATTTAGTATACAGATTTATCAAACAAATATCTAAGTCAAGTTTTTTGGGGGGTACGATCGAGTACTATTTTGGGTATGATCGAGCAATTTTTGACAGAGCCATGCTGTTTGTATTAAAATAATCATTTTTTTTTTCACTTTCAAATCATTTTGTCCGCAGAGATAGAGGTATGCTCCTTCGACCTAGAAATATTCCATTTATTTGCAGTTTCGTTTCTTTTTTCCGCAGGGTTTGAACTTACTAAAAAAAAAGTGGTATACAGGTTTATCATTTATTTATCTAGGTCAAATACTATTTTGGGTATGATCGAGCAATTTTTGCCAGAGTTATGCTGTTGGATTTCAAATTATCAAGTTATTTCCACTTTCTAATCCTTTTTTTCGCAGAGGTTTCCAAAGGAGGGGCATATGTGTTTCACAAACATCTCTTGTAGATTAAAGTTCTGATAATTATCTTTAGGTTTTTTTTTTGACAATTGAGAATATAAAACCCGTAATAATTTCAAGTAGGTGTAACTTTGATGGGAAAACTTTATCGTGTTATTAGGGTACAGAGTTTATATAGGCAAACGTAAATGAAACATTGATTCTGATGAAAGCAACCACGTGAACCGCGGATATGGTTATATCTGCCTTACTTGGTATCTTTTAAATAAAAGTATGATTTATGTAAACGTTAGTTCTTATATTTGATTATTCTAATATTTGATAAATAATCAGAATGAACTATAAATGATATTAGTCGAATTTTACCCGCATAATTTGCAATTTCCAAAAGTGTCTAAGGTACATTTAATTTTTTTGTTAGAATAGCTGACATGATATTTTTTTTTTTGACATATTCATTCAATTTCTTTTCACTCACTGGCAGCGTATGACGTTAAAAGTGACACTATTTTTGTAGCTTAATAAAAATCATTGACATTTTCAATCAATTTTTGAATGGGAAATATAGAGCGACACTTTGAAAAAGAACAAACCTTTTTTCAGTTAAAACTCTTGAATAGAGACATCTTCCATGAAAAATATTTTGTTTGTTCAAACAATCGCTCAATGATTTCTGAAAGAAAACTGCTTGAAAATTTACCTGGGGCTCGGAACATAAAGCATGCTAAGATTTTGACTTAAGTAGGGCAATAAGTAGTACTTAGGTGGAATCTTGGGACAAGCATAAGTCCCACTTAAGTATGTCTTATACCGTAACATATAGCCAACTTAGCAATATTAATGTCTAAGCTAGGTCAAATTTATGTTCAAAGTAAAAAAAGAATTGTTTATTTCAAATAAAGTAAATGCAAAATATAAACGGGACTAAAATCCATACCAAATACAATTATCAATCAAAGTACTGAGAGTACTCAAAGACGGGGTCTTGAAAGTTTGAATTTTTAATTGTCCACATTTTCCTCGAATATGTTCCAAACATTATGGGTTTGAATTGGTTGTTTCAACCTAGTATGTTAAAATTCGGCTTTTTGCAATTGCCTGATACTTTGTCTAAATTTTACTAAATCCCGACCGAGACTGTTTTTCATAATTGTAGAAAATTGACACAACGGTATTTTATGTAAAATAAGACCCCAAGGAAAATTTTTTAAAAAAAACTGCAACTAACCGGGTAAATCAAAACAACTATATTTAGGTAGATAATTTAAATTATTAGATTTATTTAATTTTGTAATCCAAGGGAAAATCCACAAGTCAGACGGTATCTGTTATACAAGGTTTATGAAAACTCTGAAAACTCTCAAACTGCTGAATTACCGAACAAAGTTTACATTTGCATACCGATAACAAACACAGGCACCTGACGTTAGAAATATTTCTTCTTACAATAAGATTATTCCAAGTACTATAACAATAAGAAAGTTCGTCACGGTAGCCATTTTGATTTTTTAGACCAACTTATCAGTCACGATTTTCTTGCGGCGCGATTCATATTAAATTGATAGGAAAAAAAAAATTCGTTCGCCACTTACTACTTTTTTTTGTAAACTCGTGCATCATCTACACAAATTACGATACAACTGTTCCTTTCATTAAAAATCATACTCCGAATTCAGTTAACAGCTTTTTAAATCGATAAAACTAGAAAATGGAGACAAAAAGTGATGAATCGCGTCATGTTTTGGGTAGACCTTTCCTGATTGACTGTTATATATGTCATTAAAAATAAAGCAACAGAATAATAAAGACATTAATTGATAAATGTACAGAGATAAGTCAGTTAAAGGACTGGTTAGAAAAAAAAATAAGGAAAAGGTCCAGATCAGTTACTTAGTGCTAATGAAGGAGAGTTGGTTTCATGTCTAGGAACAATATTCACATGGCGGTAATACGTTTTACTGACAATTGCAAAAGCAAAAATTATTGTATGATAATTGTAAATTGTTAATTTTAGCTATTAATCCAGAATTATTTGATATTAAAATTCCTAATGTATACAAAGTTGACGCTTTTAACAGCAAAATTAACAAATGTTGTAGGACATTTTCATTTCAGGGATCTGTATGTGTCCTTTCAATACACTTTCGTCTATTAGCGCACATTTTCATGCGTGTCCTGGAAAAAATGAACTTAATTTCGAAAGCGATTTTTTCGAAGAACTACAATAAAGGATTTTTAAATCAAATTATAAAACTACGATAAAAACTTTTAATTTTTATCTTCTTAAAATTGAGATAAGTACTATTTATTTACATGTACTACCACACGGCAAATAAAAAGTTTAAAAAATAATAACCATGCATTATCTCATGAATGCATGAATTCATAGGTCTAATATTTGTGCGAGATATTTACCGATGGAAGAAAGACCGGCTTTGTTTCTGATGAGAGACATTATGATACTGAGTATTGATGAAAAAAAAATTAAATCATGAATATGGCTGGTTAACGTTTTGTCCGTTTTAAAGTATAGAAAAAAGTGTAAACTTATGTCTCAAAACATTAAAAAAAATACATGATTATATATTCCAACTAAGCCGGACAAAATGAACATTAACATTTAACTTGGTTTTTCAATCAGTAACATTGTATATATTATTTGATCTATTGGTCACCCAAAATATGTGATATATATAGATTTTAACTTAAGAGTCAATGAACGAAAGGCAAATTCAGTCACGTGGCCCCGTCTAATTATCATTTGACTAAAGGTTACAGGTAAGTGTATTATGGGAAAATTTTATTTTAAAAAAGGCAAAACATTAAGCTAATTTTTATTTTTTTATACACGTGTTGCTATTTAGTATGAAAGGCAAAAACAAACTCAGTATCAACACTGGGAGCCATTGCATACATTATCATTCAGGACAACAATAGACACATTTCAGAAATCCTGACGCTTAACCTATCCGGATGACTGAACTTTGGAACGAAAGCGTCCGGATAACTGAGTCTCTTCTGTAATTGTTTCTGTATCTTCGAATTATTTATCTTTTTAAATAAATGCAATATTATTATTAGTGGAAAAGACAATTTCAAGAATGCAAGAACACATTTACAACATAATTACAATATATGTGCAAACAGTTTTTACTTTAAAATGATCATTTTTTAAAATAAACAAGTCAACGGATATTACAGGGATTGACTTTGTAAGTTGCAAAGAAAAAAAATAGTGTGCATTATCTATTAATATGAAGAGAGTTTTTTTAAACGGGTTATCCTTTAGATTTGTTACTAAAATGTGTCGCCCAAACACGTTGTACAAATCATCTTCCATTTTTTTTTCAAATCAAAATTTAAAGTAGTATGTTTATTGTTAATACTTTAAAAGCCTTCCTCTTTTCAAAATTGCCATACCAATACATTTAACCATCACAATAGTTTTTCTACAAAGTCAAATCAAGTAACATACATAATCAAAAGTGTTGTTTCATCGTAAGAAAGTATGCATGATATAGCTGGAACTTTAACATGTGAAAAAGAGCATAAAAAACAAAGTCATGGTTTTTTTTTTCATTGCTGTGAAACCCAATGATAAAATATTCATTTTTGCCTTAATGATTTCACATAGAATCTCGCCAATCAGTAAGCTCTTCTTTTTGTATATCTTTTTTTATTTTACATAGTCATATATAATGCATGATTTGATGTTTTCTGTTGAAAGCTTACACAAGTACTGAGCCTTTTATTTTATTTACACGATCTTTTGGCTTATGATTGTTAAAATCTATTTTTTATTTCGAGTACAAACTATAGTTTTAATGGAAAATTATTTATTTAAAAGACAATGTTCATGACAACGTCCATTGAAAACAGGAGCTCGTAACATAAAGGATGCTACGATTTTGACTTAAGTAGGGTCATAAATAGGACTAACGCGGAATTTTGGACCTACATTTTGTCTAAAAAGGTCCTTTTGATAATATCTCAGGTTTTGCGAGTTTACATATATAGTCGCAAGTACTTGTTGTAAACTAACCATTACGTGTTTACAATCTATTCAGCAGCCCACTTGCATACTATGTGAAATATGTTACAGCTCATTACGAACATTGCTAATGTAGATATCAATTAAACCATAACTCTGATAGTGGTGAATATCAAGATATTAATTTTGTTGAAATTATGTTATAAATACACTGTATTTGTATGCTGAATTTAAATAACTAAAAAATAAACTTCTAAATTTGTGTAAAACAAACTTAGGATAAACTTAAGCCACCTCTATCGGCCGCCTAAGTTTTGGGTAAATTGTATCTAATACATTAAATCGTACGCGGAGTGTATACATGTACATTCGTAAACATTAACTTTACTTAACAATGTTAACAATACAGACAATTTATTGATCATTTAAGCTAATAATTTTCGTTAAAAAAATTAACTGGTCATTTTTTATACATTCTATAATTGATGCAGCAATGATTAAAAACTCGGTATCTGTTACTAAAAAGAAATTCCTCGTAAATCTGAATTCGTTCGTGTTTTTTCTCAAATTCTACCATTATCAGTTTATTCATGAAGATCGTTTAAAGCGATTATACGTTTATCATAAACATCGTTTATCCTTTCCTATCGTGTATCAATCCTTTCCTATCATGCGTGTATACTGTTTTATCGTGCGTTAATCCTATCCTATCGTGCATGAATCATATCCTGTCGTTTATCTTGTAAGAATTAACGTTGTGGTACTGTATAATAGTTTTTATTTTAGTAATATATGTTTCTATGTCTGTGCCCTTTTCTAGGACCGGTGCTTTTCAAAAACAAGGTGCCCCATATGGCCAAGGATTGGGAAATATTGTTTTAGATAATGTTCATTGCACAGGCCAAGAAACGTCTATCGCAAGGTGTCTCCACAATGGATACATGTCGCATAATTGTGTTCACGATGAGGATGTCGGAGTTGTATGTTGTAAGTGTTTCTCTTGTATCTTAGTATCCGATTTATCATCACACTGATGCTATTTGTATGTTTAAAATATTCCTTCCATTTTAGAACTGCATTAAATATCACACCAACAGAAACAATCATATAAATATTTCTGTTTATTCCAGAAATTATTCATACGAAAAATTGTTATAATTTTTTACAGCAATACAAGCTGCAATTATCATGTTGAATTTTTTTTTTACGAAAATGTTATTTTCTACTTTATTAACAAAAATATCAGATATTATAAATTTCTGTTAGCCATATTTTTGTGGGAAAAGCCGTTAAGAAGCCTTAGTTGGAACAAAATTGAATTATTGTCGTCCTGTACAAAAATTGATTTACCATATATTCCTTAGACGAGAATTCTTTCTTTTGACAAAAATTAATGATTTGTTCAAATCATATTTATCATAAAAGTTTAAGTTACATGCACATACTAACAGGTTTTTGCATCAAATAAAATTTTAAAAAAAGAATACAGCTCATATAAATTGCTTTAAATATATATTTTTAATTGAAATAGTCTCTTTACATTTGGTTGGAGGGTCAACGCCGGGAGAAGGGCGTGTAGTTGTGACACTAGGAAACACAGAGGGGACTGTCTGTGATGATTCCTGGGACAACGAGGATGCCAAGGTTGTCTGTAGAATGCTGGGATATAATGGGTAACAATTATAAAACAATTGTTTAAGTATTGAACAGTTTCTTTTACAGATACAACTTAAATGTCCGGTTTGAAAAAAAATTGTTTAAACCTTTTGATGAAAAATAAACAGCAGAACATTTCTAAATATATACCGTTTAATTTGCTTCGAATTACTTTACGAGAAGAATGAAGTAAATGGATTTCAATTAAAAAAACCAAAATAACACAAATATAAAAAAAAACTTGCATGCACATTCCATTAAATTCTGATTATGTTATGTTATTTAATTAAATTTTTGTCATTACTTATTGAAAACAAACATTCAAAAAGAGAATTGTTTTTTTTTCAATTAGAAAAAGAATGACTTTATAGAAAAAGAACAAGCTTTATATTATTTGTTTCATTTCGCGGGGGTGTTAAGGAAGCATATGGGCAATTTAGCGTCTTATTTTGACTGTTATATTCAAAATCGTGAAATTAAATAACTATTTTGAATAAGATCAAAAACTTAGTATTATCCTTTAAAATAGATGTCATTGCAATAAAATTGGGTAGTACATTACTGCCACATTGGTGCATTATCACGTGACAACTATAAATAGCTTACGTATATTCCTTAACATAAAATGAGATAGAACAACACTACCCCGCGGTTTCCAAAATAAAAAAAAAAATACCAAGCTAAGGCAAAACATCTCAGTTTAGTAAAAACCGCTGCTAGAATTCTATGTTCTTCTTAATGAAATAGTTATTCATCCGGCTCTCGTAAAACCTTCCCAACTTTTATAAAGTTTAAACGGAAAACGGTATGTTGCATCAAAACAACACACAACATGGGATTCTAGCAGAATATTTCAATTTTAAGCATTGATAAAACTAACGATACGTATAAAATTTGAAGTTCAATATATACGGGGTAGTGTTGCTCTAGTCGGAGTTTAATATCGCAAACAAGGACAGAGGAAAGCCTGGCCGAGAAATAAAAGCAAATTTACATACCTTTTAGCGAATGATTGATAAAACTACCATCTCTCCCAGTATTCTTATGTTCAGTTCTCCTTAAATCACACCACAATACTTTATTAGAGATCTTAGGTTAGTTATATTTTGAATATGTTAACAATGTTTTCCGATCAAATTCACACGACATTCAACTTTTAGTCATGACATCATCAATGTGTAAATCTACGTAAAACAAACCAATTTCTGAAGAAAAAAAAATTGTCTTCAGTATTATTTATTGGTTTTTGGTCTACGTTTCATTGCTTAGATATTTGAATATGTACATAATAACTAAGATTTGTGATTTCACGGAATTACGTGTAACTCAGATTCCATATGCTTCCTTAACACCCCCGCGAATTGCTTTTCATTGCGTTAATGAGGATTTAATTGTTGTGACGATTCTTGGCGATTCTTAGACTGTTGGACTTTACCTTCTGTAGACAAAAAGATTCTTTACTTAACATTAGTTTACGACCAAAAATAGTATATTTGAAAATTTAAGACAGATCTCACTGGGTGATCTGACTGGGTGATCCGACTGGGTGATCTGTTGACCATCCAGTCTCCTTAACATGCATTTTTAAAAATCCTTATGTTTGTAAAACCGAACAAAATACACTTTCGTCAATTTATCTATCACATGAACCTTGATAAGATTTCTCTCAGTAATATCTTTTGTGATCCTTCTGTTGGTATTCTTTAGACTTTTGAAATCATAAGTCAGTTGGAGTTTTATTATATTTATTAAGCACTGTCATCATATAGTGGTATAAAAGCAATATATAATCAATCTGCTATCAGTCTAAAATCCATCTACTAATTATCAATCAAATCATAAGTATAAAAATCAGTAAAATAAAATAAGCAATTGTTAGTACATCCTTTCGGGTCACAGTTCATAAGTGACTTATAACGAAGTCCATTGTTAAAGGTTAATTACAATTAAGAGTCTTGCATCCGTTGACCGCTTTCCAAAGTCCAATCATCATCGAGAGTTTTATTCTTCCTGGTCATTCCGCTAACACCACGAGTTCTAACTACGCAGTTGTCCCTCTCGGTCAATGACCTTTAACATTGTTCACTATACACTTATTTCGTATCGAGTGCACAACAAGCTAATGACTAATTAACGTAAAGTAGAATACAATCATAAAATTATATTTCATATATATACGGCTATCTGGTTACATACGTCCCCCTAACAAAAGAAATATCCCCGAGGGAGATTTCTTTCGCCAGGTGCCCGGTGTGAGAAATTATCCTTCAAACTCTTCTAGGTCAGATGAACTTCCTGGTGAAACACCGGTCAGAACATCTATGTTAAGTGGCTGAATGAAGTGACCAATTTCCTATACTGGCTTGAGACACAATAATAGTCTGTCAACAAATATGTATACTTCACTCATGACAATATATAATTGTTTAGCAATTCATGCAAAAGTCAGTCATAATCATATATCCTTTTGACAACAATAGTAATCAATACAAAATATTCAAAATCAAATATAATTGCAATTAAATGCAATCAGAATTGTCCAATGTCCAAAGTTCCACACAGGTAACATATAAAGTCCATTATAAAATGTTAATTCAAGCATAAGCGCCGCTAGAATTATAATAAAATACATAAGCATATATAAAGGTTACACAGTCCAGCGTACATAAAAGTTACACTAAAGTTATCGGTATCACGCAATTGCATCCATTTCGAATAATCGGAACGATAATCAAGAAAACGTTGTGTAATTCGGATTCGAAGAATTCCATTCGCAGTTCCCAGCTCACCACATTTGATTTCAAATATAACATTACATAATTATTTCAAAAACATTTTACATTTTTCACAAATTTGAACATATTGAATACACAATTTTCATAAGCACACCAACGGCACTTCATGCGCGGATGGCTAGTTTGCTCCTCGCGGAACATCGACTGCGTTCCTCTATTTCTTAGACATCAACGCCCTTTCTGCAAGGTATTCGCGTGCCAAGTCCGGGTCCGGTCCATAGCGTTCAGGCCTCGGATAATCGGAGTTCCTATTCTCTCCGGTCAACTGGTATGCTAAATCTTCAGTGATTGGTCCCATAGCGTGAGCGTCTGCAATTGATCGTCGTGGTTTTCCATAACGGCGAGGTCTCTTTGGGGTTGTAGTGTCCTTTACTATGGGGTTCATTTCAATAGTCTCTTGGGAACTTCGTTGATCAGGATTAATACCAGACAAATTGTCTCTGCCAGAACTTTCCTCATCCCTGTCACCACCCCTTTTTCGACAACCCGACCAGCAACCACGGCACTTATAGCCTAACTTTTTGATAGTTTTACGTTTCATAATACAAATTCCAAATACAATAATTATTGCCAAAATCAAAAATACATAAAACCAAAGACTTCCCACCCAAGGTAATGCTTCCATAGATTGTAGTTCATTGTTTACTGGCAATTCCGCCATTAGTGTGTCCATAGGGAAAACCTAAATATCCTTTAATTTAATTTAATTTAATTTATTAATGTGTCCCATTCCCGGAAATTTGATGTTAAGGGGATCCCAAAGTGTATATGTGTTTATGCCATCAATAAAATTTTGAAAGGAGCCCGACATATTTAATTGACTTTCTCGATTATAGTAAGGAGGAGGTAATAATGAACCAAGAAAACCAGAACATCCTTGCCCAATCTCAAGATGTTTATCCTAACATTTATTATTTTACCAGTAATTTTAAATTTCTTACAACGACACGGTTTTACGGTTTCTTTACATAATCGCGGGTTCCGATATTTCAAACGTATTACGTCCGCGGTATTTCATTATCAGTCAAAATGTCAAAGGTGTCACACTATCGTACCTATTCCAAAAGCGAGCAATATATACAAAGCAAGTTTACTCATTATTATTTATATTTACAACACATTATACCAATGATTTAATCACGTCAGCCATAATGGCAAGACAATTTTCCACATGCTGTTGTTGGCCAACAGCTATACTCTTACGAGGTTCAGGGACTGGTTTACGCGGTTTGGGGATTGGTTTACGGGTGAAGCCTAGACCTACTTTAGAATTTATTTCACCAATTTCCATATTCTCGTCTAAGGGTATAGCTGGGGTATTTATAGGTACCTCATAATTTTGATCATGATATTCGCTTTGTTCTGACTCAGGGTTCTCATCCGATTCTGACTCAACAGTCTGTTCATGCTCGCCCTTACTTGGTCGACCATCCATGATCTGTTTAGCTCTTATGCGTCTCTGAAGTTCAGCTAAAGGTATATCTTCTTCGTCTGAAGAATTTTCTCTCTCTTGTTGTTTAAACCGAATAGCTCTTTCTAATGGCTCTGGCTGCACCTCGCCATCATCTTCCGAAGATGATTCCTCCTCAGGTGGTACCACATAATTGGTTTTTTCTCAGAGTTCTTCCACCTTCTTCAATATCTTGTGGGAGGGGCCAGTGCGAAATATCTGCCAATCTCAATTGCCGTGCATGGCACTTGGTGATAGATCCAGTTAATTGATCCTTCACAACAAAACTGACTGGTCCTTTCTGTTCAATAATTCGGTAATAAGGGAGCCACTTTTTATCTAGTTTGTTTTGTCTCCTGTTGTTCTTGAGATAGACTGGGTCTCCTACCTGGAAGTCTTCATCTTTGCTCTTCTTATCAGCCTGGGCTTTCTGTTTCTTCTTGGCTTCTTTCATATTTCGATGTACTAGCATAAACGCCTTGTGCTGTTCTTGAAGGGCGATCTTATGTTGATCTTCTCCTGCATATCTTCGACGAGGTTTCAGTAAAGTATCAAGAGGTAATACAACGTCTCTATTGTACATCAGATAGTATGGGGAAAACTTTGAGGATTCATTCGGGTGAAATCGAATGGCTGCCAAAGTCTGGTTAAGATGAATATCCCATGTTTGAGCATTGTCTGTTATCTTCTTAGCCATTACGTCATGAAGAGTGCGGTGGAATCTCTCTACCTTGCCGTTGCCTTGAGGACTGTAGTAAGATGTTGTGATGCGGTTAATGTTTAGTTCTTTCAAGGTTTCCTGTACCTTTTGATTCACATTCTCTGTTCCATTGTCTGTGAGAATTTGAAGAGGACAGCCATATCTGGGGTATATTTCTTCTAATATAAGGTGCACTATATTGTCAGCTGACTTGTCAGGAACGGGGAAGGCTTCCGGCCATCCAGAGTAAATGTCAATGAAAGAAACTATATACTTGTTTCCTGTCAGTGAAGTTGGATATGGTCCTGACAAATCGAGTCCTACCTTAGCCATTGGAAAAGGTGGTATGTCTGTCTCTTGAAGTGGCGGTTGAGTTCTCTTATTGCTCCTTGTTTGGCATATTACGCATCCTTCTATATAAGAATATAACCTCTTGTATAAGTTTGGTATATAATATTTTTGTCTGATTACATCATACGTTTTGTCAACTCCCATATGTCCCAGTCCATCATGGTATTGTTGTACAACCAGAAGTTCTAACTCACGTGGTATATACAGACGCAGTCTCGGGCCTTCGGAATCTCCGTCTGAAAGATAGTACATTAAGCCATCTATTTCAAGAAACTTCTTTTCTTCGGTCGCCGTTGCTTTTCCTTTACTCAACCTATTCCTCAGCTTTTTGATCTGCTCATCATTTTGTTGGCTTTCCTTTATGTGTATTTCTTCCGGTAAGTCGATGAAAGGCTTGTGCAATTCGTCCTGCTGTTTAACTTCGCACCTGGCTAATCTTTTAGGTGAGAAAGCATTTGAGTTAAGTACGTTTACTTCAAAGAAGTTGTCTTTAACATCCGGTTCATCACATTCAGATTTTTCTTCCTCTTCATCATCAGAGATAGCGGACGGTAACCTGGATAAAAGATCCGCACAGCAATTGAACCTTCCTTCTATGTACTCTACCTTGCAGTTATATCCAGCGATACTCAAAGCCCATAATTGAATCTTCTTATTTTGCATAGGTGATTCTAAAATATATTTGAGCGGTTTGTGATCTGTCCGTATAGTAAACTCAGCACTGTGAAGGTAATGGTCCAGCTTCTGGAGGGCGTAGTGGATTGCAACTGCCTCCTTTTCTATAGTTGACCATTTCACCTGAGTTTTACTCAGCTTGTGGGATAGATAGTATATTGGCTTATCTTCTCCTTCGTCAGTCTTTTGGGTGAGGCAAGCTCCTATACAATTGTCGCTGGCATCGGTATACAAGATGTATGGCTTATTAGTATCTGGATAAGCTAATAAAGGCACTCCTGTTAAACTCTCTTTAAGGAAGTCAAACGCTTCTTGACAGCATGATGTCCACTTGAATCTGGCATACTTCCTGGTTAAGTCGATCAATGGCTCCGCAATCTTTGAGAAATTTGGTATAAATCTTCTATAATAACTGCACATACCTATAAAACCACGGACTTCTCGAACTGTAGTGGGGGCTGGTAATTTTTTAATGGCTTCCACTTTCTTCGGATCCGGTTTGACGCCATGTTCATTGATAATAAAACCAAGATATTCGGTCTGCTCTTTAAAGAAGCTACACTTCTTTAACTTCAGTTTTAGTCCATGCGTCCTTAGACGATCAAGCACTTCCTGGATATGATGGAGGTGATCTTCTGGTGTTTCTGAGAATATGAGTATGTCGTCCAGGTATGCGATAGCAAACTCCTCTTGTCCTTGTAGAACGATGTTCATGAGTTCTTGGAAGACTGCTGGGGCATTACTTAATCCAAATGGCATCCTATTAAATTGAAACAATCCCTTGTGGCATGCAAAAGCTGTTTTTTCTTTACTTGATTCTTCTAATTTTACCTGCCAATATCCACTCTTTAAATCTAGTGCAGTGAAGTACCTGGCCTTTCCGAGCAAACCAAGAATGTCATCAATCAATGGTAATGGGAATGATACTGGTCTCACTATCTTGTTTAAACTTCGAAAGTCTACGCACATCCGGTCCGATCCGTCCTTCTTTACTACTACCAGAGGAAATGACCAAGGCAACTGTGATCTTTCAATAATCCTTGCGCTCATCATCTCCTTTATGGCCTTGTCGATTATCTGTCTTTTATTGAGGGGAACTCGATATGGTCTGTTCTTTATCGGGTGATGGTCTCCAGTTTCTATCTTCATTTTGACGGTGTCGGTCACTCCAAGGTCGCTGTCCTTTCTAGCAAATAAGTCATTGTTTTTCCTCACAAGTCTCTGGATGGAATGTTCGAATCTTTCAGGCACATCAATCTTTTCTTCATTGTCCTGTTGGGTTTGGATTTCCGAGATTTCTTTTGGTCTTAATGCGGTGACACGTCCTACTATGTAGCCTTTAGGGATTTTGTAACTTTTGTTGGTTTGATTAACGAAGATCATGGGAATTTTTCTGTCTCTTCCGATAACACAAACTGAGTCTTTTAAATATAGTCCTGGGTCCTCCATAATACAATTATTGTCTATACTGTTCACTTTCACTACGTCTTTATCTTTAAGGGGAAAATTATTGTTCACTTTTCCATAAAATACAGTCACAGTATTTGGTTTCACCATAAGTTTCTTGGGTGTTCTTACTATCGTTGAAATGTGTAGATCCTCCTTTAATTCAGCATAAGCCCTGCCATCAATGCGCATGAGTTCAAGATCAAAGTATAAACGAACATTGTTTTTCTTGAGCCAATCACGACCGAGAATCAGGTTTCGGTTGAGTCCCTTTGTCACAAAAAGTTTATGGTCTAAAGTTAACCCTGCAATCTTAAATGAAATACTTACATACCCTAACGCAATTAAAGAATTACCATTTGCAGCTTGAAGACAAGGAATATCATTTTTACACAATTTGGGGCGGGGGAACAAATTATCATACATTTTTTTACTAATCAAAGATACGGCCGCGCCAGTATCTACTAACGCTCTGAATTTATTTTTTCCAATTTGTAATAAACAGCTACTGGGGTTGTTTGTAAAATTAATTTCAAATGTAGGTCTTTTATGAACGTTCTTCCTTCGGGCTTCAACGAAGGAAGAACATCTTAGTTTTCCTGATTTTGTTTATCAAAAGTGGCGCGACGGGTCCAGATTTTGGGTGATCTCCTACCATTTTGGTCTTTAAAATCACGTGATCGATCTTGACGATCAGATGACCTACCTCTATTTTGCTGCGTTCTTGAAAACCTGCGTTTGCTCTAGCAATCTGCACGCAAATGTCCTATTCGACCACATTCCAACGCTCAATCGGTGGGCGGGGGCTTTGCTCAACATAATGCACAGACTGGGTATTATGAAGTCGTTTATTTAATTGAGGGCGGGGCCTAACCTGGGGTTTATTTAGTGGACAGAATCTGGCCCTATGACCAATTTTCATACACTTAAAACACCCTTTGTTCCTCGTGTGGTCAACCTCCATGGGTTCTTCCTGTCTATTGTCTGTCGAGGACAAGTTAACCAATCTTTCACTTAATAAAGGCGTTGTACTGTCAAACCTTGAAACAGTCTGTCTATTGTCATTCGGTGTAGTACTTATTATACTTGACCCCCTTATAGCTAGTCTTTGTCTTAAATTTTGCTCGCGCATGGTTACCTGAATTGCTGACTCCAAGTCTTTGGGGTTTTCTCTAAGGATTTTCATCCTGAGATAGTCAAAGGTCAGACCGTCACAGAAAATGTCTACAAGTTGTTGTTGGACTAAGGGATCTTTTAATTTGTCTTTACTATACGCGTCTTCCGCGATTTGCAACAACCGTTCCGCAAATAACTGTACACTTTCGTTTGAATTTTGCCGCGTCCTGCGCATTACTGCTAACGCGTGTTGTGAGTCGGTAATCTCCGCGAATCTGTTTTTTAAGGATTCTTTTAAATCGTTCCACGACGGCATTTCTTCCGACGCGTCTGTTTCGTCCAAATATCTTTTGATAAAGTCCCCTACCGAACCTTTACTCGTAATATACGCGAGCATGGGGATTTCATGACCCTGTTTCCCAGACAATAAACCATATTTTTCAATTTCCTTTATCCACTGCTTGAATTTACTAGCATCTCCTTCAAAAGTAGTTATAACAGAAGATAAGGGCACTGAAAGCGCGGATGTTAAAGCTTTAACCTGACCCATGAAAAAATCTTTATCATCATCCTGATTTGGGACTCGGTGTCGAGGTTCATTAGTTTCATACAACCTTGCATCATAATATGTGTCAGTTTGTTTTTCAAAAGTGTTTTGTTTTACCTGTTCTTGTTCTGAGAATTTTTGACCTGTTTCATGCCCTTCCTTTTCTTTACTTTGACCCAACCCCGCAAATTGTTTTTCCAATTGTTCCATTTGGTTTTTAAATTCTTTTCTATCATAACCATTTCCAGTTGCCATATAGGTTGCTGATCAGAGTTATTTACTTTGAGATAGTGAACAGAGATATTGAGAAAAAGTTCTTACCTTAACAATTCAGTTTTTCTTTAGCACTTCGTTTTATCCTGGTCACGGCACCATAAAAGTCTATGTGATCCTTCTGTTGGTATTCTTTAGACTATTGAAATCATAAGTCAGTTGGAGTTTTATTATATTTATTAAGCACTGTCATCGTATAGTGGTATAAAAGCAATATATAATCAATCTGCTATCAGCCTAAAATCCATCTACTAATTATCAATCGAATCATAAGTATAAAAATCAGTAAAATAAAATAAGCAATTGTTAGTACATCCTTTCGGGTCACAGTTCATAAGTGACTTATAACGAAGTCCATTGTTAAAGGTTAATTACAATTAAGAGTCTTGCATCCGTTGACCGCTTTCCAAAGTCCAATCATCATCGAGAGTTTTATTCTTCCTGGTCATTCCGCTAACACCACGAGTTCTAACTACGCAGTTGTCCCTCTCGGTCAATGACCTTTAACATTGTTCACTATACACTTATTTCGTATCGAGTGCACAACAAGCTAATGACTAATTAACGTAAAGTAGAATACAATCATAAATTTATATTTCATATATATACGGCTATCTGGTTACACTTTGATGTCACTCATGTTTGTATTCTTTTCAAAGTACTGCAGAGGCCGTCTCATCGGCGCACTTTGGTGAAGGAAGTGGACAGATTTGGATGGATAATGTCGCCTGTGTATGTAATGAGACATCTCTTGCAAAGTGCTCCTTCGCGGGTTTTGGGAACCATAACTGTCATCACTCCGAAGATGCTGGGGTCATTTGTCACTAAAGGGGAAGGAAACTAAAAATATGTTGTACAATAAATCAATTAATTATCATCTACTATAATTGTAAATCGTATTTATTTTCATTAAAAACCCTGGAACAATGAATAAATCAAGAAAATCGATCGCTTAATTTAAATTTCCCGCCGCCATGGGGGCTGCCATTGAACTCTATGACGTCACACCATCTATTCCGGTTTGTCTTATCAACATAACATCATGCATCAGTATATTCGCTCTAAATGACAAGTTCTGGAAAATTTGAAACAATATTGATTTGAGACCGTTCTTTTACCTTTGCAAACTACAAACTAACGTCAAATGGTTCATGTTCGTTGAAATCTAAAAGCGGAGTTTAGTGTCGGAGAAATCTCCGCGTAAAAGTGGAAATTGTCAACAGATGCCAAGTATCATAGAAAATGTCTGCCATCGTTATTTCGACATGGTAATTCTGACTTTAAAGAATGAATTTTAAACATCCCGATTACAATTATAACATTAATTCAGTTAGCGAAGAACTTGACTTGGATTAAAAAATTAAATTGAGGTCGTTTTCAACTTTGAATGATAGCAGATTAACAGCTGCCATTTACTTATAAAAATTCATATATTTACGCATACAATGATACATGTATTTATTCTTTAGATTGACGTGTGAACTCAAACATTATCAATTTTGTTTAGTCGATTATATGAGTAACACAAAGCCATAAACCAGCGTTAATTATATTCAGAGCACTGTGTACATTCATTTGTATATGTAAACCAAACCGGAATAGATGGTGTGACGTCAAAATAATTATTTTGTTTTTGTTTTTAATACAAAAGAGTTCTACATCATGTCAGCCTCCAGTTGATACGATTTCTCCAACTTTAAACGTTCATTAAAGCTTAATAACGTATTTTATTTTCAAAACAGCATGACCACATGTGATAATTCACACCACTTTATTAAATTAAATAAATTATGTTTTTGATTTTCCTTCCCCTTTAAACATTTTCTTTAGTTGTAAATATACATTGACGTTTTATACATGTTGGTTGTTGCCACAAAATCAATTTCTATTGTTATATTATTACGTATAAGTATCCTTTAGGGAACCTGTAAAACGTTCTTTTTTAACTATTCTTTTAAACTAGTAGCCGTAGTGTACCTCTCTGAACATTGTGTCAGCTATAGAATTGGTCAATTCTTTTTCTTTTGTTTAATTACTTTATTTAAAATGCAGCATTGCAGACCTTTCAGACAGTGGCCATGAATTCTCCATGGCAGATATAAGCAGCTAAGAATGTAGTGACCCCTTTTCTTATTAGGGGTAAGCTGAACTATTTCATTCTTTTGTAATATAACTACAGCTTAGTTTTTTTTAACATTACTGTTTGTATTAAGTATTTTTGTTACTTTTTGACACACTGGTTTTACGCAGTAGAACTGATAAGAAAGGTGTTTTTTCGCGCATGTTCTTGTGTGGTCACGTGTCGAGTGTGTGTGTTTAAACTTGGAATACGAATGCATAATATATTTGTATTTTTGCCACGTAATAGCGTGTGATTTGGTTATTGTATAGACTATTTATTCTTTGTTAAGTAGTGTGATACTTTTAATGCTATGCATTGTTCGTATTTGCCGTGGTTTCGGGCTGCTATATGGCGTGCTGTTGTTGCCATAAGGTTATCTCAATGTAAGGTATACTATGCATGTTACTCAAGATATGTTCATTGTTTGATTAGATAAGGCATTTAATCAGTTTCTGGCAGTCCATCGCCATGATAATACCTGTGTGCTACTGTATCACGCCATGCCAGTCCTATACACCTCTAGTCTAGATCTGTTTCCTCACAGGATTTTTTGTGCCTGTACTACCGATTTGTGACAACGGAGAACTTTCAATTTTATTGTTTATGACGTGTAAGATTTGTGTTTATTTGTTTATTTTTATACGGCTGTCGTGACAATTTTACTTTAATAGGATTTGAACAGTTGATCATTTATTCTTTATTGTCTTGTTGTTTTTTCCCCAAATATGCATATGGGTTAAACAGAAAATCATAATTAAGAGGCAATATTTTAGAAAATCGATCTATGTTTTATAAAATATTTGTTAAAATAAAGCTATATGCAACGACAAACAAGTGTTGTTTTGACGGCAAAATTGGAACGATTTTTTCTACTAAATGTATTCGGTTTATTGTGATCGGCTTTGGCTGATCACAGTTGTGCCCATATAAGGCATCTGGCAAATTTAACTATTTGCACACGCATTGCGCCTTGCACTATTCTATTTACTATGCAATGACATCCTTATTTAAATCTATAATTAGACATATATAGATTAGACATATATAAATTACTCTTATCATTTTACCCTGAAAATAAAACATTTATTGGGTTACATATATAAGGATTCAAATCACGTCTTTTTTTAATATATACTGTTCAATGTCAATATATATCCACAAGTTAGTCGTTAACCCCCCCCCCCCCCCCACCGCAAAAAAAGTTTGGGCTATATAGAAATCACCCTTTTCTATGCTGCTTGCACGTCTCTTTGTGTTCCTTTACATCTGTATCCGGTTCATATCAGTCTTTTTGAGAAACACTGGAAGTTTCTACTTCATACAAGGATTGTTTATGACCTAAAGTTTGTCATTATAAAGTTTTGGCCCAAGGTCATTTGATTAAGTTCAAGGTCACTGGAAAAAAAAAGTATAATTCGTGTTAGGTCCAAATGTTTCTCATAGAAAGAACTATATTCACAAAAGATTTCTCTTGTTCTGAGGATGTGTCTTGATCTTGACCCTAGGTTATTTGTTTAAGTTTAAGGTCATTAGAAGAAAAGTTAATAACTCATGTCTGCTGAAAACACCTCTTATTGATAAAAAGTGATAAATTAATATTATCTTGTCTGTCCTATTATAAGTATTAAATCCACCTAATTCGCATTTCTCTATTGTTTTGAAAAAAAAATTGTTGAGGCATTACCACATTCGATAGGGAATTTTCCGTAAGTGTGTTGATGGTTTGACAGATATGATTTACAGGCACAAATGGCAGTGACAAAGAAGTACTCATGCACAAGTAACGATGAACTATAACTTATGCATGAGTTGTTTAATTATGACCGCAATGAAAAAGAGGGGTAAATTTGTAAATCATTGTCAGAGTACATCTTTTTTCTTATTATTGTTTTGTAAAATATTACAATTATCCCATAAATAAATATGTTAAACAACTCTTTCGTTTTGAACAACGACTGGCTCTTTTGTCAAATAGGTGATACAGTAGAATTTGTATTTTCTGGACAAATAGTTTCTGAAAAAAAGTTTTAAAAGAGTTTTCTACATACTCTAATGTAAAGTTTGACCCCCGTTGTGGTCCCAGGCAAACCCGCTTTCGCAAAATATAAGCTTATCTTGACAGATTGTTATCAAGAAGAACATTTTTAGAGATTTCCTCTACTTTTATATCCACATGTAAAACTCCTAAGATCTCCCACCGTGGCACTACCCGATGATGCTTCTACAGGAGTTACAGCTTTTCTGAACAAATAGTTTTTGAAAAAAAAAACGTTTTAAAAGATTGTCTCTATTTATTCCAATGTGAAGCTTGGTCCCCCTATTAGCCCCGTACTACCTCTGGGGACCATGATTTGAACATAATATTGGAAAATCTGCCTGCCGAGGTACGTACACATGTAAGCAGGAAAAACCCACTAGGATGATCATTCAGCATACTGTAAAAGTGGTTGTTTATGAGTGGGAGAAATTTGTAAAATTGGTTACACTGTTATCTTAAAACTGAGTAAAATACCTCCTGCGTGTGGTTAAAAAAATGAAAATGTAAGTGTGGTAAATCCCCCTTTCGAGTATTTAATACCCATGTGTTTTGTAAGACTTAGACAACGCATACTTAACCACCAGCGTAAATGATTAGTTCTTCTAATATACAATTTAAACCATGAGCCTTACAAAGGCATTGGTGTTTCCTGCTTTCTCAGCAGGGACCAGTACAAACTGATCGTGTAATCTATCTAGTTCTTTTTTCACTTCTAAATTATCAAAAATAGAAGGATGAATGGTTTTCACTCGGCGTTTTAATCGCGTAGTCCATTCTGATATGTTCAGGTCCGCATTTTTGATAATTCGTGTTTGGCCCATCGGCAGGCGTATTCCTCTACAGAATTCATAATGTGTATGAAAATAATTCATGTTTAACAAAATATACATGTTATATTGGTTTTTCATTTTATTTTATTTAGCAATTACAGTTACCGGTATTCCATATGTAATTTTGTTACATTGACGTGCATTAAAATAACATTAATTCGTTGAAAATCATCTCTTAACTTCTGCGTGGCCATTTCTTAGTTTTGCAGAAGTAATCTTAATCTTGCAACTGTTAATTACATGTATCTTAAAGCGTAAAGAGATTAATATTTTATAGAGAAAGTTGTGAAAGACAGTTTTAGGCGGGCTTTGCTGATAGCAAAGTCCTTTCTGTAGACATGAACATTGTCAATGTGTTTCTATAAATAGCACACATGCAAAAGTAAACCAAAAACAGATTCAAAATAGAATATATAAATGTAGATTATAGCTCTACTAAATGGTTATACAGAGAGTCATGTAAAAAAGCACAAATCGACCTCCTTAATAAAAGATCTCAACAACTAGTTGAAACTCATTAAACTGCTATAATTAACTTATACTTCATTAGCGATAATTAGGTTACTTCACAGTAAACTAATCTGAAATTGTATATACATTCATATTAAAAAAAAAATAGCAAAACCAAACTCAATAAAATTACACTTGTTCTTCATGTATGTGTTTATAAAATAAGGCTGATCATAGTTATAAAATTACGCTTAACGAGATATATTCCTTATGCTGACTTTCACCTTGATTTGTCAGTGATCCAAAGGCACACAAGTCACACACTTATTCTTTAGAAGTTTTATACTCTAGAAGAAAATTTCAGTTAAAATAGCTTTACAAGGGCTGTTTGATATATAATGTGTTCTGTAGCACAGCGCGATAAATCTTGAAAAGCTATATACATGAGATTTTAAACGGCATTAACATGAGCCAAAAGCTTCACAATTTTAATCTAAAGTCATTTAAATAGAGCAACTCGTCCATTATTGTTGTGGGAAAAAAGCCCATATAAAAGATCGCACAAAACTCAATCATTCGGTAATGCAAATATTTGCAAATCTTTGGACCTGATAATATCTTATGAGATATTTTGAGAATGATGGAGAAAGAAAAATGTCTCAAAAGTCAGGGAAATAATGAAAAGGGGTCGCAAATTGCTTATGCGGGTACATTTCATTTTGAAGCGTATTTTGAAAGTACGAGATATTTCTACCAGATGGATACCGCATATATTGACAGATAATCAAACAGCGGGTGCGAGAGCAAATTGACAAGCAATTTCTAAAAATGTTTTCCTTATTCAATCAATGACAATTTGCAAATCTTTTTACTGTTGTTAAAACATGATTTCACTTTTTAGAACCAGAATAAGGCTTACTAATCACAGTACGTAGAAGGCATATAGTCGTTAAAAAAATCATAAGCACAAAGCCAATTAGAACATCGCTCGGCGTCTCGGCTTGACTAAAAAAGCCGAGCGATGTTCTGATTGAGCACAAGGCGTGTTTGTTATTGCATGTGTTTCTCATGAAATGGTATAGCCGTAAAAATTCCGGTGCCGAAGGACAAAAGTGTTAAAGGTCTGAATTACCGATATGTTATTCTTAAACAAAAAATCTCATGAAAAAATCTCATAAATGATGTCAGGATTTAAGCATGTTTGTCTACTTAATGATAATGCTCCATCACATACATCTGACCTTGTGTATATATATATATATATATATATATATATATATATATATATATATATATATATATATATATATATATATATATATATATATATATATATATATGAAATAGTGTTGTTTTAAAATTATGCATTCATGCTTGTACCTCTTTATGGTACATATATCGTTACTGGTTAAAGTCCATCCACTTGTCTAATCTTATATGTTTAGTACACTGCTTGCTATTTACTTTAGATTTGAACGAGAGGTTACAAATTGTAGGGTTATCAATATTTTAATCGTTATTGGAGCTGGTATCTTAATAGATTTTAATAATTAATGCTATCAGCTGTTCAATGGAGATAGTAAATCAATGAGTTAATATCATACCGACAAAATCAATCAACAGTGTTGTTTTTAAAAAAAAATCAAGGAATTGTGAATTTGTGGAGTTATTGCATTTGAAAAAGCTGACGATTTACTTCAAATTATTGATAACAAATAGTAAAACGTTGCTAGATTATATGAGACGTGTTGAGTAACACTCTTATGGTCGCAAAACACACCCATATATAGCAGCGTATATATTCATCCTACGACCTTTAAAAATCGTGCATCACTCTTGCGAGTACCGAAAACGTTGTAAAAAGTACTATTGTTCGTGCGTTGCACTGCAATGATTTGGATCGCATTCGGTTGCATCTGAATAGTGTGCATGTCAACTATTTTGAGGAGACTTGATGCGAGCACTAAAACGCATGCAACGAATGCAAGACCTCGTTCAACGTATTCGAGAGCTCGTGTAACGTATGAGAGAGCTCGTGCGATTCTAAAAAATTCCGATCGCAAAGTGTTGTAAAGTGCTTGTGCGCCAATTGTGAAAGGGGCTTAAGTATATCTGTTCCAGGCCACAACTAGCATGGTTTTTTGCTGTTGCTTTTGTCATCTTGGGCGGTATCGTCTCTTGCATTCTATTATGTCTACAGATGAGCGTCGGAAACGGGCGGTATATACATGTATACCCCCTCTTACTCGTATGAACATTCATACAATTGTTAGACGAGCTACGCTCGTTCTATCGCGTTGGCGAACGCTCAATCGTCCGAATATCTGATTTTTCGTGCGATCCTATCGCATTATCATACAACATTCGCTTTCAACGTAGAAAAGTCGCATACAGACGCAAGATATGTTGCAAGATTCAATTCATTTACATCGCACAACTGTCGCTCTGAGTCGTGCGAATTTCGTACGAGTACTTTTTTCATATGCAATTATTTTGGCAACAGTTTACGAACCTTAAGCCCCTTTTCACAATTTGCAAATGAGCAGAAGCGACTAAATATTCGTGCGTCTGATAATATTAGATATGAATCGTAAACTGTTGCCGAAATAATCGCATTTCAAAAAAGTATTTGTACGTAATTCGGACAAGATCTAAGCGAGCGCTGTGCGATGTAAACGCATTAAATCTTGCGATATATCTTGCATATATATGCGACTGTTGTAAGATAATGCCATAGGATCGCGCGAGAGACCAGGTGATCGGACGATTGAACATGCGCCACTGCGATTGGACGTGCGATCATGTGTTCAATGTTACAAATGCTCGTGCGAGTCAGAGGGGGTATATGTACCACCCATTTCCGACATAGCTGAAAGCGAGAGAACATGCCGCCCAAGTAGAAACAGAGATGCAGCAGCATTTATTATTATTCCTCAATATGATTATTCTTTTATATTTGATTGGTCTAAAAAAGTCACGTGACATGCGATTTCATAGGAATAAAAAGGCTGATATGAGCATATGATGTAGACAAGTATGATCCTATCAAAAATATTTAATAATTATAATTATCTATATCACAAAACCAACTTAACTATCTATGATTCGAAATTATTAAAGAAAAGTGAGACAGTAACATAGGAAATCAAACAATCAAACAATCAAACAATTTTTAATGTTCAGGAAATATGAAGATTTATTCCTCCAGAAAAACAAATTTTCCTCGGGTGATGCCCTGGGAAAATATGATTTTTTCTTCGAGAAACAAATCTTAATATTTCCCTCACCATCATGCAATAAATGTATAATATTGAATAGTGGTCTGAAACCAAGATGCTTATTCCGGGTATATATACTATTGGAAAAGCATGGCATATTACTGATAAGTCGTGCAATGACAGTAAAACGTTGCAATATAACAGTAGACATGTTGAGCAACAGTTTCATGGTCGCACAATACGCACATTTACAGCTGCAATTAATTTTACGACCTTTAAAAATCGTGTATCACTTTTGCGAGTACAGAAAACGTTGTAAAAGTTTGTACTATTGTTCGTGCGTTGCACTGCAATGATTTTGATCGCATTCGGTCGCATCTGAATAGTGTGCATGTCAACTATTTTGAGGAGACTAAATGCGAGCACTAAAACGGATGCAACGAATGCGAGAGCTCGTGCGAATCTAAAAATTCCGATCGCAAATTGTTGTAAAGTGCTAATGCGTCAATTGTGAAAGGGGCTTTACATGTGTACAGTATCAAATTTTAAATCAATTCTTGATGGATCATGGGGTCAGAAAAATCCCATAATAATACGTGAAGAAAAAAAGGGCCCCTTCCACCCTATAATAACTCTTATTAACCTCAATCGATCACTTGTCAATTATGCAAGGTGTAAGGTGATGTGTAAGAAAGACATTTTTTATCAGACGAGTTTATAAAACTTTTTAGACTCCAAATTGTCTTTTGATTTTGACAGATCATTCGACAATTAAAAAGAGTGTAAATGTACATGTAAGGTTCTTTTTTTAAAGATAGAATAAACGCACGGTTTTTTTATTCTAAGAAAATAAACGTCATTTTTTTTTATTTCATTTTAGTTTAAGGAGGAATACACGCATGAGGAGAGGGGGGGGGGGCAGTTATATGAGTTTGCCGGGGGGGGGGGGGTTCCTGGCATATATTGTATATGGCTGATGGGTGGGGATACCAACCTTTTCGATATTCGAGCACTACCTGTTCGAGGAAGGTCATGCCCACCCCCGTTTCCCATGAAATTCATATATGTACCATTTGATGCGACTTCAGACAAGAAACAAAAGTATTAATGTAAAGGGGTGGGGATTTTTACCGTTTTAAAGATATTTTGGCACTTCCTGTTCGAGTAGGTTAGGACCACCTCCGGGGATCATAATCACATACAGGTACATTTTGGTACGCCATGAGACAAATTAAAAGAAATGATATGGTTAAGTAGTGGAAACCAAACTTTTTTGATATATTTGGACATTTCTTGTTTGAGGGAGGTCAGGTCATCCCCGGGGCTCCAGATCTACATACTATTTGGTGCCCCTGGTCACAGGGAACAATAATTTAAAGATATGGTTTAGGGGTAAGTATCTCCACCTTTTTAGGTTTTTGGTACTTCCTGTTCGAAATGGGTCTTGACCACTTCTGGTGCTTATTATCTACATACCATCTGATGCACTATGACGCAAGAACCAATAATATATATGGTTTAAGGATCAGGATTCCAACCGTTTTTCGAGATATTTCCTCATTTGTTTGGTGGTGATGACCGCAGTGGCAACATAATATATACCCCATATCTTGCCTTTAAAATTCAATATATTTCTTAAGACCATATGTTATATATTACCTTTGACCTTTATCAAGTTATTACCAGTTACAATAAAGCATACGATTTTCCCCATAAGATTCTATGTTAGACCACTGACCCATTTCGCGGGGGTGTTAAGGAAGCATATGGGCAATATGCCGTCTTATTTTGACTGTTGTATTCAAAATCGTGAAATTAAATAATTATTTTAAATAAGATCAAAAACTTGGTATTATCCTTTAAAATAGATGTCAGTGCAATAAAATCGGGTCGTACATCACTGCCACATTGGTGCATTATCACGTGACAACTATAAATAGCTTACGTATATTCCTTAACATAAAATGAGATAGAACAACACTACCCCGCGGTTTCCAGAATAAAATAAACATACCAAGTGAAGGCAAAACATCTCAGTTTAATCAAAACCGCTGCTAGAATCCTATGTTTTTCCTTATTAAAAAGTTATTCATCCGGTTCTCGCAAAACCTTCCTAACTTTTATAAAGTTTGCACGGAAAACGGCAAAATGCATTAAAACAACACACACCA
Source organism: Magallana gigas (assembly GCF_963853765.1). Lineage (NCBI taxonomy): Eukaryota > Metazoa > Mollusca > Bivalvia > Ostreida > Ostreidae > Magallana > Magallana gigas. The sequence goes on from NC_088861.1 coordinate 29,882,146, forward strand.
TGGGATTCTAGCAGCACTTTTCAATTTAAGCATTGATCAAACTAACGATACGTATAAAATTTCAAGTTCAATATACACGGGGTAGTGTTGTTCTAGTCGGATTTTTATATCGTAAACAACGACAGAGGAAAGCCTGGCCGAGAAATAAAAGCAAATTTACATACCTTTTAGCAAATGATTGATGAAACTCACATATCCCCCTGTATCCTTATGTTCAATTCTCAATAAATCACACCACAATACTTTATTAGAGTTCTTAGATTAGTTATATTTTGAATATGTTTACAATGCTTTCCGATCAAATTCACACGACATTCAACTTTTAGTCATGACGTCATCAATGTGTAAATCTACGTAATACAAACTAATTTCTGGCAAAAATTGTCTTCAGTATTTTTTATTTGTTTTTGGTCTACGTTTTGTTGCTTATATATTTGAATATGTACATAATAACTAAGATTTGTGATTTCACGGAATTACATGTAACTCAGATTTTATATGCTTCCTTAACACCCCCGCGTTGACCCCCTCCCCCTCCTTTTTTAAATTTACACCTATACCCTTCGCAGTCCCTTTCTTTATTCTACTGACCATATCATAGCCCTTCCAAAACCTACATAATGGGTCGTCTTCCTTGAAGAATCTTATTTCAGATTTGTTGCATTTATTTCGTATATCTCTGAATTGCCAAAGAAATTGAGTGAGTGAATTGTCGGTGTGGTAAGAATCTCTATTTAGTTGGGTTTTTTTTTTAAAGATAAAACGTTTTAGCCACAGTTTTTACATTTTGTACTTTTATAGTTACATGTAAAGGATCACCTAGTATAAAATCTCCTTTGAAGTGTTTAAAAACTTGTTAATTCCTTTGTTTTCTTCCCACTTTTCTCATATTTGCCTTTTTCGTTTTCAAAGTCATTGCCTTTTTATTTAATCTCTTCAGTATCTGAAGCACTAGGCGGCGCGTAAAAACAACTAAATTGCTACGTTATAGAGATTTTTGGAGGGTATATTCATTGGCCGAGTGGCGTTCACACATTCTAAATCAACACTCCTAGGATCTAAATAAATAAAACGTGACGTCTTTTAAATCCATTTCCACACTTACTTGACCGAATCGAACATCTATTTTTAAAAAGAACAGGACGACCTTTTACGAAAACTGCGTTCACTTTATGCAATGAACTCTGTATTCTTTATTTAACCATGACAGAGTTATGACAGTAATACTGGAAGGTGAAATTTCAGGACTTTGATTTGATTAGCTTAAATTGATTCTGTTCTAAGATAGTAAAAAAATATGGAGAGACATCTTCATCATGAAGAATGAGTTGCTCTGACGAAAGTTCCTCTTCATATGATCATATTTAAAGAATTGTTTATCATCACAGTTTCCAATAAAAACACAAATTTTTAATGTCTTCTATATTTAAATTATTAGTTATGAGATTAATTTGTGTTTGGTGTGTTTTTTCACGGTAACAATATGTACCAGTATATTGTGACAATATCTGGGATGGTCGCTAGTAAATGAACCTCCATTTTGCTATGGCCCTTTAAAAGAATTTTCTTGAATCGAAGCAAATACTAGTATACTTGATATGGTGTATGCTACAAATGGTTAAAAGATAAAAAGTGTTGCTATTGTATGCAACCCCCCCCCCAAAAAAAAAAAAAATCGACCTTCTTAACTTATTTTTTTTCATTGTATTTTTGGATTCCAAACAAAGGAGGCCTACATTGACTTCGTCTGGTTTGGGCCTCGATAATAAGTTGTTTAAAGCATTTTAATGTGTGTTTGATAAACAGAAAAACTGAATAAACAATAGCTTTAAGTATCATGTGAAATAATTATTTATTTAATTTAATCGCTTAACTTCTTGAGCGCATGACGACTGGGCACAGGATAATATATGATAGGGAGAATTTTACTTTAAAAGCCGAATATGTGTGACCCTGATTGTTACGGATTGTCCAAACAAGGTGACCCTGAGAAAACTGCGAATGTTGTTTGACTGTACTTGAATATGCACAATTATTGCATGTAGTTGACAACAAAAATAATCTAAAATAAGATTTATTCTCAAATATTTTTCAAAATCAATAAATGGAAGGGATGGTATTTGGAAAATCCCTCAAAAATCACTTTGAATACATGTATGATTTAAAACTGCTAAATTGGCATTTATAGTTATTGTCATTCTTTTGTTTCAAACTTTCCAGGAATTTTATCACATAAAAGACCTCATTAATCAGACTTACCATCAATATTCAGGTCAAGACACCGTTTGATATTATAATAAGATGACTATCTCAGGCGCGTATCATTGTGACCTAAAGCTGGGGGCAGAGGTGGTGGCTATCCACACATCTTGACAGGTCGTATCAAAAAGGAAACCATAACTACCAAAATCTTCATTTGGTCATGTCTTATTGTTTTATATATATGTTAACCTCTTTTTCAGGGGTACATGTAAGGGGCTGCAGATAGTTGTAAATTATTTTCATATCATTAGTTGTGATATGATGTAAAAAATTGTATCAGTAACGGACGGCTAATTAGTATGCTAATGATACAATTATATCATAAGTGATTAGAATCGTGCCCGCTAATGCAACTTTATGTCATTACAGGATTTTGTATCATTAGAGGTTACTACAATAAATGTAATACGTATATGTAATAGTAGTATAACTGTAGTACGTTTACAAAATAATGCAGCTTTTTGTCAATCTTTCAGAATGATTAAATCTATATAAGAGTATGATAATAACATACTTTACAGATCAAGACAGTTTTTTTTTTTAAATAAAATTGACTCTAAATAAGGAACTATTTTTAGAAAACCTTTAAAAACCTGTGAATTCATTAAACAGAATAACTTGAAATTCTTTTTTCAAAGTCAAGCATATCAATAGTTTTCCCGCAAATATTTGTGCGATACAATTTGCGATTTTATTCGAAAAAACTTTGAATATGTCAAACATTTGGTGAAGAAAGATATGTTAATCTTTCTGCATTTACAGTGTACTAATGTATGTGACAAAAGATTAACAGTGCGAAGAGAGGCGCAATATTCTTAAACACAACAGGTATATTAGGTAGAGTTTACACAGAAGTCAAGTTCAAGAGTGTATTAAGCAAGATAAGAACAATTTTCATTCAGGTTCTTAGAACACACGGACCGTGTACGATAAAGTTAAAGTTTGATGGCAACTCAGTCAAGTCACTCAGGTAGCTAGAAACCAAAATATTGACTGAAACATTTTATCTTAAAAAAGATAAATCGACCATTTGTCATTTAGTAAATGTATATCACGATTATTTCAAGCATCATTGTCGGCGCATCGAGATTTTTTCAAGCATCATTGTAAAGGAAAATGGGTCAAAATATTGATAAGGTGCTCCTATATAAAAAAGAAGGGAACGCCTTTGTTATTGAGACTAGACACCAATACCTATGAATATGGGTTTTGTTAGGTCCTTCCTTTTGGTGTTTCTTTTTCAAGCATTTTCTGTGAAGAGCTTTTTACTAAATACTGATAAGCCTCCTCTTTTGAATTCATCCAGACCAACAGCTGGATATGATGCCAATACCATTGCTTACTTCTTTCAAAAAGTTGATTATCTCCAGCTGCAAATTCAACAACAAAACAAGACTATGGAAACTCAAGCAACTATGATTCAACAGCTTCTGAACATTACCCAACAGTCACCGTCAACTGCAAGTCTTAGTAATGATCTGTCTATACTTCAGATGTACGTTCGCCGCATTATGGATGAGTATCACAGGTTGTCGAATATATCTGATGCAACCGATCTAGCTTTGAAAATCAACAGCATGTCAAACAGTGTCCGAATACTGACGACTTCCCTAACATCCCAAAGCAATATGATAAATCAACTCGAAAACCAACACCAACAAATGGAAGACCATTTGAATAGGATAATGAATCTTACGAACGGTTTTTCTTCTACACAATCATTGCAGAATGAAGTTTCGGTTCTAGGGCTAAATGTACAACACATATTAGAGGAGTATCATCGACTAACCAAAATTGCAAATGCTACCTATCTTGCAGAAAAAATAAACAGCATGGCAAATTCCCTACGGGCTGTCTCAACTTCGTTAATTAGTCAAGAAAATAAGATGCAGCAAATGGACACAGATTTTAAACAACAAATCCAGGCATTAAACGGAACACTTCAAAGTCAGTTACAATCTAGTGTGAATTTTCTCTCATCTATTCAACAAACTTTGACAACACTTTCTTCTCGCGTACAAAACAATGACAATCAACTAACCAATATGTCAAGTGAATTTCAATCAACTAAAAACACCTTGAAATCCCTGCAAAGCACAGTTGCTCAAAATCAGCGGAATGTGTCCAGTCAAATTTCTACTATGTCGACACAGAATCAAAATAAGCTTGCGGCTTTGTCGAACGATGTGCATTCTGCCAAAAGCAGTATTAGTTCCCTGCAAAATGCTTTGTCTCAAAATCAAAATTCCATTTCATCATTAACAACACAGTATTCCTCACTCTCTAATCCATTGTCTACCCTGCAGACCAAGATAACAAGCATGGAAACTAGCGTACTTAACCTGGAAAGCAAGTTTATGAGTAAGTATTGTTATTTTTTTTACTTTCAGTTAATTTTTTCACAAATTGAGTCTTCATCGACGTCAAAACTTTTCAATATATTCTTTAAGTAAAAAAACAACTTGGTTAAATGAACTACATTTCTGTTCTAAGGATAGTCCGGGTATTTTTTTTAGATTTAATGATATTTGTCTTTATTTCTTTGGTAAAAGAGCAATGCTCAATCAAGACTTTTTTCTAGGCATTTAATTTAATAGAGAGCATATATATAGATACTGCATATAGAAACAACAATGTAGCTACATGTAGGTTATATGTTATACATGTAGGGCACTGTACAGTTTGTGAAAGCAATCCAGATACATAAGCAAATAGTAATAATGAAGCTGTTGTAAACTTGTAATATTACCGAATCTAAATAGTTAAGGTAAGGTTTGTGGTTACAGGGAGGTAACTCACAGATCTTCATTGTGACGTAACTTCAAATACCCTTTATTTAAAATATGACGTCAAAATCATCGACGTAATCATTCATTTCATTTTTTTTCATTTCGCGGGGTTTTGTAGTTTACATTTAAAGAATTACCGAACACAAGCATTTTATCAATATCATAAAAAACAAAGTCTGCAACATATGGTTATAAATAATGATCTAAAAACACTTAATTATACATATAATTAGATACAATTTTCCTGTAATCAGTGGTAAGGTGTTTTCGATTGCATAAAAGAAGTCCAAAATTTTGTTTTGGTTGCATTTTATTCTATTTTTAAATATTTCATTTGAAATTTTAAAAAAATGAATCACGATATGAATAATGTCATTCTAAGGATAAATAACCCGCATAATACTCACATATAAAATGTACATATTTTCACGAAATTATTCACGTTTCATCATCATGACTGTTCAAAATTATGAACTTTGACCTTTCGTAGTTATAAAAAAAGTCGGGCAAAATCATTTGAATTTGATGAGAAAACAGAATTAAGGAAAGTAAACGAAATGGTATGTAACTTCTGCACAGTGCCTAACAATTGCAAGCCACGAACCTTATCTTGAAATTTTGAACACAGTAGCTTTGAAAAGTAAAATAGAAATTTGACTTTATCCATAGTACATGTAACCAGCCATTAACATATTATGTTTAAGTTATATTTATGGATTTAATACATTTACCTGTGCACACATTTAGTTATTTGTTTTTGTTGTATGTTGATTTTTTTCGTTTCTCAACTAAAGGAGTAAGACTTGTTAATGGGACTTATACTGGTGAAGGGCGTGTTGAAGTCTTGTATAAAAACAGTAATTGGGGAACAGTCTGCGATGATGGATTTGATGACACAGACGCTCAGGTTGTTTGTCGTCAATTGGGATATGCATGGTAAGTAAAAGTATTATTTCATGCATTTACACCATTATACAACTACCATGTAAGTTTAATAAATAAATAAATATATATATATATATATATATATATATATATATATATATATATATATATAATTTTTGTTCCCATTCCGTTTCAACTCATGACTCCAATATCAATCTGAGGTCTGACCGGAGGAAAATTGATAAATTGAGATAATGTGCGATCCAAATCTTGATATGTATCGTTGACAGTACTGACTCTTATAGGTACTGAAAGTGCCATTTTTACTGATAATTTCTGATATTTACTGATATTGTACTGTTAGTGCTGAGAATTGCTGATATTTACTGAGATCTTATTTGATGATGATGAGGATGATGATGATGATGATGGTAAAGATTATCATTAAAGGCTTCAACAACCATAAAACATATGCTTTCATTGGTTTGGTATTTCCTATTATTAAGGTCTTCTTAATATATGGTAAGAGGATGTTTTGTTTGGTTCAAATATTCCAAAAGACAGTTTAGTATTATAATCAGTTGGAACCAAGATCCTAGATTTGGTTGCAAAATGAGAATACTTTTTGCATTACATTTTGGTAATGTTTTTGAATGCAATTTGTTACACAAAAAAGTAGATTTTTGAAAAAAAAAAATTATGTTAACAGTTATTCCTGTACATACCTGATGCCGTTAAAAAGGTGTCGTCCAAATCCATGCGCTCAAAATTATCCAAGTGCAGAACAATTGTTTAGTATTACATTAAAAAATTTACTTATAACTCTAATTTTCAAAATCATTATTTGTCTTGATATAGCTGTTCACAGTTCAATGTTAAGGATGTCGATTAATAAATGAACGATTGACACATTTCGCACAAAAAGACATTTAAACAATAAAATGCTTTCTTTGGTGATTTATTCAGGATACGAAGGTATCGACATTGCAGAAAAATTACTAAACCCGCGTTAGCGGGTAATGTTTATTTTTTCTGCAATTATCGCTTCCTTCACAACCCGAATGAATCATTAAAGAAAGAATTTTATTGTTTATGTTAACATCTTTCTTTTTAACTTATTAATAAATTGAGCGTAAAAAGTTAATAACATTCACTAAATTTCTGTTAATGTACATAAGTACGTTAGCTAAAAGAAACTGCCTAATCGTCTCCTATGAGACTTTGAGTCTTACATCATCATGATTATTTCGTGCAGTCCTTGATTTTTCTTAAGTAGTTGTAGGTCTCGACCAATCGATAAACTGGGCGTGACTATTTAAGTCCTGTCACTTTCTTGTCAGTTTCAGCCGCTGAAGATTTTGACCAATCGATAAACGGGCGTGGCTGTTTCTATAGAGCTATGAATTTCCATAAGAAATAGAGGGAATACTACTTGTTGATGTAAATAAAGTGTTATGTTTCAAGAGTTGCCCACCCCTTTCAAATGACATCACATCATGCAAGTTTTTGTTGTTTATGTCCAGGACATCAAACAATCATTGAATTTATCTAATTATTTGATACCTGTGAATCTTTAACTCAGCTTTTTTAATGTCATTACTTGTCGGTTTGTATTCATTATAAGATCCTTGTATATAGTCAAGTAAAATTGTAAATCTTTTGTTCGAAATACGGTGGCCAACTTCGGCCAGATCCGATGTACCCTGAATCAGAGTTCAGAGTTCGGAGGCCACTTCAGGCAAAATCAAACGTAAAAAAGTCTGAATTTTTTATAATTTTATTTTTGTTATTGTTGGGGTCTGCCCAGTAGCCCGAAGGTTCATTAATTCAATGGTCCAGTACTTAAACGGTATATTAGTCCGAAGATTAATTAGTCTAAAGGCCCTCTAGTCCAAATGAAACATGGTAATAGTAAATGTTTTAAGGTTAAAATTATTCAAAGGATTCAAAGGATTATGTTTTATTAATTTTTTTAATATTTATTCATTGAGTTTTTCGGGGTTCAGAACATAAAGCACTACGAAAAGAGAGTACTACAATATGAATTGTTATCTTATATAGATCTGTAGTATTATTTTAATTTAAATGGATGTTTAATAACTTTTATTTGGTATTTAGATTTGTCTCTTTAATTTGACTTTTGTTGCCCATGAACGTTATTTTCAAAAAAGGAATATGTTTTTTAACTGGAGTTTTTAAAATAAAAAAGTTAATGGCTTATATATTATAAAGATAAAGAGTGATACAATTCTCGGATACCAAAGATGGAGTCATCGAAAAGTAACCGCCTGTTTTAAAATAGGATTTAAAAAATTATCTCTTACCTTCCGCCACCTTTCTCTTTCTCTCTCAAAACAAAATTAAAAACTTTTCTATGTTATTTCATAATCTATAATTTCTATTTTATAATATTTCATATCTTATAATATTCAAAGGTGTGTTGGAGAGATTAATTTATTTAATAAATTATTGAATATTAATAACCTGTTGCATAAAAGCATCAACTTATTGAATAGAAATCATGTTTTATCGAATAAATTTGTATGTTTAAGAATGAGAATAGCAAAGACTTTGAATAGAAATATCAGAAAGGAACGTTTTACACGCCATACTAGTATATAAATTACGTATTAAGTGCTAAACGAAATAATATTTTAACAAAACCTAACGGACTACAATGATCTTGTGTCTCCCACTTGGTGTAAAGGTTTATTTATCTCCTGCAAAAGAAAGGAGTTGGAGGGGGTTGGGGTTAGGTTGTAGTGTTTTAACAAGCGCTTAGAAATAAAAATTAAGTATAGGAGTTAAGAATATTTTATTTAAAGAATCGCTGTAAAATTAACGATATCCGGAAATATACGAAAAAATGACATACAGACGAATGAATGCACAGCGCCAAAATAGTATTATCCATAAAGAGTGAAAGCGGGAAACAATATAATACATTGAAGCAAAACGAATCCAAAAGAATAGACATGAATTCTTGTCAAAAAAAAATAAATAAGTAAAGTTTAAATAAAGTGAAAAACAAATAAATAAAAAATGTGCAAATATTTTAGAAGAAAACTGCGAGTTTGTTAATCTGAAATTAGAAAATACAGGGGGGATTAAAACCTAGTACTGAATGTACTTTGAGACTTTTGGAGAAATGATACTTTTATACTTAATTTGCAGAAAACTAAATCTAAAGCATTCACTCAAATTTTTTTATTTAAAAAAACAAAATGATATCAACTGGTCAAAGTCGAATCAATTTTGCTACCTGTTGCATTGAATTTGTTTATGACGAATTTCTTACGTGAAAAATTGTTAGATAAAATTAATTTCGAAAAGATTTCTAACACTAAATACATGTACATGTAATGCAATCGAACAAATAAACCTTCGGACAAGTAGGCCTTCGAATTATTGAACCTTCGAAATACTGGGCATCGGACTAATGAGCCCCCGAATAAGTGAGCATTTGGACTAATGAACTTTGGAATTCGTGGGCCTTCTGCCTAATGAACGTTCGGACTACAGGACCGTGACCTTGTTGTTGATTTCCGGCAAATAATTTCGAAACCCTCGCTAACTTTTGTTTCTTTGAAATTGAATTTTGATGGGCCTTCGGGAATATAGCAGCCGATCTCTTGTTTTACTTACAGCCAACGCCGTGCAATAACTTAAATGGACATCGTACCCTTTGAAACATTTTAATTTTGACGTCGCTGAACCTCGTCAATCAAATTCAGAATCCCTCATCATTTAGCTTTCGTTTCTCTGAAGTTGTATTTTGATGGACCCCCGGGAATAATGCACTTTTACCCCTGACCCACTGCGAATCTCACCCACAACTTAAAAATATACCGTCTACGTTCCCAACACTGTTCGTACTGCAGTTCCGGACAAACTCCCTAGTACAGTCTAAATCTAGGTTGTCTCAGTTAGTAACAACGTAACAACAACAACGTGACAATAACAACGTAACAATAACAACGTTACCAAAAAAACAAATTATTAACAGGTCCAGCCTTCATGATCTTTTTGCTATGAAAAAAGCAATGACTGTCCAAAAACTGATAGGCCATTGAATAGGATGCCGGATGCACGATATATCATAGAAATTTAAAAGTTAAGTTCAATCCTATTCTATCCTATCCTGCATCTTGTAGCCAATCAGACTCAAGTATAAATTTTAGAGTGATTTCGCGAAATGAAAATTAACGTAACAATGCATTTACAATGCCAATTTTATTCGTTTTAAGAGTTAAAACATTTAAGAATGATTATTGATGTATCAACAAAACGATGCAAAACATTGATGCACGCTTTTTGACGCTACTTGTCTCTCAATTAGTACGCAAGTATGGAGTAACTGTGAGAATTCGATGTCACATACAAGTATGATAACTTCAAAAATAAACTTTTTACTTCATTTAAAGTCTACAAAATGTTAAAAACTTAATTGGATTTTCAAGTGAACAATTCGGTATTTTAAATGTTGAACACGTAAACAAGAAACAGACATTGTTTGTGTGTGTTTTTCACGTTTAATATTATTTCTTCGATGCGAGATAACAGGGACGTACATTTCTTAACTACGCTTGAGATTTAGAGAAATCATAATTTCTAGATCTTGTTTTCATCGCCGAGCGAATCGCTCGATAATTGATAGTTACGCTCAGTGATTATTTGATAAGGAAAATTATTTTATAAATTGTGTTTTTAAAACAACAGTTTGATAAGTGCATTGAAGTAATTTATCTGTTTTAATACATAAATCTTATTAAAACAGAAATCGAATCGCTTTATCGCTTTACGTTATTGTGTACAATCTGCGAACGATTTAATTTTACAGTTGCACAGGTATATAAATTATCCCGTTGTATGAATTATCGGTTTTATGTTTTAATTAGTCAATTTGAGTACTAAATTAATTAATAAAATCACATGATTCTCAAATTTCGTTTTATTTATCTTCTATTCCTATAGTTGGATGGTATGGGATAGTTATAGGATAGAGCTTATTTGCAGGATAGGATGAAGGATACAGGATATAATACATGATACAGGATATACATGTAGCATTGGATATGATTGTTTTGAAATTAGTCAACAGTCACAATAGCAGCACTGTAATTATTGTGACGTTATTAAAATGTTCATTTAAGAAATAAACGGCAATTAAAAACATTCACTGAGATATGAGCTTGGTTGGTTAAGTGATCAAATCCCGGGAAGCTCCAAGGGCATCTCAGAAGACTTTATCACGTAACTATCAACCAAGTTTATATCACGGAAAACTTTTTAACACTGCTGTTTATTACTTATATTTACATTTGGAAAAGGCAAACGGTTCAGGCTGTTTAAAATTACCGAAATGTTGTGTTTACAATAATCTAAGTGACAAGCGATAAACGTGTGCTATGATCATTGTGGCGTAACGGAAAAGTTCACACAGAATTAAACGTTTTTGCTATTCTATAAGTTCGTATAAGCAAACATAATTGGAAATTTAAATTTACAGAATTGAACGTTTTAGCTTCTTTATAGGTTCATATACATGTACATGTAAGGAAGCATATTTGCAAATGTAAATATATTGAAATAACCTGAAGGGTAAAGCAAGGAGAAGTGATAGATATAATAAGAAATATTTTTTTTTTATTATTATTAAAAACATTTTTATTAGCTAAAACGTAAGTAATTCTATGTTTTCATTTCAAAAGCTTAGCCAAATTATACTGAACCATTATTTTGATAACATAGTTTAATCTTTTATTGTGATGAAAACTACTTTTTAAAATATCGATTAAAGTACCCTTCATCTGTATCCGAATATGTCTAAGTATACCCCATTGTAGGAACGGTGCTTATCAAAAACAAAGTGCTCCATACGGCCAGGGCTCAGGACATATTGTTTTAGATGATGTTAATTGCATAGGCTCAGAAACTTTCATTGGATTCTGTAACCACCAGGGATATATGCACCATAATTGTGGTCACGGTGAGGACGTCGGAGTTGTATGCTGTATGTGTTTCTTTTTCTTGTCTGAGTATATATATATAATCCATCGATCTAAATACAACGTTAAGTATCACACCTAATTCATCAAAGAAATGTTTGTTAGGATTCATTTAGACTTTTGCTGGAAAATACCATGATGTAATGTATATTTTCAATCAATATAGTTTCCGTAGAATTGGTTGGAGGTTCATCGTCGAAAGAAGGACGTGTGGTTGTGAGACGAGGAAACACAGAGGGGACTGTCTGTGATGATAATTGGGACAACAATGATGCCAGGGTTGTTTGCAGAATGCTTGGATATCATGGGTAAAAATAAAATAAAGTACAGAAAATGTACAAGTATCAAATGGCATTTTAAAAAAACCCGAAAAAAGTATCATTTATAAAGCCGGATAAAAAAAGATTGAGAAGTTGGAGTCTTCAGATGCATGATAAAATAACCAAAAAAGAAAGAATAGAGATTTTAAATCTATTTATTTAAAAGAGAGTAAATAGGAATATTCAAATATCTTTGTAAATCTATACTTATAAATTAAGGCATTTTGCAAATAAACTACAAAATGCCTGCACCAGAGCACTTGCTTACACCTTTGGTATTTCAATACATGTGTGATGATGTCCGTAAGATGTAATTGAATTTTAACTGATAAGATATTATTGTGAAATTAATAAAAAACCTACTTTCATTTTCGATAAACAAGCCCGAAATAGCAAAAATGAGAGTAAGGTGGTGGACACGCTTTGGCGGATCCAAGTCAGGGATAGACTTGATCAAAATTGTGAGAATTATTCGACACTGAAAATGTTTCCTGTGCGATAGAATATTTGGAATGAGACATATTGGATGCAGATGTCATCACTTTGTTCATCTATTGCTAGTGCTTTCTGATCTATCATTGGTTTCTCCCAAATATAAATAACGAAATCAATAACTGACTGATCAGAGGTTTTTTTGTGTGTTGAATTTTTACTCTCGAAAGATGATCTGCAATTGAATCAAATGATCAAGTAGATTAGCAGCCTTTAATATATATTCTGTTGTTTTAAATTGACACCAACGTCTACAATTTCCAAACTCGCAGACAAAGGCCAGTGATTTATGCCCCATCCTCTTTTTTGTTATAAATTGTAATGTGGTATTGTCGCAACAAATGAGAAATTTCTGATTTATCAGATAAGGTACAGAACACCAGTACCCAAAATGTTCAATGCCTCTAATCTAAGTGATTAATATGTAGAAACTTTCTCGTTATTAGTCCATATCATCTTATAAAAGCATTTCTCATAAAAACCACGAACACTACTTTCGAAGCATCTTTTGTTAGAGTGATTTGTCTGCTCTTTATAGTGTTTGGTTCTTTATCCACCATTTCAAATGATCTACAAGATGTTTAGTAGCAGGAATCTGAACTCCTACGTTTCTAATGGGTTCCAAAGAGGTAGTGAAATTTAAGGTAATTGAATTAATAATATTCTCATGAATAGTCTGAAATATTGAATTATTCCTAGACACGAGACAATTACCCCAAAACCTTATGGATATTTCATGCTAATAATACTGGGGTTTTTTGCTACTAGTACTAGTGGACATTTTCGGTTGGATGAACATTTACTAAACAGCGACTTCGATCTGTCAGTATGGAGTGCACGTCTCACTAAAAGTGTATAGTGTCTTGTAAATTTTGCATTAACCGGGTGGTAGTATATACAAAATTTAAATCACGACAACTTGTAAATTTTGTATTTACTGCCACCCGGTAAATTCAAAATTTACGATATGACAACAGTTTCACGAAATATATGGCGATAACATTCTTACACCAACAATGCGCTCGTTGTATACCGCAAAAAATGTATAAAGTCTGGCCTTGCTATAGGTATATGTATATGAAATGAATCATGTAGATTTTATAACAACTTTATATACCTTACGTACTTTGCACACACATAGACAGCAATGCCCCCCCCCCCCCCAAATAAAACAAGAGAACAATAACAATATATTGTTTCATAGGCTTTCAGTTTTGCGGTTGACCTCTGTTCGATGATATAATTCTGTTGTATTTTCGTCTAACCTGTGGTGTTTCTCTATTTATTTGCTGTTCAGTGAACGAAGTCCCAATTGGATAACTATTTGAGTAAATTTTATCGGCAAGTAAAACGCACTCCTCAGGAAAGGGGAGTTCTCTTCCGACAAAGTTAGGTAGGAGGGCGTACTGCTTGGACCTGGAAATCCACACCTAATATGCCGTATTTTACACAAATTGTCAATGCATGTACAATCTGTGCGTGAATAGCATGAACATGTCTATAACCCGAATGATAAAGTTCTTAGGGTTCTGCCTTTGGTCTGTATATTTTAAAGGATGTTCTATCTATTGCACCTACTGCTGTGACAATTTTGCCAAACAATTAACATCTGCCCCCATTTGTTTATGGTTGGCCAAGATACAAATTGAAAACAATACACATGATATAACTCGATAAGATATGATAGTTCCTCTTTCACTGTTGTTACGCTAATGTTAAATAAAGATGATAGCATATGATATGTAGAGTAAAATCTCAACCAAATTAAGAAGAGCAGTGTCTGTTGTTTGACGTAATCAGGTGACGTGCTGGGATTGCATTGTTTTGAAACTCAAACAAATCACGAAAAATATCAACGAACGAATCGGGAGTTTTGCCAGTTATTTCATAAAATGAATACATGTACATGTGTGTACAGAATTATTGACAAACATCTCTTCCACTTCACTCCACTGGGAGTTAGTTCCGATGAAGAAAGCAGTTAGCCTTGTTACATATACATGTACATGTACATGTAGCTTTCAATAGAATTAAATGTTTTGTGTTGTAATTTTTATCTAAATTCAATTGGCTTTTAGTGTATGATTATAAACTTGGACATGAAAACATTATTTATTTGCCATATTGAAAAAGTGCAGCATGTCAAAAACATTTATGCGAAATACATGCAGAATTTTAGTGTTTTTAGGGTTCCATACAGTTTATCGATTATTGCAAGTCGTAGTAAATGTTCACCCAACCGAAAATGTCCATTAGAGTTTGAATTGTTGTCTCTAAATTTAGAACTCGTCTAAGAGTTGAAAAGACTAACCCTAATGTATTCTGAAAAAAAACTTCCCAAATAGAATATTTTTGAGTGGTAGTTATTTTTAATTTGTTTCTATTTGATTTTAAAGTATCGATGTAACAATATATTTAGCAACCAAAATTCTTTTGAGGTAATTAACTTTTATTCAGTCGTCTAGTTGGTAAACAAGTATGATCTTTTGTGCAATAAGATAAGCAGCTAATGTTGCAAGTACTTTGGTAAAAAATCTTGAAGCTTGATAAAAATGGACGAAAACAAAGAGATGCTTCTTGAAAAGCTTTCCATTTTATGAAAAACTGAAGGTACTTGCGATGATTTGGATGCATTGGTATGTGTAAAGAGAGCATCTCTAAAATCTAGAGAAATTAAGCAATCAAGCTAGTTCACAAAATTTATTACGTTTATCAATGTGTCCATTTTGAATGTTTATCACCATAATTATACCTGTTCGGAGGTTAAAAATTTATGCAAATATAATCATTCTCGATTCCCCCGATTATTTTGTTATCAGAAAAATGTAAAGGCCGTTTTGAATTTCCATGCAAGGAATATGTTCTAATTCACCTCTTTCCAACCTCATTTAAAGGTAAAGAATTGCATTATTTTTTAAGACATGTCTGAATTGAAAAACTAAGATTTTCTAGCTTGAGACCCTCTTTAATTTGTAAGACCCAATCATCATCCGTTGTTTTCCTGTTGATTGTAAACTTTTTAAAATCAACCCTTTACAGGTATTCAGGAAGACATTGACATTGTCCCTCTGTCATATTACTCCTGAGTCACTGGTTTGGTTTAAAGTTGCAAAAAGGACTCGCTTTATAATTTTTTTAACGTGCTAATATTTTTGACTGACCAAATCTGTTCTCCGCTCTGTAGTCGGCTTTTGGGTCAATCATCTAATAATAAGTAAAGTTCTTTCTCTTAAAAAGTTGCTTCTGCGAAATTATGCTACTCAATTTCCTAGTACACCATCTCCTGTTGGTGGAAGTGGAGGAATGGTTGGCGATTATTCTTTATATTCACTTATAAGTCCCGAAGCAAACACGGTGGTTTTGCGTCTTATTATGCGATGGTATACTCCTGCCCTGCAGATCTGATCCAGTAGACATCGCAAATGTGGTTCTTTCTGTTGTTTGAATATTTTTATCGTTGTCATTATAATGAGTTGAGAATTTGAAGGTATACATGTAAAAGAAATTTCAATTTTATTTCAATTTTAAGTATACTGATTACTCGGAATATGTAGTGAAACAATCTCTCGTTTCACACACTGTAGTCATGTTAGATATGTCATTTTATGTGACAATCCGAAATCGGGAGGTGTCTAGGTCTACAAAATTACTTTAAACAACCATTGTCCATTAGACTTTTCATTCGGGAGGTGTCTAGGTCTACAAAATTACTTTAAACAACCATTGTCCATTAGACTTTTCATTAGACTTGCAAGAAAGATCGTGAATGCCGACGGCATCATTGTGACGTCATTTTTTTGCTTGGTTAATGCTACGGCGTTATAGTTTCAACTTAGATAATCGGCAAAATTTGTCGAAAATAGCTCTTATGTTAGAAATTAACAAAAAATTTTTTATCTTAAAGGGTACCTGCAGCCCACCCAATGTGAAACTTATGTTAAAGAGTTTATTTATCGGAATTTAATGCAAAAAACGCATCGAAATCGATGCAAAAATAACGGAGTTACGCCGCTTCAAAGTGGCTATTTTTACCTGCTTTTGGAAATTTAATCAAGAGAAAACATACTTGGGCGATAATGAGGCTTCAGCGGAAGTGACGTCAAGAGGTCAACAGGAGGGAAATTTCTTTACAAAGCTTTACGAATTAAATTCGATTTTTCAGCGAAAATGATTGATATAGTCTCTGACGTACCTAGTTATTTTAAGTATTGTAGATTTAGAAATTTGTATCAGTAATTATTTTATTACAGTCAGATTTCTTTTTTAAGAATTTTGAAATTTGCTATTCTCGTCGCCTTTTCACCGATGAATACGATATCTTAAAACGCGTGCATTGGCAGATTCATGTTCATTATTCATATTTTGATTACATAATATCCTTTCACACACGAGTGATCCGAGACAATGACACAGGTAAACAGGTAAACTAACGAAGCCACTGCTCCAGACACACGTGTATCTGGGGTATGTATACACATGGTACACGTGTCTGGTGAACAAAGAGAGGGTTTCACATCTCTAGAATTGTAAATTGATATGTGTATAATTAGCTACTCAATTGTTAAAAAAAAAAATTAGACGTGTACAATTAAGTTTTCGTAAGCTAATACATTGGTATAGTCCTTCAATCAGTGATTACAGAATTATGCATGAGACTATCAAAAAGTAAACTATTGTTCAAAATAAATGCCTTTATTGTTACTTATCTAATCACTTAAATAATGTAGCAATTTACAATTTAGCAATTTAAACCCTGTTTATGTGATCAAGTAATTATATCGGAAGTAATGTTGGCTATATTTCTTATTTAATAAAGTCCAACTTTCTTTCGAGCGCTATGGTCAGCAATTTAACGCTTTAACTCCATATAGCTTAAATTACTGACAACGAATCATAATGAAATCTGAATAAACTTAAATATTTTGACAAAGGATGTCAATAAATGTAAGATGAAATTCCATTATCGTATTTTTAAAAGAATACGAGACAAACTTAATAATGCAGCCATCTTGGACTTTCGCCTTGATCCGTTTATAATCCCGTGTTTGTTTGTTAAAAAAACGCATACTATTTTGATTGTTATTGGTCCAATATCAATATTATTGAATAATCGGGCGACATCATTTGTAATTTTATGCCCTATACGAGGAATAGACCCTGCTTACCTTTTACGAAATATGTATAATCAATATTATTAGTCAGTTCATAATGTCACGGAAAAATCATTTGAAAGAATGACAATATTAAAATAATATGTTTCTTATAACAATAGTGCTTTGATTAATCATAATTTTACTACATATGCTGTGCATTTATATGCAAAATGTGTTACACATTTGACTAAATTCATAAAGCAAACAATTTTCCGAATTCGGCATTTTCTTCGATAAAATACGAGTTTAAACTCAAACAACAGTATATTTAGTCATCCACGGTTGATAAGGAATTAAAACATCAGAAAATAATGTTCTTTAATCGATAAAACAATGCAGGAAAACGAACTGTTTTCATACGATATTTCTGTTTCTCATATAGCTGCGTTGACCCCGTGACGTCACAGTTCATCTCGCGCGAAATCGGCTTGATTCAAAACTCGTTAGGGTCTGAAATCGGGTTTTCCCCAAATATCTCAAAAACAACTTATGCGATCGCTGTAATATTTTCAGGATGTTGTTTTTACACAAAGATCTCCATTATATCTAAAATTGACCGGTACCCAGGTACCCTTTAAAATAGAAATTATATTAGTTGAAATTCATGTAAATAATCTTTTATTTTTAAAACTAGGACAGAATACTAGATCCAGCCTCGTTAACTGATTAGAAGATTTTGACGAGAAGAAGAAAATCGTAAATGCAGTCATAATTTTCGCTTCGTTTTGATAACGTTTACAGTAGCTTTAGCCTCATTTGGTTCTTTGTCTTGCAGAGTATCCTACAAAAGACCTAATGCTTGCTGTGTGTAAAGATTTGAAGAATATTCATCCTCAAATCTATTGTCTTACCTTGATAAACTAACTTTTTTGCTGCTCTCGGGGATGTGGTATAAATTCTGGTGAATTATAACAAACGTTCCTTTACTTCCGAATTTCTTGATGAGTAATGATTGCGTCAATGAATGACTCTTCTTCATTTCTTTTCTATCAAAATACCTATTCGAAGACGACATAATTATTTGAAGTGTTAAATGTTTGGTGGAGAAAAATAAACTGAAAAAAGGGGGGTGTACAGTTTTTGGTAGCACTGTTTGTTATATTAGGACACACGAAATAAAAACTAAATTCAAATAAATTTATTGGCATCATGTACTTACAATATTTTTTTCCGTACTTACTTCGTACAACGTTACTTACGTAATTTTCGTTTTTTAAGTACTGCACGGGCCGTAGCGTTGGCTCGATTTGGCCAAGGAAGTGGACAGATTTGGATGGATGAGGTCAAATGTACTGGTAGCGAGACATCTCTAGCAAAGTGTCCCTTTATTGGTTATGGAATTAATGACTGCTCTCATTCCGAAGATGCTGGTGTTATTTGCCAGTGACATATTCTTTCATTCTGTATCTGCATTGACGTTTTTATACACCTTGATTTTAGTTTAAACAGAATTTAAATTTGTACTGTTTTATTATAGTTTATTTCAAACATGGGTAACATGAAAACAGATATCATAATTGAAAGTCATGATTAATAATATATTTGTTAAAAAAAGTTGCATGCAATGACAAATAAATGTTGTTTTGATAACAAACTTGGTACATTTTCTTTTGGGCAAATGAGTCCGATATTTCATTACTTCTTATTTTTGGAATAGGGTTATTCATATCACCCCCAAAGAGCATCCTGCAGAACCTCAGGCAC
This sequence comes from Magallana gigas, assembly GCF_963853765.1. Classification (NCBI taxonomy): domain Eukaryota; kingdom Metazoa; phylum Mollusca; class Bivalvia; order Ostreida; family Ostreidae; genus Magallana; species Magallana gigas. The sequence goes on from NC_088861.1 coordinate 29,901,759, forward strand.
TTGACCTCTGGTTTATATTAATTATAGCTGTAATATGGAATACGGCATGTCTTTTTTCTATAAATAATTTTTTTTAAAATATTTTTTTATGATTGATTTGCTTTTATATAAAACTATAAAAAATAAAATGATTTCGAGCCACTTTCACATAAAATCAAGGGAAAGTAAAAGCCTTTGTAATGATTTTGAATGAAATCCTTCCATTAAATCATAATATGATACTGTGGTTTCATTAGTATTCAAGGGTATAAATTTTCGTGGATAAAGTGAAAATCACAGTTTCAAGGATACGCAAATTCATGGTAAATCACCCTATCAATACAAATTGTTAGTAGAATTTGCACTTCAATGAACATTTGATTTTATTGATAAAAATAACAACGAAATCCACGAAAACTGGTATTCAACAAATATTGATGATACCACAGTAATCCACCACAAGAACGAGGAAAAATGAAATACCAAAAACATGAAGTTAAAGTACACAGAAATGAAACAGATCACTTAATCGAATAAGTGCAATAATATACGTATGAATTGAATCGGGACGAGGAAAACATAAATCATAGGAATATACACAGTACTGTATATGTTTAGAAAATTGTCAATTTCCGCATTTTGAAGCATATTTAAACAATCCACTCATAGATCACATCGCTCACCTGAACAAAAAAAATTGTATCAGTCTTTTTCGAAATGTTTAAATAGGAAACTCTTTAAAAGTATCGCACAACTTTCATACATTTTGAGAATTGACAATACATTAAACAATACACGAAGAAGGTTACTTTTTGGACTTTGTTTTTTATTAAGATCTAAGATGCATTAACTGGTCAATCTTTTTATCGCGTTATCCTAGGCCTCAACGTACTCCAGATTTTAGAATAACCTATACATAATTAAAAAAAAAAGGGTCGCTGTAACCTTGATGTGAAGATATGAAGATGTGAGAATGCTAATGCATAGTAAAAAAGGTAGCATTGTAAGTCTTTGAGAATTTTTTTCAATACACTTTTTCCCTATATACACCTACATGTATGTTGAACTTTAAATCCATCTTGGGGACCCAGTATTGGTTCGGGGGTGACGATTTTAACAATTCAGAATCTCATCGCACACGTTTTAAGGATGTTTGCGTAATAAACTCATAAATATGATTAACTATTTCCCAATATATTTGACTTTTGAATTACTATAAACCCTCCTTGGGCATTGTATTTTTTAACATTTTCCCTCTATATATCCTTGTTAATTTTGAACCCTCCTGGGACCCAAGCATTGGTCCATGGGTCACGTTTTTAAAAACGTACAATAGTTATAACAGACGACAGATGGACAGACAGACGGACGGACAGACGGACGCAGAGGAAAGCTATAGTCCCCTCCGGTGAAAACCGGTAGGGGACTAATAATCTTTACGCAAGCCCTATGGTCGATACAATGACATGTTTAGCAAGTACAATGTTTCATCAAGACACTTGCTGTCTGACTTTTTAGTCCTCTACCGTTTTAACCGGAGAGGAATATAGCTTTCCTCTGCGTCCGTTAGTCCGCCCGTCCGTCCGCCTGTCTGTCCGTCTGTCCGTCCGTCTGTCTGTCCCACTTCAGTTTTCCACACTTTTTTTCTTCATGCGTTTGACGAATAATATGAAATTTGCTGAACAGCTTCAAAATGTCAAACTACAGATCAAGTTTACACTTTTGTAGTGTCTTGTGGACATATTTTTGAGAAAATTAATTTTTTATATTGCAATTTTTTAATGTTCAGGTTCGATATTCTGCATATCAGTGTATTGTGTTCACAATTTTCACAAACCGGTAGGGTACGTGTATTGCTTATGCAATACTCTCAGAATGCTTGTTTTTATATACTTGTTAGACCATTATTTATTCACCGGGCTGCCATTACCTTGACAATGAGCACAGGGCGTACTTCTTCTAGGCACCTGATCCAACTTCTATCGTCTTAGAGGTCAGCGTTGCTCGGTTTGAATTAATTTGTATTTTGCTTTAAAGATTTTTCAGATGGTTGACAGTTTGTTATTGGCATTTTTCATAATCTACTTCTATTTCTAGATTATAGCTTTATAAACATGAAACAGTTTTTCTTATGATTTCAGTTACATTTTCCAGCTTGTGTATACCTATCTATTTATAAAGCGCTTTTATCTCTATTTAGTATTTTGAATAAATCATTTAGACAAACGATTAAACAGGAAGTAACTGATTTTTGATAAGTTTTACGGGTCATTTCAAATATTGATTCAAATATTGATTTGAATAAAATGAAGGCTTAGGATATATTTCATCATATTTTTCAACAATCTGTTTATTTCTATCTGAATTGTTTAAAGTAATAATTGCAATTCATAATACATGTAACTAACAATATGCAGGTTCATAGAAGCAGTAAGGCTAACTTGTATATAAATTTGTTATCATTTGTTAAGTATCATTTGTTACAACAAATAAAACGACTTTTATTTCGAGTCCACGAATTTTTATTTTGTGGGAACGAACTTCCATTAGAATAAGAGATGAATAATAAAAAAGTGACCTCCTTTCTAGTTTTCTAAAATGTTGGTTGTGCAGATGGCAAGAGTATTTACTCTTTTAATTCACCTAAAACTTCTTTGTTTTATCTGCTTGTTAAATATGTTTCACAAGAATGCTACTTATGTGCATAAACTTGTCTATTTCTCTTTAACTAACGTTTATTGCATATGTTTTATATACATTAAATAATATTAAAATTTTGAATAATTTCATTGAACTCAACGATGTTTCAAATTATACACGACATAATACTACTCTGAATTCAATGTTTTCTAGACATTGAACAATTTGACGAGTTTTTGAGAAGTCTAAAGTGTTAAGATTTTTCTCTGTCCCACTGTAAAAATTAGTTCCTCTTTGTTGGCCTATCCTACCCCCAGGAATCCCGATTTCATCAAAATTGAATCTACACCACCAGAGAATGCTTCCACACAAGCTTTAGCTTTTTGGCAAAATATATATATATATGGTATACATGCATCTGCCTATTGGGATAAGTTCGGAAAAAAAGTCCCCGGGATGATCACTTAACATATGAATGTTTTGGGTGATGGCGATAAGATCAATGGAAAAACAAAACATTGAAAATTAAATTATATCAAAAACAAGTACACAAGTACATTACGAGACGGTCACTAAGTACTGGTTTTCCGTGCGTCGGCCATCTTGTACAGCAGAACGAGGAGCGTTTCTCTGCTGAGTCCCAACGGTCCAGGCTAGGGGCAGGGGCAGCAAGATTTTCTTTAATGATTTTGTCATAGCAGAAACGTTTGATGAAACAGAAAGACAGATGTTATTGATATGTTTCCTATCGCAAACCATTGTTTTAAGTGTGTGATAATGTGTTACATGTGTAAAGAAAAATGTGCCAAGGATGAAAATTAGAAAACAGTAGCATCTTGTACTAAGCACATACAAGAATACTTTAAAATACATACCAGTAAATTAAGAGTTATCGAGATTCGGAAGGATGAGAAATCGTTCTTATAAAAAATGTCGTAACTGAATGTTAGCATTTTACACAAATTATGTCTAAAGAAGAAACAGTTAAATATTTTAGAAACAGGCACTCTGGTTGGTAAAAATTGATTTATCACTAAGATATACTTAAGATATTAGTGTAACAAATCATTTCTTGTAAATCATTTTAAATGGATTTTATTTTTATTTAGTTTCTAATTTTTGAAATTTTTAATACAATCAAATGTTTGCAGGCAAAACACAATTTATTCATATCAGGCAGATTTTTTTATATTTAGATTTTTCAATTGGTTATTTATTTTCTCAATTTCAATCATTCTTTTTTATAATTAAATCTTTGCAGGTATGAACAAATTCTTTATATCAAACAGAACGTTCATTTTCTCAAGTATGCTTTGTATACTTGTTTGTACCTTTACAGTCAAATCCGCTGCCTACAAATCCATCTTAAAATTGACACTCAAATGATCCGTCAATATCAATACACTCGGCGTTGCCGTCACATTGTTGTGTTCCGGTTGCACTTTCCTAAGGGTAGATGTGTTATGTTAAAAAAATTAATATGAACCCAATAAAGAATCCAAAACGCAAAATGGACAATTTACATGTAACAAAAAATAATATTCTACTGTATGATAGAACATTGGCTTTTGAAACAAAATATTTACCTCCCATCTCTTGATGCATTTATTGAATGAAAAAAACAACAAAGGATGAAACTGTCACATTTCTATCGCTTTGTTACTATTCCAGTTGTCGGAGTGGCACGTATTTATCTTGTATAATCTGGCAGTGAGAAACTGTATCTGTTTAAAAACGTAATAAGTCTCTCTTTTACGCTGCCCTAAGTGAATGTGAATCTGATACGAAGATGATTTTCCGTTGTTTGACTGTTTATTCCATTTAAACTGGAAGAGATCTCCGAAACGATTCATTTTCTGAAGAAGACAAGATAAAGATACATTACAGATTAGTGATATAGAAATCATTGTACTTTAGAATATAATGTATTGACAAATTGTTTTGTACTTTGATAAACATCAGCTGGAAGAAAAACTTTTGTGTGTTTCGAAGAGTGAGACTCTTAACATTTTCTGTTTAAAAAAAGAATTCTATATTTTAGCCATGTACATATTATTATGATCTTTGCAAATTAATATATGATTGAATGATTTATCTAGGATCGAACATCATTGTTTATTTGCTGAAAATGGTTTTTATTGCTTAAAACGGTATTATCACAGAGCCGCTCTGAAAAATCTATAAAAAAAAATGTAACTGTTCGATAGTTATAAACTATTCAGCCAATCGAAATCTTGGTTTTCTTGCGCCATTTTACCTAAAACTTTTTTAGTGCAGAAAAATTCAAAAGCAATATTAAAGTTATAAGCAAAATAGTTTTCATAAAACACTGGTTTGACGTTCTAACAGCCTCCTTCACTTTTGTACATTTCTAAAGCAGTGAATAAATATGCCGGTACAATAATGTTTGAAATGGCGTACTTGTTTATGTTTTTTTATACAGATTTACATGTGCATAGATATGTCATTCGTGATTTCAATTTGATACATATGTAATACTGAAAAAAAAAATGCATTAAAAATTGGCTTTCACATTTCAATATTTAGAAAATTGATATTTTTTTAAAAAATCATTGATTGCAGGTTCCGAATATTAAATTAGATATTAGAACTGGACAGGGTTTTAGAAATTTAGTGGCAGTTGATTGGGAATTCTCGGGTGCAAAATTGAAAGAGATCTGACATCTTTAGAGTCCCTTCAAGGTATCACACTGGTAATCGACCAATCAAAATGAATTTAGTCAATACAAGTTCTGTATATACTTTAGAATTTTTTTTCATTGACTGAATATTTTCATTTGCCCTTACTCAGTCAAAAAATAAAATTTGTACCAAAAAGGATATTTCATATATTTTGTTAGATGATGATCATTTTTCATTGGGACTACTTCTTTCAAGGCACATGCAGCAGCCTCCTGCAGTCTGTTCACACACAAACGCAAAATACGTGGTTTTGAGCGTAGACCTGTTTGCAATTGGAGATAAATATTTTGAGAAATGCCGTATCGTGTGCCCTTTTTGTGGGGTCAGCTGATGAGATAGGTAATAAATAACAACCGAATATTTTGTCAAGAGAAATACAATTTGATTTTTTAGAATTGTTTCCCCTCTATAGTTTTATATAGTCAAAACAACCACCAGTGTGATACTTTATAGCTCTATGATTTAATTTTAAACAGTAACACGCATTGCCCAAATTGACTGTATAATATTCTGAACACTGTTGTAGCCGTTCTTAGTCGAGATATAATTTCCAAAAAAAAGAAAAGAACAAAATTGCAGACAATGTAGTTATCCTAGTTACATAATTAAAAAAAAATATCACACCTTAATTCAAATGTACCTTACTAATTACATGTATTGTCCTGTAATCAATAAATGACACATAAGTTATAATTGTTAATGAGGCTGAATGTTTAAAAAAATAACCCCAATAGGTTTCCTTGGAATTTAGAAATGATTTTTTGTACTCATACCTAAGAATTTTGTAAAGAACAAAATCTCAGAAATTCAGCTCTAAATTTGGACTTTTTTATATTTCTTAATGCAAAGCTCTCCTTTTACATGTAGAGAAAATTTAAATCGTCTAAAAATGGCCACGATCATCCAGCCTTCTTAACAAAAAAATTAATCTTACAATTTAGTTTGCAGTGACCCAGTTCCCGAGATACAGTTTGGTATAATCTGGGAAAGAACATACGTTCCATCATCTATTACATATGGCTGTTACTCTGATTCATCAGTGAAGGCGATAAAAACGTTATTCATTGTATTCCAGGGAGATTTTTGGAAACAACGAATATCAGCTGCAACATAAGTATCATTTTTGTACATGTGGGTTTGTATCAATATTAAGCACCATTCACGATAGAGGTGAATATTAGATTTTCATTTTTTTGTAAAAGGTAAAGCATTTTTCTCTCCAACAGTAACTAAAGTGATCTGAACTTGGTATTTTGGCAGTGCGTCCTTTATTTGTTATTTGCAATGATGGTTGACTAGTCCGTCGTTTGAAATATATATTTTTCAGAAGGACAATTTTAGCAGGAGCTATTTCCCGTGGGCGTAAATGTTGTGCGTTAAACTGCATTGCTTCTTTCATTATTAATTTCATCTTGCCATACTGGGTATTTTGACACAAATAGCACTCTGAATGCAAAATATACTTTTGTTGGAGCTTTCTGTGCTTTATATTTGTTATGATGTTCGGACTTTTCCCTGTATATTTCTACTATAATTGTTTGAAATTGGTTGCTCAAAAAGAAAGTTTACTGCCTATCCCCACAAAATGGCGGTTAAGGGAAAAACTTTTAGGAAATAAAACTATCCATTAGGATAGAATAAACTGTACTATGAATCATACATCTCAGCGGTTCCTTTTACACGTTAAATTATGAAAAATTTACTATGACTTTCACATTTGTAAGAGGTTTTAAGGAAGAGGTGAATACAACAGATGATATGGACAGGGAGAAATTTTATGGATCGTACAATACCTGTCTACATATTACATGACACTGTTTTTATTGCCAAAATAAAGGAAAACTTGGTAAACAAAAATAACTTTCGTTGAATAAACAGTATACAAATAAATTACTGTACTTAAATATATATTCGTATTAATGAATGCTAATATATATTTTTATTTGTGTCTAATGCATATTCATTGAACGATTGATCCCGCTAACAAGAGTGTCCGAAGATTTCCTATGTCGCCATGTGTTGACTTAACTTGTGAAGTCTGTATACGCATTGAGAAGCGTCTGTCACAAAAGTGCTTAACAGTCGTAGCATATTTTATAAAATATCTTTAGAATGAAAAGGATGAAAGGGAAAAATCAATTATTGACAAGAATATGTTTCCTCACAAAATTAATTCGTAGTGATATATTGCCGTCTTTGATAAAACAAAAACACATAAAAGGAAACGTTTGCATGACCAAGGTCTGTATCCAACGTAGATTTTATTGGAAATTAAAAAAAATGCATGATCACCATTATCTTATTTTAAACTGTGTAAAGATCATTTCAAATGTATTTCGTACAACGTTGTAAAGTTCTTCTCAAACAAACCGTAACAGCCCAAGCATTTGTTAGAGCAACATCTATGCTTATGTTATATAGTACCTTTGATTTGAATTTTTTTTCAACAAAGAGAAATTGTTAGCAGAAAATATTAACTTTTGTGTAATCTGGGAATGATTGCATATATCCCTAAAGTATGTGTATGCTGCTTATATTATCCGAACAAGAAGTATTTGTCTTTGTACTGATGTGAAATTATTTAAGGGTCTGTAGTTTAACGCACTTTGACAAAAGGAAAAGTCAAAGTACTTTGATTTTGAGACCAACCCAAAGCACTTGATATCGTCGATATCAACCCACCACGAAAAAAAAATTGGGCATGATTTGATCGAAATACTTAATACTTTTGATTACAATAAATAGTTTGTGTTAACCCTGTTAAGCTCACTTGGATACATTAAGAAAACCGGGATTTCCAGGTAACTTGATTAAAGCTGCTTGGCCCGAATTTTTGATGATTACAGTATCACATTTTTTTTCCATACAAATCATTTATCTTAGAAAGTTATGGACTTTCTCCTATTTACACCAGCAGAATCAGTCTCCTTTCAAAGTTAGAAATATTCAAAGTAAATAAAAATAATTTCTCTTTGGGCAAACGAAAAAACAAACCAAAGTGCACCACGGGAATGTTTAGAAAAGGAAACCGCTTGGTTTCGTCCCCCGAATGATTGGGGTTATTCAACCTGCATGCTATGCATCGATTGTAAAGAGAGCAGACTTTGTAAATATTAGCGAACAAAACGTACACATGTTTATTTGTAATTTGTCTGATTATTTCGACCTTTATTTAAAGCGATGTCAAAGTCGTAATACAACCATACCCGTCTCGTCGTCAGGGGTGAAATTTAACATGAGGCGAAATAACGCGGTACCTTTTAATGTCGTTTGTTTTGTTAGAAAATTGTGTATGTTCATTGAAATTTGGCATAATTGATGGGTAAAACTACTGCAATGTCTATTATTATACATATACTAAGCATAGCCATCGTTTAAAAGCTAGCATAAAATTTGATATAAAGTCGGACCAAGCAGCTTTAACAGTTTCTCAATTAATTTTTTTTTTTCAGAAGCCCAAGTAGTGCAAAATTTACACACCGAAAACAACCCGTGAGATTTGTATTATGGCAAAAGGACTTAAACTACATCGACTGCTATCACGTCTTACTGTTAACGTTGCAAATACGTATGCTGCAAATTTACTTCTTTAAAACAGATCTCTTATTTAGTACAAAAGACTAGGCTATGTCAGAAACGAAAATGATTGATATTATAGGGGTTAATGTATAGCATATTTTCAAATGGCTTAAATTTCCTGTGATTGTAAACAAGCATTATGACAATGAAAAATATAAATTGGTTAATTAAACAAAACAATATTTGATCAATTACAATATTAGTATTTTTAACAAATTAAAAGCTCAATCTCTTTTTTTAAACGGTTTTTCAAAGCGGGTTAAATGCCTTCATGATAAAAAAGAATGATGTACCTTAAAACTCACTTTGATATTTTTTTTTCAAGCTGGGTTGATTTGGTCTGTAATTCAACGCACCTTAAAATGGATATTTTTTTTTTCAAATTCGTATTTTTTTCTCAGAGTGTTACCACAGGAACCTTTATCATTACGAACGAAACTTGTCACTTTAGTGGAATATGATATCAAACTTTCCCTTACATATTGCTTCATGTCTGTGTTCCATATGCGAAGCCTGCTATGATAGTTTTCATTTTGAGATCAAGGAGGCTTTAAAGTTATATGTCAATGGAATTATTTTTTTGACGTTTTCCTTATATCCCGTAACCGTTGATCTGAATCATACAGTATTCAAGTGCTTGCATATCAGTTCAAACTAGATCTGTTGATTCACATTCTGTTTAGATCTATTTTTTCTATGAAGAAAAACCCATGGTTTCAACGATAGTTCATGTCAATTAAGAAAATGTTGATATTGCAAAAAATGATGCACTTTTATACGTATGTTTATAACATACGTGTGTCAACTTTTTTTGATACATTTTTTTTTATTTTACATTGTATTTCTTCGATGATTCTATCCTTTCTAAGGAAACCCATTTGATTTAATGTATTAGTAGAATCTTTATTTTTAATAACATATTTTAAAAAACATATACAGTAAAACTTGTTAAATCCGGATGTTGTGCATTCCGGCATGTTGTCCAATCCGGCGAATTTATTCATCCCCTTGACATTTTTCAATCATTTTATGTTTAAAAAATGTTGTGCAATCTTGTTTATTTTCTAAACCGGCCACGATTTATAGAACCGACTAACTATAATTAGAGTTATCCCCCTTAATCCGGCCACTTTTCAATCGGCCTTATGCGGGATAATTACTGCTCAATTATCGATCACTTATCCCGTCCTTGCAATTAATTTAAACCACTGTTGTTTTCCAAACTAGCAACTCATTTTAGTTTTTACCGTTAACTCTTTTTATCAATAAATACCCATTTCCAAAGCAAAAATTAGATCAATTAGATTATACTTGCAGAGTAACAGTTTATTCTGTCAAAATGCTCCATTCTTGATAAAATTCTTGTAAATTTAAGGAAGGAGTCTTTTCTGGTTTTCGACTTGTCATACGTAAATTTGATTATTTGTTCATTAAATCAAGATGAAAGGAAATTAAAATAGTATATTTTTCTTTCTTTTTTACTATCATACAACTTGGCATAGAAAAATGTAATCAATGTTTAGAATGGAACAAGGACTATATTTTTGGCGTAGGAAAATATCACATGTTGCGCAATTCAGAATTGCTGCAGATTATATATATATAATGAGTCTGTTTTAGCATTTTAAAAACAATAACAATAATGTTGGATTTTTTTTACTAATGTGAACTAATAATATGATACTTGGGTTTCAGAATATGTTTTTAAAATATGATTTGCCTATCAAATAACATTTTTATAAGCTTTTTAAAGCGCCCATTCTATACATTGAATTTTGTGAAAAAATCACTAAAATCAGTTTTTCTCTCTTGTGAAACGGTCAATATATTAGCTTTTCTGTCAATTTATATCTTTATATAAAGTCTTCATAATACATAAAAATTAGAAATATTTTATTATTTGAAGCATAAAAAAATAATCAAAATTTCTTCAAAATGTAAGAAAATTAGAGGAAAAGCGGGGTAAGCAATATCAATTTTAGTATAAATATTTATTCCAATTTAGTAGTATAAGCTGATAGACACTCTCATAATCTATGATTTCATTGAAGATTTGAATCTTCAAATCTTAAACAAATGTCTACAGAACTATAAAGAGCTACCCTTATTTTTATCAGTATTTACGTTGAGGAAAAGGTAGTGACCTTGACCTGACCTTTATCCGAAAACAAAAGGGTCAAATTTAATTAAACTGATAGAATCATTAAGTAATATGATCCGTTTGACTGTGTCAAAATTTCATGCATTTCTCATTATAAGAAGTATGTTTGATAATAAAAAGACTCCTTCCTTAAAAATTTATGTATTGTTCCCTGCATGTAAACAGTTTTCGGCATTACATAATCAACCACCCGTTGACTTGTCGCGTGGTCAATGTTTGTTTATTAATTTTGGAGAAGCATTCACTTGTCTCGTGTCTTCTCAGTGTAATAGGGTGAAGAAAAAATATCAATGATTTGATTGAAAAGGTATTTCCATTGTACGTATTTCGTTATGCAATTATTGCTTTTTCCAAATAAAAAGAAATGAAAATGAAAATTAGCACTGTAATCACGATCGAGGATGACTAATATATTTCAGAAGAAATCAAAATGCTGAAGAATACACGATCAAGACTTATTGCATTAAATACTAAAATGAATATGCTACAATCGGCCTTATGCGGGATAATAACTGCTCAATTATCGATCACTTATCCCGTCGTTGCAATTAATTTAAACCACTGTTGTTTTCCAAACTAGCAACTCATTTTAGTTTTTACCGTTAACTCTTTTTATCAATAAATACCCATTTCCAAAGCAAAAATTAGATCAATTAGATTATACTTGCAGAGTAACAGTTTATTCTGTCAAAATGCTCCATTCTTGATAAAATTCTTGTAAATTTAAAATATTTATGTATTGTTCCCTGCATGTAAACAGTTTTCGGCATTACATAATCAACCACCCGTTGACTTGTCGCGTGGTCAATGTTTGTTTATTAATTTTGGAGAAGCATTCACTTGTCTCGTGTCTTCTCAGTGTAATAGGGTGAAGAAAAAATATCAATGATTTGATTGAAAAGGTATTTCCATTGTACGTATTTCGTTATGCAATTATTGCTTTTTCCAAATAAAAAGAAATGAAAATGAAAATTAGCACTGTAATCACGATCGAGGATGACTAATATATTTCAGAAGAAATCAAAATGCTGAAGAATACACGATCAAGACTTATTGCATTAAATACTAAAATGAATATGCTACAATGTGTTCCAAACCGGATGTTGCCTAATCCGGCCCAATACTTCAGAACCACTCTCCGCCGGATTAAACAAGTTTTACTGTATAAGAAATTCGGAATTTATCCTTAGAACTGAAAAATGGAAAAAAAAAACTCAACACTTAAAGGGCTTATTTCTACATTAAAAAAAAACAAACAAACAGGCGTCCGCTTTCAAAAAGATAAACAAACCAAATCACAGTTCTTGCTCCTTTTGATTTAAAAAAAACCCCAATAAAACTAGTAAGGCAGTTTAGTTAAAAATATTTTGACTATTTAAAAAAAATATATATTTTACCTAGGATTATTCTACAAATAACCATGTATGTTTAAAACCACTATTCAACTTCGAAAATAATAAAAGTACATATAACAGTACATACAAGTAAAACAGTCCATCATTACGTTTTTACATTTTTTTGGATACTTTGTTGCAATAAATGTATAGAAAGTCAAAATTTGGTTTCTGCATGTACGTGTAACATGTAAAGATTATGTTTACATATTTTAAGAATATGGTTATGTTTATTGAAAAAGTAGGTGCAATTATAGTTCCAAAATGTTTTATTGTGAAATAAAAACTAAGTCCTAAAATGGCCAAAAATTATGATTTTCAACACTCTATTAGTAATATTTTTGTGAGAAAATGTTGTCCTGTACAAATTTTTGTTTGCTATGTAATTTTAAGTAAAATTAAGCTATAGTAATATTTTAGAAATAGATCTATTATTGCAATCAGTTTTAGCTAGATTTGTGGTAGATATGCTATTTTGTATTCATTCGACTGGTAAACGGAAACACTTCCTCAGAAGGACGAGTTGATGTTTTGTACAACAATATCTGGTGGACAGTCTGTGATGACATCTGGAATACTAACAATGCACAAGTTGTTTGTAGAACGCTGGGATATAACGGGTATTTAATGATGCTCTGTTTTCATACTGAATTCAAACACAATGTATAATTGTGTAAAAAATGAGAAAACTATCAAATCAAACAACTGAAAATAATATGTGTGATCCAGGCAAATTATTACTTTAGATATTATAAAATAACACCATTTTTATCGACTTAGTTAGACTATTTTTTTCCATGTGTCTATTCAGTGGGAGTTAACAAACAAATCACTCATGTACAATGAACAAAACTTATCTGAAGTAAAAGTAAATTTTTTAAAACAGACTTTAAAACACATTTTGACAGAAACATTCATATCAAAGTGAAGAGATAGTTGAATTTAATTATGTATTTTGTGAATTATCTTGGGGTAATTGTAGTATTAATGGGTTCATACAGCACTTTAAAACACTTTTCATTCAACAACATATGTTCAAAGTATTTAAAAAAGGAATTCAGGATAAGCAAAAGCAATCTTAAGCTTCTTTGACACCAGATATCTTAACAGGCTTAGCTTTAAAAGCCCTATGACATTGAACTACATGTATTGGCAATATTATAGTTCGTTGTACAAACAGTTGTATAACAGACGTGTTGGGATAAAACGTTTTAATTGGTTTAAAAGGTTGCTTTTGGTCAAGATCTAGTAAATAAAAGGTGTCTACAAGTTTATGAAATTCAATATATAAATTTTTCTATTGATGCTTCATATCAAAAGCTTCGTTTGATAGGGTGTGTCAAAGCCTTTTTGTTGGTAAACACTATTAAAAAGTCATGTTTTAAACCGCCATTTTAAAAATCAAATATGACGAAAATAAGTAACAAATATCGAAGTTTATAACATATTTGACTAATAAAATAAATCGTGAATGCCTATATCTCTAATAAATGGAATTAAATAAGATCTTGACCTCCCCTTTAAAATGATGTCATATTGAATATAGGTATCGGGAATACTTTTCCCATGATTTAGTATAGAATGTCATTAAATTGTATAATTTTCTACATAGTTCTTTGAAGCCGTAAAGTACTGGAAAAGGATTCATAAAATCAATTATATCGTGGTTCTAGCTTCAAAGAGACACTGTGATAATCTACTAGATATTGACTTTAATAATCTGTATCTTAATATCATGTTCATAACACATTGTAACATATATAGTCCCATATATTAGAAACACATATATGGGCTTAACACGTTCTTTAGAAAAAAAAAGCGACAACTATATTCTTTCTTTAACTTATTAAGATATTTACATTTGCAAATACATTTCCTTATATGAATCTGTAGAATAGCTAAAACGATCAATTCTGTATGAACTTTTTCGTGACGTCACAATGTTCATCGCACGCGCTTATCGCTTGTCACTTGGATTATTGTAAAGATGAAATCTCGGCAATTTTAACAGTTTTGAACGAGTTGTCTTTTTCAAACGTAAATATAAGTAATAAACAGCAATGTTAAAAAGTTCACCGGGATATGAAGTTGGTTGGTACGTGATCAAATCTTCTATTACGTGACCAACAAACTTCATATCCCGGTGAATGTACTTTTTAAATTGCTGTTTATTTCTTAAATGATATAAATTGAATAAAAACTGATATTTTGCATATTGCTTTATATTACTAAACATACCATTATTAGACGACCATAAAATCCATTATCTTTGTCTTGCATACTTATTATCAGCATTTTATTTTCAACGTGTATTATATACTTCTGAATTAATATAAACTATAGATCGACAAAAGTCCGAATAAATTGTAATCTCTCTCTCTCTTTTCTCTCTCTTTCCGTATCTATGTATTGCCGACTTTGCATGTGACGCTAATACAATGTCGTATAAGATAATTTTGTGGTTTTTTTCCCGATGCATGCACACTTGGTATCCGTACATACTTGATTCTATATATGAACTTGACGCTGTCGCAATGCACAATGAGTATTTTAATCTGTCACATTTTAAAGACCGACGTCTTAATTTTCAGTTTACGATGAAATTCACTATTACTTACGACATATATCTCATTTATTTGAATTGAAAATATGTTTTTTATTTATCTTTTCAAAGGTGATTCTGATATGATCGAGAAGTTCAAACACTATGTTGATTCTTAAATTTGCAGTTAATATTCAAATTTGGAAGAAAACATTCTTAATATTTATCATATTGTAACTTTAAAAAAAAACAAGTTACGATATTTAAAAAAAAGAAGACGAAAACTGCATCTGTTACATTTGATTCAATAATATCGACTCATAGGAATTTCGCAGTTATGTTAAGGCAGTCCGAAGCTAATTTATATCGGAGAACGATACTATTTTAATTGCCAAAAAATACGTTAACTGGCCGAATTTCTTAATGTTTTTATGTAAATCGCAATTGATTAATGACATTTAATCAAAAATATCTTTATAAAAAATATTCGGTAAGTAAAATATGTATTTTGCGGTTCTTGCTGGGGTTTCCCATAAAGATTTCGTTTATTTAAAATATTGTCAAAACAGTTCGCACCATCATCGAAATTAGGCACATAATTTAACTTTTAAGCTCGATTTACGCAAAATTGGATAAATTTGTATGTTTTCCTCAGCATGATTCACATTGGTAATTATTTTTCTTCCAATTTCACGTGAAATATACTAAGATTGTATTTATCTTTCACTTGCGCCAAGCTGTTCTTTACAAAGCATTTAAAAATCTACATCCATAAGTTTACATGTAGCAGGAGAAGTCTTTAAATCATTCGTATAAATAGTTATTTTCCTTTTACGAAGCTTTAAAACCGCTGATATCTTGAAACTTAATATTAATAATATTGAATTCAGTATCACTAGTATTTACAACGGCGTCTATGTTAAGGAATCAAACTGTTTTATGATGTTCAATGAAATTCACTTACCACGTTACGATACATTTCCTGAGAACGTTTGTTAGGAATGCAAATCGTGACGTCAAAGTTAATTATGACGTCATATCGTATTCAGTGTAGACAGGTGACTTTCTACCCATCGCAGCGAAATAAATCGGAAAGCTTTAATATACCCGCGAATAATCTTTATTGTTCTAAATAAACGGCGAACCATTTAAAAGTATACATGGACAGATGATATGGTATTAAAGCCTATTTACATTATAATAATAAAAAGCTAGCCCTTTTAATGTTTATGTAATTACTTTTTTTGTAATCATTGAGAACAACTTCAAATATTTCATTATTAAGCAATAATAAGATTTTAATCTTTTATTCCAAAAAAATATTGCAGAGGCATTTACAATGTACCTTCGCACATTTTGGTGCTGGAAGCGGGCATATTTGGATGGATGATGTAGATTGTACAGGAAGTGAAACATCTCTAGCCAAGTGTGATTTTAAAGGGTTTGGAATTCATAACTGTGTACATAGCGAGGATGCTGGGGTCAGATGTCACTGAAAGCATTAAGGATATTCTTCGATTCCTTCTGTTATAGAATGCATGCACCCTTACATCTGTATAGCATGTCATATAAAAAAAACACTTGTACATCAAAGTTTAAAAAAGTATTATGAGAAGTATGAACTTAAAAAAATTGTTATACCCCTGTAAAACAGTTACTATATAACTCTATACGAAAAAAAAGTCCAGCATTTTGACTGTTGGACTGGAACTGTTGGATTGAAACTGTTAAAATCGACTGTTAAAAAAGACTATTGACCGGTGACGTCACATTCCGCGAAAACGTGTTATTGATTAGAAGAAGTATAGCAAAACAGTTGTTGACTGTGTCTCGGGCAACAGTTGATATGTCGGAAAGGCTCGCAAACAGATTGCGAGCAGGTCCGACAGATCAACTGTTGCCCGAGACCCCAGTCAACAACTGTATAGTGTTCCACCTAGTCATCTTTGCTGGTTTATATTGCTATACATAAATGATGTCTTCAGTTCTCTTTTCTCTATCAAACTCTCTTCTCCAATTTTGATACATCCTTTAAATAGTCAATAAAATATAATCTTAGTTTCTCTACCTTTTTGCACCGCTATAATAAGCCATCAGGATTTATTAGTAAAGTTTTGTTTTGAGGATTAAACAGGGCAGATTTTGTTGTTAAACATTTTAAAATTATTTTAAACACGTTAAATTAAGTTTAAACACGAGTTAACATTGTGTTATACATGTTTATATTACTCAAATTGCAAATAATATTGAATAAGACTTAGAATTTAAATGTGAAATTGCGTAAGAATAATAACAAAATGATGATAATGATATAAACAAGAATTCCAAAGCAGGATTACGTATAAATGTTACATTGATAGAATATTTATTCTTGGCGAAATCTTTACGATGCCCCTTCTCTTCGATAACTCATAAATATCTGGGATTCGAATGTTGATGTCATACATTTCATAAAAACGTAGGTAAAACGGAGGCAAAACACATGGCTCATATGTTTGATTGGTGGCCTTTTAATTCTACAATGCAAAAACGTCAAATACACAAAACTTGTCTCTAAAAAAGCAAATTCTGTCACTTTTACACATATCGTAGCTTGCACAGTTGCACCTGTCAAAACTACGCTGTTCCCCTTCTCCAAGATACGCCTCTCATATCTCCTGGACGGCTATCAAAGAAATTAAAAACAGGATAAAGCTTTGCCATTCAGTTAACTAAAATGTAACTGAAAGGAAACTGAAAGGTGACTGAATGACAGAACGGTAGAGTTGTATCCTGTATATAACAAACATGAATACTCAATTAAGTCCACTTCGTTGAATGAAACATCCAAATAATGATCTCTCTATCAAATAAACAGTACTCAGGGTATATTAATGCTCAAAACCTTTCATTTGATTGCATTCGAATTTGTTAATATAAACTCTGCCTCAAGTTATTGTTTCTATTACTTTTTAATGTACTATTTAGTTATTTATAATACTTTTTGTCAAAGGTATATTCATCCATGTGACGAAAAATTCCAGATATTCTCTAATTATGTATTTAATAAGTGTTTATTTCTGAATATGACTTAATTTGTCCAATAAACGTTAATTTTTAAGCAGTTTACTTATACTAACTGTAAGCGTGTGGAGAAGTCTGTCGCTGTAAAGCTACTATTTTGTTTTCAGATATAAATCCTTGGCAAAGAACAAATTGAATTGGATGTTTACTTATGGGCGAAATTGGTAAACTTGGTAAACTTAAAGTTCTTGTCCTACCCTCTATGTCCTTTTTAGCTCACCTGAGCTTAACGCTCAAGTGAGCTTTACTGATCACGTTTTGTCTGTCGTCCGTCTGTCCGTCCGTCCGTCTGTCCGTAAACTTTTCACATTTTCAACATTGTCTCAAGAACAACTAGGCAAATATCAACAAAACTTGGCACAAATCATTCTAAGGCAAAGGGATTCAAAGTTGTGAGAATTATAGGCCACATCCTTTTTCTAGGGGAGTTAATTAGAAATTAATGAAAAATTTTGAGACATTTTCAAAAATCTTCTTCTCAAGAACCATCAAACCAGGAAAGCTTGTGTGGAAACATCCTCAGGTACTGAAGATTCAAAGTTGTGAAAATCATGACCAACGGGGGTAGGGTGGGGCCACAATGGGGGTCGAAGTTTTACATAGGAATATATGGAGTAAATCTTTAATTATCTTATTCTCAAAAACTAATCAGCCAGAATAGCTGAAACGTGTGTGGAAGCATCCTCAGGTAGAGTAGACTCAAAGTTGTGAAAATCATGACCCCCAGGGGTAGGATGGGGCCACAATTGGGGGTCGAAGTTTAAAATAGGAATATATTGATTAAATCTTTAAAAACCTTCTTCTCAGACACTAATCAGCCAGGAAAGCTGACACTTGTGTTGAAGCATCCTCAGGTAGTGTAGACTCAAAGTTGTGAAATCATGACCCCCGGGGATAGGGTGGGGCCACAATGGGGGGTCGAGTTTTGACATAAAAATATATAGAGTAAATCTTTAAAAATCTTCTTTTGAGAAACTAATCAGCCAGGAAAGCTAAAACTTGTGTGAAAGCATCCTCAAGAAGTGTAGGTTCAAAGTTGTGAAAATCATGACCCCCGGGAGTAGGATGGGGCCACACTGGGGGGGGGGGTGTTAAGGTTTTACATAGGAATATTTAGAGTGAATATTTAAAAATCTTCTTCTCAGAAACTAATCAGCCAGGAAAGCTGACACTTGTACATGTGTGGAAGCAACCTCAGGTAGTGTAGATTCAAAGTTGTAAAAATAATGACACCCCTTGGAGTAGGGTTGGGCCACAATGGAGGGAGGGGGTGTCAAAGTTTTACATAGGAATATGTAGAGTAAATATTTAAAAATCTTCTTCTCAGAAACTAATCAGCCAGATGATTCTTTATAACTGTTAAGACGTTGGCCCAAGGACAATTGTTCGGAGTCACAAGAAGGTTCAGAGTTTGATGTAGGTTTATATCCCATATATAAACAATTGATAAGGATCTTTTTGAGAACTGCAATACTCAACATGTGATATGACTACAAAATCATCCTGTTAGAAAAGGGACTAATGATTATCAAGATAAGACAATCCAGAGGGGGAAATGGGTTTTATTTATACAGGATCTACATGTATTATTGTAAATTGTCAAGATAGCTTGTATTATGACTCCATTAAGCTGATTTTATCATACCTATTGTTCCTCAGGTGAGCAATGTGGTCCATGGGCGTATTGTATCATTTATGAATAAAACTCAGGTTTAAATAATAATATCTAGAAAAATCAGAAATATAACATGTCATTGAGTAAATTATCATTTCTATCAATGTTATTAGTATACAATCAAATTTGTGCATTCGTTGGCGCAATAAGCTCCGCTTCTACTTTATTCTAACAATGTAGCAATGAAAATGAATGAATAGTTATAAAAAGAATTATATAAACACAGTGGAAAGTAATAACCTTTTAAAATTCTTGCATTAAAGGAACCCGAATCAGGAGCTTCAACCAAATGATGAAATCCTAGCATTTTCAAAATTTGCAATGTCGCGTTCGAAAAAGAAACAACTAAAAATTGCATACAAGGATGCTCAACATTGTAGCATTTGGTATTCAAAATAAAAAGTTTACAACCACTGTAACACTTTAATAAAATTTCTAGTCATTATCCATATATTTTAACACTAGAGTTCAGTCATGACTACTAACTACATCAGCAACCATTTTAACCTATTCTGAAGTTAGAGATAAGTGGCTTCTTTTTCATTAATGTATTTTTGTCTTCTAGCTGCTAGAAGTACTTTACAAGACTGACCTTGATCCTAAGGGTTCTCATGACAGTTGCAATTTCTCCCGGTGACCTGTTGTCTAGCTATTACCGCAACTGGGCCGCTTGCTAAAAAATACAAGTCGATGATTATGAATCAAATTAGAAAATAAATACCACTTAATTATCAATATACCTGTTTTATCAATATTCTTGAATATCCTGTTTACGCATTACGAATTACACATTATCAACGAATATTAAGCTAAAATAATTGAAAATTCATTTTATTTTAACCAAAATAGATCATAAGTAATCTACGAAATCAGGATCCACAGGACCAGGTTAAATTAGGTCATGTACTAAAAAAGACTCGAACTGTTTTCAAATATGATTCTATATTGTTTACAAATATTTGCTTTAGTGTAAATGTATGATGAAATATATTTAACCGCTGCAATTCCCACAATGCTGATTAAACCAGCTGCTAGAAGGCTACCAATGTCAGTTTGGATTGTATGGTTGGAAGTTGTCCATACAAACAACACTGTACCGACAAACAGTTCCGGGTTAAACATGTAAATGAGCATCTTAGGTATAAACCAAATATAAACATTAGTAATTCATTTATATTTATCAAAATATTTATGAGATATTTGTTTAATTTTTATTTCTTTTTGAGCAATTACAGTTACCGGTACTCCTAACGAAAATTATTTTGAATAATTTCATTAAATACCCAAAACTTACAGCTGAACACCGCTCGTCAATAGGCACTGTCCGCCATATTTCTCTTTCATCCCTGCTGTCCCTACAACCCCTATATAAGGCACAGACCTCTAAACAGTTCAAAGTACTTTGCTGTAGAGGTCTCACAAGTGTGGGTGTACATCGTGTCTCGCCGTGTAATTCAGTTGCGGTGAAATTACTAAATTTTACGCACTTTTTTTCAAGCCAGGAGGATACTAACATCAAATAAATTGGTCAATACATTATTTACAAACAGAATATGCACACAGAATAAGAAATAAATGCATAAAATCGAAAGACCACGAAAGGATTACTAAACGTCGGCCACGAGGTTAAGGTGTGCAATCGGGTGTAACGGAATCGAAGGGTTTATATACCAGGTACCCGTGTGACGGTGCCTATTTACGTGCAGTGTTAAGCTTTACTGTGAAGTTGAACTATGTTAATATTAATTCCATTCAAAGAAAAAATCAAGAAATTTATCTCTTAACTGCTTTATGGCCATTTCTTAACCTTGCAGTTCTGATATTGCAACTGATACATGTATCCTGAAACTCAAAGCGATTGATATTTGATTGGTAAAGGACATCATTCTGTAGGCGACTTGATGCAAGTCAGTGATCGATCTTAAACATGTTTATCAGATACGTTTAGATTTCAAAGGCAGGGAAAAGTATTCTTTGGTCATTTGGGGAAAAAATGAAAAAAATAATTTTAAAAAATCATCATTAATAAAATCATTTTCTTTGATTTGATGAGTTAATATTTATTCATTAAATAAAATAATTGACAGAGTGAAAATATGTAGAATTTGATTAAAATGATCCATTTCGGAGATGAAGCAGAAATTGGCCTCATTAAAATATTAACACGGTTACATTATGTTTTTACTTTTATACGTTTCTTTTTGTGATTTTAGATAAAAAAAGGCACACCGGATGATCAGTAAATAAGATAACAAATATAAAACATTTTCATAAGGTTATCGTTTCATGATTACACCTTTGTTTGACGTGTTAATTTAGCCAAGAACAGATTACAATCTAGTTGCTAGAAGAAAAATTCATAGAAAAAATTAAATTGTTTTTTTTTATATTGATTGGTGAAAATATGTAAAACAAAAATAATCTATATATTTGCATATACCAAACTGCAGCAATAAAATTATTTGCTACAAAAAGGCTCTCTCGATCCTTGCAGAAAATATTTTAAACGTGTATAAATGTTAGTTTTTAGTAAATTATAAATCCAGATTTGTTTTCACCCAACGTTGAAACTTTTAAACTACATAACGACCAAGTATAATATACAAAAATTGCGATATTTACCCGTATTTCTTTTCCATCCTTTCCATTTTCAAAACAGTAAGACACGGTTATAGCAAACACGTTTATAATGCATTGACGCTTACAGCGAAGTGACTTTCATTTCCCGTGACTATATAACATGTTGTAAAATTGACGGATATAACGAATTACGCTTATAAAAAACAAAATCACCCGTCCCTGCCCCTTTGTTACAACCGTCTTTTACTAAGAACAAACGCTAACTTTTCGGTGATTTTTTTTGGGGATAAGACATCACTCAAACGTCACAGCTACTAATAGCAAAGCACGTCAGTATATGCAACATTTGGCATATGTGTCCGAGCCTCCTGTATACAACAACAAGTGTTAAGGCGGAATGCTGCAGCAAAATTTTATTTGATGGATATGCTTTTAATTATCTTAAACGAATTTTTTAATTTTTTATAAAAAACTAGAAAATCTTTTTGTAAATCTTATATCACACCCCTCTGGTTTCTATCGCACGGGTAGGTGAATTTTCTGTTTATATCGCACATGGCGGAATAGGGTATATTTTCTTTAAGTATACGATATATTAGATTATCGCGAAAATTACCGGATATACGATATCATAACTAACCCCCCCCCTCCCCCACACACACAATTTTCTCTCAAGAATTTCTTTCTTTCATCACATTTTCACTGACGTTAACTTATTTTTACAAGTATGGGGGTTGGTTCGAAATTTTTGAGACATTTATTCTTACTGCACTGAGAAAAAAAGATAAACCAATGAAATTTCACTAAAAAGGTAACCAGGATACCATTTATAAATGTGACAATTTTCCATTTAATGAATTCATTAGATCATTTCTGGTGAGTTAATAAACTTCCTTAGGTCCAGTGACCCGGAGCAACCCGAAACTCATCACTACGTCATTTTAAAGCGTTTCATTGCTCCTATGTTTTATAAGCGGAAAATATGAATTTTCTTCATTTTTCTTCTAATTTTTTTTTCAGTTTAAGATATCAGCGTTTACTTATTTTCACCATTCTTTATTTTTTGGTGAAAAAAGTCAACTTTCTCTGAAAGGTTTGTTAAAGTCTTTCTGTACATATTTGACATCAGTTTTGTGCATAAAATAGTAGATATTTTGTCTTTTTGTTTTAATTCTTATTATCAGTCTTACTTGTACCATTTCTTAGAAAGAAGATTTCACAACATTTATAAAAAATATGAAAATTATTCAAAAACAATATTTTTGGACTGTTGAACAACAAAAAAAAAACGTTAAGTATTAATGAAGGCAGAAATATTTGACGTAGATCCCCGAGCGTTTCCAAATTGATGAAAATATTACCCATTTGATATTTCTTTGCTGTGTGTCAGAATCATTTTTTGGGGGATTTATGACGAATTAGTCACTTTATCAAACCCAGCAAAACATGAAACATGGTTTATTTTATCAACCAAACTCATATTCAAATTAAATCACTTATTAGACAAATAATGATACCTCACCAATGTACAGACTCTATAATGCGTATTTGACTATATTCTGGTGTTTTGAGGACTATCTCATGATATCAAATTTCTTTGTTTTTCAAGTTGCATTAATTCCTATTCTTGTATATTACTAAAAATGTTTAAATAAATGCTTCAATTGAACTGTAAGAAATATGTACCGGAGCAAATAACTTGAACTTAATATGGAAGATAATATATTTTCGTGTATTCATAAATGTCATGTTTATATTTAATTATTAAAGGTAGGAACATTTAATATATGAATGCTATAATTAGCCTTCTTTGAAAACTATATGCATACTCTTCAAATTAAACAAAATCTATGATCATAAGGTTTCCGATCAAATGTTTGCCGGCTTAACGAATTGTCAACTTAACAAATGTCTGGCTCTTAAATGCAATCTAGTGTTAAATGTTCAGTACTGTAGGTAAAAAAGAAAATTAAACATCAGACGCTAAAAGTAGAACTTAAAGTATGCTGGTAATGTATTGCACATTTTGTTGGCGCTGTATCAAAGAAAATGATGATCTATAGTATAAACATTCCTGATTTTAATTTGAACTTAAACTATTTTTTTTTATTTTGTTAAATGATTTTAATAAATTGATATAAATGTTTTGAACCATATGCATTTCTAATTGCTTAATCTAATTATTATTTATGACATCGTCAAATTAATCGGTAGGCATATGTTTTTCGGGCTTATACTAAACTTTTACACTCTGCTTGCTATTAACTTTAAGATTTTAAATAGAGGTTATCACTTACAGGGTTGTCAATACTTCAATCGTTAGTGTAGCTAACATCTTCATAGATTTTAATAATAAATTCTAACAGCTGCTCAATGTAGATAATATATCGTCCATAAATCAATAAAGAGTTTTTATTCAAATGCGTAAAATTAGATTAGTTCATTGTTATCTTTATTGTTAGAGCTCGTTTGAAAATACCGTCGATTTTCCCACTTGATGACAGCCAATGTTTACGTTAGCCGCTTGCTAGACTCAGTCGACTGGTAACTTCGCCGGCAGATGTTTGGTTTGTAAATGTACAATTCATGCTGAAGCCTTCTTAATAAAACATTATAAAAATGGAATTTTGAATGATAACATACCAATTGTGATAAGCTCTGGCATTATACGTTAAATCTTGTTAAGAGATATTGTATTAACATATATGAAAGGCATAACTGAACTTAATAATAGAATTCATTGTCCATCAAATCATTTCGAAATTTATAAAGTGGATCTGAAGATTAATTTTGCTGACTACCCATACTCCTAAATAGTGAGATTGATTTCCTGGCGGTCTGTACAACAGAACGGTAAAAGTTTTGTCAAATGTGCAATATGATTAAATGTAATACGAAAAGTTCACATGCCTAATATTTGAATGCATATGGGTTCATTACTATTCGTTGCAATTTTTCAACGAGAGACTACCTCATCGACAGGAAAATTTTGTCAATGAAACAGCAGCTCATAGTTACATACATTAAAGTAGACCGGCAATTATTGAAACTAATGAATTTTCTTTTTTTATTGTTATTTGTTGGTGTTTTAAATTAAACTACTTATCAAAATACAAATACAGTCTAAGATGCCATGGATCAATCCATCAAGGAGTTCTTAATAAATGTATGTTTTTTCAAATGTTGCATTAGCATGAATAAAACAAAATCATAAATATCAATTTTCTTTAGCAATTACAAATTCAATCATTGTAACTGTTAGCTCAAAGTATCAAAAGGTGAGCTTTCAAATATCATATTTTAAGAAATACCCAAACAGGTAGTACTATTCCTAACATGATGTGTGCACTGTTACAATATATTGGTCTATTTGTAGTTACCTGCTAGTTCGATTAAAACCAGGATTGGAATATCTTTTTAAATACAATACTTGAAATGTTTATGCTAAGAATTTTAAAGTTGGACCGAGATTCTTCATATACTCACCATAGTTACTATAAAAGAATCATTAAAAGTGTCGAAATATTAAGTAAAAATGCTATTGTGAAACTTTAAAAAAGCACTCTAAATAGCTACTATTAGTTGTATTCTTTTAACATTTTATGTCAATTAAACGTGCAAAATAAATGAACACCATCCGCTTAAAAATAACTTAAATGAGTTACAGCAACTGAAAAGAGTATCAAACTTGCAGATAGGTGATAAGTGGAGTGCATTCGTTTACACACACAGACTGAAACAAAGTTTTACTAGTATTAATTGCAAGTTTACATTTAGGAAAAATGTATTGGTTGATTTTTAATCAATATTAAATAATTATATGAGCATAAATGAAGAGTGTTTCGAATATACCAGTATTGGGATTGAAAAAAAATAAATCACATTTTTATTTTTCAAATATCTTGAGGTTGATAAATTGTGTATTTTTCCATTACACACCAATCTAACGAACAATATGTTAGCTATATATTAGATATGAAACAATATAAAAATCGATGTGTATTGAAAAGTAACCCTCGCCAACGAATTTTTAGATCGGCCAATCAGATGTTAACGAGTACTGCTCCATGACACAGAACACACTATTAATATTAAAAATCCGTCGTTAGATGACAGTTTACGCAAATGCATGGTGGTGTAGAGAGCACAGTCTTCAAAAATACAATTATACTTAAATCTAAGAAGTAATGTTACCTTATCATCGTCAGTTGCTGTTTTTATTTCTTGCATTATCTGAAGGCATGGTGTCCGAATATCATATTATTGCCATTCCAGCGTTAGACAACAAAGTATTGTCCGATCCTTTATTTGGCACTAGACACTCAGATTCTATCTCTGGCTGCGCCGTCTTGTGTGTCGACACCTGTCGTTTCTTCAGCTTCAACAGTAAGACAGGGATGTGTCGGCACTACTGCCAATGGAATGAATGCACCTATACAGACACAGAATCAGGATGGAGAACGTACAAAAAGACATCATTGGCAGGAAATGGTGAGTGTATTTTTGTGTTAACGCATGTTTATTAACGCTTAGAAGATGTTAATTTTAAAGATAAAGCAGACAATATATTCAGCTCTCGTTTTTTGCATTTTTTAAAATTTGCTTAATTGATTTACATATCTAATATTGAACAGTAGTTACATTGTAGAACTGACAACAAAAATGAAATATCGAAGAAGTTGAAGGAAAATGACAGAGAAAACGTAATATTCTAGTAAAAAGAGATTACAAAATCAACAACCAAAAAATAAATCAAAATTGTTATGCTTATTTCTCTCTTATTTAGATGTAAAGGACTTTATACATACAACCTTTGTTGCCACGTAATGTCCAAGTTATGGACATATGTTTAATCAAGTTACATACATTAAGTTTGTTGTTATATATTGATTTGTACCGTTTCTTGGTTTTAGATGTTAGACTTATTGGTGGGCGCTACTCTGGTGAAGGACGTGTTGAAGTTTTGTATAATTGCAGTTGGGGAACCGTCTGCGATGATGGTTTTGATGATATAGACGCTCAGGTTGTTTGCCGCCAATTGGGATATGCATGGTAAAAAAATCATTAATTTATTCATTTATACTATAATACAACAACCGTATAAGTAGCTGATATTGTTCAAGGATTGAGATGGTTTGTGATCCAGATATTGACAAGAAATCATATTGACGCAAGCGTCGAATGGGCTGCAAAAAATATAATTGTTGTATGAATCATTGGTCATTTACATAAAAAAACACTACAAAGAAGAAAATAAAAGTTGGTTGTACTTATTTTTATGGTAAATTTTAATATACTTTCAGCACTTTTTTTTTAATTTTAAAAGTTTGCCATTATCATAAAGAATCGAGTTCGTTACTGTAAGCAATTCTAACGGTAATGTTATGATCATTGCCATAGATTGAAGTAATGGAGAACATATTTATTTGTACATTACTCTAATACAAAGTTCAACTCATCATTTTTTTTCTCTTGGAGATTATGTATTTCAAACCATTTTGGTTTTTTTTAGCATTGTACTGTATTGAATTAAAACTTAATGCATTAGTTTATATGGTTTCAAGGGACCACATGATAAAATGAAAATTGATTAGTTCAAACTTTCCAGTCAATTCAAAATTTCATTTATGTCTATTTTTGCGTAAATAATTGATATGTATTTCATTTCATGATATTTTCTACCAAATTTTACATGGAGATATAATAAATACACATACAAAGCCATTTTGTTTGACACGGCACATAGAAATTCCAATATAGCATTTACATAAAATTTAATTACATTCAGGTCTTTAGTATTTCAGGTCTTAAGTATGTCCCGCATACCTATCCCGATGCATTGTTTTGAAAAGAATGAACAGCTCCGAAATTTTCCGAATAGATTATAGTCTCGATAAAAACGCGCTAAGCACGACGGTCTACTACGTATGACCTATTTTTCATTCACGAGTAAAACAAAAAATATGTGATATTTTTTAAAAGGCATTAAACATATTTCTACATGCAAATTTATTTTAAATTCATAAAAAAGAAGCATATTATTAATTATATTAAAAAAGAACTATCCCGCAGAAACGAAGTAACAACATTTAAATGTATATCAAATAACGGGCCTTCCGGCGGTCCGTAATGAAAGATGGCAATAACAAACTGTCAACCGTCTCAAAAATCCGTATAGCGAAATAAAAATTCCAAGCAGAGCAAATTCGGACCTCTAAAAAGAAAGAGGTGGGATCAGGTGCCCAGGATGAGTAAGCACCCCCTGCCGACTGGTTGCACCTGCTCATTGTTATGTATTGTTGAAAAACCAAAGGGGGGGGGGGGTTGTATATCACAGCCATAATATTTTGAACTGTTATTCCAATAGCAGTGAAAAATAGAGAGGGGTTCAATATATCGCATTCATTATATTTTTCATCCACATTTCAAAATGGATTGAAAATATGACAAGGTCGAATATATAGCCGTAATGTTAAATTTTAGTTGATTATAAGAGAACCACTAATGATGCATGACGTACTTTATTCAAATATGGAAAATAAAATCTCAGATATTTCAGCGCAAATTGTAACCATGCTCCTTTAGAAAAATAATATTAAAGGGTACCTGTAAAATGCGAAACTATATAGAATTAAAACAAAACGAAACAAAATCGAACGAAACGAATCAAAATCGAACGAAACGAAACAAAATCGAACGAAACGAAATCAAACAAAACGAACCCATAAATCGAACCAAAACAAAACCAACGCAAATAACCTAAAAATCCAAACGAAACAAAATCGATGAAAACGAATCAAAACCAAACGGAACGAACCCAAAAGTTGAAACGAAACAAAATTAACAAAACAAAATGAAACCAACAAAATAAAAAAAAACCCAAACAACTTAAATTCAATTATGACTACCTTAAAGTGAAAATGAATTCATTGAAATACAATTATAAACCATAAATATAACAGCATATACAGTGCTGGCATAATGAACGTTGACAAGGATATGATACGATTATACTCATTATGAAGGATGAATGATATAAATAGTCATGTTAAATTCTATCCTATCGTTTTCTATCTTAAAAAAAATTCTATGACATCACCCATTGTATTTAGTCTACGTTTATTTTCACTATTCAATCAACAGTTGTTGGATATATAAATATCCAACTGATGGACAGTTGGATATTTTTAATATCAAACTGCCCGTCAGTTGGATATTCAAATATCCAACAGTGCATAAAACAAATAGAAATGACAAAATGTTGAAACGTGTATTTCCAACATACATTGTAAATCAAATTTTATAACACAGAATCTTGTCATCCATAAATGTATATCCGTTAAGCCGCGAATGAAATTTCAGCAGAAATATCTCCTTCTCTTAATTTTGAGATCACATATAAATCACTTCCATCAACACTTTTAGACTTTCTCTTTGAATCTTGAACCATATCGCTCTAGCTTTTCCTTAGTTTTAAATATATAGGGAATATTTCGCACTATGAATTCACAAGACTCCTATCAAAATTTTTAACAAATCATCGCTCTGTTAATTTTCGTCAAACTTCTGATTTGTCCTTTCTCCTTGCAAGTCAAAAATATCATTCAACCTGTATCCGTGTCTTTCCCGGTAGCGTAGACCTCTATATACATTGAATGTACTTTGCGTTAAAAAAATTCATTATCTAAATTTAAGTCTGCTCAGTACAGCGGATTGCTTTACTTTAACATGCGCACCTGTTCACTCGTCCATGAATAAAAGGTGTGTTTGGCTAGGCTATTGTGTATGGTACTATTGGAATCATAAATGAACTAGATGCTTTTGTATTACAGCACATTTGGATATATGAATGGGTCAATGTTTCTTTGAGGTTCGATGGGGGGAATTTTTTTAAGTAAGATAAATAACTCGATAGTGTTGAATAGTTTAGAGAAAACATCCCCAAGGGTGGGGCCAATATTGCCATATAGTAAAAATGTATAAAATCCTAAAAAAAATCTTCTTCTCTACTACCATATACATTTTTAAAAAACTAAATGCATAAATATGATGTCCATGAAGTCCTCTACTTAAATTGTGAAATTCATGACCCCTGGGTCAGTGGTTCTGGCTCTAGGGTGGGGCCAATATGGCTAAATAGTAAAAATGTATTAAATCTTAGAAAATCTTCTTCTCTACTATCATATTTAATTGTTAAAAACTAAATGCATGATAATGATGTCCATGACGTCCTCTACCTAAATTAAAAAATTCATGACCCATTGGTCAGGGGTTCAGGCTCTAGGGTGGGGCCAATATAGCCATATAGTAAAAATGTATTAAATCTTAGAAAATCTTCTTCTCTACTCCCATATATATTTGTTAAAAACTAAATGCATGATTATTATGCCCATGAAGCCCTCTACCTAAATTGTGAAATTCATGACCCCTCGGTCAGGGGTTTCAGGCTCTAGGATGGGGACCAATATTGCCAAATAGTAAAAATGTATTAAATCTTATAAAATCTTCTTCTCTACTCCCATATATATATATTAACAATTAAATGCATGGTTATGATGTCCATGAGGCACTCTACCTTAATTGTGAAATTCATTACCCCTTTGTTAGGTGTTTAGGCTCTAGGGTGGAACCAATATGGCCATATAGTAAAAATGTTTTAAATCTTAAAAAATCTTCTTCTCTACTCCCACACATGTGAACCAAAAACTTGATACATGGTTATGATGTCCATGAGGGCTTCTACAAAAATTGTATATTCATGACTCCTTTGTTATGTGTTCAGGTTCTTGTGTAGGGCAAATATGGCCATATACATGTAGTAACATGTTTTAAATCTTAAAAAATATTCTTCTCTACTCCCACACATGTGGGCAAAAAACTGAATACATGGTTATGATATCCGCAATCTCCTACATGTGTACCTAAATTGTGAAATCCATGTCCCCTGGGTCAGGGGTTCAGGACATGAAGGGGGGGGGGGCAATATGGCAATACAAATGTATAGTGTTAATGCATATAATGTTTAAGAATCTTCTTCTCTATTCTCACACATCTGTATAAAAAAACTGAATAATAATTATGTTTACCAGGAAGTCCTCTACTAAAATTTTAATTTTCATGTCCCCTCAAGGATGGGTTTTGATTCTAGGGCAGGGCCAAAATGGATGTATAGATGTTAATGCGTATAACGTTAAAAATTATCTTCTTTACTCCCACACGACTGAAAGGAAAACTGAATTCATGATTTTGTAGACCAGATCTTTTAGTCTTTCACCAAAATTATAGGTTTCACAGTTCTTTTTGAAATGTGGTCGTCATTGCAAATTTATAATTTTTTTTACTCCAGTATGAAACCTAATAATAATTAGATGCATCTATGAGACTCCGTGACAAGTTTGTGTATGGTATATATGCTACTCAGATGACCGTTAAGGCCAATTGGCCTCTTGTTTGATCAATGTATGCACCCTAATTTGTCCTTTCTTATACCAATACATGAGAATAATCATGTTGTTAAGAAAAAAAACCCAACTCTAAACAGAACAACCATGATAGTTTTTATTTAAACGTTAAAAAATCTGTATAGTTGATCATTTTAGAAATCCCATAAATCTCTTCGGATTCATATTTGCATCCAAATATCGTCTTAATTACATTATTACAAAGAAATAATCAACATTATATCTTTTATTAAGACGTTACATCACCATAAAGAAACCGATATTTTTTTTTCAATTTAACGTTGCAAAATCAGTTAGAAAACCCCTTATAATCTTTTTTAATAATACTTGCACCCTAAAATATCCGTCGTTACATTATTACAAAGCAATAGTCAGCATTAGTGTAAGGAAGAATCCTATAATTATGAATTCACTTAAAACCTCATGAGGAAACCTTTTCTTTACATTTAAAGTTACCACTTCAGTACAATGATTAGTCAGACACATAGGAAACCACCTTAATCTTTTTTATCAATATTTGCACATTAATTTATTCTGAATTATATTAAAACAAAGAAATAATCAACATTAGTTTAAGGAATATACCTTTATTAAGTGATAATAATTGACGATTTTATGTTATGTAATGTTGAATCATGCGTAAGGCTCATGATGACTGTGTTTGTATTGTCGCCTAGCAACCAGCGGAGATTGTCACGTGACCCACAGAGGGTATATAAGCGAGCGCGTCGCAGCGTTCTCTTACCTAGCAGAGTTCCAACGGATAGGAATTGCGAGACTAAAGTACGATTTGGTAGGTGGGTTGCCTTGAAAGAGAGGCTTGATTTTTATAGGACAAATCGTGTTTGACCACTAGTTCGTTATTATATAGGCTATCCCCTTGAATCCTATCATATAGGCTATCCTCTTCTAGTTAGTCGTCGCTGATACTCTAGTAGTAGTATTAGGGAAGGGGTACGCCTTTAGTTAGAGGTTGTACACTGTACATCCTGCATAAGGCGTTAACACAGTGACTGCCTCTGCTGAGAGTTTACCTCTAGAGTAGGTTATATAGCTAGGGCGTGTCACGGGTATTTACTACCGCCTGAATAAGGCATATGATAGTGTTTACCTCAATAAGGTTTCAATCCCGGCCGACCATATTCATTTGTGATTCTACCCTAAGTAAGGGAAGATTATTCTGTAAATATTTGTAGGCCAATTGTAATCACCAATCATTTTAGAGAGGAAAATTATTATTGTTTGATATTTTTATATTCAACCCCTAGACCCTAGAATTGACTAGGTAACGGACCCCTCGACACGTTACAATTACAACAAAATAACAAAAGAACATGGCTGTCGCTTTTATAGTTTAAGATTAATGAAACCCCTAAATCCTTCTGGGTTAATATTTACACCCTTATTCTGTTGACGTTAAATTGGAAGTTATGCATTAATACTAATAGTAGTAAAAATATTTCAAAGTATACTAAATAAAAAAACATACATACGTGAAAAAAGTTCAGTCCAGCCTGGCTAATCCAGAATTCACTTAAAAAGTATATATAGTTGTGATAAAGTTTGACAATATGCAAATTGAGTTTACCATGAAAAAATGATGTACATTGGATATGCCCGAAGCAGATGTATCAGGAGTTGATCTGGAGGTTGAAGTACTAGTAATACTTGTGTATTCAAATAATTTTTATTACAATTTGCTGAATTATTTAAAGCTCTCTGTTCAAAAGGTAGGTCAAGGTAGGTCAAGCTGTTAGTTTATTAAGTTTAGCTAAATTTAGCAATAAACCATACACAACAAAAGGAAGTCTAAAGTTAACACAATTTGACTACAATATTTATCAACAATCTAGTTACATTTTGTACATTGCTGTTTGTGTCTACAATGGATAACTTTGCTGTGTGTATCAACAATGTAGTGGCTTTACAGTGTGTTTATATCAACAATGCAGTGACTATACTCTGTGTATCATCAATGTAGGTACTTGCTGTGCACCAACAATGTAGTGACTTGTTGTTGTGCGTGTCTTATAATGATACATATCTTTCTTACTTTCATTGTCTATTTGTTTGTCTATCTGTTTTTCCCTCCCCTAAACTGTTTAAAGAGTGTGACCATAGATATTCTTGGTATGCTGAAGAAATAAATAGAACATATGCATGATGTACGGGCAGGAAAAAAACTTATGATCAATTTTAAGATAATAAACACATTAAGAGGTAAACAATTCCTCTAAATTTTTTTCAAGCAAAATTATAGTATTTAGCTGAGCAGCACGTGATGCATATCATGGTCTGATCTAAAGATGTTGATTTTAATTGACAAGTGAAGCAAGTGGACTTTTAGTATTACACACCACTCGGTTTGATTCGTTTAGCATTTTAATTTGTTATTGTTACTTTAAAGAGCGTTGAAATATTTATTCAATCCAAATAACTAAATATTTGAAATACAATAGAATGTATGACACTATGAATCTCTCTCTCTCTCTCTCTCTCTCTCTCTCTCTCTCTCTCTCTCTCTCTCTCGTGATAAACGGTTTATGTATTAAATGTCCTTTGTGCAACCACAATTCAACACATTACTAAATATATTGACTTTCGTGTAAATAAGGAAGATTTACACACTCAAGTGAGTTTCTGGTGCGTGTTCAAACTGAGTCATGTGACCTCAAGTAGTGGCTATCAGGTATAAAATCATAAACTCTTGGAGGTAGATTTTCCTTGTTTCAAGTAGCAGTATAGTATTAAGATGCCTCATATTACATAACAATGGCATGAAATATGTTTGTTTTGAGTTGATTATAAGAACTTCCGGTCGTCAGCGGAAGCACTTCAAAACTTAATTTTCTTACAAATTAAGTCCATTTTACATAAAATAAATATAATTATATGTATAAATTCTTATGAATGTCATCTATGCGATGTTAATTTTACACTAACATTCTACTTTCGGTGAGGTGATATAACTAAATTATCTCAGGTGGGTTTTAAAAACAAATATATATAAACATACCCTGAAAATTTGTTAAATCGTTATTTAGGATACTCTGTTCATTATATAAATTTTTTATCAAATTTGCCTACGCTATTTGAATGCAATACCCCTCTAAACTTAGTATCGTTTGTAGTGCTGTTTTGACGCTTTTCTAATGAAATATATAGGAAAATGAGCATATTTTTCTTTATATTCGAGATGGAGTTTTTTTGAAAAATTGAAAATAGCTTCTAAATTTAGACGAATTTATCAACGGTTTCTATGTGTAAAGAAAATGTGATTTACAAATTGTTTATGAAAAAAAAATATATGTGTTCTCGCTCGATTTTTTGCTATTTTATTTTATGTTTCTGATTATTCTACCAAAAATTGTCGCATTTCCGTATTTGACGTCATGATTACGACGTCAAACAATGTTAGACCTGTTCCACTTACAAAGTGATGCAATCATTTAAAAACTACTATACTTTAGGACAGCTAAAGCTAAAACTTTTACAGATTTAAGGTTCAAAGTACGACGCAGATTCTTTTTACATAAATATTGCCCAAAAAATTACAGAAAAGAGAAAATATTTTACAAACAACTATATATAGCCACGTTCGTACACATAACTTTGTAACAGTTAAAATGACAATTTTCCTAGTGATTAGACCACCTACCATAATAAACTTGCTGAAGCACACATCTCTCTTTAAAAAAATGGACTTTTTGAGAATATGAAAGAGCTCGAGATAAAACATATTTTTATCAAAACTATTAATAAACTATTAATGGGTGGGGGGGGGGGGCTCTCGTGTACCTCCGGTTTTATATACATGAAGACATCTGCTCAGTTGATTTTTAAAAATTAAAAACCAGAAAAGCTAGCTTTTACAGTCTTATTCTAAATCAGATGCCGCAGAGCATAATGTTTTAAATATCTAAAATCACGGAGGGAAAGGGGACATCAAATTTGTTAGCAAGTGCATTTCCATATTAATTTGCTTGGTCGGAATATAAGTTAGACCTAATGTTTATAATCTCGAATCTAGAAAACGGTTCACATCTAAAAAAAATGAATTCCCCGACTGTGCTCTTTCCTTTTTTTTCGGGCAAAATAGTTACATGTAATAATAATATATTATTGATATACTATATCATTATATATTAATTTAATAACTAATCGATTGTTAAAAAATTATTGCCGAAGCCGAGGACCAAATATTTTACATCTCTCTCTCTCTCTCTCTCTCTCTCTCTCTCTCTCTCTCTCTCTCCTGTGTTACAAGTTTGAGACTACACCGCTGGTTTTTATTTACAGTTTGAACTTTTACATAGACTGAAAAAGAACGCTCCAATTCTTGCTGATTATCTGCATAATTATTATGTGTTGCATTCGATGTGCACTTCCTTTTTTGATTCGTGGAGAATAAATATGCATGACTACTACTGTCTAGTATAAACGGCATATATATAAATGATAACTTCATTATCACCCCGAGCAT
Organism: Magallana gigas; assembly: GCF_963853765.1. Lineage (NCBI taxonomy): Eukaryota > Metazoa > Mollusca > Bivalvia > Ostreida > Ostreidae > Magallana > Magallana gigas. The sequence continues at coordinate 29,938,019 of NC_088861.1, forward strand.
TTGATTTTAGAGTGTAATTCGAGAAACTTGAGATGTATCCGTTATGACGTCATTAACGAATGTGCACAAAACGGCCAAACTAGTTGTCTAAATTGCGTACAGAATTTGATGACGAAAGCAAACGCGCGACCCACCTTGAATAATGCAAATATGTATTATGTAACCTAACATATTTAGAGTAATTGCATATTGCTATATCCGATTCGAAAAAAAATAATAGCACGCATCAATTTTCGTCACCGTTTTGTAAATATATAAAAATACCAGTCTCTCATTGATATTTACTTTGTATAGCAAATAAAATTGATGTTGTAAATGTATTTCCATTTTAATTTCGTTTTGCACAATTACTCTGAAGTTTATAGTCGAATCTGATTGGCTACAGCATGCATGATATGATTTGATATGATATGTAATGGATAAATAACGAGATGGTGTTGAATAGTTTACAGAAAACCTGATTGACTCAGTTGACCTAAAAAGATTTAAGGGACCCGGTTTTTCTAACTGATTGACTACACCAATATTCGAACTTTACAACAAAAAATATTGGTTTTCTCTTTTGGGTGTATTTTCTAAATAAAGAAATTTTTCCTTTAAATAATGCTGATCATTTAATGTTATTTATGAGAAATTAGTATACAAATATTCATTTGATTTCAACTAATTTCGGGGGTTTCCAAAGTGATTTTTTATGGTTAAATTGAACATTATGGGTTTCCTCATGGGGATGTAGATTCTTAGTTAAATAATTTTTCCTTTAACTGATGCTGGTTTTTTCATCGTAATAATATCGTCAAGAAGGAATTAGGATGCAAATATTGATTCCAACAGATTCAGGATTACGTTTACTCAAAATGAAAAAAATTCCACTAATGATAATACATTACTATCTATTGTGTGCTATTTTTCACTTTCAAAAAGTAGGCCATTGACCTACTTTTTGACTTAATGCCAATTGATTTATAAAAAATTCCAAGATTTTAAAACTAAGATTGAGATTTCCTTAATTGTGAAAAAAACATTGCTTAACTCTTTTAAAAATGAAATAAAGTTGATGAATTACAGAGACACCAAATAGATACAAAGCATAAAAGTCTTTATTCACAATTTTTATAAATGTTCCTGTCCGATTTATCTCTATCAGTTTTTAAATCCCAACCCATTTTTTAATCTATTTTACAAAAAATTGAATGATGATAATACTTAACCATTTAAACCAATCTTAACCATTAAACTACGTATATTGACGTTACTCTGCTGGCATTAAATTAAAGCTCACATGAAACGATATCCTGACCATATTGAGTTATATACGGGAATGAGTTCATAAGTGCCTGTTTAATAAGACTGACATTGTTTTTTGAATATTTTATGTAAAATGTGAGCGCCACAATCGATCAAAATCACTTAATCGGGAAAAGGAACATTTGACTTACGCGGCTTACCTTCCTTGCTTATGACGTCAGTAAGACCCAATGGCCTTATAAAGCTATGTTATGAATACAAATATCCATGTCATTTTGCAGCATTTTAAAAGAAAACAAATACTATTTTATATAAAAACTTGTATAATTATACAATAATTAACCACGGTAGTATTTTTTCTCTTAAGAAATGTAATCGTGTGCATTTATATTTGATAGCGTGTACATATTCAATTTAGAGACTGCGCGGAGAATGAATGATTTTCTTTATAGATCTAATCTACGTGCAAGTCTAATATACTTTTAATATATGCATGTATATATGTTTTATTTCAATCTTTTTAATGAAATTTTCAAATTAAAAAATAACTGATCGTTTTTTTCCCATTTGCACGTTCATGCAATATTCTTTAAGATCATTCGCATCACGAGTATATATTGTTTGTTTCGCTTTCAAATTCACAAATATGTTACCATTTAATTATTTTAAGTCTAAGAGAAATTTCTTCAAAATGTTTTAATTTTGAAACGTGTACTTGTATATGTGCGGTGTTTTGATTTTACAACGTGTATGTGCTGTGTTTACTCACAGATTCCTTCTATCTCACTTTCTCTCACAATTTTTTCTTTCGTTCTTTTATTATTATTGATGTTAATAACGCAATGTTAATAAAATCTGTTGATTATCTTCACATTCGTTCACAACAATATTTATCAAACAACCGATTTATTTTACCGATACATTTCGAAATCCTTAAGTGCCATATTTCTGCGATCGAGTTTAATAAAACATTAATACACGAGTACACAAAGTATTTTCTAAAGATATTGCTACATGTACATATCAATAAGTCAGAAATTAATATTATTTGAAAAAATAAAACTTAAGAATAATTTTGCGGTATTTTGCAGCAGCTCTTAAATACATGTACAAACTATGTACACAATACCTATACCTCAAACATTTTCATTGGCCTGCCTTATACTTTTTTTTTAGTGACAAATAAATCAAATGAATTAAAATGCTTTAATTCCCTTTAAATGTAGCTCAATCATTATACGTATCGAAGAAGAAAATGATGTGTCTATTCCAAAAGGATCAGGATAATTCATTAATCAGCTGTTAATTTTCACTGCAGTACGGGATCTTCATCATTATTTTACTTTGGTGAGAAGCTGATAGTAGATTTATTCATTAACGAAACTAAGTCATCTATACTATGAAATCAAATGATCTCATTTGAAAAGAAAGAAACGTTCATATATGCAGAAACTACTAAAATCAAATCGATAAACTACTGTAAAATTACACTAGTTTTGATGCATTGTTTACATCGGTGGGTCTGTGTGACGTCATAAATCCACAAAATCAAGAACGATAAGCGGGGAAGAATTTTTTCAGGCGCGGAGTTTTCACGGTTATTTCTCAGTAATGCAAAGGCAATAAAATCTTACTTCACGTATTTTAACATTTGTTTATACCAAGATTTATATTCATGAAAGAAAATCATAGTGTTAAAAATCGTTTCATATGAACTTTAATATGAAGTCAATGATCAAATTTTGAGATATTTAGATTATATAGTTTTTAAGAATTTTTCAATTATCTAAATGAAAAAGTAAAATAAAACTAACCAAAAAAAATGCAAAACTAAGTAACTAACAAATAAAAACCTACTTCGAATAATATAAAACTATATAGCTACCAAAAATATTTCAGTGAAAAACAAAATTTGGAAAATTTAATCCTAATTTCATCTGTTTTGCAAAAATCACAACTGTTTGTAGTCTAATTCCATTATATAATAACAATATCGAATGCTGTATCAATAATAATTCAAATCATAAATACATTTTGTGTTTAAAACAAATTTTACCCATGACATTGAACTTTAAAGAATTAAATTTTGAGAACTCAAACCATGAGTAAAAAACGTCCTAATGGGGGTTTCAGAAGTGATTGAGTATACATGTACTGATTTTTTGACGTTAAAATGGAAAGAATGGTTATCCTATTTGGAGTGTTTTCTCTTAATAACATGATTTACCTCAAAGCAATGCTGATTTTTTTTCCGATTTGATATAATGTCAGTAAGGATAAATTGCACAATTAAAACCCCTAACATGTTTTAGAGACACTGGAGGAGGCACATAGTATTTGTTGAAGTTTGGAGGAAAGTTTAACTTTTCGTGAGTTTATTAAAGATTTCAGTGATATACTAAAATTATACATTAATGAATGACATTTCAAAAGACTAACTTGAAAAAAATCACACTAAATAATCCCTATCGAAATTAAACCTAGTGAAATGTAAAAGAAAAACATCTTAACCATCACCAACATGACAAGGCGACACACAAAAACAACTAACTTTTCCTCAATTTTACTGCAGAATAATGAAAAATCAGATATGGTCATTTAAACAAATCATCTGAAATTATATATTTGAACTAACATATTTTTGAAAACCGATAAATTTTTAATTTTTCATGAAAATAAAAAAAAGTGATAGTGCCTTCATCTGCATTTCCATAATTTTAATAAGTGTGAGTTCAGAACATAAAATTATTTTTAATTTAGCAGAATAGTTTTGTTATTTATTAAGAGCAATATTCGTCTGTTTATTGAATTGCTTTGATTAGTTTAAACATATTTTATCATATTTTCATTACAAAATGTTAGCCAAATTGTGTTGAAATTTTATTTCGTTAAGAACGTTATTTTTTTTGTAATGTTATGGATTTTTTTAAAAATGTTCATTATAGTATTTTTTCTATAATAGGACATGTATATATTTATAAATGAGTCCTTTTGAAGGTCCGGTGCTGTTCAAAAACACAATGCCCCATATGGCGAAGGCTCGGGAAATATCGTTTTAGATGAGGTTAGCTGTAGAGGTCCAGAAACTTTCATTGGATGTTGCGTCCACGACGGATATATGGTGCATGACTGTCATCACACGGAGGACGTCGGAGTTGTATGTTGTATGTGTTTTTTCTATAACTTTTTTGTAACTTTATATCCAATTTATCATTAAACTGATGATATTCCTATGTAAAAATATTCCTCCCATTTTATAGTATTGCATTGAATATCAAATCAACAGCGACAAACATATAAACCATTCTGTTATTCTACTAGATATGATTAATATGAACAATTAATTGTTATAATTTTCTTTATAAATGTTTACAATTGAAATAGTATCCGTACGTTTGGCTGGAGGCTCGACATCGAGAGAAGGAACTATAATTGTGACACTAGGAAACACAGAGGGGACTGTTTGTGCTGATTGGTGGGACAATGATGATGCCAGAGTTGTTTGTAGAATGCTGGGATATAATCATGGGTAACAACTATAAAACAAGTTTTTGAGTATTGAACGGTTTCTTTAACAGCTATGATTTATATGTCTGGGTATAGAAAAAACATTTTGCTAATGCCTTTAAATGAACGATAAAAAGCAGAAAATCTCTTGATATATCATAAGAATCTCTTTCGGTTTAATTGCTCCTATTACTTTACGAGAAGAAGAAAGTAAAGGGATTTCAATTAAAAAACAAATCAAAATAACACAAATATATAAAAATAATCTTTAAAATGGCAATGCATGCACATTCCATGAAATTCTGGTTTTATTGCATATGTATGTCATTCATACATTTTTTTGTCATTACTTAATGAAAATAAACATTCAACATGAGCATTTTTATCAATCAGAAAACTAACAAATTTATAGAAAATAAGCAAACTTTATATCATTTTGTTTGGCTTTTCATTGCGTTAATAAGGATTTGATAGTTGTGGCGATTCTTAGACTGTTTTTCCCTCTGTAGACAAAAATTTCTTTACTTAACATTAGTTAAGGACCAAAAATGATATTTGAAAATTTAAGAAAGATCTGACTGGGTGATCTGTTAACCATCCAGACTCCTTAACATACATTTTAAAAGCCCTAAGTTTGTAAAGCCGAACGAAATATACTTTTGTCAATTTATCACATGAACGTAGATAAAATTTCTCTCAGCAATATCTTCGATGTCACTCATGTTTGTATTCTTTTCAAAGTACTGCAGAGGCCGTCTCATCGGCGCACTTCGGTGAAGGAAGTGGACAGATTTGGATGGATAATGTCGCCTGTGTAGGTAATGAGACATCTCTTGCAAAGTGCTCCTTCGCGGGTTTTGGGAACCATGACTGTCATCATTCCGAAGATGCTGGGGTCATTTGTCATTAAACTTTTTCTTTAGTTGTAAATATACATTGACGTTTTATACATGTTGATTGTTGCGACAAAATCAATTTCTATTGTTATATTATTACGTATAAGTATCCTTTAGGGAACCTGTAAAACGTTCTTTTTTAACTATTCTTTTAAACTAGTAGCCGTAGTGTACCTCTCTGAACATTGTGTCAGCTATAGAATTGGTCAATTCTTTTTCTTCTGTTTAATTACTTTATTTAAAATGCAGCATTGCAGACCTTTCCAGTGGCCATGAATTCTCCATGGCAGATATAAGCAGCAAAGAATTTAGTGACCCCTTTTCCTATTAGGGGTAAGCTGAACTATTTTATACTTTTGTAATATAACTACAGCTTAGTTTTTTTTTAACATTACTGTTTGTATTAAGTATTTTCGTAACTTTTTGACACACTGGTTTTACGCGGTAGAACTGATAAGAAAGGTGTTTTTTCGCGCACGTTCTTGTGTGGTCACGTGTCGAGTGTGTGTGTTTAAACTTGGAATACAAATGCATTATATAGTTGTATTTTTGCCACGTAATAGCGTGTAATTTGGTTATTGTATAGACTATTTATTCTTTGTTAAGTAGTGTGATACTTTTAATGCTATGCATTGTTCGTATTTGCCGTGGTTTCGGGCTGCTATATGGCGTGCTGTTGTTGCCATAAGGTTATCTCAATGTAAGGTATACTATGCATGTTACTCAAGATATGTTCATTGTTTGATTAGATAAGGCATTTAATCGGTTTCTGGCAGTCCATCGCCATGATAATACCTGTGTGCTACTGTATCACGCCATGCCAGTCCTATACACCTCTAGTCTAGATCTGTTTCCTCACAGGATTTTTTGTGCCTGTACTAGAGATTTGTGACAACGGAGAACTTTCAATTTTATTGTTTATGACATGTAAGATTTGTGTTTATTTGTTTATTTTTATACGGCTGTCGTGACAATTTTACTTTAATAGGATTTAAACAGTTGACCATTTATTCTTTATTAATTATCTTGTTGTTTTTTCCCCAAATATGCATATGGGTTAAACAGAAAATCATAATTAAGAGGCAATATTTTAGAAAATCGATCTATGTTTTATAAAATATTTGTTAAAATAAAGCTATATGCAACGACAAACAAGTGTTGTTTTGACGGCAAAATTGGAATGATTTTTTCTACTAAATGTATTCGGTTTATTGTGATCGGCTTTGGCTGATCACAGTTGTGTCCATATAAGGCATCCGGCAAATTTAACTATTTGCACACGCATTGCGCCTTGCAATATTTTTTTTTACTATGCAATGACATCCTTATTTAAATCTATAATTAGACATATATAGATTAGACATATATAAATTACTCTTATCATTTTACCCTGAAAATAAAACATTTATTGGGTTACATATATAAGGATTCAAATCACGTTTTTTTTTAATTTATACTGTTCAATGTCAATATATATATCCACAAGTTAGTCGTTACCCCCCCCCCCCCCCCCCGCAAAAAAAGTTTGGGCTATATAGAAATCACCCTTTTCTATGCTGCTTGCACGTCTCTTTGTGTTCCTTTACATCTGTATCCGGATCATATCAGTCTTTTTGAGAAACACTGGAAGTTTCTACTTCATACAAGGATTGTTTATGACCTAAAGTTTGTCATTATAAAGTTTTGGCCCAAGGTCATTTGATTAAGTTCAAGGTCACTGGAAAAAAAAAGTATAATTCGTGTTAGGTCCAAATGTTTCTCATAGAAAGAACTATATTCAAAAAAGATCTTGTGTTCTGAGGATGTGTCTTGATCTTGACCCTAGGTTATTTGTTTAAGTTTAAGGTCATTAGAAGAAAAGTTTATAACTCATGTCTGCTGAAAACACCTCTTATTGATAAAAAGTGATAAATTTTTATTATCTTGTCTGTCCTATTATAAGTATTAAATCCACCTAATTCGCATTTCTCTATTGTTTTGAAAAAAAAAAAATTGTTGAGGCATTACCACCTTCTATAGGGAATTTTCCTTAAGTGTGTTGATGGTTTGACAGATATGATTTACAGGCACAAATGGCAGTGACAAAGAAGTACTCATGCACCTGTAACGATGAACTATAACTTATGCATGAGTTGTTTAATTATGACCGCAATGAAAAAGAGGGGTAAATTTGTAAATGATTGTCAGAGTACATCTTTTTTCTTATTATTGTTTTGTAAAATATTACAATTATCCCATAAATAAATATGTTAAACAACTTTTTCGTTTTGAATAACGATTGGCTCTTTTGTCAAATAGGTGATACAGTAGAATTTGTATTTTCTGGACAAATAGTTTTTGAAAAAAAGTTTTAAAAGAGTTTTGTACATACTCTAATGTAAAGCTTGACCCCCGTTGTGGTCCCAAGCAAACCCGCTTTCGCAAAATATAAGCTTATCTTGACAAATTGTTATCAAGAAGAACATTTTAAGAGATTTCCTCTACTTTTATATCCACATGTAAAACTCCTAAGATCTCCCACCGTGGCCCCCACTCTCTCCGGCACTACCCGATGATGCTTTTACAGGAGTTACAGCTTTTCTGAACAAATAGTTTTTGAAAAAAAAAAACGTTTTAAAAGATTGTCTCTATATATTCCAATGTGAAGCTTGGTCCCCCTATTAGCCCCGTACTACCTCTGGGGACCATGATTTGAACATAATATTGGAAAATCTGCCTGCCGAGGTACGTACACATGTAAGCAGGAAAACCCCACTAGGATGATCATTCAGCATACTGTAAAAGTGGTTATTTTTGAGTGGGAGAAATTTGTAAAATTGGTTACACTGTTATCTTAAAACTGAGTAAAATACCTCCTGCGTATGGTTAAAAAAACCAAAAAAATCAAAATGTAAGTGTGGTAAATCCCCCTTCCAAGTATTTAATACCCATGTGTTTTGTAAGACTTAGACAACGCATACTTAACCACCAGCGTAAATGATTAGTTCTTCTAATATACAATTTAAACCATGAGCCTTACAAAGGCATTGGTGTTTCCTGCTTTCTCAGCAGGGACCAATACAAACTGATCGTGTAATCTATCTAGTTCTTTTTTCACTTCTAAATTATCAAAAATAGAAGGATGAATGGTTTTCACACTGCGTTTTAATCGCTTAGTCCATTCTGATATGTTCAGGTCCGCATTTTTTATAATTGGTGTTTGGCCCATCGTTAGGTGTTTTCCTCTACAGAATTCATAATATGTATGAAATTAATTCATGTTTAACAAAATATACATGTAATATTTGTTTTTAATTTCATTTTATTTAGCAATTACAGTTACCGGTATTCCATATGTAAATTATTTTGTTACATTGACGTGCATAAAAATAACATTAATTCGTTGAAAATCATCTCTTAACTTCTGCGTGGCCATTTCTTAGTTTTGCAGAAGTAATCATAATCCTGCAACTGTTAATTACATGTATCCTAAAGCGTAAAAAGATTAATATTTTATAGAGAACGTTGTGAATACAGTTTTAGGCGGACTTTGCTGTAGACATGAACATTGTCAATGTGTTTCTATGCAAAAGTAAACCAAAAACCGAACAGAGTCAAAATAGAATATATAAATGTAGACTATAGTTCTACTAAATAGTTATACATAGAGTCATGTAAAAAAAAAAGCACAAATCGACCTCCTTAATAAAAGATCTCAACAACTAGTTGAAACTCATTAAACTGCTATAATTAACTTATACTTCTTTAGCGGTAATTAAGTTACTTCACAGTAAACTTATCTGAAATTATATGTACATTCATATTAAAAAAAATAGCAAAACCAAACTCGATAAAATTACACTTGTTCTTCATGTATGTGTTTATAAAATAAGGCTTATCATAGTTATAAAATTACGCTTAACGAGATATATTCCTTATGCTGACTTTTCACGTTGATTTGTCAGTGATCCAAAGGCAAACAAGTCACACACTTATTCTTTAGAAGTTTTATACTCAAGAAGAAAATGTCAGTTAAAATAGCTTTGCAAGGGCTGTTTGATATATAATGTGTACTGTAGCACAGCGCGATAAATCTTGAAAAGCTATATACATGATATTTTAAACGGCATTAACATGAGCCAAAAGCTTCACAGTTTTAATCTAAAGTCATTCAAATAGAGCAACTCGTCCATTATTGTTGGAAAAAAGTTGGGAACGGGATGAAATTTAAAAAAAAAAACCCATATACAATGTACAAGATCGCACAAAACTCAATCATTCGGTAATGCAAATTTTTGCTAATCTTGGGACCTGATAATGTCTTATGAGATATTTTGAGAATGATGGAGAAAGACATTTCAAAGTGGAAGAAAGTCTGTTAAAGTCGCAGCAAAATATGGTCAACTTGTGACTGTAACAGGCGAGGCAAATGTCTCAAAAGTCAGGGGAAAAAATTAAAAGTGGTTGAAAATTGCTTATGCGGGACATTTCATTTTGAAGCGTATTTTGAAAGTACGAGGTATTTCTACCAGATGGATACCGCATATATTGACAGATAACCAAACAGCGGGTACGAGTGCAAACTGACAAGCAATTTCTAAAAATGTTTTCCTAATTCAATCAATGACAATTTGCAAATCTTTTTACTGTTGTTAAAACATGATTTCACTTTTTAGAACCAGAATAAGGCTTACTAATCACTGTACGTAGAAGGCATACAGTCGATAAAAAAAATCATAAGCACAAAGCCAATTGGAACATCGCTCGGCCTCTCGGCTTGACTTAAAAAGCGGAGCGATGTTCCGATTGAGCACAAGGCGTGTTTGTTATTGCATGTGTTTCTCATGAAATGGTGTAGCCGTAAAAATTCCGGTGCCGAAGGACAAAAGTGTTAAAGGTCGGAATTACCGAGATGTTATTCTTTAACAAAAAAACTCATGAGAAAAATATCATAAATGATGTCAGGATTTAAGCATGTTTGTCTACTTAATTATAATGCTCCATAACATACATCTGACCTTGTGAAGCAAATTTTGAAGTCAAAGAAGGTTACCGTCTGATCACACCCATCATACTCTCCAGATCTAGCCCAATGCGGCTTTTTCCTTTTTCCAAAACCATTTCAAAACTTGATTTCAAGATTGAAATTATGTATTTCAAGTCGCGAAGAAGACTTTGAAGCGATGAGATGTTCATTTTACTATCTGAGCTAGTTGAGAGCTTTTGAGACATCGTACAATAGACAATACATACTGAAGAGGCCTCGTATTTGATTTTATTCACTTTTTATTACTACCACTGATCAAAGATGATTAATATTATCTCGTCAAATTTTGTATCTTAAAATTGTAAATGTATAACCTTGTAAACTGAAACCGATGTTGATTCTTTTATGTACAGTTGGATCCGGAAAATATACCATTTCTGGAGAAAAGTTGTTTTCAGGCTCTTTATAATATACGTTATCTTTAAATGTGCGCTTGAGTCTTGTGTCTGTTTTAACCAAAATATCCTCATTGTTAATACGTATGTGGCTTGTTATTGCCACAGACCTAACCTATTCCAGATCAATTAACCAAATGCATTGATGCATAATTATCACATCAGTCAATGTGAATTCGTATAGTTATTGCATTTGAAAAAGCTGACGGTTTACTTCAAATTATTAAAACTAAATCATATTTAATTAGAGCGTCAAATGCGAAATAAAAAACACCGCAATATTATATCAGTTACATAAACTTATTTATTGATCAAGATTTCATATTTCCTATAATGCAACGTTTTCGTTTTCACCTTTTTTATTTACTCATGGCAGACGTGTAGTATTTCTTAAGATGTCTTAGTTTTGCGCTTTTCACTGAATTTCAATTTTACAGGTGCGTGAAATTAAAAATTTTATTGTAAACGAGTTACATGGCCCATAAGACTTATACAGCGAAATACTTTAAACCGATTTCTTGCATTGTGATTACTATCGGTTTAATTGAAAATATGTTTGTATATTTGAATTGCCCTCGGGTGAACAATGTTTAACTTTCACTTTCGTTCATTTTTAAATTTCCTACATTTTTATTTTATGATTAAAGTCTCAATCGTTAACTATATGTAGTTATAAATAAAATATGAAAAAATAAAGGGTATATTATTCCAATTAATGAGAGGTGCTGCTTTTCGCTGCACCATTTTCATTTCATGCGTGGTTAGATGTGTGACTGCGTCCCATACGACAGAAGCATAATCCTTTTTCGGACTTATCAACATTTTTCACAGAACTATGTCAATCAAAGGTGTTCATTGATATACATGAACCTTTTGTTTGTATAAGTATAATATAACTTTGAATTAACTTAAAGAAGAAAACCCCCACATATAATCAAGACAGAATCAGACCAAACAAATAAGTATGAACAGATGAGATTTTTTTATATGTACAATAAGTAACGCAATTTTTTTTAATTAACATTTATTCATTGTATTTTCATAAACACTTTTAAGATATATACAGGTTTTACAATGAATTTTATTTTCCTTTCACCACCCATTCATACATGCACACACATTCACATTAGTAAAGTAATATGCTTTAAAATTTACACAGGTAAATGGAATAACTTAATCAATTACTGCTCTTGATACTAAAAAAAAAAATAGAAAGATAAAATATAACAAAACTAGTTTTGTTCAAAAATATTTTTCCAGAGCGACCACTGGTTATCAAAAATTAACAATTTTGAGTTGTGTATTGCTACACACCTTTCAATGTAATATTTCATTCTTAAATGACTAAGAAGGCCACACATATTTGGAATTCTACTTAACAACCATGAAAAAAAAATCTGTTTGCAACATAATATAATTATTATATTATATATATTATTACCTTGTTATTTACATTTATTGGAGTCTCGCCATAAGTAACGCAATTATTATATATCACATACCGCCATATCAAATACATTAGTGGATCCAGAAATATGCTAACACCTTGTAGTTACTTTTATAATAACAATCTTCCTACAATACTATTTCAAAAACCATACTACAAATATGTTCTCTTAATCAAATATGTTAGCCTTAAGCTGGCGCACAAAATAACACTTAAGCAATATGAGCTGCAATTTTCATGCTGAATTTTTTTAACAAAATTGTTATTTTCTACAAAAATGACAAAAAATATCATGGTTTTTTAATTTCTGTTAGCCTTATTATAGTGGGAAAAGCCGTTAAGAAACCTTAATTGAAGCAAAATGGAAATATTGTCGTCCTGTACAAAAATTGGATTGCTATATATATTCTTTAAAAGAGAAATCTTTCTTCTGACAAAAATCAATGATTTTTTTCAATTCTGTAAAAGTTAAAGTTACACGCAGACTGATCGTACTAGCAGGGTTTTGCAGCAAAATAAAATTCTTAAAACTTCAGCTCATATTGCTTTAATAAGAAGCAAATGTTATGAAATGAAAGCATACAGTTTTTTATTTTTTCTTGTGAAAAAGATTATTTTGATTATTTAAAGTCCACGGGAACGTTAGCTTTAAAGCCCAACATATAGAGAATGCATTCATTGATTTTAAAACAAATTATATATTCTGCATCCAGTTAAGCGTGTCTATTAACCGAAGAAAAAATAAAAAAGGGGTGGAGAAAAAAACCCCAAGATTTCTCAATATGCTTCCGGCAGCGAGTGGAAGTACTGGCGAATAAAAAAGGTACCTACACCAATCTAGATGTAAATATTATATCATCTGCATCAAATATATATGTATTTTTAGCCATTCTTTAGATGACTCAAGAACACAATTTCACGCAAAATATTGGACAACTTTAGGAATACTACCGGTCTGCCATGAGTAAATGAATAAAATGAAAACGATATCAATGCACTACATTATTATGAAATCATTAATCAATTAATAATTAAATACTTATTGTCATTGATATGATAACAGTTAATTTTAGTTGTATTTATCCGCATTGACGGTATAATTCATTACAACTTTTTTCATAAAATAAACACTATTGATTTATCTACAGTCGATATATCAAATTATTGATATGCTATATACACACAGAACATCTGTTAGCATTTATTATTAAAAGTTATCTGATATCAGTTTCACTAATAATAACGATTTGAGTATTGATAACCATACAATTTAAAATCTTTTTTTTTTTCAAAACTGATTCACAAAAGCCGGGTGAAAAGATATCAAAGTTTAAAGACAACTCCTGGGGATCATGTACTTTACACCATTTACACCATTCATCATAATGACATTAGAAAGAAGAATATAAATAAGTGTAGTGGTAAGGATCTCAACAGTTTTAAAGATATTTGGTATTTTCCTGTATCATGGGGTCAGAACAATCCCATAAAAATACACGAAGAAAAAAGACCCCTTCCTCCCTGTAATAACTTATAAAAACCTCAATAGATCATTTGTCAATCATGCAAGGTTTAATGTGATGTGTAGGAAATTCTTTTTACCAGTTTATAAAACTTTTTAGACTCCAAATTATCTTTAAAATCATTAATTGATCATTCGACAATTAAAAAGAGTGTAAATGTAAGGTTCTTTTTTATTTCAAGGAAAAATAAATGCAAGGGTTTTTTTTTTATCTTAAGGAATAAAAACGTCATTTTATTCAGCTGACCGCTGATTGAAACGACATTTCGTTTTATTAAAAGGATTTCATGGACTGACACATGTAACTTACTCAATAGCGAATGGATAAAGTCTCGGACTTTTGACCCGTACATCCCAAATTCGAATTCAGGGGCTTTTGTTGTTACTTACTGGAATAATTAGTTTGGATATTAATTTTTTATCCCCAAACTGCTAATTTTTTAGCTTTTTTGACATTTGTACAGTTTATTTATCATTATATCTTTCATTTTCAACAAAATTCCTGTTAATTCAAGAGACTTTCCAGGTGTGTTATTCCACCTTAAGGAGGGATACATTCGCGGAGGGGGGGGGGGGTGTCCTAGGCATATGTTTGGCAATTTGAATTTTGGAGGGGGGTCTGGAGCCCCTGCCCCTTCTCTAGATCCGTGCATGGGATAAATGTAAATTTTTGCTACTATTACACAACAAGGATTAAATTTAATTGTTCAAAACCTTATTGCACATTTATAGGACAGTCCCTATCATATCCAAAGATATGATGTGTCTATTCATTAAATCATAAGAAGAGTTTTGGGATCTAGTTTTTGTAAGGAGTGATTAACGTCAATTTTCTGCTATTATTTTACTCCCTTGATGAAATTTTTCCAAAACCTTATGCACATCTATAGGACAGCCCTTATCATATAAAATTATGATGTGTCTATTCATTGAATTATAAGAGGAGTTCTGGGATCTATGTTTTTTAAGAGTGATAAATGTCAATTTTCTGCTATTATTTGACTCCCTTGATGAAACTCAAAATTTTTAAAACCTTATGCACATCTATAGGACAGCCCTTATCATATACAATTATGATGTGTCTATTCATTGAATTATAAGGGGAGTTCTGGGATCTAGGTTTTTAAAGAGTATTAAACGTCAATTTTCTGCTACTATTGGACTCCTTGGGTGAAATTAAATTTTTTAAATCCTTATTGTACATCTAAAAGATAGTCCCAATTATATCCCAAGAGATGACGTAGCTACTCAAAAAGTTGTAAGAGTGCCGGGAACCATACTTTTTTGCAAAAAACGTTATTTTTTGTTGCCGTCTCCCTAATAAATGAAAAAATTCTGAACAAAAAAAAAAAACCCCAACAACAACAAAATTGGCATTTTTCGATCACCCAATGCCCCCCCCCCCCCCGGACAAACTTGAAATTTCCATTACTTATTGCGCATCTACATGTATAGGACACCTCAAAACATATACCAAGAAATGATTTGTTTATTGTTTAAATGTGAGAGGAGTTCGAGGAAGAAGTTTTTTTGTATGAAAAAAAACGTCATTTTTTACCAATTATTTAACCCCCAAGATACTTTTTTAAACTTTTTTTTTACAAAACAGCATGACAACCCAAATCAAACACCAAAGTTCAGTTTCCTGGTTTATAAGATTTTAAAACAGTTTGAGAAAGTTAAACCTGACAGACGGACGGGCAAATAGACGGACGGACGGAACAGGGTACATGTAACAATAATATACCCGAATTTTCTTCAGAAAGTGTGGGTATAAAAATTGTAAACAGCAAGATTTCATACATAGTTATAGCATTAATTGTTAATACGTATACTATGACGCCGATAAAAAAATCAAAACATGTTAAACACATCTACACACATTGTGCTATATTTCCAGTAAGTTTGGTTCTTTTAGTAATCACCGCTGGTTTAGAAAAAGTTTATAACCTCGAAACAGGAAACGGACAAACGAAAGTGCTCTATAAAAATAAAAGTTTGTCATTTTGTTATGCTTACAAAATGTACTTTATTATGTATCAGGATAACTAAAACGGTCGAACAAGAACAGTAACTGTTTAACTTATTAAAAACTTGATTTGTCTTGAGCAAAACGCAGCGATGAAAACATTTAGAACATAGCACCATATTTGAAAATTGTTAGCATTGGTTTTATTGGATATGTTCTTAAAGACGGTTTACGATTTGTTTTTTCAAAATGTTCCGATTTTCGGGAATGGCCTCTGAAATATCATATGTGATAAACGAAAAGCACAAAAAATGATAAAGTCAACTGTATATTAATAATTTGACATGTTAAAGTGTCAAATAAGCTTCAGCACACTGTTAAAAGAAATTATGGATATAAGTCCAAACCTATCTCTTGTTTTTCAGCAAAGTAAAAGTGTTGTTAATTTCTATGTGTTAGTATAACTTATGTTTCAGTTTTGCAGCCAATAATATCAAAAGGATGAGCGAGATATAAAGTATTGAATAAAATGAGAGAGAACCATTCCTGTGTCATCAAATATTCATTGAACAAAGGAAAATGTTGTATGGATCTGATTTAAAACAAAAACGTACATTTGTCAAATTGATGGAGAAAAAGATCTGGTGTATTACATTAGCTCATGTTTGTTGAAGACTCTCTAACTGTACATGGTCGGGATACAACCAGCAATTATGTATCAATGCACAATAATGGGTACATATATGCCAAAGAATGTGTATATTCCTGTAATACTTTTTGTGTTTATTACATGCAATTGTTATCCAAAATCGTCCGCTATGAAAGAGGGATTCGAGCTCGGGAAAAAGCTACCATTGGTCCCATTTATGTTTTTAGACAAGTTTGGGTTGCAGATGTGTTTCAGGGAATGTGAGGCGTACGGCGCGTGTTTGTCTATCAACTACAATCGCAAGCACTTTGTTTGTGAGCTGAACAGTGGATGGAAAAGCAGCACTCTTTATTTGTTTAATGACAATGACTATGTCTACAAAGAGATACAACGCCCGGTAAGTTCCTTTTATTCAGTATGTTTTCAGCAGCCGCAATTTTTTTTTTTTCGGGGGGGGGGGGGCGATTTTTCAGGAACTGTTCTTAATTTTGGCCTCATTCAGCTACAGTTTCAGTATAATTTTTAACTTCTTTTCCGAAAGAATTCTTTATCTAAAAAGTTTAATAAAATCTTCAGGTAGTTTTGGTTTTTGAGCACTCAAAGATATTGTCCAAATATTACGTTTCGTTCATTATTGTAATGAGTCAAAAGAACAACTTCCTTTTGTTTAAGCAGGACAATTTTTGGGTGCTTTCATTTAAATGCCGAAATTAATATACAATAATGACATTATGAAATATAATGTAAAATACGAATTGTACACAAGTAGTTAACCGTGAGCACTGTTGTCAATAACAATTAATTAAAATGCTTTATAATATTTTTTAATGTTAAAAAAATGTATTGACCACAAAGCTAATAGTTTCCATCTTCTGTAGATCCAATGTTTTCACATCGTTTAAGAGCAATCCGTCTTTGTCTTTTCAGAATTTTGTTTTCTGATTTATATACTATTTTTGTATCATATTTACATGTATATGTTACAGCTGAAAAACACTAACAACATAACTCTAATACGTTGATACTTTGTTTTACGGACAGAGACTTATTAAAACATCAGAGTTTCCTTTATGACATCATATCAAAAATTAGAATAATAATCCCATTCTTTTAAGATATAAAATTGATTCAATTCTTTTCTATAACTATTTTTTTTCTTTCATGACATGATAAGAATTAAATATTTTACAGGTAATTGTAATGGGGGAAGATGCAGGGGAAACCCGGTAAATACTTTTAATGTAGCGAACATTACTTGTTAAGAACAAGTTTACATAATATTTGTGTGTAGGATAAAGGTGGTTATGGCCTGCACATGTGTAAGAGTAGCCAAACGTATCCATTCTCTTATTTTCCCCTTTGTCTTAATGTAAATACAGATCGACAGTGAATCGGGTTGTGACCCTATACTAAAATATAATTTAAGAAAATGCACTCACCATTCATTTAGTTGCAGAGTTTTAATTTTTTAAAGTGAACTAATTATTTGACAGTTTAGAGTCAGTGCATGCCGCAATTGGGATTAATATAGTCATCCTTAGAAATTATGTAACAACATGTAGTTGTTACGTGTTTTACTCGAAATCGTAATTGTATCTTTAAAAAAATATTGTACTTACTTGTTTGTTTTTCCTTTTTGGAACACTGGATGATAGGCAAACAAAACTTGTGGAGCTGTGACTTGCAATTCTTACTCGAAATGTGTTCGATCAGCATTTGGTAATTCGGTCTGCATTCCCGTCGGTAAGATTTTGATACTTCCAAAAGTGAACACAAACATTTATCTTTGTGCATATTATTCCTTTACTTATCAGGAATAAACAAGAAGGTATTAATAAAATTGACAATGAATTTGTTTGATTGTACAAATCCCCATTTAATCCATATTAATTTTTCTTCATTGCATATCATGTTTTATAAAATGAACATATTGGTGCCCTTGGGAAGGGACAGCTTGTTCAGAAAATGTTGTTTGTGTCCAGCACCCTTTTTAGTGCTAAGTTCATTCAGCGTGTGTTCTTGTCCGTGCGCATGTGACTGCGATCATTTCATGTAAAATTACTTGTTTCCTTTTACAGTAATTTTGCAAGTGAGACTGGCAAACGGGAGTCATTACGGAGAAGGACGTGTAGAAGTATTGTACAACAACGTCTGGGGAACCGTCTGTGACGACATCTGGAATACTAACAATGCTCAAGTTGTCTGTAGAATGCTGGGATACGATGGGTAAATATTTGACTGGTGTTAAATTTTTATTCATGAACCTGACATTTTAAATGTTATTATTTAAGGTCAGACGACACGTTTCTCAATGTTATATAACTTTTTCCAGGAATTTGTTTTTTGATTTACTACTACTTTGACAAGCTTTCTTGCAAAAAATAAGGATACATTACCAGGCATTTCCGCAAAATACTAGAGTAAGCAATTTCCTATATAATCTTCTTGAGAATACACTCAGTTTTGAATTGCTGATATAAAAATGTATGTGTATATAGATACAGCCGGGGCCAGGGTTTAAACTTACGACCTTAGAAACCTCCGTTTCTAGCAGTGTGCAGCCACCGTTCTAACCATTCGGCCATTTAGGTTTAAGATTGCAATAGCATAGAATTCTAATCATTTTAAAAATAATTATACATATTAATTTTAATGGAACTCTTTATTTCGAGGAGATACAAAAAGAGGAAAGTGTCTTCTTGTCTTAAAGTATACTATCAAATGAATTAAATGGTGTTATATGACAGCCTTTTTTCATCCTTTTTGGCATGTATTTTTGTGTTATTTTTGTCAGTCAAATGATACAAAAACGACAGGGCTGCCCAAAATTATATGAATTGTGTTTCAATCTTATGTATCTTAAGGGGACAAATCTCTTATATGACATGTCAACAAAAGAATTTATTTACCTTATAAGAGTTTTTATTAAGCGTGGCTGTAATATTTTGAGTAAAATAAAATGTTAATCTGACCACCAGTACCGGTGCTCGACCGTATTTGACCAAAGTGAAGGTTTATGTTATGGTGAAATGGACAATCAGATGACACTATATTAAACTTATACATTGAGTAACAAAACTTTATATCAATATATCAAATTATTAACTGTAAACCAACGTTCTTTTGCGACGACGTTGTTTTACTATTTCCAAGTCATACTTGTAAACTAGTTCACTGACACAAAATTAAAATTCGCGACTTAAACAATGAAGCTTATCTAGATAAGAACAAACAAGCCACGAGAAGTTTTTGCAATAACATTGACATCGCAAATCTTGTTTACAGCAAATAATTATCTTGTAATTATATAAGATCTAGATTCAGTGCTTATAAAGTTGAAACATTAGCATATTATTAAGTTAATACATTAGCATGTTATTTAATGTGTATGTGTTAAGGGGTAGCTGATATTATATATTTTCCGAGCTTCATTGGGAATCAGAACTCCAAGGCCTTTTTATGGAATGATACTGAATTTATTGTATAAACAGTTTCCACTGGTGATCTTTAATCATATACCATTATATTTAAAACACTCTCATTCTAAACATTTACTCATTAAATTTATCTTAAGGTAGATAGTACACGTATTGGTATTACAATGTTGAAAAGAATGAAGGCAATTATGATGAATAATGAACTTAAATAATTAGTCCTTTGATATATATCTGTAATAAAGAAATAGATAACTTTAAAAAACGTTTATTTATTACATATGTAGATCAGCTAATGCTACAACTCGTGCCTATTTTGGTCAAGGAAACGGACAGATTTGGATGGACAATGTTAACTGTATTGGTAATGAAACAATCCTTACGGATTGTCAATTCCTTGGATTTGGTATTCATAATTGTGTACATGCAGAGGACGCTGGTGTGATATGTCAGTAATAGTGAACTCTCTCAGTATAAACTGCGATAGCTCCCTCAGATGATTTGTTTTTTTATTTTTGTTTTTGTTTGATAGAGATTATATGTTCAACCAAGAACAATACTTTACTGTCATATATTCACATTTTCCAGTGTCTTTGCCTGTGATAATACTACGTATCGATTTTGTACTATATAACCCATAATACAAATTACGTCAAATTGAGGCGCCAGCGGGGTTTGCTTATTCATATTTGAATATTAAATAGCACGATAGCTTAAAATTATATAAATATAAGTAATAAGGAAGCATTCTTTGAATATTATGAGATGATAATTCCGGTCGGGGCGTGATCAAATCTATCATAAAGCCCTTAGGGCTTTATTAGATTTGATCACGCCCCGGCCGAAATTATCACCTCATAATACTCAAAGAATGATTCCTTATTCCTTATATCGATCCAATTTTAAGCTAATTGTGCATGCATGTACAGTACATGTAAATATAAGTAAGGAAGGGGGTGAAAAATAGGTCATTTTGGACTAAGTAAAAAAGAATAAAGAGAAAAGATAAACATTAAAAAAATCTATGCAGATATTACATAATATTATTTTCATGCATTGTAACGAGGTATATAATTGGTTCTTTTGACATCACGTGTCAAAGTATAAAAATGCAGATTGAGCTGTACTTTCTAAAAATAAGCTTTAAAAACTCAGATTGACCTGTACTTTCTAAAAATAAGCTTTAAAAACTCAGATTGACCTGTACTTTCTAAATATAGAAATAATTTTGTTTTAATCTTGCCAATTCTTCTTTGGAAAATAATATAACGAATGTAGCCCTTTCACTCGGTCAATCCATAGATATATCGACTTCACAGAAAAGCATATCGACCTCGCACTTCGTGCTCGGTCGATATGCTTTTCTGTGAAGTCGATATATCTATGGATCGACCTCATGAAAGGGCTATATTTGTATATTGTCAAACCATTATTCATTCAATGAATATAATTAGAATACAAAAAAAAACATAGATGTGAACCAGGAGGAAACAATAAAAGTCAGATAACAACAAGGTAAAAGAGACAAATAATACTGTACTTATAGTTTACACTTTTGACCAAAGTTAAATAAATTGCATTTTACAGACTGATCAGTTCTCTCCAAAAGTAAAAAAGGTTTTAGGAGGAAGCAAGTCTACGTATTTTGTAAGATTTTTTAAAACAGAAACATTCTCTCTCTCTCTCTCTCTCTCTCTCTCTCTCTCGCTCTCTCTCTCTCTCTCTCTCTCTCTCTCTCTCTCTCTCTCTCTCAAAAATTCGTTGATGTTAGTTGATTACTGTCAAAGTCTCACTAAGTTGACAATGATTCAAGGTAAGTGTAACTCTAATGGCGCTAGCCACAACGGTAGCACCGTAAAATATATTATAAATTTTTGAAGATTTTTACTACTCAACTTATGGTCCATATTATAACCTAGTATTTTTTAACATTTTTAACTTTTTAGTTGCCTTATTTGCTTTACATATGCAGGAAATACATCATTTTCAGCATTTGCAAAGTCATGATTTGTGGTGGTTGAAAAATTAGCCATTTTGCATTGTTAAATAATCCCAATTGTTTAAAGGTTCACAATTAAGACTGATTTTTTAAAAAAAATATACCGTCAAAAAATATGAACAATATGTGAATTAATGTTTAAAGTCAATATTTTTTACGGAAAAATACACTTGCAAATATGATTCCTCTGGATCATTATTTGGCATCAGGGCATTGTAAATCAAATTTTTCGTACAAACTATTCCAACGTATCATCGTTAAATCGTTTTTAGATTATATCATTACGACACAATGAGATATGTTGAATTACGACTAATATAACTTTGATACACATGCTCAGGGGCACAAAATTACTAATGTACCATTAATTACCTACTGATAACATTTTATTAATGTATTCGGACTTGTTTATTTGATTATTATGATGTGCTTTAACGTCATAACAACGGTCGACGATTACACGTACTGCTGCAGGTAAATAGTTCATATTGTCGTTAACTATTCTGTTAACACACACACACACACACACTCTCTCTCTCTCTCTCTCTCTCTCTCTCTCTCTCTCTCTCTCTCTCTCTCTCTCAATGATAAAGCATTACTAGATACGTGCATCGTACACTGTACTCATTGCTGACATCTACCAATGAGTTTTCATTAGAGTTTCAGGTAAAAACTCTTAATTATTTATTGTCTACATTAACCATGCTCATATGCTCTAGTAAACATACACACTTACGAAAGTACACTCTAACTACAATTAAGATATATAAATGACTTGATGTGTAGACATTTGTTACCCCCATTAAACTAACAAAGTATATTTTCTTTTATTCTTTTATTGAGTGCCTATATTTTATCGTTCCACTTTTTCCCCAATGTCTAAGAGATATGTTATATGTATAGTTAGATGATGTTTTCAGTTGTTCCGTTTCACCTCGTGTTGATTACTCCTAGAAATCGAAACTTTTACAATACCCAAAGATGTTTTGCTTAGAAAAAGCAGACTACTGTTTATTTCGTTTGGTAGTTTCACCCTATACAACAACAGTTTTTAAGGGACGTTTATTTCTGCCCAATGATAAACAATTTAAAAAAGACATGCCAGCTAATTATAAATGCGTATGAATTTAAATTTTAACCGAAAAAAAATTAGATGATTTTATTACGAAAACAATCGTTTATTGATTCATGAAGTAATTATTATTTTTAAATCATATTAACATCTATTGTCGATGTTCACTAGTTACTTGAATAAAAATGGAAAGAATTGTGCTAAAATGTTTTTTTAAACAATAGTTTTATGAATGTATGATTTTTTTCTGCTTTTTATTCAGTGTATCTAATAAAAAATACTATATCATTGCTTATTTGTTTTTTATGCTTTAATGTCAAAATCTTTGTACAAGCTTACTATTGTTCAGTATAATATAAACGTCTTTGAAACAAGTTAACTATTTAATTCTGGTGATGTAATCTCTTTCCGTCGGTCATGACTGGTCAATGCAGTCACATATTTGACAATTCTCATGCATCTTTTTTTATGAGTGTCTCAAACCACTATGTGAGACTTTTTATATTAAAAATTGCTGTATTTTGTCGGTATAATCATAATTTTGATATTATTATGCATATACGTTATAGAAAAAGCTTTAAATAAGATTTACAAAAGTTAATTATAAGCAGGGCCGTTATTATATTGTATATTTTTATATTATATTTACGGCAATTTGAATAGTGAACCAACCACAGAATTCGGTGGTCGGTTCATTATTCAAATTACCGTAAACGACCTTGTATAATCCAATTCACTTATTGAAACCGACAGTCATGTAGTAAAGATTGTCACTTGCTGAAATGACCTGACAATAGACATAACTAGCTAGCCTGGCGAAAAGGTAAGAAATACACCATATACTGTTGAAATAGGAATACTATTTAAGGGGCTGGATAACATCCTGTAACCCATATTTGGTTTTTCAGATTTGATTAGGAAAGGGCCCTGGTAATGTTCAGTCGACCCATTAAAGGAATTGAGTTTACACAACCAATAACAGGCATAGCTAGCCTAATGAATGTAGCAATTTCGTATAATACAGATATAATCGGGTGGCTAAAACCCTGTATCACGAACTAGCTATATAGATATTTAGTGAGGATTGTACACCGGTAGTGTCCAGTCGACCCTCAAAAGCAGTTTGGTTTACAAGACCATTAACAGGCATAGATAGCTAGGTTAATATGCAAATTTCGTATAATACAGTAGTAATGGGGATACAATTTAAGGAGCTGACTAACACTAACAGCCTGTATCGTATATTGGGGCTTTCATATTAAGTAAGGTAAGGATTGGCCGCAGAAATTTCCAGTCGAACCTTAAACAGAATTGAGTTTCTACGACTAGTAACAGCATACATGTAGCTAGCTTGGTAAAGATAGCAAATTTCGTTAAAATAAAGGTATAATGGGAATATTTTCGAGTGACTGGCTAACACCCTGTATCCCATATTTATGTCTTCATATTTGGTAAGGATTGGGCCCCGGAAATGCCCAGTCTACCCTCTGAAGGAATTGGGTTAACACGAACAGTGATAGGCATAGCTTGCCTGGTGAAATTATCAAATTTGGTATAATGCAGTTTTAATGGGAATAATATTCAAGAAGCTGGCTTACACCCTTTATCCCATATTTGGGCCTTCATACATAATGAGGATAGGGCTACGGGAAATTCCAGTCGACCCTCAAAAGGAATAGGACCAGTAAAGGCAAAGCTAGCCTGGTGTATATAGCAAATTTCGTATAGTTCAGTTATAATGGAAATATCATTTAAGGGGTCTACTAACACCCTGTATCCCAGATTTTGGGCTTCTTATTTAATAAGGAAGGGGCCCCAGGAATGTTCCGTCGACCCTTAAAAGGAATTGGGTTTACACGACCAGTAACAGACATATTTATGAAAATAGCTAATTTCATATAGAAGGCTATAATTGGAATACTATTATTGGAGGTGAATTACTTAATATTCATATATTTTTTTTAAATATGGTGCTTGATCAAAATAGTTCACATTTAAAAAGGAGTTATTATTATCACATCAGTCATCAAAACCCTTTTAAAATTAAATATTTAAGTCAACACTAGCACTCTGAAACTGAGCAGAGGTCAATAAGTTTAGGTATTACATGTAATTACATTTATATGTATGTATAACTTTTTATTTTTATAGTGTTTAAAATCGATAAGGAGACTAGGGGTAACGTGATATGTTCTTTAAATACGTGAACGATGTTAAACTGATATTTTTATCAATAGGGGTCTTTGGTCAACTTGTGTTATCTATCAATGCATAAACCAGAGGTCACATGGCGTGCTATTTCATAATTATTTGTATGCCATATGATGTATTATATATCATATGAGTGTTAAATGATAATACGAAAAAGTCGACAGTTCATGCCCCGGTGTGGCCACTTGATGTGTGTTGTGAGACAAGCATTTAATCTACATACTTTTTAGCCGATACTGATAGAATTGAGTACCGGCTCAGGCAGGTAGTTAATCTGCGATGGAGTGGTGTCTAGCCCAGAGGGAGTCTTATGACTTTCATCCAATTAACACTACGGAAACCAGAAATAAAACAACGACTCTCATTGGTCGGAGAAAGAATGAAAGTATTTACGCAAATACGTTCAACAATCTTGATTACCTCTTCACAGAACATGAAATGATTTGGTTGTGCTTTAATACCGCTGAATCGAGAGAAACTGTCGTTTGTTTTAAAGATTATAAGTTTGTCACTAACACTTTCTTTCCAAATTGAAACTTACTGTTAACTAATCAACTATCAAAAACAAGGCTTTAAAAAGGAATTTGTACAAGTGTAAAATTGCTTGGCAGCTGCCACGGCTAAAGCTTCCGCTTCACATAGAAAGTATCAAATGGGCATTGCCTTAGTTAGTAATTCTGAGTCATATTTCTCATCATGTGATATGTCATTTAAAATTTGTATGTATTTTGACATGTTTATACATTGAAGTTTAATGCATGTATATATATATATATATATATATATATATATATATATATATATATATATATATATATATATATATATATATATATATATATATATATATATATACACACACATTTAGTATGTTCATTTACTTGTATGTTAATGTTTATGTCTGTATCATACAACTTGTTCACTCTTGCTGATCTGTGAATTGTGCATTATGAATGTCTATTGTACAATACTCCTGTTACACCTTTGAAGGTTCTTTATTGGTCAATGAAGAAATTGAATTAGATTATACTGCTTTAAAGAACTATTGAATTTTTATGATAGATTATGCTTATGAGGATTTATAATAATAAATTTTAAAAAGTATTTGCTTGTCAAGATATCTGATAATTTTGGCACTCACTTTCAAAACCGATGCTATGTCCCTGATACATACATTTTAGATCTCGTGCAGACTAGGATTATAGCTAGGACAGAGCACCAATGGTGGCTAAAATACTTTGAGTTGCAAGCGAGCTGTTGATAGTAGCTGTAGAGAGATTAAGATTTATAACATCGAACAAAAGTGGTAAATTGAACAAATGGTGCAATATAATGAAATAAATATTTGCACACACCACATTTTTGCTCTAAAAATACAAAATGATTGGTAAGTACGACGGCGTAAAATAGACAAAAACCCATATAAAAAAATGAATAAACCTTGTAAGCTCTGACGAATTATCTAATTGTTCGAACGAATAAGTTATTTGTCTATTAAAACATTTAAAGACTTTTTTAGAGTAGTTTAGACTATCTGATGGAGCAATGATGTAGATTACGGGGTGGGGAGCTGTGATCAAGCCACTTGATTCCTGGATTGTCTATTTTCCTTCAAACAATACATATATACGCATAAATACTATACTAGTCACTGCTATTTCTACAATATCTGACATTTTTTGCTGCCAGAGTATATGTATAGGCTCAGTTCTCCAAATCTATTACAATTTTGCATGTCGGTAAAGAGTGGGAGTAATTGCTCTGCCATAGCGCAAAGTTTTCTGTCATAGTTACAAAAAATATAAAACCTACCTTGCCTAGAATTTGTACCCCATGCGAGGATCTAGAGGGGGAGTCGGCCCCACCTCTGAAAACAGAATTAGCAAAACAGAACACCTCCCCCGGGAAATTTTCTGTACTCGCGCATATCCCGTAAACTCGGTGGACATTTCACACCTGGTATGTTGGTATGAGAGAGAGAGAGAGAGAGAGAGAGAGAGAGAGAGAGAGAGAGAGAGAGAGAGAGAGAGAGAGAGAGAGAGAGAGAGAGAGAGAGAGAGAGAGAGAGAGAGAAATTTCAATTGACTTAATGGCATATACTCAACCGTTTGACCTAGATCCGCCTCATTTACATAAATTATGTTATAAAACATTGAGTAATTGGTCAAAGCAAAGGCATATTTCGTGTGTGTGTGTGTGTGGGGGGGGGGGGGGGGTTCTTTGCTGCCTATAAACTTTTTGGAAGCATAGTGTTGATGAAGAAATCAACAAGACTCGTCAAATTTGTGTCTTGTGCGGTTTATTTAATTTATAAATACATGCAGTGAGGGCGACCTTGACTTTCTTGTCGACAAACTGATAAGCTTTTATCTTTTTTTTTTTTTTTTGGGGGGGGGGGGGTAGGTGCCATATGACAGTTTTTCGCAGAAAAAAAACCGGGTCAAACTTTACAAAATAGGAAAATGTGAGGTTTGTGTGGTTTTTATGGATATAAATTGCTAGACTATTTATTTCATTTATTTTGTGGATTGAGAAGTTCATGTTTATTTCTTCGATTTATGACACTTTAGTACCAATAGACCTTTTTATCAGATGTGGTATGAAAATGCGAAAATCTGGCCTAAATTTTCACTTTCGATTTTATAATTGAAACAAAGGAGGGGGGGGGGGGTTCAGAACATGAAATCCCACTCGAAAGGAACGTGATAGATTCCCAATGAGTTGTTGATAATTTGCATGGGTAAACATTAACCTTCAGATCCTATCGAAGTTTATGGGGTCGCCTAGGATTAAGGCGTAGTTCGGGGCCTACGTGCATTAAATATCGAAAAAAGGGCATTTTTCAAAAATTCCCGAGATTCCCCCTGGTTATTCTAAATAATGTTTTATGTACGTTGTACATGTTTTCTTCTAAAAATTCTGAAATGAAGGAGTCATGACAATGTTTCCCTTACATTTAAACAAGTTTCAACAAATTAAAATTCCACTTTAAAATAAAACAGAAATATGTCCATTATCTGCTTCACGTTTCCTCCACAAAAAAAACCTGTCCTCTGCAACATAAGGTGAAATATGAAAGTATAACTCGTATTTCAGCAAAGAAAGTAATCGGACAAAAACTGAGAAATGAATTTCAAATAATAAAGTGACGTGTAAAAAAAGCCGTATATCATATATTTTCAATACATTATAAAGTTTTACACCAATCAAAGACTGGTCTTTCCTGGGACGCATTCTCACTGAATATGAAGCCCCAAATATGGGATTCAGGGTATAAGCAAGCCCCTTAATTGATATTCCTATTATAACTATATTATACAAAAATTCCTGTTTTTCACCCGGTGAGCTTTGCCTGTTACTGGTCGTATAAACCCAATTCCTTTTGCAGGTCGACTGGAATATTCCGGTACCTCGCCCTCACCGAATATGAAGCCACAAATATGGGATACAAAGTGTTAGCCAGCCTCGTGATTGATATTCCATTAAAAATCGTATAAAAATACGAAGTTCGCTATTTACATAAGACAAGCTATGGCTGTAATGGGTCGTGTAAAACCAGTTTTTAAAGGTCGATTGAACGTTCCCGGGGCCTAATTTTTACCGAATACGAAGCCTCAGATATGGGATACAGGGTGTTAGTCATCCCATTGAATGACATTTCCATTAAGACCGTATTATACGAAATTTGCCATTTCACCAGGCTAGCTATGCCTGTTACTAAACGTGTATACTCAATTTCTTTTGAAGGTCGAGACTCTCCCGGGGCCCCACCCTCACCGAAAATGAAGACCCAAAAATGGGATACGGGGTGTTAGCCAGCCTCTTGAATGATATTCCTATTGCAACCGTAAATGATGTATTCTTTACCTTTTCGCCAGGCTACATGTAGCTGTATACATGTAATTATTACAGCTTTTGGGTCTTTTCTGGAAGTGACAATTTTTGCTATATCACTGTTTGTTTCAGTGAAAAAAAAGTAAGTTAATGTTGATTTTAGGTTTACGTTTATTTGCATACTTACGGAAATTTTAAATAATGAATCGACCACAGAATAATATTCGCTATTCGAATAGCGATTAGTAAAAAGCGAATAGTACTCCATCATTTGAATGCCCTTTTTATGACAGTACGTCAAAACATGGTAATTTTAATGCATTGTAAAACAGTTTATATCGCTAAAATTTTGTGTCCGTCTCTGTGGCTCAATTGGTCAAACTTTGATCTACTGTGCAAAAGGTCCCGAGTTCAAATACAGTAGAGAATTTTATTTTCATGAAGAGCTGTAAAATTAAATTTTTTTCCCAAAAATGATTTTATCCTGTCGTTTTCAAGTCGAACATATCCATATTTTTAAGTAATTCAGAAAGAGTAAACAGAACCTTTCCCAGATGTGTGGAGGACCCTTGAATTTTAATGACAGAAGGTTCAGGTTTTTTTAAATTATTAATTAATCGTTTAGTAACAACTGTTCAAATATTCAAAAGCCTTAAACTTTGTTAAAAGACATAAGCGGTAAACTTTAGCAAAAATATGATTGTAGTTTTTATTCAGGGTCTACAAAGTTTAGAGCTCATAGTGTGAATAGTTATCTGTCGACTTATCATTTATTTTACACAATCATGTAATTCTACTTTTATTCTTTTATGTCAGGCCCACAAAGCGTGCAATGTTTGCAAAACATTTATGTGATATCTTTTACACAAGTGTTTAAAATCCATTTTAGGCATCCAGCTCTAATTTACCAATAATTGATAAATATTTTTAGACAAAATCGAACGTTTTGTAAATGTCGTCATTGTCAATAAATTTCCAAAGGGGGTACACATTTCCGAGAGGTGATAACAAAATAACAAGCATGTAAACATATACTTTTCTTATGTGTATATATATATATATATATATATATATATATATATATATATATATATATATATATATATATATATATATATATATATACGCATACCTTTTATTTAAAACTAGGCTTTCTAGGCGCAATTTGTGCCGATTATAGGATTACCTTATATAAGCAAACACTGTTTGATACCCTTTGACAGCTGTACAAACTAAGTTTCTTGAATCTGTAGATTTTGATTCAATTTATACATTGCAAGATACTTTGAAGATTTTAAATTGTAGTAATAATTTTTAAGCCAGGCTTTGTGCAAACATTGTGTCTTTTTGTCCATTTTTTTTAAGAAAAAAAAAAAGTAACCCTGACATTTAAAAAATCATCTTTGGAAAAAGACCTACAACAAAAGATCTTGATCACCACTGCTTTTGTAACACGAGACCAATTTTTCTGTATTTTGATCACAGTGATTTTTAACACACAGACAACGTATTTAAGAAACAGCAACGTCTTAAGAATTTTGACTTTTAAAAAAATTGAATTATAATGCCAGAAGTTTAAATGTACATCCAAGCGATACAGGATTAATTGTACTTTACATTATATGCGTAGTCATAATGATACAGCTGGTATTTCTTTCAAGTAACAACTTTAATTGTAAAATATACTGCACTTTATTGACAATGATGACAATTGAATCTGCTCATTTTCTACATGTATATTCATTTATACAAAAGATATACTACAATAAAAAAACAATTTATCAAACAAAATTAGTGCCGAGAATTGTACCTCATCAACATTGTTGTCGATACTATATGACATCTATATGGGTATATCTCTCTAACTATTTTTAGAATTGGTAGGACAACACAGTAGTGCCTTTAAGTAAAAAAATAAAGTAAAGGAAGTAAAATCCTATACTATATAGTGTATATACACACATGTATATTGTGACACGTAATATCAGAATGCATGATACAATATGATTTGCAATTTCAAAAAATGGGTGTCAAATTTCAAGAATATTTAAAGGAAAGAATTTGATTTTTTTATGTCGCTCTTTTAAAAATGCCAATTCCCTACACTACTTGTTTTTAAATTTTCAGAGGGTTTTTTGCCAAAAAACAATTATGACTTCACAACACAAAATTATAACACGAGGGAGATAATCTGATGAGCTTTCATCTAAGGGGTCCCTCGTTGCTGAACGAAAATTAGAGCCGGAGCTAGGAATCCTAATGTTAACATTATTGCCTTCGGAAAATGCATTTGTGGCATTTACCAACATAATTAGATATATGTTACATTAAAAGTTTAAAATTTATCAATTTAAACTTAACTATAACAGTGCCGAAATTGGGCGTTAACCTTTTTTAAAATGAGTTACCTGATTGGTCAATTTCAAGTCCGTAGAGTGACCGCGTTGGTAAGTGATTTTTACGAAATCACTTTCCAATTGCGGCTCATCGAAATAAACATCTTTTCATTAATTTCTACGGATTTTGATTTTGATTCCTCAGGTAAGCTCAAAATTATTTATAAGTACTTTTTAATAATATTTATTATTTAGGAAATCTTATTTTAAGACTATTTTGAAAAGTTTTTATTATTTACTTGTAAAGGAATTTGATTAATAAATCATGACAATTCTTAAATTATCAAACCTAACTATAAAGATTCTGTTCAACTTATATTAATTTTGTTATTGAACTAAATAACGTAAGTAATTCGTTATCCTTAATATATTAATTAGTTTCACGAATTTTTCATATTTCAACTTTAAATTTTACCGCGCTAAATTAAAAGAACTCTTCTGTGCTAAGAGATAAACAAGTTAACGTATACTAAACGAAAATAGAAATTTTATCCGCTAAATTCTAAAACATGTCAAAATCTTAAGTACTTATTTTATTCTTTCGATAATTCATTTTCGATCCATCATGTTATTATAAAGGAAACATTTTATAGGTAAGCCGTGTGCTTGATCTTGTTTTGATTTTTTTATATGTCTATATATTGTTTATCTGTTTATTGTGTTTCGGAACTTTTGTTATCTCTTCGATTTTATAACATGCTTTTATTATTTGTGTATTTCATTCATTTTCATTATATCACTTTCCAATTGCGGCTCATCGAAATAAACATCTTTTCATTAATTTCTACGGATTTTGATTTTGATTCCTCAGGTATTGTGAACGTGAGTTCCTCACATAGCCACAAATCTGCTGAGCTATTCCCGAAACATCACGACGGTGAAAACCAGAGTGAGATATATATTCCATCTTTATATTTTATAATAGCGATATTAACTGTGGTTTTTCACAACTAAACGAAATACCATTGAAACAAAACAAACCTACTCAAAATGTTTTGCATTAGAATAGCTTAAAAAAAATTAAAATCTTTTATATACAGGATCTTTTCAGCTTCACTGTTCAGAAATTTTGTAAATGATTCCACAAAGCTTGTTTTATTATAGCTGTTTCTTAGATTGATCGATGTAATCCATGAGCTTTTTTTTAAAATATATTTAAATACATTCAATTACTTGTAATCATAGGCAGACTCAGTTACAAATTACTTACAATTACTTTGAAAAATGAAATGTTTTACATATATTGCAATTACTTTTTTCAATTTAATCATCCCTAATTTGTAAGTATATTTGTTTTTCATCAATTAAAATATCGAAACATCGATGGATCCAGAAATGGTCTAACACCCTGCAATTCATTTAGAAAAGCAAAAAAAAACTCCTACAATATTTTTTAAAAAATTATTTAAAGTATTCGTTTAACAAAAGGTGGTGTAACATGTAAATATTCAATTTGAAAAAAAAACATATTCAAGAATAAACATTATGATGTCAAAGCACACCATATTCTTATTTGTACTTGTAGATGAAAAAAGGTTGATTCATCATAAATCAATTAGGTAATTTATAATTAATGAAATTGCATCTACAGGGTAGAATCAAAAACAATTTGACCCAAGTAACGTATTTGAATAATTGTTACATTGATTTTATTGTATATAATTAATAGTACGGTTACAATTTTCCCCTTAAGTGTCTGCTTAAGGGGAGGCGTGTAAATTGATAAATTGATAAACTCAATTGTACAATAACTTTTGATGTTATATAATCAAATATGTCCAAATACCGTTGAAAAGAAATTGGAGACAGATGTCAACTCTTAGCTATCTATTCTTTGCAAGCGCGGATAATATGTTGTATTGTTAATTTCGGTTTATTAGTCCGCTTTTTTCCACGTAGAGAGTCAATCCTGCGACTGATAACATCAATATGGTAAGCAAACTGTATTGCATCGTATTGAATAAAAAGGCAAAGAAATCCTTCTTCTGTCAACAAATTTTTATTGAACAAAAAATGTCGAAAACGCATGCAAATATAGACTTAGTGAAAGCCACCCCCTAATGCAATCTTGTAGCCAATCAGATTATGTAATATGCATAGGGTTGAAAAAAATAGGTGTATGCTTCTTTTTTAGAACGGAAACATACATCAGGCAAATTGATATAAAAATACTCCTGGTTTGTTTACTTTAGTTCATGTTTGTAAAACACTTTTTAACTTCACATGATCGGGATACAACCAGCATTATTTATCAATGCACAAAAATGAATATGTCAAAAAATGTAGTAATTCCAGTTATTCTTTTTGTTTTCATCATATGCATCTGTGATCCTAAAGTTTTAGCAAATGAAGAGGTCTACAAGTTCGGGGAGAAATTACCAATGACACCTTTTGTGGTATTAGACAAACTCGGTTTGCAGATGTGTTTCTTGGAATGTGAGGCCTACAGCGCTTGTTTGTCTATCAACTACAATCGCAAGGACTTTGTTTGTGAGCTGAACAGTGGAAGGAAATACATCTTTTTTTCTTATTCTTATTTTTTGATTAACGACAGCGACTATGTCTTTAGAGAAGTACATCACCCGGTAAGTTTCTTTTACTCAGTATGTTTTCAGCGGCTGAAAATCAAATATGATTATTGAAAACATAGGTTAAGGAAGCATATGCATAATTTAGCGTCTTATTTCGACACTTACATACTAAATTGTAAGATTAATTACCATTTACAATGAGACCAAAGACTTTGTATTTTCCTTGTAAAAAGATGTCAATAAAAAGAGTCGGGTAGTTCTTTACTACCCCTTCGGTGTATCATCACGTGATACGCTTTGATATCCTACATGTATTCAGGATTATAAAATGAGGTAGAACAACTCTAAGACGAGATTTCCACTTAAAAATATACATTTCAGTTCTATAAAAACTACTGCTAGAATCCTATATTTACTTATAGATGCAATAGTTATATATCCAGTACCAACAAAATCTTTCCAAACTTTGTACAGTAAACGTTTGCACGAAAAACGGTATGATGCACTAAAGCAACAGGGCACATAGTTGTAGCAAAACTTTTAAATTTGAGCATTGATCAAACGATTGATAAGTATTTTATGTGAAGTTCAAAATATACGGGGTGTTGTTCTAGTTGATATTTTATATGATAAAACAAAAACAACAGAGGAAAGCCTGGCGGAGGAATATTGGTATAATAACATACCTTTTAGCGAATATTTTGATATCTACAGGATGAATCACTGCAATTCAGTCCGCTGAATGTTAACTGAAAGGTCTGGAAAGGTGACTGAATGACACAGCTATGCCATTTAGTCACCTTTCAGTTACCGTTCAGTCACCGTTCAGTCACATTTCAGTTAACTGAATGGCAGAGGTTCATCCTGTGATCTATTTAATCATCCTCTTGTTTTGTGTGAAACAAAACAAGTCGAAATACTATATAAGAGTTCTTATATTTCTTGTATTCTAAATGCTGTTCATTTTACATAACATTTCACTTTCAGTCGTGACGTCATCAATTTGTAAATCTACCTATTACAATCAAATCTATAGAAAACATTTTTTTAATTTTTTCTCATTTTTGTCAAGGTTTCTTTGCATTTACATTTGTAAATGTATATGTACTTTATAACTAAGATTATTTTTTTATTTCGCGGAATAATACGTGTAAATTAAATATCATTTTTCTTTATTAGGTCTAAAAATTCTCAAATGTTTAAAACATAAAATTGATTTATTTCTTCCCCTATAATTACCCTACAGTTTTTGTATATTATCAGATACAATGTTTTACAGGTTATTGTAATAAATACAGATATTATGAAACGCCTTCTAGTTACTTAAGATGTTAAGAATACCTAAACATTAAAGTTAATGATGATTATGACCTGTGTTAAAGTGACCAAACATACCAAGTCTCAAAAACTTACAGACCAATAGTACATTTTTTTTAAATCACGTTGTGACTATAGATCTATTTCAACGCATAGATTAAAACTTTTCCCTTTTTTTAAATTTTGATGATAGGTGAACAAAACTTGCGGAGATGTGACGTGTAATCCTTACTCAAAATGTGTTCGAACAACAGTTGGTAATTCGGTCTGCATTCCCGTCGGTAAGATTAAGATTATTTTAAAGAATAATAATTATTTTATAAATTTATTATTTCTTTACTTTTTGGGGGGAAAACAAGAAAAAAGAAAATAAATCTTCAATGAATTTATTGAATTGTACAAATCCCGATTTGATGCATATCAATTGTTCTTTTGCTATATGAAATTTTACATAAAGAATATTTGGGTGCCATGAAGAAAGGATAATTTTTCCCGATTTTTTATGTTTAAATTGTTTTTGTCGCTGATCATCTCTAGTGCTTGATAAATTCAATGTGTGGGCGTACCTGCCTGCGTTGGTTTTATGTAAAATTCCCTGTTTTTAATTTCAGTAACTTTGCAAGTAAGACTGGTAAACGGGAGTCTAGATGAAGAGGGACGTGTAGAAGGACGCTTAGAAGTATTGCTTAACAACGTCTGGGGAACCGTCTGTGACGACATCTGGAATACAAACAATGCTCAAGTTGTCTGTAGAATGCTGGGATACGATGGGTATAACATTGACTGCTATTATATCTTCATGTATGAATATGACATTCTAAATGATATTATATGGCACGATATTGTTATCTGTTTGAGGAAGTACTTTTTAGTATTGTTATATTTTATTCAGTCAAAGAATATAAAGTCGCTGAGCTGCCAAAAACTACCAAAAAGTTCCGTCATCATAGGGTGACTGTATTAATCTAATTAATGTATTAAAAAAAATTACAAAAAAAATTACATTACTTCTTTTAAAACAGCGTTAACAAAACAAAAATTCACAGCGTAATATTTAAGTTTCTGCTAATACAAAATGTGAATCTGAACACCTGCGCTAGGCCGCTTAGGATCAAAGTAAGAGTATATGTAATGATGAGATCGACATAATGAGATGCATATGGAATGAATATGATAAGATGTATATGGAATGAATATAATAAGATGCATACGAAATGAATATAATAAGATGCATATGGAATGAATATTTATAATAAGATGCATATAGAATGAATATGATAAGATGCATATAGAATGAATATGATAAGATGCATATGGAATGAATATGATAAGATGTATATGGAATGAATGTAATAAGATGCATGTGAGGCTATATATAACTTGTAGTTTAAATTACTAAGCTTTGCATGTTTCTGTCAATTTAACCACTGTAAACAAACTTTTGTTTTCGTCAACGACAATATTTTGCGATTTCCTTGTGATACATCAAAACTAGTAAGCGGGCAAATTTCCGTCACCGGTGCTGTAAAATTAACTTTTTGAGTGCACTTCATAAAAAACAGACCAATCTTATTTTCCTCGTTATGGTCTCGTGGAACTTAAAAATGCATGGAATTAACAAAACTAGTTATATGTCTGTATAGTTCGGAAATGGAAATGCTTTTAAAATATGCGAAATCATTTAGGGAATACTTTTAAATCAAATTTAAATTTTAATCGCACTGCGAAATATAATATCTTATTTTTATAAGCTAATACACTGAATTTAAATAATCGTCCTTTAATAATTTCAATTAGTTTCTGGGTTCGACTTCTGATCATTTTTTTTAATTAACGTTTGAAATTTGGGCAACTAAATTCAGGTCTATGAAATATAAAACAATTTTAAATAAAAGACTGTATAGTACATTTTCTAATGAAACAAAATACCCCCTGTTATGCTACTTCATTGCTTATATCGTTATAGTATAAAACTTTAATAATAGCATTTACCATTCAAACATTACTTGATCTTGTTTACCATAGAATATCACAAAGAAGGATAACTCCATCTATCATCTTATTAAAAGAATTTTTAAAAAATAAACTGAGGAGTTTTTTGTATTTTAGTGTGCTTATTACTTTAATAAGACGTTCAAAAGACAAACAACTCGCGGTTAGGTTCAACCTCATTTTATTCTAAATAAGAACGAATGAGCGGCGATGAGTATTTGCAAAAACGTTGATATCGAGAACCTGGTTTAAAATAAATAGTTATGATTTTAGTTATACATGTATATATATAACATGAGTGTGACCGGTCAGCAGAGGATGATCACTCCTCCTAGCAACCTGATCCTACCTCTATTTTTTTTAGAGGTCTGTGTTGCCCTGCTATGAATTTCTATTTCATTATACGGATTTTTGAGATGGTTGACAGTTTGTTATTGTCATTTTTTTCATGTACAAGATTTAGTGATCATTATGTTTATGCATTATTAATGTATTGTTAAATCAGAATTAAGTAAAAAGGTAAAATCAGATCTTAATTAGCTTTATTTATTAATATATTACAAATTTATAGTATGTTTGTTAAATAAAGCAAAATTAAAAATCTTTTTCTAATAGATCAGCAGAAGCTACAACCAATGCTTATTTCGGTAAAGGAGTCGGGCAAATATGGATGGATGATGTCAGCTGTAATGGGAATGAACAATCTCTTAAGGAGTGTCCATTCCGTGGATTTGGTATTCATAACTGTGGACATTCTGAAGACGCCGGTGTGATATGTCAATTATAATACTTATCAACTTACAGTCCACATAATGACTTCGATTTTTGGATCTTGTTGAATGAATTGTAGTTCCTTTTTTTCTCTGATATATTTTCTGTAAACATCCAATAGATATAATAGTTTTCATGATTAGCAAACGTTTGGTTTGTGATAGTTTTAAAAAAGTGGTAAATGATAACAATTGTTATAAGATACACACTTAAGATTGAATGTGAAATGTGTTTTAATAAATCTTCTAAAAGTGTCAACAGTATGTTGATCTTTAATGTCAATAATACTTTAGGGGAACAAAAATCCCAATTCCACTGCATCATTGTTGGCGTCAGGACATTGTAAATAAAACTTTACGAACAAAGCATTCAATGGAAAGCCGTATGGTACCCCGAATTATTTTTATAATTTACTACATTTTATGGTAAAAAAAAATGTCCTACCCCCCAAAAACTTTTCCATTTCCTTCTCTTTTTTATTTTCACGACACAATAATTATAATTGTATCTGCACAAAATTGTAAAAGTCTGGTCAAAATATATTATGTAATAAAATATAATAATAATAAGTGGGTACCATGCGGTTTTCCAGACGATTCAACCTTATCATCTTTAAATCGTTTTTAGATGTAAATCATTTACTACACAATCAAGTAAATTGACGTACAACAAATATAGTTTTGACGCAAATGTTCAAGGGCACAAAAACTAGTAGGGCAGCATCGCTTTCCTAATGATTTACATTTTTTGATTTGTCGAAATGTGTTTATATGATAGTTTTTAAAGGCAAACGAATGCGTTAACGTCATATTAAAGGTCGATGTTTGTATACACACTGGTGCAATAAATAGTACAGATTGTCGTTAACAATTATGTTACAAAACACACACATACGACTTATCGTGCATCGTACAATGTATTCATTATTCACTACTATCTACAAATGAATTTTCGATTGTGTTTCGGATTGAAACTCTTTATCGTTAAGTGTGAAAAGGCTAATGTACATACCATGTTCATATGCATTATTATACATGCACACATAAGCAAGTACATTCTTACTACATTAGAAAATGACGATAAATAACCTGAAATATAGACTTTTTAATCCCCATTAAAATAATAAAAATATTTTGCTATCAAGACTATTTTCTTATATTAATCACGATTTATTATTTAACATTTTACCCCCATGTCTGATGAATATATTTAATCTTGAGTTAGATAACTTCTTCAGCAGGGTTTTTTTTTTCACCTAACGTTGTTTACTTCCTGGAAATTGAAACTGTTAGAATTCGCTTGGATCATTCAGTGTAGAAAAATCAAAGAACTATTTCTTATTGTTTGTTTTTTTTTTCAAGTCTAGCTTTATCTTAAATGGACGAATCTTAGTATAACCTGGGGCTCGTAACATAAAGCATGCTAAGATTTTGACTTAAGTAGGTTTATAAGTAGGACTTAGGCGGATCTTAGGACCTACATAAGTCCTGCTTAAGTATGTCTTAAACCGTAACATAAAGCAAACTTAGCGATGGCTTAGCTAAGTCATCCTTATGTTAAAAAGTAAAACCAATATTTTCATATTTTTTGTCGAATTTGAATGCATTGGTAATAAAATTAGGTTAATAGCTTGTTTAATCTTGATATCTTTGATATTTGATATTAGATGGGGTAAATGTTAATGTGCAGACACAATTCAAGCTAGCATGAATAAACATACATTTGTACCTAATTATTTTTAAAAGCCCTAACCGATGGATCTTAGGCAATGCATTCAGTCTATTGTTGTTACTTCTTTGTATTGACGAATATTCACTAGTCGTTTTCGAAGGCTGCATGTGGCGTAATATGGCCATGCCGTTATAACTTGATAGAACAATATGCTCAGTAGTGAATTTCTTTAAATGTTTTGTTATTCATCTTACCTCACCAATACGGCAATTCACATACTCTGAGTATACTTTCATCGTTAAGGCAATCGTATACTATAAAATTGCAAAGGTTTTGTCCTTTTTTAAATTTCTCATCTTTTGCGAGTTTACATATATAGTTACTTCTTAACTGACCATTACGTGTTGACAACCTATTTAGCAGCCGGGCCAGTTGCAAACTATATGAAAAATGTTAAAGCTCATTACGACCGTTAAAATTCATATCAATTAAATCAAAACATTTATATTGGTGAACATTAAGATATTGATTTTGTGTACATATGCGATAAATAAACTGTATTTAAACGCTGAATTGAAATAATAAACAATGGAACTTCTAAAAGTATGAAAACAATACTTAAGACATACTTAAGTCACCTCTACCGGCCGCCTAAGTTTTGGGTAAATTGTCCTAGATAAGCACTCTTCTAGTTACGGATTTAAGTCTAAGAATTTACATAAGTCCTACTTAAGCAATGTCTTAGACTTAAGTACCCTTTATGTTACGAGCCCCTGGTTTGCACGTCACAAGACACGTCACAATGCACCAACGTAAAAAAAAGTACTAATCCGCTTGACGTTGTGTTTGAATTTTGAACAGATTAATATCATTTTTAAAGGCCGGTTCTGGGGTATAAATAGCAGCCAATCGGGGAAATGGAGGAAATTTCAATTTTCTTGCCACTCTTCACTTCAGGGGATATTTTTTCAAATTTATACAAATATCACCAATTACCACTTTAAGATAGTTGTTGTGTAGATAAAGTTATGTGTTCTGCATTTGAAAATACATATAATTTACTTCAAATGTATGTAAAAAGTGAGAATTATTTAATTAAAATTCTGAAGTGACACTGATTTTCAAATTTGGCCATTTTGATTGACAGCAGAGGTTTGTTTACATTACACGGGAAGTTCTAATCTCCACAGACGCATTCAATATGGTTGCTAATAAGATTATGTCTTAATCATCCTACCTCAGCAAAGAGAGAAAGAATTAAGTCCAATAAATCCATTTATTTGATAAATAAAGAACACATACACTGCATGTAAGCGTGAATGTGCATCCTGCTGAGTCCAGCTGTTATCTCCTGACCACTGCTCTTAGCACAGTTTACACGAACCTTTCAGTGACCAGATAAGAGTCCAGTGCAGATGTAATTTTCACAAAAACAAATTCCAATAATAAGAAATTTTGAGCAACATTTTCTGATTTAAATAAAAATAATGTGTATAATTATATTGTTTTTCATTTAAAAAAACACAGTCACTGCCAACGATGTCCCATGTATGGGATATTTTAGGGGTTGGGAAACCAAACTCGCACCAAGTTGACAACACATTCTGGTAGAATGTCCCTACGATGGCTTGCAACATTGGTAAACCGAGGGTCTAATTGAAGAACATTTAGTTTTCTCTCTATATATCTTTCACCAAGAAAAACTCCTCTATGGAAAAGCATTGTCCAGAAAAACTTTCACTTTTCCTTTCGGAATGAGGTATTTCTTCTGTCAGGTAATGCTGGTTCAGAAGGCCACCACATTTGTCTGTTTCCCCCCGTCTGTTATGCAGGGTTTGCAAAAACAATATTCACTTTCATCACAGTTTTGACTTTGTGGGATACAGAATGTCCTCTCAAAGTCGTCAGCACTGATGTCCTCATTCCCAGTTGTATTTTCTTCACATATCATTTCTTCTAACTCCCATTCATTAAAAT
The DNA here is from genome assembly GCF_963853765.1 of Magallana gigas. Classification (NCBI taxonomy): domain Eukaryota; kingdom Metazoa; phylum Mollusca; class Bivalvia; order Ostreida; family Ostreidae; genus Magallana; species Magallana gigas. The sequence goes on from NC_088861.1 coordinate 29,979,883, forward strand.
TGATGAATTGAATTACTGATTCCCTTTGATCAGAGTTCACCCTCAAAGTAATTATACTTGTGTCCTCATTTTCCTCCATTTTGTTACAAGAATGATGGCCAGAATTCGAGGGAAAGTTTTAGGGCATGGGGTACCAAAGGAGATTTCTCTACCATGGCATCATGTATGTGGCCATTTTTAACCGGGTTTTCCAACGGAAAAATCCGGTTATTAAAATGGTGAAAATGGCGGGCGGGCGGGCGGCTGCCAAAAGGGTACCCTCATTGTACGGATAACTCCTCCTACAGTTTTTAAGATAGGAAGTTGTTCTTTTGCAGATCAATTGTACATATATCAGAGGTGTGCATATTGCTAGGATTTTGATTTCTGATAATTAATCGAAAAAATACCAGCTTTTGAACTTAGTCATTTTTTGGCAAAATATTGCATATAGGGTACCCTCATTGTACGGATAACTCCTCCTACAGTTCTCAAGATAGAAAGTTGTTCTTTTGCAGATCAATTGTACATATATCAGAGGTGTGCATATTGCTAGGATTTTGATTTTCAATAATTTATCGAAAAAATACTAGCTTTTGAACTTAGTCATTTTTTGGCAAAATGTTGCATATACATGTAAGGTACTCCATTTCACTGGATAAGGGTTGACATGGCTTATGGATACAGTTTACATAAAAGAAAACCCGGTTTGCTGTCACATTGACAGCTTTTCACTTGTTATAAGCATTAAATTCTTATTTTCTATCCATCAAAGTTGTTATTAAATATTTACATGGAAATCTATTACAACATAATAACTATCACCATATTTTCCCCGCATCCACAAATATTTTGATCCCCGCTGAGGGCCAACCCAGGGAGATGGGCTGATAAATAGATTTATTGACATTTGGCGGGATGTAGGGAGTGCCTCCCCACTGTGAAAATATTTCAACTTCACATGATTCATTGTAACCGGTCCATTTCATTTTATTTCTACAAAAGGGTAAATTGAGATTTTTGATGATTGTTTTATTCAAAATATATATATAAACCCTAAGGTCTATACACTTAGCTCTGTAATAATGAAATCATTTGATCATAAAGAGTAAACTTTGAATCATATTTGACTCATATACCTATGGAAATAAAAATATGTATCCTGTTACACAACATGAAAAAATTATCCAGTATGTATTATGAAACATAAAAGTGCAAGCAATATTACATTTCACAACATAGCAAGTAACCATTGTAAAGATATTAGAAGACTTCAAGAAAATGTCAGAAGCTAAGAGAAAACGGCCAGGTAATTTCAAGTTTGAGATGCCGATTACCGAGGGAAAAAAGCAGGAAATTATGCAAAATCTTCAAAATGTGGGGGAAGTTTTGGTCAGCAAGTTAGGGAGACCAGTTAATAACACGGACATCATGGAATCATTGCTGGATACCTGGAGACAATCTCTAAAAACGAATGATGATGATTTTAAATCACCTGCAACTTACACTAATGTAAATAAGAGTCAAGTGAAGCAGGATTTTTTTGTGACATCATTGCAAGCTGTAAGAAAACTGATCGATGGTTCAGCATCCCACGGGAAGTACTGTAAAGGGACTCTTGAAGTTAAAAAAGTCACAAAGAGAAGTCATGTGAGTTCATTGAAATTAGTTTGTACCCGGGGCAATAGAGGAAAACACTCCTACATTTGGGCATCATCTCCATACCTACCAAATGGGAAGTATTTTGTTAATAAAACCATGCATTTCTATGCAGTGGAATGTTACCTTCTCATTATTCAAGATTCTGTAATGCAGCAGGACTTGGTGTTCTCTCCGTTGAAAAAAGGGATGCATTTTTAAAAATGTATAAACCAATTGTACAAGAAGAATATGAAGATTCGTGCAACACTGCCATTCTTGAAGAAGTTGGATTATATGAAAACTTGGATGGAATAGACATAATTACTGATGCACGGCATGGATGGCGAAAAAATGCTCAAGACACCAGTGTCGTTGCAATTGGGGAGCGATCACACAAAGTTCTTAATTGTGCTCATGTAACAAAGGCAGAGGATCCTGTTTCTCAAAGGCATGAGACAATTGGAACACGAAAAATTTATGAAGATTTTGAAAACAGGGACATTTCTGTGAATGTGCATACCCACGACAGGAACATGGCCATTAATAAATATGTAAGAGAACAGGAACATGGCTTTATATGTAATCAAAATGATCTATGGCATGGCATCAAAAGTATCAAAAAGGCCTTGACTAATATTTCAAGTGGACCAAGATACATGGAAGGAAAAACCTGGTCCGAAGAACTTGTCGATAAAGTGGAATCTATTGCAACACATTTTTACTGGGCAACCAAGCATTGTGAGGGCAATTCTACTACTTTGAGAACTTTGTTGGACAACATAGTTGACCATTACCAAAATGACCACAAGCGATGCAACCCCAGCTCAAGATGCAAACAAGATCCAAATTATGAACCATCAAAAGTTGTACTTGAAAATCCTGTGGCAATTAAATTACTCAAAAGTGTTATTGTAAATTCCACAATTTATGAATATTCAGATCATTTCAATTTAGGGAGAGATACATACTTTGTGGAAAGTTTTTATAACACTTTGAATGTCTATCAAGACAAAAGAATAGCATTTGGAAGTGAACAGTATAAAGTGCTTGCTTTCCTTGGAACTCTGCATTTGAATGAAAATGTGAATAGAGAACATACTTCAGTATCATTCAAGGCTGATCCGAAAGTCCCTAGACGCTTAAAGGGCAAAAAAACTATAAAAAGAAAACATTTAATTTTAGAAATAATATATGGATGCGCTATATAAAACAAGTATACTCAAAGCGGGAAAAATAAATAGTGAAACCATGTGCTGCTGTCTTTTATTTTAACACGTGTCTGTGCTATGCAGGTATCTATTTATAGCTTCACTCTGTAGTCTTTTCAGTTGGGGGTGTGGCCTTCTCCCTAATATGCTTAATTGCCGTTCGTGTGGATATTCAACTAGGTCAGATCCGGCCTTTAAAAGTAAAACGCACTTAATTTGTACATTAAATAACAGAAAATTAAATTATAAGGAGTGAACTCAATATCTACCCAAGTTATACTCGTATAACCGCGGTTGGAGCAATTTACGCTATTTTATAATCCGCTTCGCGGATTATAAAATGTAAACTGCCCAAACCCAGGATATACTAGTATAACTTGGGTAGACATTGAGTTAATTTCTTAACTCTACTGAAACTTAGGACATGAATCGAATAAACAAAAGCATTGCTAAAGCAGTTTTACGTCACCCTAGTCTCTCAGGTGACGTATTGCAATAGGTCTTTGTCCGTCGTCATGCGTCGTCCATCGTGCGTTAACAATTTTACATTTTTAACTTCTTCTTGAAAACAGGACAATTGTTACAACTTTTGGTGTTAAGCATCTTTAGGTTGAAGGAAATATAAATTGTTTATTTTTTTACCTTACATTCCCGAGGCCTCATAAGCGGGACCAAATATGCAAAAAGACCAAAGAACTATATATGATAAGAGTTAAATTTGGTCCTCATAATTCGCCATTTTGTAAAGTGTTTCGCTTACAATAAAATGTTATGTTATCATTTAGAAGAGTTGATATAAAATATATTTTTCACATATTTTATTTGCACTCACTTCCATTATAAGACGTCAGAAGTGACGCTATTTTTATAATTCAATCAAAATAAGTCAAAAATTGACATTTTTCTCATCTTTTTACGAATGGGAAATATAGAGCGCATGCTTGAACAAGGACAAATTTTTTGTCACTTATTAGACTTGGCTAGATTCATCTCTGATTAAAATATTTTGTTGGTTCAAGCAAGCGCTCTATGTTCCTGAAAGAAAAACTGCTTGAAAACAAGCTTTTTAAAGCTAAAAATGCAAAAATGGCGGGAAAAGGGTTGTCTTTACAATGCCATATTTCTAAATTGTGGGTAAATGAAACAAAATGAACATTAAGTTAAAACATCACATATATATCTGTACAAAGAAAACAAAGAATTACAGTAAAATAATGATATTCATTTTAGGGGGCCATTTTAGGCCCATATCATATATAGTCCTTTTCAAAAATCTTCTCTATTCCCACATATGTGGGGTAATGATGTCCACAAGGCCCACTACCTATATTGTGAAATAGATGGCCCCTGGGCCAGGGTTCCGACTTTTGGCGAGGCCAGTGTGACTTTATAGTAAAAATGTATTTAATCTTAGAATATCTTCTTTTTTATACCCATATATGTTTCAGAAAAACTAAACGCATTAATCTGATGTCCACAGACCTCTACCTAATTTGTAAAATTCATGGTCTCTGGGACAGTTCAGGCCCTAGAGCGGGGGCAAAATTCTCATATAGTGAAAATGTATTTAATCCTAACAAAAAGTCTTATAATTTACTCTTATTATACATTTGAGAAAAAATAAATTCATGGCTATGATGTCTATGCGGGCCCTCTACTTAGATTTCGTAATTCATACTGATTCAGGCCCTAGGGCGGGGCCAATATGTCCACATAATAGAAATGTATTGATTTGACAACATTTTTTATCTTTTCTATCACAGTAGTGGGAGAGAAATCCACTGCCTAGACCATGGGGCAAAAATTGAGACTTTTTATTCGTGGGGGGGGGGGGGGGGGTTAAATATGGCCATAAAGTAAACATGTATTTTTACCTAGGGTAAATGTTTTGAGTCATCTATTAACAATTTTACCTACATCTTGAAACTATATGGTAAATTGTCATCCGGCAATATTAAATTAAATATGTGTTCTATTTTTAAAAATCAACTTTAATGTACTTGTAGAAATAAGCTGTATGCATTGTGAGCATTATAATGAACTGTGAATATTATCAAAGATTGACTAGTAAAGACGTTCAGGTCTCTTACCAAAAGTTTACAATTGTTGGCCCCGGCTAGAGCTAAGGTATAGATAATTCAAAATTCCCCTGACTCTTGAGCTCAACCCAGCACCTTTCCTTTTCATGAATAAATGGGTTTTTTTTCCAAGTCAAATAATAAAATTAGGATAACATTCAGACGAGTCTCGGATTATTTTTCAGATCAATACAATATTTAACTGTCAGTCACACGTCAAAATTCTAGAATTGTATTGCTTTTCCTTCCTCCAAAAAAACGATGTACATGTAGTATAAAAAAGCTAGGACTTTGATTAAAAGTACCCATATAGGTAAAGGAGTCATAACTGATCGTTTGGGGTTTTTTTTTAAGCTGTGGATTTTCGCTGGTATTTTTTCTGTAAATAATTAAATTCGCTTTTTTATTCCTTTAATCAAATTCCACCAGACATTTCTTCTTTTCAAAAAAGTCATTATGTTCTTTAAAATCTCAAAATGTATCAAAAATTCACATTAAAGGTTTAGATACTAACTTGAAAATGAAATTGAATAAAATGTAAAATGATGGATTTTTTTAAAAAATTTATTCATATTTACTTGAAACATATTAAAGCAATTCAGAACACAGAAAACTCACCAGCTTTGGTTTTAATACACGTAGCATTTATATATATCACTTTAAGTAGCAACTTGACGAAATTATTGAAAAATGTATTACATGATCCAAAGCGCAAATAAACATAATTCTTAACTGATCAAAACAGTTTAATAATTTCATAAAACAAATTTATGTATTTTATTCATTTAGGAAAAAAATTTATTGCAATCTTATTTGAATAGCTAACAGTTGTTTTTTTTCGAACACTAAACATCTGTCCTTTTTCTGCAAATAGAATCAGTAGTTTAAGGGTGTTGTTAACTCAAGGTTTGGGTTGTTAAAGTAGATCCAGTGTTCTGTGATGTCACACTTTTTTGTAAAACTTTGAATTCTTTAAAAATTGTGCAAGATAGTTTTATTTATTTTATGTGAATATAATCACATGGATGTAATAAGAATTATTGGTAGGTTCAAGATGTTTTCGCACTTAATTTTATACTAAATTTCCAAATTTTTATATATTTTATCTATACAAAGGGGAAATAACTCTTTTTCTGACTTTTCTCTCAGTTGTATGTCTTAATGCGATAGTTTTTCTTATTCCAACGATTAATTTTAAAATATTTTTGTAATTTTCGTTTTCTGATAAAGTTGACATTAAAATGAAACAAGAAGAACAAATTTCTGCCTACAAGAGTTTACTTTTAACAAAAAAAAATACATTTTTCTAATGCTAAAATATGCTTTAGTTTATGTTTATCTGGCATCTCAAAAAGTGTGATGACATGTATATTTTTTCTAACCATTGATGACATTTAAGTCTATTAAGTCGAAATCAGTTCGGTTTTTCAACTTTCCTCAGAGGATTTTACGAGTATGGAGCTACCTTTAATTCGGTTTGTTAAAAATGCTGAGTCTTATTGGTAAAATTTTGTCAAAACATATTAAATATCTAACAAATTATTTGACATTGACATAACATTTGATATTTGTATCATTTTAAGAGATTATGTTAAAACAAAAATAAGACTTGGTCCAAACAGAAGAAATTCTGTCTACATTTCTTTCTAATAATTTGCTTTTTACTGAAAATTGTTTGCTTGTCATTATAACAAAATTTGAAGATTTTTATCTCTTTAATTTTGCATAATTTTGTTTGGTTTCTTCTCATTTATACCTTCAAATAATTAAATGACTTGTAATGCGAAAAAACTTCAATAATATTCAAAAGTAATAATTTAAAAAAAAATATATCCAATATTTGATTTTTTGCCTTAAATATCTATGCCAGCAGAATATTTCTTTTTTCATTACAATACATTATTGTTACAATAAATACATGTTAGCATTTCTAATACAATTGACAGATCAGTTTCAAGGATCAGTTTCTACAATTTATAGGCAGAGAAAAAGAGGGAAAGTGGGACATGGAGAGTGGGAGAAAGAATAGGGGAGTAATGAGATCTAGAATGCATGAATCATGTCAGAGATATTTGTACAGAAAAATAGGCATAATCAAATATTTACTGCCGAGTTGTTGTCTTTAGACAAGGTATATATAATTTGTGCATATACGTTGATATGTCAATAGTCAACATCTACATGTACATGAGAAAAAGCCAGTCAGTCCATTGGTTTAAGAAACTATTATATTTGCCTTGTTTAGTTGCAGTGTATATAAACGTAGTTACATGTATAAGGTTTTTTTGGATCAATCAGTTCATGGACTGATACATATAATATCTTGTAGACATCTTTTTCTGTATATAAGATTTGATTATAAGAAAAATGACACCTGAATGAATTGAACTAGGAGTTCCTATTATGGATGACTTCTCTTCTAGTGTAATATGTAAACCTTCTATTCTGCAAGCAGAATATGGTGGAGATAAATCAATGCCTAAGTGTTTTCATTCATTCATTATTTTTTGTGATATTTGATAAGAAATGGGGAGAGGAAAACTGATAAAGAAATTCTGATTGGTATATTATTATTAGAATAAATGCACAAATCTAATCCTTTTTTCTATACCTTTACTGCCTTTTTTAACTACATTTAATTTTTTAAAGTGATTTGGGTTTTTATTTTTTTATCATAATGAGTAAATATCATTCTTCAGCCCAGTTTCTTGTTTTGTTCAAGTGATGAAAACTCTTTTGGTGTGATTTTAAATAAGACTGCAAGATAAAATTACAGGCTTATTTTCTGCATCTAATAATACTTATAATAAAATATGTAAGTAATTTGCATGATTAATACTAGCCTACCAGTTTTATATACATATGCGAGTACTCATCGTTGGACAATGATATGTCTTCTCCAGTTGATGTTGGGGGGGGGGGGGGGCGATAAACTTGGAATTGTCCTCATAGACAATAATAGGTTTATCCTACATTGTATTACATATTCATGAAAACAGAAATAAGTAACACAAAAATTTCAAATTAGAGAATCCAGATATGTCTGTTTCTTCAAAATACATGCTAACTGATCTTTATTTTAAGGCTCACGTTGATTATAAAGAAAATAATAGTTATATTACAAAACATCTCTTGTTTTGGAGTCAAGTTTTATTAAAGAGTTCATCAAAACCTGTTTCTATAAAGACGTAAAGATCTAAAAATGTAATTGTACGAATATGACAATATATACCGTGATTCAGGTTAATATATTTTGTTGTTGGGTAATCAAAGTTGCATTTTTATGTCTAGTGACCATTTGAAATGTTGAAATTTTAAGAAGATACCCCTCTCTATTTGTTTTTATTTCCCCTTTGAAAATACATTAATGACACAAATAAATTGTCACTGTGATCAACGAAGGAAAAACGCCAGCCTTAAGGTAACAACTATTCTATTTGTTGATAATCGCGAGGATATTTTATTCTGCTTTTTAAACACGTGGAATTTTTAAAATTCAAAACCTTTTCTTATTGTACAGTGATGTTAAATGTTTGATTTTCCTGTTTATGGTACCATTTTTCATTGTAAATGTCTCTTTAACTTTAGTTTTTGCTGAACGATTTAGAATTATTGCGTTAAAGAAAATTCTTCCTGCTTGAAATAAACTGGAAAAACCAAATGAGACAGAAAAACACAAAGGAATATATTTTTCTATGAAACGGATGTCCATTACCAATGATCCAGTGCTTTTGTAAAGTTAATCGTAAGCACATCTTAAAAAAATGTTTTAGTTGTAGTATGCAGGGTAAATACGCATTAATTGGATCAGGTGTGATGATAAGATATTTTTATTTACAACTAAAATCCTCAACACTTCTCACAAAACACCTGAAATACACATTTACAAATAATAATATGGTGTAAGTGATAGAATTGTACAATGATGATGAATTTGTTACACACTTTTTGTTTAAGATCCGAGATAATGAACATGCTTGAATCAAATGTATGTGAATCTGAGACAGACAGTGTCTCTTAATGTATTAAATCACATCAAAGTTGAAGATGCATATTTATTTTCTTTTTGATATGTTTTAATTTTTATTATTCTTTAAATATGTGTATCAAGAATTGAATGATTAATTATGTTTGCAGTTTCAAAATGCATTCGCACCGTGTAAGTTGCAGTGCAGTTATCCATTTACAAAGTGAATAATGTTTTACTTATATATTTTTTTCAAAACATGAGGTAAATACTGTATCTAGGGGTTTTTTCGACCCGTATAATTTTTGCCCTTCTCCACTTGCTAACAATTTCGCCGTGTCTTGAATGCGCACAGACACAGCTATGTTTTAAGAAAGATAATTTAAGATATTGTTATTCGCCCAGTCTTAAATTAACCTGTTGATAACGAGGGTGAAAGGGTGAAATTAAAACGGGGGTAAATATTTCCTGGTATACAGCAAATCAATAACATTCAAATAGAAATCGATATAAAGGCGACCTCATATTATACCGATACTTTCGTTGCTTTATTTTTTCTCTCATTTAAATAGGATATACATGTAATAATTATACAAATTGAATGTGTATATAACTTAAATTTTGTCAATTGTTTTTAGATTAAGCGCTGTGAATACAAGGAAGTGAAAAAATGAGTCAGATTTCATATACATGTAATATGGAAGTAAAACCATAAAGAACTTATAGACAACATTATGTTCTTTGTTTCAAAGAGTGGTCATAAAACCTAAATGTACATTGATGTTAAATGTTTGATTTTTCTTTATCATTATTTATTGTAAATGTCTCTTTAAATTGCGTTTTCGCTGGACGATTTACAATTATTGCTTTAAACAATACTCTTCCTGCCTGAAATCAACTGGGAAAACCAAATGAAACAGAAAAAATTATAAAGAGGAATATATTTTCCTATGAAAAGGGTGTCCATTACCAATGATCCAGTGCTTTTGTTATGTCAATCGTAAGTTCATCTTTTATAAAAATGTTTTAGTTGTAGTATACAAGATAACTATGCTTTAATTGGATCAGGTGTGTTGATAAGGTACTTTTATTTACAGCTAAAAACATCAACACTTCTCACAAAACAGCTAGATACATGTATACCTGAAATACACACCTACAAATAATAATATGGTGATAGTGATAGCATTGTACAATTAAGATAATCTTGTTCCACACTTTTTGTTTTAGATCCGAGTTTATAAAATTGCTTGAATCAAACGTATGTGAATCTGAGACAGACAGTGTCTTTAAATGTATAAAATCACATCAATGTTAAAGATGCATATTTAATTTATTTTTGAAACGTTTTGATTTTTATTATTCTTTAAATATGTGTATCAAGAATTGAATGATTAATTATGTTTGCAGTTTCAAAATGCATTCGCACCGTATAAGTTGCAGTGTAGTTATCCATTTACAAAGTGAACAATGTTTTACATATATTTTTTTTTCAAAACATGAGGTAAATATTGTATCTAGGGATTTTTTTTTCGCCCCGTGTAATTTTTGCCCTTTTCCACTTTCAAACAGTTTCGCCTTGTCTTGAATGCGCACAGACACAGCTATGTTTTAAGAAAGATAATTTAAGATATTATTATTCGCCCAGTCTTAAATTAACCTGTTGATAACGAGGGTGAAAGGGTGAAATTAAAACGGGGGTAAATATTTCCTGGTATACAGCAAATCAATAACATTCAAATAGAAATCGATATAAAGGCGACCTCATATTATACCGATACTTTCGTTGCTTTATTTTTTTCTCATTTAAATTGGATATGCATGTAATAATTATACAAATTGAATGTGTATATAACTTAAATTTTGTCAATTGTTTTTAGATTAAGCGCTGTGAATACAAGGAAGTGAAAAAATGAGTCAGATTTCATATACATGTAATATGGAAGTAAAACCATAAAGAACTTATAGACAACATTATGTTCTTTGTTTCAAAGAGTGGTCATAAAACCTAAATGTACATTGATGTTAAATGTTTGATTTTTCTTTATCATTATTTATTGTAAATGTCTCTTTAAATTGCGTTTTCGCTGGACGATTTACAATTATTGCTTTAAACAATACTCTTCCTGCCTGAAATCAACTGGGAAAACCAAATGAAACAGAAAAAATTATAAAGAGGAATATATTTTCCTATGAAAAGGGTGTCCATTACCAATGATCCAGTGCTTTTGTTATGTCAATCGTAAGTTCATCTTTTATAAAAATGTTTTAGTTGTAGTATACAAGATAACTATGCTTTAATTGGATCAGGTGTGTTGATAAGGTATTTTTATTTACAGCTAAAAACATCAACACTTCTCACAAAACAGCTAGATACATGTATACCTGAAATACACACCTACAAATAATAATATGGTGATAGTGATAGCATTGTACAATTAAGATAATCTTGTTCCACACTTTTTGTTTTAGATCCGAGTTTATAAAATTGCTTGAATCAAACGTATGTGAATCTGAGACAGACAGTGTCTTTAAATGTATAAAATCACATCAATGTTAAAGATGCATATTTAATTTATTTTTGAAACGTTTTGATTTTTATTATTCTTTAAATATGTGTATCAAGAATTGAATGATTAATTATGTTTGCAGTTTCAAAATGCATTCGCACCGTATAAGTTGCAGTGTAGTTATCCATTTACAAAGTGAACAATGTTTTACATATATTTTTTTTTCAAAACATGAGGTAAATATTGTATCTAGGGATTTTTTTTTCGCCCCGTGTAATTTTTGCCCTTTTCCACTTTCAAACAGTTTCGCCGTGTCTTGAATGCGTACAGACACAGCTGTGTTTTAAGAAAGATAATATTTAAGACATTGTTATTCGCCAAGTCTTAAATTAACCCGCTGATAAAGGGGGTGAAAGGGTGAAATTAAAACGGGGATAAATATTTCCCGGTATGCAGCAAATCAATAACATTTAAATAGAAATCGATATAAAGGCGACCTCATATTATACCGATACTTAAGTTGCTTTATTTTTTTCTCATTTAAATTGGATATGCATGTAATAATTATACAAATTGAATGTGTATATAACTTAAATTTTGTCAATTGTTTTTAGATTAAGCGCTGTGAATACAAGGAAGTGAAAAAAATGAGTCAGATTTCATATACATGTAATATGGAAGTAAAACCATAAAGAACTAATAGACAACATTATGTTCTTTGTTTCAAAGAGTGGTCATAAAACCTAAATGTACATTGATGTTAAATGTTTGATTTTTCTGTTTATGGTACCATTTTTATTGTAAATGTCTCTTTAAATTTCGTTTTCGCTGGACGATTTACAATTATTGCTTTAAACAATATTCTTCCTGCTTGAAATCAACTGGGAAAACCAAATGAAACAGAACAAATTATAAAGAGGAATATATTTTTCTATGAAAAGGGTGTCGATTACCAATGATCCAGTGCTTTTGTAATGTCAATCGTAAGTATATCTTTTATAAAAATGTTTTAGTTGTAGTATACAAGATAACTATGCATTAATTGGATCGGGTGTGTTGATAAGGTATTTTTATTTACAACTAAAAACCTTAACACTTCTCACAAAACAGCTAGATACATGTCTACCTGAAATACACACCTACAAATAATAATATGGTGTTAGTGATAGAATTGTACAATTATGATAAATTTGTTCCACACATTTTGTTTTAGATCCGAGTTTATAAAATTGCTTGAATCAAATGGAGGCGAATCTGAGACAGACAGTGTCTCTTAATGTATTAAATCACATCAATGTTGAAGATGCGTATTTATTTTATTTTTGATATGTTTTAATTTTTATTATTCTTTAAATGAATGTATGAAGAGTTGAATGATTTTGTTTGCAGTTACAAAATGCATACGCACTGTAGTTGTAGAGTAGTTAGCCATTTACAAAGTGAATAATGTTTTACTTATGTTTTATACCAACCATGAGGTAAATACTTTATTTTCGCCCGCATTATTTTTGCCCTTCTCTACTTGCAAACAGTTTCGCCCTGTTTTGAATACGCACAGACACAGCTGTGTTTTCAGAAAGATTAGTTGAGACATTGTAATTTGTCCAGTCTTAAATTAGATCGCTGATAACGAGGGCGAAAGGGGATAGAAATCGATCTAAAGTCGACCTTATATTATACCGATACTTAAGTTACTTTTTTACTTTTTTTTTTTTTACTTTTTTGACTTTTTACTTACATTGTTAACTCATTTGAATTGGATATGATAATTATACAAATTGAATATGTATATAACTCGAGTTTTGTCAATTGTTTCTAGATTAAGCCCTGCGTAAAAAGGAAGTGGAAAAAAATGAGTCAGATTTCATATAATACGGCTGTAAATCCATAAAGCACTTTTAGACCACATTATGTTCTGTGTTTGTAAGAATGGTCATAAAACCTGAGAACCTTTTTAAACCTGATGTAGCGTTATATAAGTGTGTGGTTGCATTCTTCACTATCATCTTAGTGTTTGTTTACAATTAAGTTCACATGGAAGAAAATGTTTGCACTGTGTGCTCTTGAAAACATAGTTACATGTACATGTATTTTGATTTTTATTGAGTTGGTGTTTTTTTTCAAAGATTATTTTCTCTAAATGCCAATTTGCCTATGTAAAAAACTTTCTACCATGTAAGACAGAGGAGTTGAGATTTGACAGCTTTTTTTGGCTTTCAGAATTTTTTTTTTTTTTATATTCCTCTAAAAGCAAACTGCTAAAGTACGAGAAATGCGTGATTTATGTTTACTGTTATACTGCAATTTTCAGGTAAACAAAAACATCTTAAAAACATTTTAAATTTAAATAACTTTCAAAACCACTCTTCATAGAGACATTGGACAACTTTGGATGGATACATTGTCTGATCAAAATAGCATAAATGTCAAAGGTCATTGTTATTCGAAAATCCAAAAATTATTGATAATTCCTTACTCTTATATTTACGGTGGCATATAAAACACATTTTCATGAATGTAGTCGGACCTCTTAAGGTATCTCAAAGTATAACCCTTCAGCTCCACCTTGAAGTAGTTATAGAGTTACTGCCCCTATTTTATGAATTGGTTGTTATGATCGCTACTACTCTGAAACCATATGAGATGGAAATTTTTATAAATGCCTTTAATTTATTTCAAGGATTTTTAAATATATTTATACCAAAAGGATCCAATGTCTTTTTGAAGCAGTTTGAGCCCTAAACGCATTTTAACTTCATAAAACCACTTACAACTCTTTAACCATACACTGTAGAGGCATTGGGTCATTTGAAAATTAAGAATTGACATTAATTTTGGCGAAAAAAATAATATACAGGTCAAAGGTCAAAGTCAAATGAATAAAAAATCATCTTTAGTCTTTTCACATTTATTAAGAGTTTCTTGAAATATTGCAAGGGAAAGCATTTCATCGATTTTATAAAGAAAGAAAAGTTGAAATATCAAAAAAGAAAAAGATTGAAAGACCTCCAATAGTTTAATTGTTTTGCTGTTGAGCTGAACATCAACCATTTGAAAACAAAAACGTAGGCCATACGTAAAATATTTCTCTCTCTACCTTTTTAGTACAGCTCTTTATATACTCTGTGTTTTCGTTTCTATACAAGTATAACATTTTATTCCTCTTTTGATTTCTGTATATTTACTTATTTTTTCTTTTTTTATCCCTGATATAATATAATTGTCTTATATTTGTATACCATTTAGAACTTTTTTTCTTAAACAGGTTGTGTTTTAGACTTTTTATATCATGTACACAATCAACGGCAGTTATAAAGTCCGTCAATGTTCAAAATGTGCAGGAGACACGGAATACAGTTGTCTATCTTGTCCGAGTGATTTGTGTGCCGAGTGTAGAGTAAACCATATACACGATCTCGACACGATAGACCACAATGTTGTAATATATCGTGAGAAAATATACCAAAACCCGACCGGGCATGAAGTTTGTCCAAAACATCCTGACAATGACTATGAAATGTACTGTGAACCTTGTGAATTACCTGTCTGCTTTTATTGCGCAGAACATAGAAGACATATGTGGCAGAATATTCAAAGAGTCTATCAAATAAAACGACAACATCATAGCAAAACATTTCAAAAAATCAGAAATGAAGCTATTCTGTACATGCGCGTTTTTCTTTCAGAAATAAAAGCGGATGTCAAATTTTGTCACACACAATTCTGTCTTTATCGATCAAAGATGTTAGCAAAGGTCCAGAAAATAATAAATGGTCTTGGCGAAGAATTACACAATGTTAATTTCAAGCACGCTTGTTTAACACAGAAGATAGAAACGATGAAACATCTTACCATTATACAAAGTTTTGTTCAAAAGTATGAACAGTCAGGAAGAAAACCGACGCAATTCCTTTTGTTCATAAAGAAAATTCGCCTATCAGATTTACTGTGCACACGTTATGTTACATGTCACAGCGTACTGTCCATGACTGAAGTAATCAAAAAGGAGGAGGTGGCTGTGTCCGTTAGTGAAATTCAAATAACAGACAGAGGTAAAAGACGATTAGGAAATGAACGTCTTCTAAAATTGGTATCTAACCCCGAGCTTCAAAGATGTGTTGAGGTGAAAGGAGTCCGTGGTTGTTCTAACATTTCCTGCATGACATCAGAATTGGTATGGATTAGTGATAGCTTTAATAATCTTATTTTGACAAACACAGCAGGCGACACCTTACATTATCGTGATGATTTATGTAGTGAATATGGATCACATACAGTGAACAAAGAGAAAGAATTTATTTACATAGACAGAAATTACAACATCATTAAACTGTCAAAGGATATGAAAACAACCACAATAATTATTAAGAAAATGGACACTGCATGGATACCACGGTGTATTTGCTGGTCTTCATTAAACCAAGGTCTACTGCTTGGTATGTACAGAAAGGACCCTAGAAAAGGCATTGTTACCCGATACAGCCAGTCCGGAAAATTGACGCAAATAATTCAAAAGGATAACACAGGACTGGAACTGTATAATGACCCTCGTTATATAACAGAGAACGAAAATGGGGATGTCGTGGTTTCTGACTCTATCTTTCCCGGTGCAGTTGTGGCGATAGACCGTAATGGAAAACATCGTTTCTCTTATACTGGGCATCCACCTGGATCAGAGTTAATGCTTTGGGGAATTAGTACTGACGCTTTATCGCACATTCTTCTGTGTGATAAAAAAACAAATACAGTGCAGATGATAGACAAGGATGGACAATTCTTATCACATCTCCTTATAAGACCATCTGGGATATTCATCCCACACAGTCTGAGTTATGATAAAAACACTCACCGTCTCTGGGTCGGATCAGAAGACAACAATATTGTGGGTGTCTTTAAGTATATAACCCGACAGATCACTGTGACAGGTAAGTCACATAAATTATCATAATATTTTGATTGCCACTCTAAAACCGATCCCCTGACCTTAATATATGTAATTAATTGGACATATTTTAGATGGGATATGTACCTTCACCTAATGTAGTCAAACGAATTCTAATTCCTTTTATGCTGAATTTAAAAATTGTAACACTTCCTTAACTTGTTTTAGAGTATTAAGTAAATTAATTTACATTTTATGATTATATGAGGAATGATAAAGTATACTCGAGAATAAAGTAATCAAAAGCTGAACAATTATTTCTGGTTTAAGAATGGCTTCAACAATTACATGTATGTATTTTATTGACAAAAAAGTAATAAACTGACATCATTCAATCGTGAACATACACACAACTGCATGAAAACATTGCAAAATTCAAGCTCAGTTGACAAAGGTTCCATCTCATTTAGAAATTCTTTTTTTCGAATCACACTTTTATGGAAAAATAATTACTTGTTTTACAATTTAAATATAAAAGAAAATAAAAAATTATGCATTATTATTTTAAAGTTAATGATGCCACAAAGCAACGTCTGATGCAATCTATGAGTAAAAAGTTTAATTCATACCCATCGTATTTAGACATAGAGAATAGATTCATATTTTTATTACTATAATTTGCATTTTAGAAGAGGTGGGCTTTTCGTGTTAAAAAATTCTTAGGTTTCTTCATAAACGATAATTTATCTAGGTATTTACAAAAAACTAGTTTTCAAATTACTGCGAGTGATCCAGTTAATGATCTCTTTAACTAATACATGTCTTATTTGTTAAAGTTATCCTAATTACCATTCCAGTGATTAAAGGAAAAACATGCTGGGTTTTTTTGGTGGGGGGGGGGGGGGGGGTTGCAGTGAGTAAGAGTAAATGTCTGAATGGTCATTGCAGTTACTTACCTTACACTTTGTGGGGGTGGGGGTAGATGTAATCACATTGAAAGGGTATATATTCCATGAGATAATGCCATAAGAAAAAATACATAAAATTAAGATTTATATCATTTTTGTAGGTAAACTGCCAATTACCGCTGACGTGAATCAATCTGAGCAACAAATCAAAGATAAAGAAACTTCACATACAACAGAAAAAAGTAAACTGAAATGGAAATCTCCCCCAAAGCTACATCAACTTCTAACAGTTTCAGAAATTGAGGGTTGTAATCATATTTCCTTTGTTACATCAAACTGCTTCTGGATAAGTGATTATAAAAATAGCCTTATTTTGACAAACACAAAGGGTGAAACATTATATCATTTAGACAATTTATATTGTGGTGAGTTATATAGTGACAGTTTGTATAGTGACTCGTTTCATTTAATTGGCTCACATACAGTTAACAATGAGAGCGAGTTATTTTATATAGATAAGGATTATTCCATCAACAAACTGTCAAAAGATATGAGAACAACCTCCACGTTTTTAGAGCATAGGAAATCTACATGGCGACCTCGGTGCCTGTGTTGGTCTCCGTCCAGTGGAGATTTACTGGTCGGAATGATTTATGGGGTACATAAAAAGACAGGCAGTGTAACCCGGTATAATCAAACTGGGCAACTAATACAAATAATACAACACGATGAAATTGGTCAAGATCTGTATAGCAAACCTAACTATGTTAAAGAGAATAAAAATGGGGATGTCGTTGTATCTGATTCCTTCACAGCTGTAGTTGTGACGGAGCGTGAGGGAAGGTATCGTTTCTCCTACACTGGACATCCATCAGGATATGGACTTATGGCATGTGGGATTTGTACTGACGAGCTGTCACATATCCTGGTGTGTGATAATAGAACAGAGACTGTGCATATGATTGACAAGGACGGTCAGTTCCTGTCACATCTACTGACAAGATCACAAGAGATAGGTGAACCACTGAGTGTGAATTATGACATCAACACCCATTATTTGTGGGTGGGGTCGTGGCACAACCACACACTGTGCGTATATAAGTATTTAAACCAACAGAACATTCTGTCAGGTAAGTTTAAGCAGTTATAATTTATTAGTAATCATAAGATATACATTTATCTTATTTTTATTTTTTTAATTTTGACACATCAAGAACACATATGTCTATGCAGTTACTTAACAAGTTTGAACATTTTTTTAAATGATTTTCGTGATAAAATTCAAAAAGAAATTTATTTTGTTTTAATGGCTTTTCGTGACAGAGTAAATGAAATCATTAATACCGTATGACTAAAACATGTACTTTTTTGCAGACACACCTTCAAAGTATTCTGCCGGAAATACCTTGTCCAGTTTAAGTCAAACATTATAATGGATGTACATTTGATGCTGATTAACAAGAAATATTGACAAAACTCAAAATGTTTACTTCGTTTTTTAACTTCGAAAAATCGACAAGTGAACAACAGTTACATGTATATAAACTGCATAATTTAAGCCTTGTTGTTTTAAACAATGAGTGTTCTTTTAAGCAGCACATTATGATGCTTCAATTAAAATAACTATAATAATGTTAAAATAAAATAGTTTATTATCAAATTATTTGAAATAATAAAAATGATCTGAAGGATTTTTCCTACAACTAGGCTTTGACCCGGGCGTGCACATTGGCATTGCATATCGAACAACAATTTTTACTTGCTGCAAATTCTTGGGATTTTTTTTGGTAAATGCACTGTTGGAGTTATCTCCCGTATTTTCTTTGCTACAGAGACAATACATGGAACACGTTCTATCGTTAAACCGGGTCCGTAGGACATTTATCATTTTAACGATAGAACATTCTATCTACACTCTCCTAAGAAATATAATGAGATAATGAGATTTTTGCATGGCATCAAATATTTCTTTGCCATCATGAAGACAAAAAATAAGTACTTAATTGATAAAAATTTTGTTATTTCATAATTTAATAAGAAATCATATTTGTATTTGTATTATAGTCTCTGAAGATAGTCGTGCAAATGTGATATTGTAGAAACATAAACATAACATGTTAAAGAGCCTCCCGTGATTTAGCGTGACCAGGTGGTGAATATAATGCGCACGCACAAGATTGTAAATCAAATAAATCCAGATAATTTGCGGAATATATTGAGAAATTTTCAATTATACCTCACGGACATCAACTCACATATGTTGAAATTTCAAAGGTGTAAGCAAATACTCTAGTGCAGGCATTTTGTAGTTTACTTGCAAAATAAAAACTGTGCAACACGCACGAAGTAATTATATTCTATATAAATGTTATATATAACGCTTGTGTAGTACTACCTTATTAATTTCTTTATAATGATAGGTGAGTAATTGAATTACTTTAAAGAGCCGTATTTTTTACATTTTCATTTTATTTTCTTCATTTTATTATAATGTATAAATTTCAGTCATATTAATTTAAACAAAATTGGATATCATTTTTTTAAAGACATGAAATATCGTTTTTGTCTGTCCTTACTGTCACTTCAATAATTATAAATTAAAGGTAAACTATGAATTATAAACAATGTGTGCATTTTAACTCAAACTTTATCACAAGAAAACGGTGGGGATCTAATACTAATGTTCTTATGATGGTCATAGTAGTACCTACATAGATC
Organism: Magallana gigas; assembly: GCF_963853765.1. NCBI lineage: Eukaryota > Metazoa > Mollusca > Bivalvia > Ostreida > Ostreidae > Magallana > Magallana gigas. Next base: position 29,999,774 of record NC_088861.1, read on the forward strand.
TTTTGTGTAGAAATTTTCATCAAAGGCTATTATAAATTATTTGCAATACACACCGGGGAGATTTATATTAAATAAATGCTATATCAAACGCTCATGTACCTGAAAAAGTTTTATGGTTATAAATTTTCAAATTAATTTTAGGAACCGTATATAATACAGTTTCATATACTTTCTAAAGGAAAGGACAATTTTTAAGGAATTTAAAAAAAGGATTACTCATTCAACTGGTCTAAATAGTCCTACGTTTTGAGCAAATACAGTTGATAACATTTATAGAGAAGGCATAAGAAGATTTGCAGTGAATATTGATTTGAATTTGCGGGATAATCTATATAAATAATTTCTTGTGAATGTGACAGATTTTATACTCAGTCATTAAATTGAACAAAAATATTAAAGACCCGAATAATAATAGAATTAAGGCACTTTTCAGCATAGTAAAATCAACATGTTTGCGAAATGACATGCCAGGCAAAAATAATAGCTAGTTATTTGATAATTAAAGGCCAAAATTGCAGTCTCTCCTAAGATATTTAAAATGCACATTTTTCGAAATATTTAATTTGATATCCATAAATACACCACGTATACATGTAACACAACATGCGGGGTGTATGCTATGTTGTACACGGGGTGTAGGCTTCCGAAGCGTGAAAACGGTGTCGGAGGTACGATATTTGTCCAATTAATTAACTAAAGGACTTATTTTGCCAAAAAGAGTATGCTTACGGATGAAAACATGAATTACGGAATACAAAGACACGTTTTATTCCTCTGTACATGTTCTAGTTTTCTCAAACACCTCAACACAATTCCGACAGTCAGGGTGAGTTTGACCCTGACGTACGTTAATGATCAAATATCTGGACAAATGTTCCGTTTATCATCACTGTTTTGTTACTAACAATTACATACCATCTGTCTTTGATTATACATAAATTTTCTGTAAATAAAATCAATCGAATACAGAAATATTTGCGAAAAAGTGATGCTAGGCGCCCTCTTTTAAAGGCGCCCTCTACCAAGTCAGGTCTCAACAATTGGCAAAAAATAAAAAAGTTTGCGGAAAATTTTCATTGGAAACGACGGAAATGTAACCCGGAAAAAAGCAGTTGAAATTGTGCGAGATGTTTCGTGTACTTCCGAATGGAGGAAGATGTCAAAATGTACCATTGTTATTCTCTGTTAGAAATTTATTTCCTCCTTGTAAAATCGTAACGTATTAATGAACATTAAAAATCGTGAGACGAAATAGATTTTAATTCTGCTTGGTAAACTTTGCGAGAAATAACAGTGTATTGGACGAATCTGTCTTGTGAATGGTATGTGTCTCGGGACTTTTTCACACAATCGTTGTACACTTTCCTTTCATCTTGTGCATGTGTGATGTGTTCCTGCACCTTTCTTGCTGCCTCCAACTTTTCCTCCTCTGAAACTGCATCTACAAAACTTAATTGAAGTTTTTCACACGCGGCACATACGTCGTCCCTTGATTTTGGCTAGTCTGATATACAGAAGACACTGGTTCCAGATGTTGCAAAATGTGGAATACCGCACTTGTCGGTCGTTCGGACAGCTTTCAACATTTCTCGTGGACGTCCTTGCATCGGATGGAATGTATATAGGAGGAGTGTCATCTCTTCCTCTTGGGGCAGCTGGTTGTGGTAACCCAAAGTCATCTGCATAACTAGAGATGAACTGTACAACTAACTTAATGTCATTGTACTGTTGCGAATGACTAGGTTTCTTTTCTAGGTTTCCATGCTTGCGTGGTGATACTCCATGTGCATTCTTATTGATGATGATGTTATGAAGATAATGCTTCCCTATATATCATAGACAAAGACAAGCAGAAACGCATTTCTGCAAACCTTTTCCCCAGAAAACATAAAAGTCTGCCTGGAACGTATTTTTTCCTTCCTCGTTTTGTTGTTTGTTTGCAACTGTCCACAAGCGATCCCATGATGTACATGTCTTTTTCTTCCTATGACATTTCTTTCATGTTAAGGATGTGCGAGTACAAAGTATCGTCGCTGAAGAAATAAATGCACTTGTTCTTACAGTTGCAGCCACGAATCTGTATCGCTCTGATTTTGAACAGATCAGGATCATCATGGGGTAGGGGTATATTCTCAATGGACGCTGAGCTTCTCTGGTATTCATTTTCGTCATCGTCCCCATTTCCACCATTTGAATTTGGATCCGACAAGACGGCATCATCAAGAAACGGCATAACCCGTCGATCTAAATCAAAAGTGTCATCAGCTGGTTCATCGTCGTGCCCGTCATCTGACAAATATTCATGATCAGTGACCTGGGAACCTGCAGGAGTGCTGTTTGGAGTCCATCCAAAGTGCGCAGAAAAGAACTTCTCCAGCTCCTGAAAACAAAAATCAAAAAAATAAATATTTTACACCAAAAAGAAAACATTAATTTCATTTGTAACATCTAATAAAAAAAACCACGAACCATAGAATGTTATTTTATTATTTTTTTTGGGAGGGAGGGTGTATGTCAATAATTGTTAGTTGTCATGATAAAATTGACTGCAAACATTAAGTACATATGATAAGCTTGTTTCGTCCTTATAGTATTAATAATATTCTATGCATATTAATTCCGTTAATTATTTCTTTTCCCAACGCTTGTTTGATTGTTTTTTTTTTCATAAAAATTAATGTGCAAAAAGATTCACATTTTATTTCCCTGACTACAAAAAAATGTTAGTAAATATTTCATAATTGTTAAATTTATTGTTAAACCAAATAAATTAAAGGAAGAAATAAATTAAGAATGCAAAAAAGAAAAAAAAATCGGTGTAACGGGGACTTGAACACCCGATAGCAAAATTTATATATGCAACAGGAGAATGACCTAACCTACTGCGCCATAAACGCTACGCATCTAGAGGAAATTAATCGTGTCATATTTTCCAAACCCCTTCAACTTATTAAGGAGTTCGCCTTATTACTTTTAAACACATTTGTATCTACTCTTCGGTCAGTAAGGTTATAAAATGTCACACAAGTTTACACCAGGTTAACAATTATTTACGGGAGGACCAATTTAGTTTTGGACCGTAGCCTTAGCGACTTCTGCCACAGAGTGCAAAGTTAACCCTGCATACTGGCTTTCAGACTATCTAGCAATCCTCTGTCGGTCAATCTTTGTTAAATTTTGCATATGAGATAAGAGCTGTGGAAATGATATGTATCTCATTAGCATGGTATATTCATAGTGCTTAGCATCTTAAATAAACACATAAAAAAATATATACTAAGATGTGGAAAATGAAAATTACACTTATTTAAGTTAGATTTTTTTTTTCAGAAATACCAATACACCAAACAAAAACTATTGCAGGTAAATGATAACCACCTTTTTCAGTATTTTCATCGTATAAACGAGATGTGTATTTAATGACTTTTGGGACAAAATATTAATGAAATAAAATCTTGGCAATCTTTTTATTGTGTCGATTCAACATGATCAAATTTTGATTACACACGAAAAGGTAAGCTCACAATGGGCGCTGATTTTAAAAATGATATAAGTCTTAGAAAATCTATGGGTTTTTTTTATTTTTAAAGAGCTGATACTGTTCACATAGGTGCAAAAACTGCAGAAAACAATATACAGGTGTTATATATAATTTATATATTGCAATATATTTTCACCCCCACACCTTTGTAAAATATTGAGTCTTTAATATCAAAAAGTTATGGTACTTAACTTTGTTAAATATTTAATTTTATTGTTCTAGTGTTAAGTCAGATTAGTTTGCAATTTTTGCTCAGGTGAGCCATGTGGCCCATGTGCCTCTTTAAAGTTAATTAAACACAGTCTTATCGGTTGTCCCCTTCTCGGTTTTGGTGGCGCATGTACGTGTATTAATTTATTAGGTTTATAAACAAATTAAAACAGTTTTATAAATTGTGCGTGTGTTATTTTGTTTAAAAGTGTTATAAAGGGCAAACCGAAGCAAAAAGCTTTGAAAAGCTATTGTAATTACTAGTATATAGGATACTGTTTACTAGTATGTAAGTGCAAATGTTTTTCCTCGTTGATTAGTATGCTTTAACAACGAATTTTCAACTTTTTTGGAATCAGCATAGCCGTACATGTTCAATATTTTAAAAAAACATGGCATCAGTGTTTAAGAAAATAGTAGTTTTTGGAAAAATTAAAGTATTCATATACTTTTGGCAGAACCTTGCCCTTTGTCAGATCATCTTTTATTGTGTTCAATAACACTGTTTGTATAAGCAGCAGCAATTAGCTTAACAGTACACATATACTTTTGGCAGAAGCGTGCCATCTGTCAGATCAACTTTAATTGTGCTCAATAATGCTGTTTGTATAAGCAGCAGCAATTAGCCTTTGATCATGAACTATCGTTAAAACATATAGTCTTAGTGTTTCATTTGCATAAGTGATCGATATCTGATACTTTGCAATAAACTGATATTTCATCAAAGTTGGATCTATGACCACATGGCCAGTGAAACAAAAATTCGTATACCTGATATATTATATGTAGTTTTATTCATAATCGACCATTTATCCATTTTTCAGAAGCTATCTATGAACAAACTTGAACAATTTAATGATATTGCCACAGATCTATATGGAACTAATTTTTTCCTCCCACAAGGAAATATCGGAATTACACTTTATACACCATATGCTTCAAACACAAAGACAGATTAGCTATTGATTCTATCGATTGGATTTTCTGAGACCTGTATACAACATATTTTTTTCAAACAGTTTGTAAATTGAATTTAAAAGGCTGAGCCTATTGTCGAGATAAACTTAGAAAGGTTTTCAAACAAAGAGATTTAAGCAGATTATCATCATTTGTTTTTAATAAAAATATCTAATGGATTCCTAAATCTAAGACTCACAATTAATTGCCGTCAAACATAAACTTGAACCAAATTTAAGATAAACATTTTTTTACAAGCGAAAAAATGATAGTAAAGAACTAATACATGTATATAGAACTGTAACGGTTTAGTTGTTGTCTCAATAATTATAACATTGTTGAAATTCATCATTAAAGGTTTTCAGAGGGCTCGACAATCGTGACCATTTTAAGACTGTATTTATCTCCGTTTGAAGATGAGCTCTGTATAAAAATATAGGAAAACAAACCAATATAAAAAAGTGAAAAATATGGAATTTTTTAATTTGATAATAGTTTATAGCTAAACAAATTTGAAATTTTAAGGTAAATCTGATGGTTAATTTGTTGGCTATCAAGCCTCCTAAAAAGTGGGAAAACTGCTAATTAATTAAGGTATTGTAGATTCCTTATTTTTTGCGAGTACTTAATTCCGCGATTCAACGGTTTTCCATCAAATCGTGAGAACACACAATCGCGAAAGCCGAAATATTATAGTTTCGTATAGTTAATATTTTAAAATTTGCGAGACGGGCTTCACGCGATTTTACGCGGATATTAATTCCTCGCGTTTAATTAGGAATTTACAGTATTTGATTGATCTGGAAGTTGGTAAAGGTGATCTTAATAATAAGGGAGTTGGTAATAGATAAAAAGGCATGATTTGCCCTTACCGTTCTGAAGATGTTAAAATAATATTCTTACAGCAAAGTGTTACACTAAGGAAAATAATAATAGGAAACGCTTTTCCTTTTCTCAAAAAGGATCCTAAGATAAAATCAATGTTTTCGGAGATGATTTAGGAGGTTTTCCCGTCTCAAATCTTAAAAACGTTTTGTTAATGTAGGCATGAGTTATGAGCAGGATTACACTCGCGTGAATCGTGGACAATAATAAGCAGAACTACATGACCGCACGCGTGAATAGTGTACCTTGTTATTTTATGCATGAAATAAAAATTTTGTAACACCCTTGGTACGCATGCACACACAGAAGATTTGAATAATTGTCCAATCAGAAAATTTGTCAAAGATGTGTTACACCATTATATACAACGCAATAGCTATAGGTCTATCTGATAAAATCATATCTTACGTGTAGACACAATCGTTGCAAATGTAACACTTTTTAATAACTGAATAATTGGGATGCTATAATAAACCGTATCGGTTGTTACAAATCAAACTCGTAATTCGAGGCTGAAAAAAATCATGTTATTTGAAATTCGTCGAGTTCATTTTCTGTTCCTCTTTTTGTCATTGTCAGAAGCCTTCATAACCAGTCATTTTAATGCAAATGAAGAACTTAGCAATACACTGGTAATGCATACTCTGTTGGAAAGCAGACGCGTTGGATCTAACATAAGGTGTGCCATTTTGTGTGACAATAGATGTCATTGCTTAAATTTCAACTCTCTATCAGGGATGTGCCGCCTCTATAGTTCGTGTGATCTCTCCTATGCAACAATCAGTGAGGCAGGATGGACCTACTTCACCAAACTCACCAAACTCACCAAAATCACCCCGCAATTTTTAGGTATGTATCTTGAAAATAACAGAACAATAAATTATGAACTAGTTGATATTTAATGAAAACGTTTACTTCCAAGGTAGCAGAAGCAGATGTAATCAAATTCTTTTTAACAAAAACATTTACTAAGAAGGGTAAATCTATTTGGAAATATAAATGTCGCTGAAAGTTGCCCGATTGTGATGTTGAAAAATTGATGATTTTAGTTATAACGCGCTATCAAATCACTTAGTAAAATTATTTATTGCGCATGTGATATCTAATGAAAACTCCATAGGAAAAATGTGAAAAAAAACGATTTCATTGAATAATTTGGATTCATATTCAGTTCTTGCGGCGAACTAGTTTTTTCACACTCGTCTTTTACCTTGTTAAAAAGAATACAGAGGTTAACTTTATGTTGAATAAAATAAAAAAAGGATTTTTTGAAATCATTTTGCATTGGCTATAAAACCATATCAGTACTAAATTTTTAATAACATGGAAACGAATTTCTTATCATACGCACATGCCGCAAGCGAATGTTTTAGTAATTTATGATGTTCTGCAGGGGATTTCGGTGACACGGCACATTAAACTGTCTCTTTTTTCAACTGATTTCTTCCAAACTCCACTTTTTTTAAAGAACAAATATAAAAAGCCCATTTGAATGCATCCATAAAAAACCCACGTATATAAAACAGAAGTTTATACACTTACATATTACAAAACCTTTTTTTATTACAAACAAATTATTATCTAAACACACAAATCTTGTTTTATTATGTTCTATAAAGATTAAAAGGAAGTTGATCGAGCCTAAGAGTTATTTTGCAAAATCAAGATTAATCTATGTCTGCTAATTCTCTAGAATTCTAGTAAAAATTCAATAGGATATGTAATACACAATTTTTATAAGGCTTTATAATTTTAGAAAAAAATCATGTAATTTCGCTTAATCTCACGTTTCAAAGAATGAACATAAAAAACAACAATTTTACTTAGTTTATGACACACAATGGTATCTATATCTAGACATAAGACTGGTTGACGGGTTACATTCTGGAGAAGGACGTGTTGAAGTATTTTACAATAACACCTGGGGGACCGTCTGCGGTAACAATTGGGATCATAACGATGCTCAGGTTGTCTGCAGAAGGCTGGGATATATTGGGTATGTAATTGTTAATACCATGTTTGCTTTTATGACTTTTCTATGCTTAGCGAAACTGGAAACTTGTTTTATAAATATGGTTTCCACATTTTCAGAATTTTCGAAGGGAAATAATTTGGTATCAAAACCAATGTAACCATTTTGAATGATAATACTTGTATTTTGATGAACATGTTGAAACTTCCCAAACAATGAATAGAGTATACGAAAATGACGTATTTTACAGATAAAATATATTTAAAAAAAATAATAATAGAATTAATCAGTTGACAACAATTATATGAAGTATTTATATAAGTATTCATTCCCATTTTTGCACCAACATTGTAAAAGAAAAGCTACCAAACCAACATTCTTCTAAAATTGTATGAAACAAATTAGCACATGTACATGTAAGCATCTCCAAATCATTTCTAAAAGAAAACATTTTTTATAAATCATTCGTTTAATATGTGAAAACAACTTAGAAAATATTTGGTCGATTTTAAATTGTGTTGCATTCTAATTACATTTATATGAAACTGTTACAATGATGAAAATATCCTTGACATAATTGCTTTGTTAAGTGCGAAACCTTAAACAGAACGTATAGGGTCTTTTCCTATTACAATTATCATGCGCAGAATGAGAACTTTTCCTTTTGTGAAAGCACGAATGGGGTTTTAGTTACTTTACCCTTTTTCTTTGCACAAGTAAATAAACTCAGAAGTTTCGAAGAGAATGGAGGTAGAAAAACATTCTACATTATAATTGTGACTAAAGATACAAGAGTTGCAAAAGGTTCTATTTCTTTTTATATCAGAACAATAATGGGTGCGAGTTTTAAATTCCAAATGGGAAGTGGACCAATCTGGATGGATGACGTTCAGTGTAAAGGTCACGAGACATCTCTTACACAATGTTCCTTTAATGGGTACGGAGTCCATAACTGTGACCACAGAGACGACGCTGGTGTCTATTGCTGTAAATTTTGTAAATAAAGAAGGGGACTCAAATTCTGTTTTAAGAAGAAATGCCATTTCAAAGGGATAGCTTGGACGATTATTTGAAAATTGAAGTACATGTAGTACATTCATTTATTAACTTTGAATGGTATGCTGATGATTGGAATAAATCGTCAAATGTCCTCTTTTCGGTTCTTGGTATATGTTATATTCATTAACGTATTTCTATTAGATTTTTCGAACAAAATAAAACCTTTATAAATTTGTGTGCTTTGACTTAGTCTTGAAACAAGTGCAGTGTTTTGTTTAATATTGTTTATATGAAAGCGCTAACAGTAAACAATTTTTTAAATTGAGACTGTCGCATTCTGTTTTATTTTTATAAGTATTTTTGCTGTACCAAGGCTTTATTTATCTCCACACACACACACACACACACACACACACACACACACACACACACACACACAGATATATATATATATATATTTGTTATATTCAGTAGTGTATTCTCACTATATAACTCTATATAGGCGAATAGTCAATAATTGTAATATTAGCTCGTCCGAAAAATATTGACCGGTCAATATTTTTTTGATATTGACTGGCTAGGAATGATATCTAGAGAACATTCCCTCTATTTCAAATAATCGCCTCTGATTTGTTGATTCGTAAACGATGACGTTAATAACTCTTCACGACTCCAAAACAAGATGACGTCATAATAGACAGTCAGTCAAGGCAAGTAAACAAAGGACGCGCAATGCAACGGTTTGCTATCATAGCGGATATACGGATTTGCGAATTACTGTGAAGAAAAATCAGGTAGAACATCTGTATGTAAATTCTTACGGTCGGCGGAATACCACCAGTGACCGTTTGATGCTAAGGATATTTTGGAAATGAACTTTGCACAAAATTGAATGTTTTTAGTAGACGATAACACAATAATCCATTTTTTTTTAAATTTAATCCAGAGCGCTTTCGCCTGATCGGTTCTTCAGTGGATTTCAAATTATCAATAGATATAAATATATATATATATATATATATATATATATATATATATATATATATATATATATATATATATATATATATATATATATATATATATATATATATAGAAAATGAACAGTTCCAAAGTTTCTTTTATACGCTATATAAACAAATTGTTGAAGACCTGATGATGACGTCAAAACATAGTGGCGTCATAACATTATACAGTGCATGATAAGAGTCAACATAATTATGATGATGAAAGTCCAGTGTCTCATATACAGAATTATATACATGTATGTACAGTTGAAGAGATATTATATGTAGATGTCAAAAATACATAAGATTAAGAATTTAACTTAAGTTTAAACAGTTTAACAAAATGATTTTCTTTAGCTTTACGCATTTGTTCATTGTTTTCTTTCACTTTATAAAAAAGGAAATATAAAACATTACCTTTCCGCATATATCGAAATGGCCGTTGCATGGTGTGTTCCTCTCATATGGGTCTCTAATCTGCTGCTTGTGGACGCGCATTCTATCTGCGAGTTTGGTTCCAGTTTGTCCTATATAGTTGTCACCACAAGTAGGGCACGTCATGCAGTAAATCAGGTTCTAGTATTTGCAATTCATTGTTGAATAACGTTGAAATGCATACCGTTCTTGAACATTATGGATGGGCTGGTTTGAAGAAAAGGACATGATTGATTCTATATCATCTTTTAATATGTTCAGTAATGCTGTTATAAGCAGCAGCAATAAGGTTTTGATCATGAACTATTGTTTAAACATTTAGTGTTAGTTTTTCAATTGTACAAGTGATTTGTATTACATACTTTGCAATAAACTGAGATTTTATCAAAGTTTTATCTATGACCACATGGTCAGTTAAATAAACATTCGCATACCTGATAGTTTTGATGTCTTGTATATAATCGACTGTTTTAACGTTCTTCAGAGGCTATTTAAAAACGATATTGATGTTGCCACAGATCTATATGGAATTATTAATTTTTCTTCCAAAAGAAAATATAGGAATCACACTTCATATACCATATGCTTTAAACACAAAGACTGATTAGCTAATGGTTTTCTCTATTTGGCATTTAATTTGGATTTTGTTAGATCTGTATACAGCATATCATTTTCAAACAGTTTGTAAATGAAATTTACAAGGCTGAGCTAATGTCAAGACAAAGTTAGAAAGGTATCTAAGCACCGATATTTCAGCACATAATCATCATTTGTTCAGCTGATGGTTCTACCTATTTGGCTTGTAATTTGGGTTTTGCTAGACCTGTATACAACATACCATAACAAGCATTTTGTGGTGCAAGGTGTAATGTACAATATGTATACTTATAGGTTAAGGCAGTTTGCAAAAAAAACATTCAAAATGTTTGCACCAGAGTACTTGCTTAGACCTTTCGTATTTCAACACATGTGTGATGATGTCCGTAAGGTATGATTGAAATTTAATTGATAAGTTTTTTTGTGAAATTAATCAAAAACCTACTTTAATTTTCGATAAACAAGCCCGAAATAGCAAATATGTGAGTAAGATGGTGGACACGCTTTGGTGGATCCAAGTCAGGGATAGTCTTGATCAAAATATATACTTGCAATGAAATAATTTTGAATGATTACGTAAAGAGTGGGCCTATTTAAAGAATACATACATTTTCATACCACGACTAATTTGTTGTAAACCTTAGACATTAATATTTAAACATTAATAAGCAGATCAATGTATTCTACGTTTAAATGGATAAATGATGTATGCATTAAACGTGAAAATTTAATGAGGATGCCCCCTCTTCAATTATCCGAAATTCTTATTTGTGACAGTAATAGAAATTATATTGAAAATTGACCAAAAGAACCAAATTTAGGGAGAAATATATCAAATACACATTCATTGATTTGAAATAAATAAAATAAAAAGTTGGGTTTTTTTTCGGTCAGCTACAACAAACAGGATTAATGCCACGTTCCTGTATATATTATCCATTTCAGTTTAGTTTGCCCGCTCCTCTAAAATAGACAACAATGCAGTTTGTTTTATATTTTAATTTTAAAGGATAAAATAAGCAAATATCGGACAAAGTATTTACAAAAAATGAACAAAAATATGGTTCAATATATTACGCATTATAGGATAATAATGCGTTAAGTGTTAAATCCTGCACTTGGGTGGGGTATCATATAGTGAATAAATAAGGGAACTTAAGTTATGGGAAGGGAAATGGAACATTGAAATGTTATAACAATATGTCACTACTTTGCCTATTTGTTTTGTTTAAATTCTTTAATTTTCAATGAATGATACTCAAGTTATTGTTGATCTCTATTTAATCATATCTTTTTTTATAATTTTATTATAAAATCAAACTTAACATGTATTTTTACGGCGTCGTGGAACAGTCAGTGATAAAACAAAAAAAATCTTATTTGTTCGGACAAATTAGCTATTTGCTCGGACATGTTAGGATTTCTTTAAACTTGATTAATATATCAGACGAACAAGTTCCATTTATTATGCCCCCCCCCCCCTTCGACGAAGGGAGGGCATATTGCTTTGCTGCTGTCTGTCGGTCGGTCCACCATCAGTTTCTGTTCATTTTCTTCGCAGAGGATGAACATATTGAAATGAAATTTGGTATACAGATTTAGCATGATAATATCTAGGTCAAGTTCGATATTCGTACGATCAAGCAATTTTCGACAGAGTTATGGCCCTTGGATGAGAAAAATTCCAGTTATTTGCAGTTGTTCTCATTTTCTTCGGATAGGATGAACATATTGGAATTAAATTAAGTATACAGGTTTATAATAATATTATCTAGGTCAAGTTCAATATTGGGTACGATCGAGCAATTTTCGACAAAGTTATGGCCCTTGGACGTAGAAAAAATTCAAGTTATCTGCAGTTTCTGCTCACTTTCTTCACAGAGGATGAACACATTGAAATGAAATTTGGTATACAGATTTATCATGATAATATCTAGATCAAGTTCGATATTGGGTACGATCGAGCAATTTTAAACAGAGTTATGGCCCTTGGATGAGAAAAATTCCAGTTATTTGCAGTTTCCGCTCTTTTTTTTCGCAGAAGGTGCACATATTGATATGAAATTTCGTATACAGGTTTATCTAAATACTATCTAGGTTAAGTTTGATTTTGGGTATGATAGAGCAATTTTTGACAGAGTTATGGCCCCCTGGACTTAAAAAAGTTATTTGCAGTTAATTTACATTCATTTTCTTTGTGGATGTTTCACAGGGACGGGGCATAAGTGTTTCACAAACATCTCTTCTCTTGTTTTGTTTTGTTTTTATCGGGCGTATGAGAGAGAGAGAGAGAGAGAGAGAGAGAGAGAGAGAGAGAGAGAGAGAGAGAGAGAGAGAGAGAGAGAGAGAGAGAGAGGTAATCATGGTAAAAAGATAAAAGGAGTCTTAATCACATTTAAATGACACTGCTTTGTGATCTTTAGATTCATTGGATAGATATTGTTTAGACGTGCTTGTGTCAAATACCACAGTTCTTAAAAGAAGTTGTCTTACATAGATTTCCAAAACGACATAGTCTGAACATAAGGACGATTCGAGGTCGTAAACCTTGAAGAGTTTATAAGATATTTTTAAAAGAGATAATACATAGTGATATGTTATAAATTATCTAATATATAACCTTTGATCAAAAATGAGTATCTACCTGCTTTCTTTGTGAAGATGTGTAAAAATTTGCACAAAGTGACTTTTTTATGACCTGTGAAATTGAATATTTATGTCATTTTCTAGTTTTTTCTACTTAGCTTTGTTGTGTTATTACTATTAATTGTACTTTTCCATAGTTTTGATGAGCAACACATGTAGTTAATTATGCATTCAATCCTATTTATTACCGTTTTGTAGTCAATAAATTAAGTATTTGACATGTTTTATTATATTTCTCTTTGTAATAGTCCATTTTCGAGTTACCATATTCCGGCAAGATTCTAACATTTAGTTCGCACAAAAGTCACGTGATTTTTATTAAAATGCGGGGCGCATCACTTCCGGTAAAACTGTTTACATTAGAAACGACATCGTCTGCTACGACATGCCGCGGTATTACTGTGTCGCCGAAGGCTGTTCTTCGGATTCAAGGAAAAAGGGGAGGTATGGGTTTATGGCAGACGTAGAATTCTTCCCTTTTCCCTCGTCAAAGCATCCCAAAGTACGCAGGAAGTGGCTTGAGTTGCTAAGACGCCGTGACTTCGAGCCTTCTCGACATGACAGGATATGCTCCATGCACTTTGTTGACGGTCAACCAACACAGGACCACCCATACCCCGAGCTTTTCCGCTACAATAACTTTAAGTGCTCGTTGGGAAATCGAGGTACATCTTCCATTGAAAAGAGGTCCCTTCAACAAGCCGCAAATAATAACAACAAAGTTACGTCTGATCAGGAGAATGAGCATCGACCTACTCAGGCTACTGCAACGGATATTCTTTTAGTGGTATGTACTCTGTTCGAATCACAGTATATCTTCTTTTTGAACAATGATTTATAATTGATTCTAAATAAATGACACACCAATGCATACGTTTTCATTCTAAATTTGTATATAGGGCATACAAAAAAGAATGTACGTTGCACTATAATTATGTATTTGTAGGATGAAGATGATGCATATAGAGAACAGCTCTTTCCATTCCCTGTCAATAAGGAAATCACTGTGCAATCCATACCAGCAGTAGAACCAACAGCAAGTATGTTGATTTGTTTTGATAAATGTGAACCTAACGTATTGAAGGAAAAGAGGAATGAGTATACAAATACAATGAACCGGGAATCGAGCCAGGGACCCCTGCAACTCTAATCAGGAGCTCTACCACTGAGCTACCCAGGGCGATATCCACGGTCCATATATATAACCCCAAATACTAAACTAATACATGTAATGCCAAAAAAAACACAACAACTTAATCATATTAAAAAATAGTAATAATGCAAAACTAATGCTAGTAAATAATAATTACATATTGTACATATTTTCTTTTCAAATTTTAGCTCCCAGTGATCATGATTATTGTTCATATGGGAATGAAAAGGCCCATCCCCAGACTTGTAATGCAGAATGCCAGACGAACTTGACACTACAGGACATGGAAAAGTCTGAAGCTGAACTGCTGCAACTGAGGGAGACCTTTAGGGACAAGGATGATCTGAAGCGATACTTGCTTGTGGACAAGATGACAGACAGTGATAGTTCTGTCAAGAGTTACTTCGGATTGCCATCGGTCTTTACTCTATTTGGAATCTTTGGTATGAATAATGCTTAATACACAATATAAGTACATGTACATGTAATAAAATAAAATTTTAACTATATCTATATTTACAAACCAATAATGATGTGTATGAGAAATAGTGCCTCAAATTATAATAACAATATTTTATGGACAAATTGGTGCTACAAGCTTAAGTATGATTAATATTTTTAACTTTTTTATTATTTTTTATTAGTTTTTTTTAGTTTTTTATTACTTTTGCAGCCATCCTTGACAATCTTACACCAACGCTGGCATACTGGAAAGGTGGGTCAGGAGTATACAATGGAACACCAGAGAATCCCTCCAAGAAGACTGGACCAAACAGGAAGCTGACACGTTTTCACGAATTCTTTATAACACTGTTAAGACTTAGATTAGCTTTACCAACTTTTGTCATAGCAGATATTTTTGGGATTTCATGCACTAGAGTGTCACAAATTTTTGTTACCTGGATTAATTATATGAATGTTGTGTTTTCACCTCTTTTGAAAAGACCATCTGCTAAATGTATGAAAAAGTTTTTGCCAAAATGTTTTAAATCAGTTTTTCCCAAAACAACTTGCATAATTGATTGTACTGAATTTTTTATTGAACGGCCTTCCACCCCAACAGCACAGTCTAGAACATACAGTTCTTATAAGCAGAAAAATACCTTTAAAGCTTTAGTTGCTGTTACTCCTTCGGGAGCTTTCATGTTCATTTCAAATCTTTGGGGTGGAAATGTATCAGACAGGTACATAACTGAACACTGTGGATTTTTAGATATTGTAAAACCTGGTGATGAAGTGATGGCAGATAGGGGCTTTTTGATAAGAGATTTACTGTTAGAAAGAAGGGCTACATTGAATATACCACCATTTACCAAAAAGTGTTCATGGGGGAAAGGTAAACATCTCACTGCACATGATGTTTTGAAAACAAAAAAAATTGCAAAGCTTCGTATCCATGTGGAACGAGCAATAGGTAGATTAAAGAACTACAAAATTTTATCTCACACTATTCCACTGAAAATAAAACCTCTGTGTAACCAAATTGTAAAAGTGTGTGCCTTTTTAAGCAACTGTCAGGAACCTTTAGTGAAATGAAAAGTGAAAAAATGATTGTATCAGTTGAAACTATTGCTCAATGTGTGATTTTTAAAGCAATTATCAGGAACTTTTAGTGACATAACATGTAACAAGATACCGATAGTTCATTGTATACCTGATGAGTGCAAGTTGTATGCATCTTAAATGAAAATTTACTCATGTTACAGAATGTTACACATTGTTTTTATTTTTTCTAACGAAATCTCATTGGCCAGAAATTGATTGTATAGACAAATGAAAACAGCCAAACACCATAAAAATTTGCTTAAAAGAACAATAAATATAACATATTTTCAATAAACATGACCTTAGTGTTTTTATGCAAATTAACATTATGAATTGAACTTTATGAGAGTTGATCAAATGATTGACTACAATCAGGAAGTTACATTTAATGCAACAGTGAGTTTACAACGTATTTATCAAAAAATTTGTTGCATTTCTGAACAATGTCAAAAAACATATCACCATCAAAATTTATTCTGTCAATAATAATTCCCCTTCTTGTAAAGAAAACAAAATCACACCATAAGGATTTGCAAATTCCCATTTGCCCCTGAATTTGAACATACCATGGTGAAGTATGCTTTAACCGAACATCATTGTTTTCATCAATGTAAAGATGGTAATGATCATCTTTACAGGCCTCTAAGGGTTCGACATTTTGATATGTAAAACTACATTTAACCTCAAGGAGCCCCACTCCACAACATTTGCAAGAAACTCTTCCATCTGGTGAAGCTCCCATAAAAGGATATTGTTCACTAACAAACAAACCACATTGATCTACTTTTAAATTCTTGTGTGATTTTTTGTGTTTTTCAAAGTACTGTTGTCTGGCTACAGGTTCATACTTTTTACCAAATGCAAGGGAAGGTACAAGAGAATGAGAACTATCTACAGAAGAGCTAAGTATTTTCTTCAAGATATAATTTACAGGATTGTCGGTAAATTTAAAATGCATGACAGAAGGAAAAAGTGATGCTGTAATCCTGCCATATCTATGTTCGAACCAGGCAGTGTTGTCGGACTGACCTCTAGTAATCTTTTCTATTTCTAGTACAACATCTGATGTGTAAATCATTTTTAAATGTTCTAAAATGGAACATTTAAGTGACAGTGTTTGTAAAGCAGTTTTTAGTGTAGGAATATCCATTTCATCAGAAGAGCTGTCATCACTTGGAGGATCTAAAACTTGTAAAAGTAATGAGTTGCTTGATTTAAACAGAGTAAATACATTTTTCTCAACCTCCCTTAAATTGATTTCACCACAAGGGGAGTAATTTTTGGGAGTTGGCATAACTTTTTTGTCAGTGGTTGTATTTTTCTGCAAATAAATGTTGTCTATCTCCATTGGCTCAGATGTCTTCTTCGGCTTGTCCCACATACACACAGTGTCAGTACATGCCTCCGAATAGCGATCCTTGTGCCTATCACTAAAGCTCACCAGGGAGAACAATAGGGCAACACAGTGTTTACATGTCCCATTACCTCTGAAAAGGAAAATGCAAAATATTATCAAGTAAATCATTTATATTGTTCTTATCAAACAAATTGAAATGAATTGGATGACCGAATGATATGATAAAATGAAGATGATAAACCATACCAGATTCATACCAGATGAATGGCTGGTTACATTAAAATGTATTAAAATGGTTACCGCCAAGTTGCCAGCACTGGGGTAGATGATAGGTGATGTATGAATGTGAAGTCAACGATTAAAGTACAAAAATGACCCATTTAAATTAAGAGCCTCTTAAGTACTTCTCTCAGTTGCAACACAAAAATGAGAAAAAAAATGTCTGAAAATGCTATTAATGAAAGGAAAATAAATGCACAATCTATAACTCTTACATGATTATCATAATATCATGCACAAAATACAGATAAACAAAACTTGCTTACACAACACAAGAACAACCACCACCAAATATCTGTCCGTTAGTTCTCAAGAGTACCCAAGTGACATATGGGGCCTCAGTCTGCCTTGTTTCTGGTACACAGCATGCCTTCACATAAAAGTATGGTGAAGAATCTGATACCTCCGCAATAGTTACATCACTGATGTGGTTGTCTCTGTGTAACTTGTAACCATTATCCTTTCTGTAGGATGTTAATCGTGAAGCTTCCCAACCGCAATCATTCAAGAGATACACCATGACGTCACATGACTCAACCGATGGTAATGTTGCCAAATTTACTGACCACTTTGTAACATCTCCTATTGGCAAAATATCCTTCTCAGTACTTCCACTTTGCAACTCGTCTAGGAATTTAAAATACATTGTATTTTATTGTATAGAGGTGGTAGATATAAAAGGTTGAAAAACTTTGTGACGAGCCCTTGTGTGTATTATTTAAGAAATGAACTCAATGTCTACCCAAGTTATACTTGTATAACCTGGGTTGGGGCAATTTACGCTTTATAATCCGCGAAGCGGATTATAAAAAAGCGTAAATTGCTCCAACCCAGGTTATACGAGTATAACTTGGGTAGATATTGAGTTCATTCCTTATAATTTAATTTTCTGGAATTTGCTGTACAAATTGAGTCCGTTTTACTTTTAAAAATGATATAAATCTGTTCAAAATTCAAACGTAACGTCAAGTGAATTAGTACGTTGGTGCATTGTGACGTGTCTTGTGACGTGCAAACCAGGTTATACAAATTTAACTAAATTTTTCTATCCAATCAAATGCCGCGTTACAACCATAATTAAATTATTGTATTTTATTGTATAGAGGTGGTAGATATAACTGTTTGAAAAACTTTGTGATGGGCCCTTGTGCGTAACGTGCATAAATTGGCTAGATATTGAACTTTTAATCATCAATAAATATGATGTAATGAAGTTCATTATAGACCTAACCATTTTACATTTGAAAGGTTTAACCGTAAGGTTTATGTATTGTATTTAGTGTGACGATTTCAACTTGTTCAAAGTGACTGCATTTTTTAAATTCCAATACATTACCTAATTCGTCGTTTAAAACTTCCAATTTTAATTCCTCAGCAAGTTTGCACAGCCTTAAAAGGTGATCTCTTCTGTAAAAGTGACATGTAACTCCGCGATTCTGTAAAAAACGCTTTAATTGTGGCACTTTGAGACTTTCGAAAGTCATTTTGGCGAAACCGGATGTTGACATGCCCGCATCGAGTACAAACTAAATGTTAGAATCTTGCCGGAATACGGTAACTCGAAAATGGACTATTACATGCCCTTTCCGTCGGTCATATCCAATCCAAACGTAACATAGTGGAATTTTTGTATGGATTAGTATGAAAACAACTGAGAGGGACAATATATAAAGATGTTTGAATTAATCTTTCTTTCTCAAAGTTGTTCGATTGTTGTCAAGTTACACTCGAGCAATTATAAAGTATAGTTAATGAAAACTATTTATGTTTTACAAAAATGTTGAACATTTGCTGTGTTTGATATCGTTTTTGTGACGTTAAATCTTAGTTGATAAAACAGTGCAACCACTAACTTTATCAGTCAACAATTCTGCATTGTAACCGAATTCAGAGACCCTGAAAAAGCTATCGAGACTTCTGTGTGTTTACTATGTTTATCAACTTTTGAAATGCAGAAAGCATGGTAATGCAGCTATTTTTACAGCGGTTTAATATGACCAGGTTGATCTATTGCGCAGATAAAATAACTCAAATTGACAAAAACAAAGTTTACCGCTGGTTGTCTTAATCCTTTATTGAACTGGTCAGAATAAAGGATATTTTTCAGTATAAACATCCTGCGGTCAGTAAAGGAAGTTTTACTTCGCAATGGCTTTTCATTAAGTGTTGTTTGTTGTAGCATCGATATGTTTTACACGTGTGCATAGTTTTCTTTTAAATTCAAATGATTCACACTCAGGATTTGGAAACGACAACCAAGATCATCTGTCTCTACGAATCGACAATCTTCAAGCTCAGATTCAGCTACAAAACAAGACTCTTGAATCTCAATCTGCTTTGATTCAACAGCTTCTGAACTATCCCATTTCAACCCTCTCCTCTCGGTATTCTACGTTGTCTACCCTGCTCCAGGAAATCGAGAGTAGAGTAACTACACTGGAACATAATTTGGAAATTGAGCTCATAACAAGTAAGTTGAAAATCATTCAGAGTCAGTTCCTCCGTCAACACCCATGACTGTTGACCACATGTATTCAAATGCTTAGAAAAGCGAACTTTCATTTGTATGAGTATCTTCATTGTAGACAGGTAGATAGATAGATAGATAGATAGATAGATAGATAGATAGATAGATAGATAGATAGATAGATAGATAGATAGATAGATAGATAGATAGATAGATAGATAGATAGATAGAGGGTCCTAAGTATATGTTTATAGAATGTTTTTATCTACTTATTTCATTCCCTGTTGTGTGAAAATAGAAAGTAGTTATATTTCTCTCCTTTCATTGCAGGCATTAGACTTACAAATGGAAATTATAGTTGGGAGAGCCGTTTAAAGGTGAAGTACCAAGGCAGTTGGAGGACCGTATGTGACAATTCCTTCACCGATCAAAGCGCCAAAGTTGTGTGCCGCCAGTTAGAATATCAAACGTACATTGAATTTAATTTCCTGCACATATTAAACGATTATTTCATTTTCAAATATCCTTCTGGATTGTCATTTCTTCTCAAAAATAAATTGTATAAATAGGCTCAGGTATAGTTAATTATTCATTGATTCATTGTAAAATAATGATATAAGAGTGATATTAAAAGATGACATACTTGTAATACTTATACTACAACAACAGGTTTCATGCAACAACTGTGTTGCTGCCTTTGGTAGAGGCTCGGGCGATATTGTTCCTGACAATGTCGTCTGCACCAGTGTCGAAAGTTCAATTGCTGTTTGTCGTCATAATGGATTTGGACAAGACAATTGCGGACACGATGAAGACGTTGGAGTCATTTGTTGTGAGTGTAAAATCTCATTAAATTAATTTTGTAATAAATATAATGCTACTACTTTTTTGAAAGAGGCCAAGAAAAAGTCAAATTTAGAAAATCAATAATTAGAGTACATTTCATAGGTTTTATTGGGTTAAGCACGAATTTACATATAAATTACAGTAGATGAGGTTCTAAATAAAATGTTGATGCACGTTCGTTTGTTGACGGCAGTGGGGAACATTAACAAAAGTAAAACACACTTTTGAAAAACAAATGAGAGATTTTAAGTCGAATATCATTTTATGTAGGTATTATACAAGCTAACAAAATGTTTTCAGATTAATCAATTCTGCAATCCTCAAGAAGTAGAAATAACATCATCCGAAAACAGTCTAAGAATTGATATTGATATAAAAGTATATAACTGTTTTAATTGCAGTTACCTTTCTTTCCAAAAGTTGACATACGAGTGGTCATCGCAAAGAGAGGGGAGAGTGGAGGTTAAGGTAGGAAACACCTGGGGTACAGTGTGTGACGACAGCTGGGATGAAAATGACGCTAACGTCGTGTGCAGATTGCTGGGATACTCCACAGAGTAACAACAAAAGGTTACTTAACTTTGGCTTGAAGTATGTACATGAACGCAGGGTATTTCAAAAAAACTTAAGGAGTTGTTTACTCAGGGTTTGAGTTATGAAATTCTGATTTTTATTAAATTCAATGTCATGAGTAAAATTTGTTCTAAAGACAAAAAGTAATAATGAAATGAATACTTTTTGACATACTATTTGATATATTTACGATATTATTTTATTTGGCTCAAACAAAATTGGAATTTTTTTTTTAGATTTTGTTTTTCACTGAACTATTTTTGGTATTACTTCAATATTTAAAGTTAAGATTTAATTTATTAGTAATCATAACTTTTCATATATTTTTGTTTGTTTTATATAACTTTTTATTTAGATAATCGTAATGCAGACACTACAAAATATTGAAAAATGCTTAAAAAATGATAAAAGACGCCAAATCTCAACATTTGGAATGAAATTTTAATGCTATGTATCTATTTAGTGTCATTGCCATTTATAAACGGTATTTCATTTTTAAAGTGTGTAGCAATTTGCATTATTTTTACAAACAAGAAAATCTCAATATTAGTGTAAAATGTTTGGGGATTTTTCTTTAATTTTCGAAAAGTATTCAATGGTATTTAACTGAAAAAGTAGCTCGTTGGCCTGCTTTTTTGAAAGTGAAAAATAACACTTCCATGAAATGTTTATAACGCACAATAGATGGTTTTGATAATCATCAGTGGAATTTTTTTTTTTCATTTTGAAACGTTATCCTGAAATATTGAATATTTGTAATGATATTTTGAATGTATACATACATCCACCTTTATAACTTTTTTGATAGTGTAGGAACATTTGACAAATTCAATGTTGTCCTTTTCCCATGTTATAAACATCTTTTCTTTTAATCATGGGTCAACTCCCCAAATTTCCATCAAGCACCTCTAAGAACGGTGAAAGGAAATGTTAAGAATTCTTTTTTAATTAACAAAAATTAAGGAATACTACTGATAGAAGATGTTTGAAAATTAGGATTTGTAATGACCACAATAATAATATAAATGATAATTATTGCATGTTTTGAATTTTGTATGTAAAGAGCACATCAGATTTAGCATTAGATCAATTAAAAATACAATAAATGAACTTTAAACTTTCACTTCGTTTGTTTGATAATAGTAATATATTTATATCTTAGGTCCGTGAAATCTACTCGAGTATTCACTTCGGCGATGGAACGGGTCCAATACTAATGGATAACCGACTGCATTGGGAGTGAAAGATCTTTGACATTGTGTCGATTTCGCGGATTTGGACAGGAAAACTGTGATCACAGCGAGGATGCTGGAGTCGAGTGTCATTAATGAAGTTTTTGTATAAATTGATGTTCTGCCACGGACGTAGTTTTGTATTTAACCCCCATCCTAATTCTTTCGACGGTAATGCTGACGTAGGTCATGAGTTTAAATTTTCCTCTTCGACTAATCAAATTCAAACGAAATACTAGTATGCAGAGATTAGCAGTGACATTTAAAGATAACACAATAACAATCTCAAAAAGGCTTTAAAAATGAATATTAATAAAACGGTGCTACATTAAAAAGTTGAAATTAGTTTGATAACGACTGAATCTACTGGGAAGCATGTTGACGTACAAAATATCCGCCTAAATAATTTAGGCTAAATTCGATCTACGGAAATCATCTAATTGTTAATTGATGGTAGTTATCAAATCATATTATCATTAACTGTATCTTATAAAGATGAACATATTTATATAATTTCATACATTGACTAATCTGTACAATACATAAAAAATCGTCGGTGTTTATGAGTGATAAGGTATGATAAACTATAAATTATATATATTTCAAATAAATGAAATTTGTAATCTGTATACTCTTTTAAATGTTTCCTTTAGTTAGAGGTTCAGTAATCATGGAGTTTTACAAAATAATGATAAGCACATTTAAAAAAAAACCCCAGGAGAAATATAAGATGTGTGTTATTTTATGCATTAGCTTTTATATCAAATTATCTATTAGTGAAGGGTGGTAATCTATAGTGCACCAGATGTTTACAAGCACCTGTCACTGTACTATTATGTAAATACAAAAGTGCAATCTGGCGGTTGATTAAAACCGTAAAACCTTTATTTTTAGCATTGTAAATTAACTTTGAAAACTGATAATTGAAGCAAAACTATTCAACTGTTGGTAAGTACACAGTCAAGCAAGTCACAATTCAAGGCTTTTAATTTAATATTGAAGCGAACCATATTGTTTTGTTTAAGCAATTTTTTACTCTTGACTGACTTAAGCCAAAAAAAGAATTAACAATACCAAAATATTTATTTTAAAAAACCGTATAATCATACAAACGTACACTATTGAATAAAAATGGCCACAAATTTGGCAGGAGTCAAGGAAGTCAACAAGGTTATTATTTTTAAAAAATGGGCAAACTGGTGCCCTTGCTTATGCGAGTGGCATTAAGCCCCATGACCGAAACGCATGGTGGCTAGGCTTACAAGCTGCAGAGCATTTGCAGCCTGTCTCTGACTTGCTACCTGGTTTATAACATTAACACAATCAGCTTGTATAATCGTTTCCTTCTTATAGAGGTAGATGGGGTCTGATCACTAAAATGTTGCAAACCTCTAGCAGTTTACAAATATTAATCACATTTGCTAAATAGCAACTAATTATCATGTTAACACACAACCATTAGACCATCTTATGTATCATACAGATGGGGAGAAAAAAACAACATGGTAAGCTTAGGTTCTGATCTAATGAAAGGTGTACAGCAACTAGAAAGTCATTTCAAGATTTTTCCCTTTTTCTTAAAAATGAATTCCAAACTATCTTGGATATTGTGTTTAGCTAAGCGAGCCCCGTTTACCCTTTCTGATATATGAGTCGCATTATACCTAAATAAACCAGTTTGATGAATAATAAAAAGTTTTGCACAATGCAATACATTTTACTTCAAATGTAATGTATTTCCTAATGGCCTTGTTCAATTTTAGATCAATTTTATTCCCACTCTTGCCTAAAAGTCCCCAAGCAAGAAAAGACGGAGAAGCATGCTAGTAGTTGACCATATGCTTTTGGATGAATTACATGCACATTATAACGATACAAACAAAACATGCAAAAATCTGAGAGTCGTATTGCCAATTGTAGAAAGATCATTGGATCCCGCATGAAAGACTAATGCATATGGGTGTAAAACTAGTTATTTTGTAACTAATGTTAAACATTGCTATCCAAAAACATTAAATAGAGATTAATACATGTCAAAATCTGTATAAAATCCCATATCAACTCGAGTCCTCCTGGTTAATATTGGAGAATCGGGTTGATATGGGATTGGATACGTTTGGATTTTGTATTTCTGTTCATATTATTATATATATAATACTGATCAGATCAAACCTATTACCAGAGTAAACCCCAACTAAACCCTGGGCTTTATTTCAGGATTTACTTGGGGTTTACTCCAGGTTTACTTTTTGAAAATCTTTGTCCACTTAGGGTTTACCTTGAGCCCAATCGGGGTTAGTTTGGGTTTACTAAAAGTTTGCTTTTGGGGTCCTTTTTAAAGATTGAAATGTAAAGCAGACCTGTCTTATATCTAATAATCTTACTGCCTGTAATTCCCACTTATTGTATATTCCAATTACACATGTGGCGTCTGCCTCATGGGTTTACTTCTGATCGAGGTTTACTCTCTGGGTTTACTAGGGTTTACTCTAGGTCCACTCTAGTAAACCCTGAGAGTAAACCCAGGGTTTAGTCTTGGTTTACTTTCTGTTAGGTTGGGTCAGATCGGTACTGTGTGCGTGCGCGCGTGAGTGCTAATTTTTGTCCTATCTTTAAAACCACGTGTTTGCGACGTACAAATGTATTGTGATGTCATTATTCTGAAATGTTCAGATCATGACGTCATACTTTCGACTTCAGATATGCACACAAAAAGAGAATAACATCCCAGGTAATCAGAATAAACAGTGCTAAGGTTTAACAGGATGTATGGTGGGTTTTTTAAACCTTTCAAATCTAGACAAGAAAAGGGAATTTTTTAGATCTCAATTAATCTAAACTTCCAAATATGTGGGAGGAACGGAAAGGTTCTAGAATTTTTTTTATTATTTTAATTTCATGTGAATATGTTGAAAAAGAGTCAATATCATTTTGGTATTCTCAATTCAAGTTCAAGTTCATTTGACTTATAAAAATCACAGTTTCCTTTATGGAAATATAATAAGAAAAATGGAAAATAAAATATATTTTAAAATGCCCTACCAATCACTCAATCAACGAACATTTAAACCTTTCGTTATATTTTAGGTAAATTGACCAGGTAGTGAAATACTGGAAATGTCCAATTTCAGTTTAAGAGGTTTGTAGTTTGTTAATTAAAAATTCATAGATAATAGGTATTTCGAACGCAACAAATATGTATAGACATTATCATTAATTGATCATCATAAAAAGTATATCAAATTTAAAAAGAAGCATGACCAAAAAACATAATTTGCAAAATGTTTCTAAGAGGTGTTCGTTTTTAACGGGTCAATTTTTAGTTATTTTTTCATAGGTCGCTAACTAACGCATAGGAATTTCTAAACATTGAACCCGAGTTCAACCTCTAGGGTGTGAAACGATGTCATCTCTGTGAAAATCCTGTTCATCTTTTGCACTGTGGATTTTGCCGCATGTATTTGTGTAAAGCCTGTGAGAAGAAACATCTCTCTGATGAATCAAAAGAACACAAAAAGTGCCATTTGAAAAGCGCGGTAGACTTTATCCTAAATGTCCAAAACATCCTACACAATTGTGCGACCTTTTCTGTGAACAATCTGACGTTCCTTTTTTTTTAGTGTGACTCCTCGCGGGAACATTAAGGGCATAAACAAGTTGGCATTTTGAATATACTAGAAAGCAAGAAAAAAGCTTTACAGAGAGATTTACAAGAATTCAAAAAATCCATTTATCCTAAATACCAACAGATTGTATCTAAAATCCAAGTTACGGAAGCTGACCTGAATAAAACCTCCATGAAATTAAGAACAGCTTTCAACAAACACAGGGAAGCTTTGCATTGAGAAATAGACACTGCTATTATGAAAATGAAATCTGATATATATGCGATGGAGTATAAATGCCAAGCTGATATACCTAACACTACTGGCTCTAAAAACCCATGTCCGTATGAAAATACCCTGTCTTCCCCTGTCACCACTTGTGTTTTCATTGCCATCCCCTGTACATCCGATGTGTGCCACTGTACAGAGCCCCCGTATACCCTGTCAACCCTTGTGCGTCCCTGTACACATCCCCTGTGTGCCACTGTAGGCCCCTGTGCATGCCCCTGACATCCCCAGTACGGCTTTTGGCTGGGTTTTTTAAATATTATTTTCTTAATTCAACTTTTGAAATCACGTATGTTATATTTTTAGCTATAAGTCAATATTTGCACTCAACAGCGCCGAATCACAATACACACTGTTATCGTAATTTAAGAAATCACAGTTGTTTTAGTTGATAATTTATTGATACATAAATAATCATTAAATAATGATTCTTAAATAATCATGATAACAACTAAAGTAGGGAGAGTGGATCCTCGTGTATTCTTTGGTAACAATCAAAAAGCTGCAGATACCTTCAAAATCACAGCAGCAGTTATTGTCAAGGAAGACAACGTGTAGTGGGTAAGGTGAAAATGATTGAAATGATGACGAGCACAGACCATCTTTATCAGGCTGCTTCTAGCACCTGCCCCATGCCAAATTTTGCTGTACTTGAGTTAAGAAAGTTAGGCATCTCTTGGAAGTACAGGATAAAATACGGACATTTTCCCTTTACCTCTCCGACATTTAATCTAGCTGTATCATGAGATTCATCATGAGGGTCAATGCCGTAATCCATCAGCAGCAGACATTGCTCTCGCATATGCCATTCAAAACACTGCCATCGGGACCGAGGAGCTGATTGAACTTCTCACCTGTTTGGACATACCTGCTCCCAGCATATCATTTATATGTAGACACTCCTGTGCAATACAAGCTGCAAAATGACAGAGCTAAACAAATTAAATGGCAAGATACAAAAAGTCAACGAAGTTAACGTTACTAAGGATAGCCTAAAAATATCACATTTCAACAGATGCAATGTACAACAACGTCATGTTTAGCCGGAACACCTTTGTCAGAATGCCAGTCAATTCTTTTTCTGGCAGTAGAAACAAATACAGATAGAAAGTACATAATTGCCTGTGCTGTACAGAACAAATTCCGTTGGACTGGTGCATGGCTGCGTGGCAAAGGAATTGAAGTGGACTGTCCGGGCAGTCATGCGGACTGTACTGCCAGATTGTCTCCGGCTGTTCCGTTCTCGGAATACGAAATGGGGAAAGATATCGGCACTTAGCTTGGCCTCAAAGATGTTTTACTCCAGTGTGTTACAACGGACAGCAATGCCCAATGTGCCAAAGAATTGATGATTCAATGCAGGCTCTTTATCCCTTGTAGAAGGTAAAGCGCCTTGCAGACCCTGTCCATCTTGGGCAATCACAGTTGCGTGCCAGCAATTGAACAGCATACAGTGATGAAATGTTCCATTCTAAGACTAAAGATAGGGGGGGGGGGGGGGTTACGAAGGGTGTTTGACAATGACTTTAAATCCATATGCTCCATGATATTAAAAAAGCTTTTTACCAAGTATGACATGTTCAGAGACTTAGAGAAAATGAGTAGTTTCTACTCAAAGTCATTGAGTCAACAGTTGCCTGTTATGATGGAGACTGTTCAATGTGTGCTGTGACGGGAGAGTTGTTTCCAGCTTGGTGGAACTTCAGCCGCAACATGGTCATCTATAGGATCACTGCCATGCAAATGAATGACACGACTTAAGAATTGTGACCGAAGTTCTGTAAATGAAATTGAGTGTAGAGGCTATCTCGGCCATGAAACTTCTGACTGATACTAATGCCAAAAAGTCCTACCATAAATCTGCAAGTGCTAACATGCCCAAGAATTGAAATGCTTTAGAACAATGGAAGGCCGTCTGCACTATATGATTCACAGGAAGAATAACTTACCAGGAACATTAACCGGACTCAAGTTTGAATCTGCCGGTGTCAAATACTCGGACTTCGGCAAGCGACGACTAGCCAAGATTGACCAGCAGTTCCTCTACAGACAAGAATACCATAAAAAGGACAAGATTAAGTAAGACCAGAGGAAACAAACAGAAGGGTAGAAGAATGGAGGGAAACCATCTATATCGTTTGGAGCATCAGACGAAGTCAGACTACCAGAAGGGACAATTGTATATGAACCCGCAGCACGAGATCATCCTTACCACAGGAGAGGAACATGCCAATATCATCTGAGGCCTCGCCTGGGATGTGACTAAATGACTTTATACCTATTTTATAAATGACACTAACTAACACTCGCCATTAAGTTTAATTGAATCCTTCATTATGTACCATCTGGCATATACTAAAAACATTATTGTGAGAAGAGAAGCATTACTTCCCAATGGTTAGCGGTGTAATATTTTAATAAATATGATAAATTTACTTTAATTTGTATTCTCAATTCATATCAACCATTAGATCAAGTCTGCAAGGCAGATAGGGAAAGTGGCCTGTTTGTCCCTATTTGTTTATACCATGTGGTTCAAGAGTAATGTGCTTTGGAACAACACAGCGTGTTGTGGCACAACTGTGATGCAACAATGGATTCATCCAGTCATGGTATCCATGATGTAGCATAGCACTGAGTCTAAGAACATGCACGGTAACTGTATTTCTCAAGAAATCCGTCCATACTTTGAAATCATCAGCGTTCGTGGGGACCTCTGGGGTCATCACCACCCACAGGAATTGGAAATTATCATCTCAGAAACTGTTATAATCATGACCCCTAAACCATATATATTCTTGTTCCTTATATCAAGGGGCATCAAATGTTATCTAGGTCCTGGGCCCTCTGTGTGGTCCTGACCCCCTCAAACAGCAGGTCCCTTAATATCTTCAAAACAGTTGAGATCCCCTCCCTTAAACGATATATATTCGTGTTTCATGTGTCAAGGGGCATCAAACAGTATATAGGTCATGGACCACGGGGTTTGTCGTGACCCCCCTTGAACGGGAAGTGCACAAATATCTCGAAAACGGTTAAGATCTCCACCCCTTAAATATATATATTCTTGATCCTTAAAGGGCATCAAACAGTATGTAGGTAATGAACCTCAGGGTTAAATTTATTTTTTCAAAACCGTAATGCACATCTCTAAAACAGTCCCTGTAATATCCAAAGATATGATGTGTCTATCCATTAAATCATATTAAAGAGGAGTTATGGGATCTGTTTTTTTCTTGGAGTGATAAACGTCAATTTTCTGATACTATTTGACTCCCTGGATGAAATGTCAATTTTTAAAACCTTATTGCACATCTAAAGGACAGCCCCATATTTCAAGAGATGACGTAGCTACTCCAGAACTTGTAAGAGGAGTTCTGGAGTCATACTTTTTTGAAAAAAACCGTAATTTGTTTGCCCACTGATCCCCTTAATAATAAAAATTCTGGAACCTAGTCACACTTCAATATGACACCCCCAATCATATTCTAGAAGATCATTTGGGTACTGTATAAAAAAAAACGTTTTTGAAACCAGTTTTTTTTTGTAAAAAAAATAAACCGTCATTTCTCAGCCATTAAATGATCCCAGGACAAAATTGAAATTTCCGAAACCTTATTGCGCATCTATAAGATACCCATAAACATATTCCAAGAGATGATTTGTCTACTGTTGAAAAGGTAGGAGAAGATCAAGGAAGAAGGGTTTTTGTGAAAAAACGTCATTTTGTATCAATTATTTGACCCCCAAGTCTACCAGAGAATTTTTGAAACCTTTTTACAAAACAACATGACACCATAAATCAAACTCCAAGAGTTAAGTTTGCTGGTTTATAAAATGTAAGAGCAGTTTCTGAAAGTAAAACGTGACGGACTGACGGACGTCGGATGGAACAGGGTAACAACAATATACTCAACCTTTCTTTAGAAAATGTGAGTATAATAATGCTATCCATATGAGGTAGTGTACCCGACCTGTTAGATACTGAAGAAAGTATTACATGTAACTTTAATTACCGGTAGTCGATATATGAATTAAATTGATAAGCGATGAAAGAAGAAATACAATTTTTGTCGGAATCACGTAACTCTCTTCGGCTATTTCCGAAGACAAAACGTGTAAGTTTTACGTACGAGACATGATGTCATAATGTAGGCGGATCACGCGATATTTAGTTTAACTTTGTCTAATGGTTTAAGTAGGCGGATCCTACTGTGTAAGTTTCAAATAAATTGTTGTACAAAAATCAAACTGCACTGTGTTAAATCTGCGTTCAGTCCAACGGTCACACCGTTATATATCAAATATTAAAGAAACAGACTAACACACTTTCAACATTTAATATAAGTGCTTACGGATATCAAAGCAATTCACACTTTTTTTTCATGAAGAACACTGTTTCTTATTTCTTTTTGCTTTTATGTAGATTATATGCAAAGTGATGCTGCCGAAAAAAAAGCGCAACTATAATATGAGGACTGTACGCTTTTGGACCGAAATCGCAAAAAGAAAAAGAACTATGTTCTCATTCTTCATATTAAGAATTTATCGTACATTACAAAATTATTCTTAAAAACTAAGAAAATAGTCATGTAATGTTAACAAACATAATTGGTGTAGATTCATAAACAGACGTGTAAGATGTTAAAATACATAAAATGGTAATGCTAAATTCTTAAAATCTTCCAGTATAAATCTGATTTGATAACAATATTATATTGTCAAGTTAAAACCTTTGATATTACCGATTTCTATATAATTGACAGTCTTGCTTAGCTCTAAAAAGCTCTAAAACTCTTTTCAATATTGAATACCTAAATTTAGAATGGTACATGTAGATTCAGAGAAAGAATGGATGATTGCAATCAAGGTATTCATAAACAATTCTTCTTTCAAACAATTAAACTACTAACTAAAAATCAGTATCAAAACCAATGCGTTTCAAGCATTAATTCGAGTAAATATTAGTATTATATTGTGAAGTTCACATTATTGATTTCACCAATTCCTAAATTATTGACATTCCTCTCTTTCCTTTGATAACACTTTTTTCTTGATCTTTTTGCTTTTTTACAACCATATAAAAAGTTGCCGAAAAACGCAAGCTTATCATTCAACTGAACAGCACACTTTTGGATCGAAATTGCAAAAAGAGGAAGAAATATGTTCTCATTTTTCATATTAAAAGTGTATCGTACATTACAATTTCTTTCCTTAAAACTAAGAAAAGAGCCTTGTGATGTTACCAGACCGCTTTTGATGAGATTTTCAATATAATATAAAATTAATTAACCTAAATAGTTTTTCAATCAAAACTTTCAAAACAAATATATCAAATGAAATAAAGTGTTGAATATCGCTGTTATGGTATGTAAAGATATTTACAAATTTGCCCGGTTAATGTAATTTTCGTTGATTAAAAGAGTGTACCGATTTCCGATAATAATTTAGCTTCGGACACTCCTAACATAGCTGCGTATTTACTATTTTATGTATTCGGGCTGAACATCTTAAAATGGTTGATACTTTACCTCACATTAACTTTATGCTAGCTCAAGAAGGTCAGTATAAGTGGTTTATTGTTATAAATGTTTCAATGTTATCACTGTTTTTAATACATGTCCAAGACCAACTTTGTTGTTCATATCGACGATATCGACGATAAAATGACGACATCGACATTGATATCGAATTTTGAAAAATGCTACACGAAGTCTGATATCGATATCGACGATATCGTACACAACTTGACGATATCGACATCGCTATCGACATACACTGATGAAGTTGCAAAATCAATTTTAATGTTGTAATCGACTATATCGTACACAAAACGACGATATCGACACTAATAAGTTTTAAGACTAACTATTTATATGCAATATCGTACAAAAAATGACGATATCCTAACAAATAGTGATCTTTATAAATGCATTTAAACAAATATAACAATATCATGAAAAATGACAAAATCAATCTCAATATTGACTCTTGTGAATTTTTTTGAAATCATCGGTAACAAAGTTTAATCAATTTCAAGGAGAAGAACATTTAATTGATGGGTATTTAAGGATTGTGAAATTATATAATTGTGATCTTCTAGAGAGTCAAATCTAAAGTTAAGCATGGTACAGTTTTCCAAAGTGCTTGATTACATTCTGCACAAAAGCAAATTGATACCGATACAGCCTATGTTGTGTACATATGTCAATCGATATCGTTACGATATCGTCGATATCGACGACGTCGACGTTAAAAATATGGTGAGTTGTAGTTGTGTTTATATGCATATAGATATCGATACTACATGTATATCGTCGATATCGACGATATCAACATAAAATGTGGACAACCTACGTTGTAAACAAAGGAAAAAGATTTGGATATCGACATTAATATAAACAAATTCAGTTGAGGACAAAGAAAATCGATAGATAAAAATGGACGTTAAATTAAGACAGTCATAGTTGTGTACATATGCATTTAAGTTATATTATATTGAAATCAGTGAATCGATATCGATACAATATCGTCGATATCATCGATATCGATACTACATCGTGTCTTGGACATAACTCTTGGGGTTTTTTTTTTGGGGGGGGGGGGGGTTATTATTATTTTTTCATATTTTGGTTAATTCAAGAAAGGGTAGGAATATGAAAATCATTAAAGAAATTCAGACAGGAATATTTTAAAGAATTGTTTCTGAAAATTAACGCTTTGTTTGTACATAACGTTTTAAGCTACAATGACATTTATAATTTTTATCTAATTTTTTGAAGAGTCTAATTATTTGTGATTTATTTAGAACGAAGAAAATATTTCTAACAGTCATAAACTCAACAAGAAGTTAATTGACCTTCTTTTTAAAAAAAAAATGGAAAAAAAAAACACCATAATCAAAAATCAATATCATACATTGCATGGTTTTTCATCATCATTATGGAATTATTTTCATTTTGAGTAAACATCATTCCTATAAACGTAAATTATGTGATAAAAACAACGAACAAAAAAAATACATCACAATAAAAGAGCATTGGAAAAAATAGCGTTGTCACTAAAATGCTTAAAGGGGCATGATCTCGACTAAATTTTTTTCTTCCAATTTTATCATTTACAATGCTTCAGAAAGACATTTCTAATATTCAGCAAACATTTGAGTGTCGGTCGTCGAATTATAAGTAAGATACAGAGCTAACAAATCCGTAAAAAGAATATAGATCATGTTTTTTTTAAAGTTTGAATGTTAAAAAAAATCCAGGTTAAGACCTCAAATGAATATGATACACAATAGGAACTGTTCATTTATGTTCAAAAAGGAATAACAAATAGAAAAATTAGCTTGAGAACAACTTTTTATCGGAAATCAAACCAATGTTAACAAAAATAGGACACAAGCCTTTTTTTACAATACAAGAGATATTGTAAGCTTTTATAATCATATCCTACTTGTAACTCTAAGACTGATACGCAAGTTTTGATCATTAGAAATGCATTGCCAAAGCATTGTACATTAATAAAAACATTTGCCTAAAACCCTGACCATGCCCCTTTATTATTACTTTTTTATAGCTACTTCATTTGAAAATAAACAAAATGATATCAAATTTAAAAAGCAAAAAAATATAAATGTAAAAAAAAATAGTACATATATTTTGATAGAATGCATAAAGGTCTTTTTCAGTAGTGAGTAGTAAACTTTTAAGAAAATTCAATGCGAGAAGAAAAATGGTACTGATTCTAATATTAAAAGCAAAACATTTACTATTTCATGTAATTTCGAAAAAGAGCTTGGAAAAAGTACCTTTAAAAATGAATACATTGTTTCCTTCCCAAATTGCATCATTCTCAAATGCATAGATATTTAAGGACACAGTTATCAAAATCATCATTGTTCTTCTACATTCTGTCAAAACAATAACCCGCAAACGCAGAAGTAAACCACCTCCCACAGAAGTTGCCTACAGCATTGCCCAACGCATATCCTAAGAAAGGTACAGGACAAAGAGTTTGTCCCAAAATGCCAAGTCCGACGCTTCCAACTGTCGCCCCTACTGCTCCAGATACCTTTTTGCAGCATTCACGTTTAAAGTCGACTTCAGTTATAAACCCGTCCTTTTTTTGCTGGTTTAATGTCCACAATTCAAAACCGGTTGTCACGGCCTCAATAGCACCAGTAACAAGAAAAGTGGCACGAGCCGTACTTTTTAGCGCCCTTTTGCTAGCTTCTTCTGAGACACTCATACACGGCCTGGAATTCAGAAGGCACGATTGATCAAGGCCCATTTTTTTGCTTGCATATTTGCAAAGGTTTTTTGCACCGCGAGAGAATGCTTCGTTAAGGATTGGAGCACCCACGCGGACGGCTGATTTTTTTGCTTCATTTATCACTGCTTTAACTGCAGCATCTATGAAATATTTTACTGGAATGCATGACAAAAGAGAACCCAATAATTTTAACATATTACTTTTGCCATTGATGATACCGTGATCAATCGAATCGATAGCAAACTTTTTCATAGCGTTAGCATTATTGACTTGTTCTGATTTAGGTATTCCTGTCAAGACATAATTGACCAGGTGTTCACAATTGTTATATGCGACCGCATAAGCTTTTTCCTTTAGTCTCTTAAAAAGCCTTTGTATAGCTTCCCATACTTCTTGAGGAGTTTTGGGATAATCAGGAGCGTCGATGATATAAACATTCTTGGCAAGGATGTTCTTTTCTAGTTCTTTTTCACTAAATTCATTTTCTCTAAGTTTTTTTTCGGTAGCTTCCCCGTGGTTAAATAAGTTGTGAAATGTAATGCTATATTCGAATATTGTTTTTTTGGCCTCCTCCCAATTTCTCACTAAAATATGGTGGTAATATCCTAGATATCTCTTGATAGCAATATGAACAAAAGCACCTGTATGATTCCTGATTTCAGCAAGAGAAGATACCAAACGGCTGTTTGAAGGAACCTGTAATTAATCAAATAAAAGTTCGAATTTTTTTTACAAAACTTTTCAATCAATGATTTTGTTTTTGTTTGTAAATTAATAATAGGTGTCGGTATTGAACTTTTTATATAAAAATAACCAGAAATATAAAATTCGTACGTCCATACGGTTAGTTTAAATTATGGTCTTTATGAAGTTTGTTAATTTAATTCAATTAAAGTTTTTTTTTAGTTTTATTCCTCTTGTCAGAGTCAACTTGCATTTTACTTCATTGTCACTACATGTGTGTCTTTTTTTCAAATGAAAGATCTCATGCAATCATCATATCGTCTTTTGTACCTTGATCTTTTTTGATTTACCGAAAAAGGTATTTTATCAGAAAATATAATTCATTTCAGTTGAACTAAGTGAATAAAACGAAAACTATTCTTTTATTAAACATTCTTTTATTTTTCTTTCTTAGATGGCCAGATTAAAAACAAATGTGCCCTATGATTCTCCGACTTTTTTTCTTCTTTTGCCGAGTTTATTTTGAGTTATTCCCCTTTTGTAAACATGTATCGTCTGCACAACAACATGGCGACGAACGACAAAAAACGTATGGGAAGACAGAAACAAGTCGTAATACAGATGTCAGATTTGGGATTTATACATAAATAAAACTGGAAGGAGCAATGGAATAAACAGCCGAAACTGTTATGTAAAGTTTAAATATACGGAAGACCGGAATGATGGTAAAATCGTAACTCGATCTAAAAGTTGTAATATTGGGTAACCACGAGACGACTGAATCCCATTTCAAAGTCCCCAGAACCAACCAAAAACATGCTTTCAAAAATCAAACAGCTTGATTTACAGCAAGACCAAAGTATAATGTGATGAATAAAACTGTAAGTAGACTGCTTTTCATCAGTAATTGTTCGTCACTTCACATATCGCCAATAGTTTATTAGAAAAAGATTTTTACTTTAAGAAGTCTTCATAGTATTCTTATCAAAATGGGCTAAGTGTACAAAGGACTATATATGGTTTGAGCCTAAAATGGCCCCCTAAAATGAACATTGTCATTTTACTGTAATTCTTTGTTTTATTTGTACAAATATACATTTGAAGTTTTTTCATAATTTTCATTTTGATTTTAGTGCCCTTAATTAAAAAATATGACATCATAAATTTTACCTTTTCCCGCCATTTTCTCATTTTTAGCATAAAACGGCCTGTTTTGAGGCAGTTTTTCTTTAAGGAAACATTGAGCGACTGCTTGAACAAACAAAATATTTTCACCAAATATGTATCTTTCCAATACTTATAAGTGACAAAAAGTTCGTTCTTGTTCAAAGAATCGCTCTATATTTCCCATTCGAAAAAAGATAAGAAAAATGTCAATTTTTGTTTGATTTTGATTGAATTATAAAAAAAAAACGTCACTTCTGACGTCATATACGGCCAGTGAGTGCATATAAATCAAATAAATGGGTGAAAAACATATTTCATGTCAACTCTTTTATAAAATAACACACGAAGTTAATGTACCTGAATCATTTTAAAAATAGCGAATTTTGGGGGCCAAATTTGACTAATATCATATATAGTTCTTTCTAATACTTACGATTATTTCGAGAATTAAATCAACTATTTGTATAGGCAAACAGACATAACTTACTATATGTATATGCATACGCATGCTTCAAGATGGACAGGTTAGTATTTTAACCGTAGCATAACCTAGTGACTTGTATTTGAGTACAAGCTACTCTAATTGACGCTTTTTTTTTATCTCGGAATGTTTAACCTTGTCTATAATTAATGTGAAAAATGTCTGATGGTGAAAAGCGAAGGATCTCGTCAGACGGACCAACACCAAAACCCTCTAGTAAAATATTCAAATTGGCGGACGTTAATAATGATCCTACGGAGTAAGATTTTGAGTCGAAAATGATAGACAAAATGACTTTAGTAGCAGAATCAGTAAGATATCTTCAAAAAGGTAAAAACGAATTACGTTCGTTGTTTGATATCAAATTGGGTAAATTTCGTAAAGATTTTATGGCAAACATTGAAGACAAATTCAAAGCAATGAAATCAGATTTCGACCTTGAATTTGGTAGGCATGAGAGACAGATTTACGCATTTTCACGGTCTGTTGATTCCCTTATTGAAAGAATAGAAGGGTTGAGAACTGGAACGCCTCAGCGGAGAAACAGTCAAACAAATTTGAAATTTCAGTGATCGATAGAATATATGGCGGTATCCTCGGAGTTAAGTTTAAAAACCTACTTTTTTATTTTAAATTCATTGATATCGCATGTTATCTACCTCCAGAATGTTTTAACAGAGGAAGGAATGCGCAGGGTTTCTATACACACCTTTTAACTCAGATTTATCCTAGTAGTGATAGTGATGTCATATTCGCGATGAATGACCTGAATTGAATTCTAGGATTGGGAAATTTTATTACATTCTTCAAGACATTGATGATATTCCTAACTGAATTTATATAGATAATACAGTAAATCAACATTGGTACCAATGAATTAATTTTGTTAATGAAGCAAATTTTTGTGTATTGAATGGTAGATTCCCGGATCATAACTTTACATGAAATTCAAGAAAAGGTCATTCTGTTGTTGATTATATTTGTGTACCTACTGGTGTGTTTAGAATGATAACAAACTTTAATATGACAACCGTGCATACCATTGTTTAATAATTCAAACTAGATAAATTCATTGGTGAAAAAACAAGAGTCAGATCAGTTGCTAATGGTATTGAAATATGAGCTCTAAAAATCCAAACGACTTTTGGAACAAACCTAGGACCCAGGAAACATACAGTATAACAGACGAACAGGACGTGTAGGATTGATGGCGATTTGATTTTGAAAATTGTATAATGGAGGTATAAGCAACGAATTTGTTAACGACAATTACAATATTGCAAAAACTGATAAATATCTTTTCAAGAAATATTTGATGTAGTGATGGGCGCAAAATCTTAATCTTTTTATGGATTCGACAATATTCCTTACAATGTCCTGAAATCCCCTGTAGTCATCGAGACATTACGGTATCTTTTTCAATTTATGTTTGATTCAGACACTATTCCGTCGTTGTGGCGGAAAGCGATAATTTGTCCTATTCTGAAGGATCCTACATGAGATAAACGTCTCCCTATGAATTACCGCGGAGTGAGCCTCTTGTCTTGTCAGTAACTTTACAGTTCTTTTATAAAAAAAAAAAACAATATGTGTTATTTAGAGTCATTTAGACTTACATGTTTTAGCAGATGAACATAACGGTTTTAGAAAAAATAGATCATGTGAGGATCGCTTATTTACTATGAATATCATAATACATAACCATTCAAACATTTATGTTGATTCACGATTATAGAAAAATCCTTTTCGAAAATACTGGATTTTACGAAAGCCGAGAAGGATCATTCGAGATTCGAGATTCAAAATACGAGATTCGATATACGAGATTCAATATTCGAAATTCGAGATTCA
This sequence comes from Magallana gigas, assembly GCF_963853765.1. Lineage (NCBI taxonomy): Eukaryota > Metazoa > Mollusca > Bivalvia > Ostreida > Ostreidae > Magallana > Magallana gigas. Next base: position 30,038,822 of record NC_088861.1, read on the forward strand.
ATATCTAAATTAACCAATCAAATCATGGATCTGAAACCTGTATCCTAGCAAAATTAAACTGTTCTAAATAAAGATCATTCGTACATGCTCTTTCCTACTAATAAATGTCTTAATAGCTCTTATATAGTGGTTATAAAATGATTAAATTAACATTGATGAATTAACCCCACACAGTATTAACAATTAAATAAGTGATAACAATGTTGGTTTTGCGAATCTAAGTGGTTTTGTTTGCCCTGTATGTATTAACCCCCGAATAATTTTAACCCGAAGTGTATTCGCCCCAACTGCGTAAAAATCGGCTCGCGAAGAAAGATCTATTTATTTTTAATAATTAAAACTGAGTGTGGTTTTAGCTATGAAACGATATTCAATGAAATAATCGACATGTCAAAATATAGGTTATGATAAAGATTTAAACCATAGAAGATATAATGATTTACAACGCAATATGGCAATGCCATTGTCAATATGTGAGAGAGAGAAAGAGAGAGAGAGAGAGAGAGACACACACACAGAGAGAGAGACAGACAGACAGACAGACAGACAGAGAAAGAGACAGAGAGTTTTGTAGTGTCAAATTCAATTTTGATTTAGAATGAATTTGAAATTGATTTGATAAAAGCATATATAGACAATAATTAAGCCTCTAAAAGGAGAAAAGAGAGGAGGTAGCTAGGGTAGGGCAGACCAACTAGCAAGCTTTAATTTTAACGGTGTTAGCGCACCTGTGATTTGCATCGACTTTGTTTTCTCTTCGTTTTCCAGGCTTTTTTTAAATTGGCTTGGCAAATTATTATAAAACCGTTTGTGTAGCTCCATAACGATGCAATGTAGATAAATTTTGAGTAGTTTTACTTTTGATAAACAGGTTCATATCCGTACTTGATTTTTAATTTGACTCTTATAATCGGATTTAATATTCAAATAAATATAGGGTAGGAAAGAGTAGACGGGACTTTTTTGCGCATATCCTACTGTACCATTCATTCAACACAGGTATTAGCACTCATCGAGTTCGACTTGCTTTCCTTTTTTTATCCACTGGATTTAAAACTATAAATTTTTGAAAATATTTCGAATTTATAGCTTGATGAAATATAAATTAGAGCTGCGCTGGTGCATCTATATATACCCAAATGGACTAAAATATAACCAAATGAATCTAAAAATTTTGACAAAATTAGTTTTAAACGTACAACTCATTTTTCAATTCTAATCGGGTATGTCCTTTAGAAAAATCTTGAACAAAACACATTTTAGAAAATAAAACGACAATTGTTTCATTTTTTATGGGGAGGTAAAGGACATGTATTGCTTGTGGCAGTTGAGCTTTACTCTAATTTGTTATAAAAATGAAAGTTTCCAATTACACTGTACATAGCTTCTATCATGCATTTTGACCCGTGCGATAGTTTAAAACAATTTTCAAAGCATTTAATGTAATTCAACCGATCATTTTGGAAATTTATTTTCTGGATCTCCGCCTGATACGTCCGCCTTCTTGTATATTAGAATTACATGTACGTTGACCATATTAACACATTAACTTAATCGGCTATGTTATGTGACGATAACATTTTTTTATCAATGTATTTGCAGGATAGGTAACAAATAACAGCCTATTTGTTGGTTTTTGCACTGATTATTTGAGATAGTTTGGCGCCATCTTTTATACATTCCCCACACCACTCACAGTTTCTTTATTTGGTGTTCTGTGTGTATTGCGACAAATAGGTAAATTCGCTCCACTCGCCCCTTGCAGCTTCACCCTGAGTACATTTTATCATTAAGTGTAATGTAGTAGTATATTAAGTACACACATCTTTGCAGTGCTTATTTACATCTTTAGAGAGTTACTTACATACAAAGTAAACATTTGTATGATTTATATGTAATTATTGTTAATTTTGGTGCGGGAGGTGGGCGGGGGGTAGGAAACTACAGAGAAACTTAACTTGGCTGTGATACATATGCCTGTCTATACCTTCTATTCTTTCTTGCTGATATATCAGTGAATGAATTATAAAAAAAAATACAACAATTAATTTTTAAAAATTCATGCACAATCAAATTTTTAAAAAAAGTTTTACTGTTCTCTGCACCAGAAATCGGCAATGTGAACAAACTGGTACCCTATCATTCCTACCTTTAGTTGTAGAGAGTATATATGTATCCTTCTATATTGAAAACAATTCCAAAGGTAAGACTCATAATAAAATAAGTTGTTTAATGAGGAAAAGGAAAAAAAATGTATTAATTAATAATTCCGTATGATGTGATAATATCTCAATGATTTGTTTATAATCATAGTACTAGTGTATGACTGTATGCATACATAAAAAAGATAAGTAATGCTTATATTTATTGGTGAAACCGGACTGATTATTTATATTTAGATTATTTAGATACATGTACTAATCTTCATGCGCGGACCTAGAAAGGAGGGGGTCAGGGGATCTGGACCTTCTCCTCGGAAAAAATTGGAGCTTATTAAATGTACAAGTAAAATTATTTAAAATTGGACTAGGACCCCCCTACAAAAAAAATAGCTACGCTTATGAAGTTCTCAACCATAACCGCATTTTTACACAAAAGGGGTGAATAAAACCCGGGGTTTAAACTATAACTGGTGGTGAAATACCCAAGGGTTCAAACGCATCAGGTGGAAATGCACCAGGGCAAACAAAATCACTTAGATCCGCGAAGCACACTGCATTATTACCAGTCTACTAAGATATTCTGTGTAAAAGTAAATACAAATAATTATTTAGTTAGGTAGGGAGAAGTGAACATAGCAATTATTTGTATAAAAGAGCATGTACGGATGATCTTTATTTAGAACAGTTTGATGTCGCTAGGATACATATTTTCAGATCCATGATTTGATTGTTTAATTTAGATATTGAATCTCGAATTTCGAATCTTGAATCTCGTATTTCGAATCTCGTATTTTGAATCTCGAATCTCGAATGATCCTTCTCGGCTTTCGTAGGATTTAATCAATTACATTTTACCAGAATTTCCAGATTCACTAATTGTACTTATTTCAAATTACCCTCGGCATGTTGCCAAATACTTGATATATTATTTCAATATAGGTAAATCTATGCTTATTGATGTTGATAAATAAATTACTTACTTGTACTTACTTACTTCCTGTACACCCAAGTTCACCTAATTAGATAAACATGCTCAACTTGAGATAGTTATTCTTGTAAACCTGGATTTTTGAACGTTAAAAGTTTGTCAATGAAAAATAATGTGAATGTAGAATCTAAAAATGATTGATTATGTGATTAGAATTAAAAACGTTTGTATGCATACTTTCTTCCAAATGCTAATGTTTTATTGATTTTTTACTTTGACATTACGCGAAATATGTAATTTTGGCACATATTTTCTATAAGTAGTATGTTAAGATACTACTAAACTAGAGATGACTAGATATTAAACTACTTTTTTTTATACACTGGTATGTAAAACTTATTTAAAATTTGCAGAAAAGATATGTTTTTCTCGAGTTTTCAATAATAAGGATATTATTTTGGCTTGCTCGTCCACCCTTTACATCCGCCGTTAATTAGTGTGTCACTCCTCCATTGAGTAACATTTTCCTTTTCGAATGATATCCAAAATGTATTTGTGCTTTTGTAATGAACTATTAAAGCTTAAACATCCTATGGCCTAAAGATCACCTTTGATTTTGAGGTTATAAGGTAAAAGGTCAAGCCATTTTTTTTTTTTATTTTATAATACATTTATATTCAGGCAATGTCTTTAAATGCTTTGGGCTTTTCTAAAGGATGTTGATATCAGAAGTACTAAGGACCTTTAAAGAATCATTTAAATGTTGAGTTTATTACATTAGATGTTGTAGTTACATTGTAAGATATCATATAGCAAAGTACGAAATTATCACCCCTACCAGTTAGTGCTTTGCTTTAAAATCTGATATAATTAACTTGATTTATATATGAATATGTCTCCTAATTGATTGAAAAAAAATTATGACTAAATAAAAGCTGTCTTTAAAACAACACATATACTTATATGAACTACTTTGGTTAACCAAACTGAAGAATGTGTTAACAAAAACAAATGTATCGAATTTAATTTTTTTTCTCATTAAGTTGCAAGTAATATCGGCATTTAAGACCAAATGTATTAAATGTAGTATTTGATAGGGTTCGCGATGATTGCATTTATCACCATATTATTTCCAGTGCAGGAGCGATAACTCGTACTTGCTTGCTCGAAGTTAAAAGCTTTTTTAGACCATTAATTTGAGAAACATTGTGCTGATAATCGAACTAATAGTTCATCTGTAGAACGTGAAAGAGCCGGGCGTCATTTTGTTTTTATGTCCAATATATATCAGCTTCTATTGGGCACCATGCCACATGAATCGAGAAAAAAGGCTGTAACAAGCGAGTATAAATTGTGCACATTCTGCAAATATGGGTCCTGCAAATCAAGCCTTTAGCAGAGGCTCTATCATTGTCGTCTACAGTTAATTCGTCAATTAAACGCAGTTGCGAATCGAATTAGATTCATTCTCATTTGAGGATAACAATCCCCAACTTTTAAACGGTTTTAAATTTAGTTATTCACATCATAATTCTTGTCCAAGAATTTATCGTGAGGCAAAAAAATCTTTAATCCGCCAGATAGGCCCTCAAAATTTCATAACTGGATTTATTGAGAAAACATATTACCATAACGAAATCAATGGAGTTTTTAACTACACAAATATTTCAATTGTTTCGTCAAAAATGTTCTCAATTGAGTGTCAAAAATTTATGCAATACCGTGTACCGGGTTTTTTCAGTGGGCGTAAATGTTGGTGTCATTAATGGGAAAAAAAGTAGTATGGAAAGTATATTAAAAGCAATTTAAGTTTTGCAAAAATGTATTTTCAGATATTTCAAACATTATCTTTTTTTTATTTCCTTCAGAAAAATATTTACTCTGATGCTGCTGATTTGCACATGTTTTGAAATCAACATATCCATAAGTTTTGTAAACTATTTTGACTTTAATTCAACAATTTGATTTAAAAAAATAAATCTAATTGTACATTTCCGTATTAATAACGAACCATTGGTTAAAGGTCGTTTTATTATTGAAAATACATGTATCTGTGCAATTAAAGATAAAACGAAAAAACCCAGATCTTTAAAATTTGAATCAGTATGACTCTGAAGCAGCAGGAATATCTAATCGGAGTCAGATTTGAATGTTGATGAAAATAATAATTAATTAATTTTTAAAAATCTACAAAACCGACCCCCACACACGCACACATACACGCACGCGCGAGGGGGGGGGGGGATTAAAACAATTTCAGAGAACAATATCAATATGACACATCGATTTAGATGAATGAACATATGAACATATGAATATTTATTACAAAGAAAAACTTATCTACATGTATTAACAAAAGTATCAATTTGTTACATTGCTCAATCTTGAAATCCATATGTCATGTTTTTACAGGTATTTTGAAGAAAAAATGACAATAGCATGTATTTCATTTTTTTGGTAGTCATTGTTCTATTCGGCCAATCGCCTATTACAAAAACATATTTGCCCCATTGTAAGTTTAAATGTAACCGCGATATTTGTAATAAACACACATCAAAGTTAATATAATTATTTATCCAACAAATCCTATTAAGAAAGAAGAAATAATCTGATGCCACTTACCTCTGACATCTTGAAAAAGCAGTTAATTTCCAATGCAATAACGATCTGTCTGCACACTGTTTAATGTTACTAAGGACAACGCCCACGTTGCAAATCACGTGGTCTACCCCACGATCAATATTTCAACAATCTTATATATTTACATTCTACTGCGTTTTCCCATTAAATTCCGTGATGTTTAAATGCCTCTAAATGCAACACCTATTCACTGCGTATGAATTTACGAATAATTTACATAAGTAGTTCTCAAACAGTGATTTCTATGTTATCGGTTAAAAAATGTATTTCATGAATGTTGTCAAAACACCATGTTTAATAATTTTTCAACAAAAAAGTTGACTTTATTGTTAAAAGCAACATTTTAAGAGTTATTTATCATGGATTATATTTTCATGCTTGTCGATCTCATCTCAACAGTCTATGTGAAAACCAGTTTAAATCGGTTTTACAAAACAGCTGTTCATGCTGTTACCTATTCACTCCCTCCGTGATCTGCACATTATATCGATTTATTTAAGTAAAATAATTGATTTCTTCAGTAAGGAAATGTAAATATAAGCATTAAATGATTTATTTTTGACGTCGTCGTGTCAATTACTGCCGTCAGGTGAACGGACAAATTATCATAACGCGCTAACGCACGTTATTTCAATTTGAAAACACTTTCAGAGAACAATTTCAATATGACACACACCGTTAGGAGGAATGAAAATATGAATATTTATTACAAAGAAAAACTTATCTACATGTATTAACAAAAGTATCAATTTGTTACATTGCTCAATCTTAAAATCCATATGTCATGTTTTTACAGGTATTTTGAAGAAAAAATGTCAATAGCATGTATTTCATTTTCTTGGTTGTCATTGTCCAATCGCCTATTACAAAAACATCTTTGCCCCATTGTAAGTTTAAATGTAACCGCGATATTTGTTATAAACACACATCAAAGTTAATATAATTATTTATCCAACAAATCTTATTAAGGTAGAAGAAATAATCTGATGCCACTTACTTCTGACATTTTGAAAAAAGCAGTTAACTTCCAATGCAAAAACGATCTGTCTGCACACTGTTTAATGTTACTAAGGACAACGCCCACGTTGCGAATCACGTGGTCGATCCCACGATCAATATTTCAATAATATATTGTGCATTTACATCGGCAATGACCTAACATAAAATGATTTTTTTAGAAAGAAATGGAGCCTGCGGAAGTTGATTCTCTTGAACTTTAAAGGAGATTTCTCGTACGGTAAATAATTTAATAACGCGTTTTTCCGGATAGTATAAAAGAGTCAATTTGTATGATCATTATATAAGATAAACTGCTTTGTCATTCGGGTAAAAAAGTTTATCGTTACTTTTATTGTTACTATTCTAAAATATTGGTTAGCCAGAGGCTATTAGATAATAAAAACTAGTTTTATGATGTACACCTATTTATTCAACCCCACAATAATTTAGAGCTAGTGACAAAGACTATTTGTTTATAATATTATATCTTACACAATTTAAGTTTACTTCATGGGTTTATTTCATTAATCAGTTTTCATAAGCATTTAAAATTTGGCTCTAGTAAGACTTTACAGTTTTTAACAGCAGACTTGGATATAGAACGCATGGGTTCGGAAAGGGAATCGTTAAATATATCTCTAATAGAAACTTTTCATTCCTTCAATTTTCTGAATGTACGGCTATATTTATACCAAAACTGGGAATCTGAAGACTGTTTAATATCCTCAAGGATAATCTGAGGGACACCAACTAAACTCTTAGAATGTGTATCCCTTTTAAAATATAAAGATTGATACCTTTTTATAGTTGGCTACGCGTCTGCCAGTATTGTTTCGTTTTGAAACAACTTTTTAGATTTTTGAAGACTCTTTGATTTCCTTAAGGTTTTTTAGCAATAAATCCAGTCATGCAATTTTGAAAAACATACTAATGAAAATAAAAAAGAATAAATGAATTATAAATCACAAAGGTCGCCCTCAACAATCATAAAAAGTCATTATGTGACTGCTTTAAAATTACCGTCATACCTAAATGCTGTTTCATTGTTATTGATATACACAGCTATAGTTGAAAGAAATAGTTTTGATAAATTTTAATTACAACAAATTTAAAAAAAATAGAATAGCAACATCAATTATGTCGAAAATTTGTTTAGTAAAAATCAATTAGCCATCAGAATTTATGTTTTGTTACAAATCGTTTGCAAATACAGATTCTATTAAAAGGTTATGTTTTTTTTATGATCTTAAAATCTATGCATCAAGAACGGGAAATATTACATACCAGAAATCACAACAATGGAATAAAAAACTCAAAAACATTATTGCAGTGATAGACCTGACATCGGGAAGAATGAATTTTCAATTGCAAAAAATCAATTTTACTTTAGTTTAGTGATTTCGATTAGTTGAAACCTATAACATTTCTACATATGTAGTGTCATGGCCGAGTATCCCAAGTTGACCGAGCTTTTGTATCACAATAGAAATTGATATGTGGAGAAGTTCTTTAAAGGGAAAAAAGTACCAATTCATTTTCCATAGAACTCAATGATACCCCAACACCCCTGGCTTATTTGCTATTTTACTTACACTCTGACATATGCTTGGTAACATCAAAATTCTTTCCAAACACCATCATAAAATTAAATTACAAGAAATATATACGGTCTCATTACGTTTAAAGAGCAACATTGTACTTGTTTAAAACTTACAGCGATCCACAGTAAATTTTTCAAAGTCTCTAAAATAACACCAACCCATTATTTTAACCCATCTTATTTTCTTATTTTCTGCAGTACTTCATTCGTTCATCCTTGAATTTAAACATTAATAATTATGCTCTTAATTGATATCATCATTATTAATTCAACAAATCATGTAATCCCTTACTCTTTCTGCTCGGCTCAATCTTGTATCAGGACTGCTCTGATATAAACACCCGGTGAAATGGTACTTGTAATTCGTCAATTAAACGCAGTTGCGAATCGAATTAGATTCATACTCATTTGAGGATAACAATCCCCAACTTTTAAACGGTTTGAAATTTAGTTATTCACATCATAATTCTTGTCCAAGAATTTATCGTGAGGCAAAAAAATCTTTAATCCGAGGCCCTCAAAATATCATAACTGGATTTATTGAGAAAACATATTACCATAACGAAATCAATGGAGCTTTTAACTACACAAATATTTCAATTGTTTCGTCAAAAATGTTCTCAATTGAGTGTCAAAAATTTATGCAATACCGTGTACCGGGTTTTTTCAGTGGGCGTAAATGTTGGTGTCATTAATGGGAAAAAAAGTAGTATGGAAAGTATATTAGAAGCCATTTAAGTTTTGCAAAAATATATTTTCAGATATTTCAAACATTATCTTTTTTTTATTTCCTTCAGAAAAATATTTACTCTGATGCTGCTGATTTGCACATGTTTTGAAATCAACATATCCATAAGTTTTGTAAACTATTTTGACTTTAATTCAACAATTTGATTTAAAAAAATAAATCTAATTGTACATTTCCGTATTAATAACGAACCATTGGTTAAAGGTCGTTTTATTATTGAAAATACATGTATCTGTGCAATTAAAGATAAAACGAAAAAACCCAGATCTTTAAAATTTGAATCAGTATGACTCTGAAGCAGCAGGAATATCTTATCGGAGTCAGATTTGAATGTTGATGAAAATAATAATTAATTAATTTTTAAAAATCCACAAAACCGACCCCCCACACACGCACACATACACGCGCGCGCGAGGGGGGGGGATTAAAACAATTTCAGAGAACAATATCAATATGACACATCGATTTAGATGAATGAACATATGAACATATGAATATTTATTACAAAGAAAAACTTATCTACATGTATTAACAAAAGTATCAATTTGTTACATTGCTCAATCTTGAAATCCATATGTCATGTTTTTACAAGTATTTTGAAGAAAAAATGACAATAGCATGTATTTCATTTTCTTGGTAGTCATTGTTCTATTCGGCCAATCGCCTATTACAAAAACATATTTGCCCCATTGTAAGTTTAAATGTAACCGCGATATTTGTAATAAACACACATCAAAGTTAATATAATTATTTATCCAACAAATCCTATTAAGAAAAAAGAAATAATTTGATGCCACTTACCTCTGACATCTTGAAAAAGCAGTTAATTTCCAATGCAAAAACGATCTGTATGCACACTGTTTAATGTTACTAAGGACAACGCCCACGTTGCGAATCACGTGGTCCATCCCACGATCAATATTTCAACAATCTTATATATTTACATTCTACTGCGTTTTCCCATTAAATTCCGTGATGTTTAAATGCCTCTAAATGCAACACCTATTCACTGCGTATGAATTTACGAATAATTTACATAAGTAGTTCTCAAACAGTAATTTCTATGTTATCGGTTAAAAAATGTATTTCATGAATGTTGTCAAAACACCATGTTTAATAATTTTTCAACAAAAAAGTTGACTTTATTGTTAAAAGCAACATTTCAAGAGTTATTAATCATGGATTATAGTTTCATGCTTGTCGATCTCATCTCAACAGTCTATGTGAAAACCAGTTTAAATCGGTTTTACAAAACAGCTGTTCTTGCTTTTACCTATTCACTCCCTCCGTGATCTGCACATTATATCGATTTATTTAAGTAAAATAATTGATTTCTTCAGTAAGGGAATGTAAATATAAGCATTAAATGATTTATTTTTGACGTCGTCGTGTCAATTACTGCCGTCAGGTGAACGGACAAATTATCATAACGCGCTAACGCACGTTATTTCAATTTGAAAACACTTTCAGAGAACAATTTCAATAGAACACACACCGTTAAGAGGAATGAAAATATGAATATTTATTACAAAGAAAAACTTATCTACATGTATTAACAAAAGTATCAATTTGTTACATTGCTCAATCTTAAAATCCATATGTCATGTTTTTACAGGTATTTTGAAGAAAAAATGCCAATAACATGTATTTCATTTTCTTGGTTGTCATTGTCCAATCGCCTATTACAAAAACATCTTTGCCCCATTGTAAGTTTAAATGTATCCGCGATATTTGTTATAAACACACATCAAAGTTAATATAATTATTTATCCAACAAATCTTATTAAGGTAGAAGAAATAATCTGATGCCACTTACTTCTGACATCTTGAAAAAAGCAGTTAACTTCCAATGCAAAAACGATCTGTCTGCACACTGTTTAATGTTACTAAGGACAACGCCCACGTTGCGAATCACGTGGTCCATCCCACGATCAATATTTCAATAATATATTGTGCATTTACATCGGTAATGACCTAACATAAAATGATTTTTTAAAGAAAGAAATGGAGCCTGCGGAAGTTGATTCTCTGGAAATTTAAAGGAGATTTCTCGTACGGTAAATAATTTAATAACGCGTTTTTCCGGATAGTATAAAAGAGTCAATTTGTATGATCATTATATAAGATAAACTGCTTTGTCATTCGGGTAAAAAAGTTTATCGTTACTTTTATTGTTACTATTCTAAAATATTGGTTAGCCAGAGGCTATTAGATAATAACAAGAGGCCCAGGGGCCACATCGCTCACCTGAGCAACAATTGCCCTAATTCTGATCAAATTAGCATTACAGTATCAAAATATCTTGACAACTGAGTACAGTAGATCTTGCTAAAAAGATATTGAAAATCTGCCAATTTTTATCCACCTCTTATTTTTTGGTAAATACCAAGCCCCTTTTGTTGTTGTACCTCTAAGATTTTTCTCTATTCCTATATACCCCCCCCCTTCCATTTCGTGGCCCCACTATTCTCTAGGGAATCATGGTTTCATCAAACTTAAATCTACCTTTAATCTCATAACCTGTGCTTTCACACTAAGTACTGAGTTTTGGACCAAAAACTTTCCCAGAATATTTTTAAAGATTTTCTCTATATATTCCTATGTAAAAATTCAAACCGCCATCACGGCCCCGCGCTACCACTAGTGATTTTGCAAACTTGAATTTACACTACCCGATGATGTCTCTACACAAGTTTAAGCTTTTCTGGCCAAATAGTCTTTAAAAAGAAGATTTTGAAAGATTTTCTCTATATATTCCTAAGTAAAATTTCATCCCCCATTGTGGCCTCACCCTACCTCTGGACTATTATTTAAACAAACTTGAATCTATATGATCTGGGGATGCCTCCACTCAAATTTGGGCTTTCCTGGCCTAATACTTTTGAGAAGAAGATTTTTAAAGATTTTCTCTATATATAAAAATGTATCCCCCATTGTGGCCCCGCCCTACCCCCAGGGACCATGATTTGAACAAACTTGAATCTAAATTATCTGAGGATGGTTACATGCCAATTTGAGATTTTTTGGCCAAATAGTTATTAAAAGAAACTTTTTAAAAGATTTTCTCTATATACTCTTATGTAAAAATTGATCCCCCAATTGTGGCCCCACCCTACCCCCGGGGACTATGATTTGAAGAAACGTGAATCTACACTACCTGAGGATGCTTCCATTTTAATTTGAGCTTATCTGGCCTAATAGATTTTGAGAATAAGATTTTTAAAGATTTTCTCTATATATATTCCTATGTAAAACCTGATCCCCCAATTGTGGCCCCATCCTACCCCCGGGGATCATGATTTGAACAGACTTAAATCTACACTACCTGAGGATGCTTCCATTTAAATTTGAGCTTTTCTGGCCAAATAATTTTTTAGAAGAGGATTTTTAAAGATTTTCTCTATATATTCCTATTTAAAACATGATCCCCCTATTGTGGCCCCACCCTACCCCCGGGGACCATGATTTAAACAAACTTGAATCTACACTACCTGCAGATGCTTCCACTCAAAGTTGAGCTTTCCTGGCCTAGTAGTTTTTGAGAAGAAGATTTTTAAAGATTTTCTCTATATATTCCTATGTAAAACTTGATCCCCCAATTGTGGCCCCATCCTACCCCCGGGGACCATGATTTGAACAAACTTGAATCTACATTTCCTGAGCATAATTCCAAATTAATTTGAGCTTTTCTGGCCTAATAGTTTTTGAGAAGAAGATTCTTAAAGATTTTCTCTATATATTCCTATGTAAAACTTGATCCCCCAATTGTGGCCCCACCCTACCCCCGGGGACCATGATTAGAACAATTTTGAATCGACACTTCCTGAGGATGCTTCCATTAAAATTTGAGCTTTTCTGGCCTAATAGTTTTTGAGAAGAAGATTTTTAAAGATTTTCTCTATATATTCCTATGTAAAACTTGATCCCCCAATTGTGGCCCCGACCTACCCCCGGGAACCATGATTTGAGCAACTTGAATCTACACTACCTGAGGATGCTCCCATTTTAATTTGAGCTTTTCTGGCCTGATAGTTTTTGAGAAGAAGATTTTTAAAGATTTTCTCTATATTTTCCTATGTAAAACTTGATCCCCCTCTTGTGGCCCCTCCCTACCCCCGGGGACCATGATTTGAACAAACGTGAATCTACACTACCTGAAGATGCCTCCACACAAGTTTAAGCTTTTCCGGCTGAATAGTTTTTGAGAAGAAGATTTTTGAATAATACCAACAAATTTTTAATAATTCTCAATTATCTCCCCTTAAAAAAGGGGATGGCACTTCATTTGAACAAACTTGAATCCCCTTCACCTAGTGGTGCTTTGTGCCAAATTTGGTTGAAATCTGTCCAGTGGTTCTTGAGAAGAAGATGAAAATGTGAAAAGTTAACAACGACAACGACGACAACGACAACGACGACAACGACAGACAACGGACAAATTGCGATCAGAAAAGCTCACTTGAGCCTTTGGCTCAGGTGAGCTAAAACCTAGTTTAATAATGTACACCTATTTATTCAACCCCACAATAATTTAGACCTAGTGACAAAGACTATTTGTTTATAATATTATATCTTACACAATTTAAGTTTACTTCATTGGTTTATTTCATTAATCAGTTTTCATAAGCATTTAAAATTTGGCTCTAGTAAGACTTTACAGTTTTTAACAGCAGTCTTGGATATAGAACGCATGGATTCGGAAAGGGAATCGTTAAATATATCTCTAATAGAAACTTTTCATTCCTTCAATTTTCTGAATGTACAGCTATATTTATACCAAAACTGGGAATCTGAAGACTGTTTAATATCCTCAAGGATAATCTGAGGGACACCAACTAAACTCTCAGAATCTGTATCCCTTTCAAATTATAAAGATTGACACCTTTTTATAGTTGGCTACGCGTCTGCCAGTATTGTTTCGTTTTGAAACAACTTTTTAGATTTTTGAAGACTCTTTGATTTCCTTAAGGTTTTTTAGCAATAAATCCAGTCATGCAATTTTGAAAAAACATACTAATGAAAATAAAAAAGAATAAATGAATTATAAATCACAAAGGCCGCCCTCAACAATCATAAAAAGTCATTATGTGACTGCTTTAAAATTACCGTCATACCTAAATGCTGTTTCATTGTTATTGATATACACAGCTATAGTTGAAAGAAATAGTTTTGATAAATTTTAATTACAACAAATTTAAAAAAAATAGAATAGCAACATCAATTATGTCGAAAATTTGTTTAGTAAAAATCAATTAGCCATCAGAATTTATGTTTTGTTACAAATCGTTTGCAAATACAGATTCTATTAAAAGGTTATGTTTTTTTTATGATCTTAAAATCTATGCATCAAGAACGGGTAATATTACATACCAGAAATCACAACAATGGAATAAAAACTCAAAAACATTATTGCAGAGATAGACCTGACATCGGGAAGAATGAATTTTCAATTGCAAAAAAATCAATTTTACTTTAGTTTAGTGATTTCGATTAGTTGAAACCTATAACATTTCTACATATGTAGTGTCATGGCCGAGTATCCCAAGTTGACCGAGCTTTTGTATCACAATAGAAATTGATATGTGGAGAAGTTCTTTAAAGGGAAAAAAGTACCAATTCATTTTCCATAGAACTCAATGATACCCCAACACCCCTGGCTTATTTGCTATTTTACTTACACTCTGACATATGCTTGGTAACATCAAAATTCTTTCCAAACACCATCATAAAATTAAATTACAAGAAATATATACGGTCTCATTACGTTTAAAGAGCAACATTGTACTTGTTTAAAACTTACAGCGATCCACAGTACATTTTTCAAAGTCTCTAAAATAACACCAACCCATTATTTTAACCCATCTTATTTTCTTATTTTCTGCAGTACTTCATTCGTTCATCCTTGAATTTAAACATTAATAATTATGCTCTTAATTGATATCATCATTATTAATTCAACAAATCATGTAATCCCTTACTTTTTCTGCTCGGCTCAATCTTGTATCAGGACTGCTCTGATATAAACACCCGGTGAAATTGTACTCTCATCCCGTTCTCATAATTTACCTCACCTCAGAATTTGTCAAATTTGTGTTTTCTGATACATATATGAATCCTCGATTTTGAGTAACATACATTCTTTGTATCGAAGAATGCGACACTCCCTCTGTTTACTATCTGGAAAGCTGATGATAAGACCAATTGAAATTTATGTATGGAATAAAAAATTTTAACACCTTCTATGACACAGCTTAGAATGATAGAAAGTGCCCCCATCTTTTGTCACATAACGTATCCACGGATAAATAATAACCCAATTTTTGATACAACAAAACAGCTTATTTCCCTTGGTGTATAACATCATCAGCAATTAATTAGAACTTGCATTCAGAAAAGGATTTATTTAAATCATTCAAATATTTAGGACGGGGTATCATAGATTCAAAACAAAATATGTACCCATAAGGAGGGAAAGGTCGCCAGCTGACTGACGTACCTGAGCGATACAAAATGTTGTCTTTTGAAATGAAGAAATTGGTCTTTCTAAAAGTCTATCAATTTTGTTAGGTTTACATGTAATAATATTTATTATTATACTTTCATGTTAAATACTGAAATCTGATTGTTTTAGACGCAGTTGATAATCTGTTCTATTACCCTCAGCGTTAGCAACACACTTAGCAATGGGTAACGTAACGAATTGTTACATGTGCGTAAATTATGCGCGTACGGTTCGCCGTAGAATTCACGTCATTTCTATATAAAAGCATTTTAAAATTCTCTAAAATTAAAACATTCAGTATAATAAAATAAATGGTGCCTGTTTTGGAGGATAACAGTTGAAATTGACACACCGAGGAAACCATTGTCAATCGACGCGAAGCTTTCTTTAATTATAATTTCTTTACACTGTACACCATGTTTTTTTTTCGTTTTGCATTATCATTTACCGGTTTTCCGCAAAATAGACAGTCTTCTTTAAACTTAAATTGCATTTCTGATCGAAGTGATTTGGATGGAATAGGGATTACCGGTGATGTTCATTTTCTTTTCAAACTTTTTATAACTATAGGATTGACATATGTGCGTCGGCATACCTCATGAACGACCTGTCCAGCCCTAGTAGATATAGAATCACCTCTTTCAGAGTTGCATTGTTTTGAAACACCAATGCTTCCCTTTACACGTAATTCAATTGATTTCCATGTACCTAGATCTTTCTTGCAGAAAACACACAAATCCATTTTCTATATTCATTCAATTCATAGTGTTTTGAGTTTTTAAATCACGTGAATCGAAGAATGTTATTTTTTTAAAAAAATGTTTTATCCATGTATGTCCATAAATTTTAAATATTAGGCTTAAAGAATTATAAATCAAACTGAATTTCAAAAACTGCTTTAGAATTTGTACTGTTTACCTTGTATGCGTATAGAATGCATTAAATTGTCACACATGACTCACCGTAGATGATTTTATCAAACAAATGATGGCGATTTCCGTTAAATATGAAATTGTTATTTTGGCATCTGCTTTGAAATATTTGATTTCAGATTATGGAACTTATTTACTTTTTGTTTCATATTTTTGTGTTTGCTTTTTTGTATATAGTTTAGAAAATGTCCGATAGCTTGGGCCTCTGGGGTTTTAGAAATATTAAAATATTTTAATTTGAAATGTTTTCAGCCATTCATTTATATGTTTTCAGCAGAATTATGACCCCTTACATTAATTGGGAGGAAATTCAGTTTTTCCTTTATTCGCGGGGGTGTTAAGGAAGCATATGGATTCTGAGTTACATGTAATTTCGTGAAATCACAAATCTTAGTTATTATGTACATATTCAATTAGCTAAGCATCGAAACGTAGACCAAAAGCAAAAAAAAAAAAACTGAAGTCAAATTTTTGTTAGAATATATTTTGTATTACGTAGATTTACACATTGATGACGTCATGACTAAAAGTTGAATGTCGTGTGAATTTGATCGGAAAGCATTGTAAACATATTCAAAATATAACTAATCTAAGAACTCTAATAAAATATTTTGGTGTGATTTATTGAGAATGGAACATAAGAATACTGGGAGAGATGTTAGTTTTGTCAATTATTCGCTAAAAGGTATGTAAATTTGCTTTTATTTCTCGGCCAGGCTTTCCTCTGTCGTTGTTTACGATATAAAAATCCGACTAGAACAACACTACCCCGCATATATTGAACTTGGAATTTTATATGTATCGTTAGTTTGCTCAATGCTTAAATTGAAAAGTGCTGCTAGAGTCCCATGCTGTGTGTTGTTTTGATGCAACTTGCCGTTTTCCATGCAAACTTTATTAAAGTTGGGAAGGTTTTACGAGAACCGGATGAATAACTATTGAATTAAGAAAAACACAGGATTCTAGCAGCAGTTTTGATTAAACTGAGATGTATTGCCTTCACTTGGTATGTTTATTTTCTTTTGGAAACCACGGGGTAGTGTTGTTCTATCTCATTTAATGTTAAGGAATATACGTAAGCTATTTATAGTTGTCACGTGATAATGCACCAACGTGGCAGTAATGTACTACCCGATTTTATTGCACTGACATCTATTTTAAAGGATAATACTTAGTTTTTGATCGTATTCAAAATAGTTATTTAATTTCACGATTTTGAATATAACAGTCAAAATAAGACGTTAAATTGCCCATATGCTTCCTTAACACCCCCGCGTTTCAACACTTTTATTTAAAAAGCAGATAAATAACACAAAAGAAATTAAGAGAGAGAGAGAGAGAGAGAGAGAGAGAGAGAGAGAGAGAGAGAGAGAGAGAGAGAGAGAGAGAGAGAGAGGTGTTTCAACATTACATGTGCGTGAGAGAGATATGGAATAACTTTTGATTATATATGTTTAAAAACGAAATCAAATATTCGCATGTCGAATAATCAATGCAAAACAATAACGGAAAGTCAAAAATGCACTAGTACATTATGAACTGTGAAATTGAATATTAATGTCATTTTTTAGTATTTTGCACTTAGCCTAATGTTTGTTGTGTTTTTACTATTAATTGTACTTTTCCATAGATTTGATAAGCAAAACTTATTGTTAATTATGCATTCAATCGTATTTATTACTTTTTTATATTCAATGAAATAAAATAAGTATTAGACAGTGAAATTTTCGTATAAATTTGTATGGAAACAACTGAGATGGACATTACAAAAATGTTTGAATTCATCTTTCTTTCTCAAAGTTTGATTGTTGTCAACACAGGGCGAAAAACAATCTTTAAGCAAGTCCTTAAAGATGGCTTAAAGGTGGCTTAAAGGAGATAAATCTTTAAGCCACATTTAAGCTTAGGTCCTTAATGTCCAAACTTCTTTAAGTCACCTTTAAGCCATCTTTAAGCTACCTTTAAGCATCTTTAAGTGGCATTTACGCTCCCTTTAAGTTGTCTTTAAACCATCTTTAAGTTCCCTTTAAGTCAAGTTTGATCAAACTGAACAATAAAAACATATATTCAACGCAAAAGCTCTTTTATAGGGAGGGGAGGGGGTGATCTGAGTGATGATATAATTGTTATAATTGTCGCTCCATTAAACACATATCGCTATCATCAACAACGCTCCGATGGACACAGATTGCCGTTATAAAATTCTTTATAATTTTTTTTTTGGTATTAAAATTTATTCAAAATTATTGTAGGGGTGAGCGCAGTCTCTGCATCTAAGTGAAATCTCTCATTCTCTGTCTCTCTCTCTCTCTCTGTGTCTGTGTCTCTCTCTCTCTCTCTCTCTCTCTCTCTCTCTCTCTCTCTCTCTCTCTCTCTCTCTCTCTCTCTCTCTCTCTCTCTCTTAGTTCATCCGGTTATTAAACAAAATAAAGATAATGAACCAACACTGCATGATTTAATTTTTTAATCGGTTGAAGGTATGTATTTTTTTTTCAATTTTTAATTATTTCCTTGGTCTAATTCTAGATCTGCTAGATACATGTTAAAGATGAAAAGACTCTCAACTGCCTTTGTTATATCGGGCAGGATATTACTGCTTTGTTTATCTAGACATAGTTGTGTTCGTTTTGTATATCTAATTAGAGTCTATTGTTTGTCCAACTTAAGAAAACTCCTGGAACTAACACAGAATAAACAAGATATACACAACAGGTGTGTCGTGTGCCCAGGTGCACGTCAGGGTTTCTAAAGGCGTTGAAATCTTAGCATGTACGTGTATTCGATATATAAGTCTAGTGAATAAATGTTTATTTACATTTGTAATTTATTTTCAATGTATTATTTCCTAACTCTGGGTTTTAAAAATGTTACGTCTACAAATTAAACATACATGTATGTAAGAGTAAAATCTAGAGGCTAATTAATTCCTGTACCGGTGATCATAAATAGGGGTTACATGTAATTGTTTAAATATATGTATAAGAGTGAATATGTCACATACCCAGCCTGGTACATCATACAATTGTATGTACAAGTATATGTATACATCATTTGCAATTGCCACATTCAGTAAATACCTCACCCGTAATTGGTAATATTGTTTGTTTTAGAATTGATAGTCTAAAAATCTTGTATACAATAAAATGTTTAAACATACTGGAACGGCGCTGTGATCATAAAAACCGGGAAAATTGCGTAGAACTAATATCCTAAAAGTTTCAATGCATTTAATAAAAGAAATGATTTTATCTTCATCCTTGCATTTCATTTAGCTATGAATTAGATGAACGTTTATCTACTCGGTTTAAATTTATTTACTAAGTTAGCCTAACGGTTTCCATTAAGGTATAATATTTTTTCTCACTGAAGATCAAGTTCTGTATTTCATTCTAAATATATGCATGCATGTAATTTATAAATTAGATATGATTGATAGTTACAATTTTAATGGAAATCAAAATCTTTTCAAGTAAAAAATACACATTGAATACATTGCTTCAATATCCACTGATATATAGGATATAAAAACCTCTCTAAATATGTAAGTTGCCGTGGCGCAGAGGAAGTGAGGTGATGCAAATAAAAGATAAAAAAAAAAGTGAGGTGATGCTGGTAAACGAAGAGTCCCAGGTTCAATCCTCGTCTTGGGCGTTTTGATTATTTTTTTTTTCATTTTATTTTCTAGAACAAAAACCGTTTTTAATACTTTTTCTATCATATCGCACAATATTGAATTAAACGATTTTTTAATGGCTTAAAGGTGGCTTAAAGTTGCCTTAAAGGTAGCTTAAAGGTGGCTTAAAGAAGTCTGGACATTAAGGACCTATAAGTTGTCCTTAAAGGTGGCTTAAAGCTGGCTTAAAGATAGTCTTTAAGCTACCTTTAAGCCATCTTTACGCTTTCTTTAAGCCATCTTTAAGCAACACATATAGCTAAAAGGTGGCTTAAAGATCGTCATAAAGCTACCTTTAAGCATCTTTAAGTTCTCTCTCAGGAGAACTTAAAGATGGTCATTCATCCTGTGCAAGTTACACTCGAGCAATTATAAAGTGTAGTTTATGAAAACTTTATTTTTTACAAAAATGTTGAACATTTGCTGTGATTGATGTCTTTTTTGTAACATTTAATTCAATGCTAAGTTGATAAAAGAGTGCAACTACTAACTTTATCAGTCAACAATTCTGCATAGTAACCGAATTAAGAGACCCTGCAGAAAGCCATCGAGACTTCTTTTTGTTTACTATGTAAAACATTCTTATCAATTTTTGAATTGCAGAAAGCATGGCAATGCAGCTATTTTCACAGCGGTTTAATACATGTATGACCGGGTTGATCTATTGCGTAGATAAAACAAGTATTCCTTTTAAAGGAATGATCGGCAATAAAGATATATAGATAGCTAGAAGCAACCAACATGATCAGTTTGGTGTAAAATAATTTAAAAAGTACTGTATTTTTTACAAAATATAGAATATTTTGAATCTGTACACCATAATTTCATCATTATAAACCGTCGACAAATTTAATTTTGAAATAAATTTGGGGAAAGCCGTTCGTAACCTCCTTGTCTAGTTTTATATTTTTAACGTTATTATTAAATGTTAATGTATCTTCTAACTCTTCTTCAGAATACTGAGTAGGGATCTTCAAAGAGCATTAACACATATACAAAGAAATAGTTGTATTAAAATGATTTAATGCGACTGAAAAAACATTGAATGCCATCATAACTTGCTATTGAGGTCGCATTATAACGTAACCTTGTTTATAAATCAAGCCGTCTTCCTAGCTACTATTATGCAACATCAGTAGATCGAGGTCAGTTCATGGAGCATCTTCTTATGATCGAGGTCAGTTCATCGAGGTCAACTGCATTACTGAATAAATCTTTCGATCGAAATTCTTACGCGTGAGACAAAATGTGCATTCTAGAATTATCAGGTCGAACTGTATTTAATGTATGTTTGCATCTCTTAAGGTAAATGAATTGAAATAACACGGAGTAAAATGTTATATATATATATACTAAACCAAAGCTTCAAGTTTTTATCAGAACTACTTATGCAACCGGAATGTGTGCACATGTGGAATTTGCCAGACACAACAGTGATCGGCCGACGCCGATCACAATAACTCAAATTGACAAAAAAAGGTTTACAGCTGGTTGTCTTAGTCCTTTATTGAACCGGTCAGGATAAAGGGTATGTTTTCAGTATTAGAAGCCTGCGCTCAGTAAAGGAAGTTTTATTTCGCAATGGCTTTTTATAAAATTGTGTTTGTTGTAGAATCGATATGTTTTACACTTGCGCATAGTTTTCTTTTAAATTTGAATGATTCGCACTCGGGATTCGGAAACGACAACCAAGATCATCTGTCTCGACGAATCGACAATCTTCAAGCTCAGATTCAGCTTCAAAACAAGACTCTTGAATCCCAATCTGCTTAGATTCAACAGCTTCTGAACTATCCCATTTCAACCCTGTCCTCTCGGTATTCTTCGTTGTCTACCCTGCTCCAGGAGACCGAGAGTAGAGTAACTACACTGGAGCATAATTTGGAAATTGAGCTCATAACAAGTAAGTTGAAAATAATTCAGAGTCAATTCTTACGTCAACATCCATGAATATTGACCACATGTATTCAAGTGCTTAAAAACCGAACCTTCGTGTGTATGCGTCTGTAGATGGATGGATGGATGGATGGATGGATGGATGGATGGATGGATGGATGGATGGATGGATAGATAGATAGATAGATAGATAGATAGATAGATAGATAGATAGATAGATAGATAGATAGATAGATAGATAGATAGATAGATAGATAGATAGATAGACAAATGGAAATTAAAGTGGGGAGGGACGTTAATAGGTGAAGTACCAAGGCAGTTGGTGGACCGTATATGACAATTCCTTCATCGATAAAAGCGCCAGAGTTGTGTGCCGCCAGTTAGGATATCAAACGTACATTGAATTTATGATGCCATATAGTTTTTTAATAATTTATTTTCTGCACATATTAAACGATCATTTTATTTTCAAATATCTTTCTGGATTGTCATTTTTTCTCAAAAATATATTGTATAAATGGGCTCAAGTTTAATTTCTTTATCATTGATTCATTGTAAAATAATGATATAAAAGTAATATTAAAAGATGCCATACTTGTAATACCTATATTACAACAACAGGTCTCATGCAACATTTAAAAGTGTTGCTGCCTTTGGTAGTGGCTCGGGTAATATTGTTCTTGACAATGTCGTCTGCACCGGTGACGAAAGTTCAATCGCTGTTTGTCGCCATAATGGATTTGGACAAAACAACTGCGAACACGATGAAGACGTAGGAGTTATTTGTTGTGAGTGTAACATCTCATTAAATTAATTTTGTAATATATATAAAGCTGCTACTTTTTTGAAAGAGGCCAAGAAAAGTCAAATTTAGAAAATCAATAATTAGAGTACATTTCATAGGTTTTATTGGGTTAAGCACGAATTTACATACAAATTACAATAGATGAGGTTCTAAATAAAATGTTGATGCACGTTCGTTAGTTGACGGCAGTGGGGAACATTAACAAACGAAAACACACTTTTGAAAAACAAATGAGAGTTTATAAGTCGCATATCATTTTATGTAGATAAAATGCAAGCTAACAAAATGTATTCAGATCTAAGCCATTCTGCAATCCTCAAGAAGTAGGGAGAACACCATCTGAAAACAGTCTTAGAATTGATATTGAAATAATAAAAGTCTATAACTGTTTTAATTGCAGTTACCTTTCTTTCCAAAAGTTGATATATTAAATAATAATATTAAATAATAAAAAAAACAGTTAAATATTTGTAATGACATTTTGAATGTATATATACATCCACCTGTATAACTTTTTTGATACTGTAGGAACATTTGACAAATTCAATGTTGTCCTTTTTCCATGTTATAAACATCTTTTCTTTAAATCGTGGGTCAACTCCCCAAATTTCCATCAAACACCTCTAAGAACGGTGAAAAGAAATGTTAAGAATTCTTTTTTAATTCACAAAAATTAAGGAATACTACTGATAAAAGATGTTTCAAAATTAGGATTTGTAATGACCACAATAATAATGTAAATGATAATTATTGCATGTTTTGAATTTTGTATGTAAAGAGCGCATCAGATTTAGTATATCAGATCAATTTAAAATACTATTTTGAAATGCGCTTTAAAGTTTCACTTCGTTTGTATGATAATATATTTATATCTTAGGTCCGTGAAAGCCTACTCGAGTATTCACTTCGGCGAAGAAACGGG
Organism: Magallana gigas; assembly: GCF_963853765.1. Classification (NCBI taxonomy): domain Eukaryota; kingdom Metazoa; phylum Mollusca; class Bivalvia; order Ostreida; family Ostreidae; genus Magallana; species Magallana gigas. The sequence continues at coordinate 30,062,629 of NC_088861.1, forward strand.
TCCAATACTAATGGATAACATCGACTGCAGTGGGAGTGAAAGATCTTTGGCATTGTGTCGATTTCGCGGATTTGGACAGGAAAACTGTGATCACAGCGAGGATGCTGGAGTCGAGTGTCATTGATGAAGTTGTTGTATATATTGATGTTCTGCCACGGACGTAGTTTTGCATTTAACCCAGTCCCCCATTCCTTCGACGGTAATGCTGATGGAGGTCAAGATTTTAAATTTTCCTCTTCGACTAATCCAATTCAAACGAAATACTAGTATGCAGAGATTAGCAGGGACATTTAGAAATAACACAATAGCAAACTCAAAAAAGGCTTTCATAATGAATACTGTCTCATAAAATGGTGATATCTACATTAAAAGTTGAAATTAGTTTAATAACGATGGAATCTTCTGGGAAGCATGTTGACGTACAAAATGTCCCCCTAAAAAATTTAGGCTAAATTCCATTTACGGAAATCATCTAAATGTAGATTGATGGTGGTTATCAAATCACGTTATCATTTACTGTATCTTATAAAGATGAACATAATTATATAATTTCATACATCGACTAATCTGTACAATACCTAAAAAATCGTCGGTGTTTATAAGTAATAAGGTATGTTAAACTATAACATTAAAAATATTTCAAATAAATGAAAGATGTAATCTCTATACAATTTTTAAATGTTTCCTTAGAGGTGCAGAAGTCATGGTGTCTTTACAAAATAATGATCATAATATCATCACATTTTAAAAAAAAAAAAACAAGAGAAATATAAGATGTGTGTTATTTTATGCATTTGTTTTATTATAGCATTGAATCATGATTTTTTGTAGTATACAGTCTCAAAACTGCAGCGGTGTGTGCATACAAATTGAGTAACGCGCGTTAGCGCATTATGAAAATTTGTATGCAAATTAATTTTGAAAATTGATAATTGAATTTGAGCAAAACCATTAAACAGAGGTCTCTATGTAGGTAAGTACACAGACAAGCAAGCCACAATTTAAGGTGGTATGGGACACTTCCATGTTGTGACGTATTGTTTATCGAAATAAACAATAAAATTAAGTGCAGTTATATATGTAGTTTCTTTCCCAATATTGTCGTCTAACAGCGTAGTGCAGTGAGTTAGAGGGTTTACTACGAATCTGTAAGTCATGAGTTCGAATCCCACTGTGGGTTTTACAATTTTTACCTTTCAAAATATTTTCAAAAGCTATTTTTAGGTTAGATATTGTAAAATTTGAAAATCCGAAACCGGTGAAAGTATTTCAATTATAATGTACTTTACTCAACATTAATATCGACAGATGTCACATACCACCTTAAGGTTTTTAATTTCTTTTTTAAGCGAACCATATTGTTTTGTTTCAGCATTTTTTCTCTCTTGACTTACTTTCAGCCAATGAAGAATAAACAATATTAAAACAAATTATTCATGAAAAACCATATAATTATACAAACATGCAATATTGAATAAAAATGGCCGCAAATTTGACAAGAGTGAAGGGAGACAACTTTGTTATTATAAAAGCATGGGCAAACAGGTGCCATCGCTTATGCGAGTGTCATTAAGCCCCACGTCCGAAACGCATTATGCCTAGGCTTTCAAGCTGCAGAGCATTTACATCCTGTCTCTGACTTGCTACCTGGTTTATAACATTAACAGAATCAGCTTGTAGAATGTGAAATTCTTTAAAACAATGGAAAACCGTCTGCACTCCATGACTCACAGGTGGAATAACTTACCTGGTACTTCAACCTGACTCAAGTGTGAATCTGCCGGTGTCCAATACTCACAGGACTCAGACTCTGGTAAGAGACGATTAGCCAGAATTGACCAGCAGTTCGTCAGACTACCAGAAGGGACAATTCTATATAAACCCGCAGCATGAGGTCATTCTTACAACAGGAGTGGAGCATGTCAATATCATCTGAGGCCTCACCCGGGATGTGAGTGAATGACTTTATACCCATGAAATAAATGACACTAACTGATACTCACCTTAAAGCTTGAACTGAATTTATCATTATGTACCATCGGGCATATACTTAAATCAGTATTATGAGAAGAGATGCATGACTCTTCAATGATTAGCAGTGTCACATTTTAATAAATATGATAAACTAACGTATTTTTTGTGTTCTCAATTCTTAATCATTAGATCAAGTCTGCATAGGAAAAGTGGCCAATGAAGGTGGCCCTAGCTCTGCAGGTCTGTTGCTGGTTCCAGAGTAATGTGCTTTGGACCAACTAACAGTACAGTTGTGGCACAACTGTGATGCAACAACGGATGCATCAAACTCATGATAACCAAGATGTAGCATGGCACTGAGTCTATGAACATGTACGGTAACCCTTTACTGGATGCTTGTAGCATACAACACCATACTTGTTACTGCTTCCAGCGCCAGTCCAGATGCGACACTGACCATTCAAACAAGGAGCAGAGCCAAAACGCGTTTTTCCTTTGTATTTCTCAAAAAAGTCGTCCATACTGTGAAATCATCAGCGTTCGTGGGAACCCCTGTTCGTGGCTTCCGTGGGTAACCCTTGCCCACGAATTTACGAACCTATGAATAATCATTTGCTCAATATTTATCAACATTTTCCTCATTACACTTCCAAAGAAATTACATTCCCATGAACCAGTAGTGTGTTGGCTTTCCACCAACATTGACAAAATGATTTCACAGTAGCCATGAAATGAAAATTGCAGACGACAGAAATATTGCCAACGTGTGTTGAAATATAAATACGATCTACCTAATTTGCATATGCGGGTCATATTAATCACCCAACAACCCCCACCTCCAATTTTTCCTTTATTTTGTTAAAAGTCTAATCTAAAGGTTACTCAAGTTGTTGAACTTGGCAAAACACATCAGATATGTATCAAATAAATTGATATTGACGTAATACTTGTGGTAAAAGAGAAGATTTTTTTTATTCTTTCTACTGGGAATTTGTTTTGCAGTGTTGTTATAACATAGAGTTTTATCTCTTTAATTTTGCATATTTTCTTTTGGTCTCATCTCATCTTTACCCTCAGGTAATTCAATGACACGTAATGCAAAAAAAAATAATTACTTAAACAGCTTGTCGTAAGCTCATTTGTTTATTTGAAAACTAAAACTACAGTCAACGTTTTATGAAAATTAAGTGATTAGTTATCAATATTGTCAAACATTTTTTTTCATATTGAGTAAATATCATTCTTAAGCAGGTTTGTTCGAGTGATGAAAAATTCCTAACCTACGTTTAATGATACTATTGATACATTATGTAAGTAATTTGTACGATAAATACTAACGTAGCAGTTATTAGTAAATGTATATATGTGAGTCCCCATCGTTGGACAAAAATATGTGTTCTCCAGTTTTCATCCACTCGCAGCAAGCACGGTCCTGGAATAGTTTTCGCTGAATTTACACGACTCTCTGCATGTTGCTTGTCTCCTTAACAAAGCAATTCCTAGTGTCTGTAAAAACTATTTTCTTAATTAAGAAAAAAACACTTTCTTATAATTTAATTTGAAGTAATCGATTGCAGATTATTTCAGTCATTTAACCTTTAAAATCATATCAAATTGTATAAATATCAAACGTAACGTCAGACAGATTGATACATTTCTGATGTTAGTCTTATTGTGACGTAGGCAACATTCGTTATAAGATATAAACTATTTTTTAGCCAATTAGAAAGCGCATCACAACCAAAATTACGTTGATATATGTAGAGTCGTGCTGATAGAGATTCAATAAAAACGATTTTTGTTTAATGAATTAAATGTTTATTTTGTGTTCTTAAATATTAAGTGTGTTTACATTTTAGTACAATTAAACCCGAAGCACATTTGCAGCTTAATTATGCAGCTCTTTTAATAAAACAAAAAGCTCGAACGCATTTTTGTTGAGATCACTTATGTAAAAAAAAAATTAGATGTATATGAAAAAAAATGCTGCAGAAGCTAAAATATGAATATATCCAACAACTTTTACAAACAACAGTGAAGTCCAACCACATATTCAAATGAGTAAGAAGATTACATTTAACAGATTTCAGTTGGCTTACGTTTAGAAAGGCCTTAATTGAGTTAAGATTACATGACCTCTATAATACAATATACACATAAATTCGCATAGTTCTAGTTTAACATGATTAATGATTATAAGAATAAAGAAATGGAACAGCATTCGACAATAATTTAACCATGGCCTAGCTTAAAAATACGCCTGGGACAAACTTTAAAAATCACTGGAGGCCCATGGTCCACATCGCTCATCTAAGCAACAATAGTGTTAATAAAACAGCTTTATGGAGTACATTAAAAACTATCGAGACAACGTAATAGAGTAGATCCTGCATTGGAATATTTTTTATTGTTTTGTCAAAAACTCTTTTTTTAGATATTGAGCCTCTTTTGAAACAGGATGAGTTTATAATCATTTTAAATATTGAGCATTGTAGTTCTCAAAATTAATGGAGAATTTTAAATGATTTTCCTCTATATATTCCAACTTAAAAATATGATTCCCTCTCCACTATGGCTCCGCCTACTCATCAGTAGCATGATTTGAAAAACAAAAACAAAAACATAAATATATACTATTTGACGATGCTTCCAAAGGGTTACAGCTTTTTCGAAAAAGACAGATTTTGAGAAGAAGATTTGTATAAGATTCTAGCAAATTTACAACATTTCAATTAGCTCCCTTTAACTAAAGATGTGGCCGTTTGTGTTAAGAAATATGATTTGTTTTACCTTTAGGTGCTTTGTCCTAGTTTGATTGAATTCGGCTCAGGGGATTTGAATATGAAGTTAAAAATGTAAAAAATTTTACATACGGATGAACTGACAGAAGCCGGATAAAAAGTGATCAGTAAATTCCATTCAAAATTTCAGCTTAGGTGAGCTAAAAAAAAAGCCCCTCGGTCTGTTATTTTCTGTGTTACATTGAAACAATTTACTAGTGATATAACAACGTGTACAATCACCATTACAGCCAACAAACAACCTACAGATATAATTATTATCTGTATCCAAGTTCCTGGGTTCTCTGGTGGTTGTCTTGATGTTGTGCTTTCCAGCTGTCCATTTGCTATCTCTTTAAAGAGAATATAAATAATATTTCATGAAGTGTATGCTAAAGCTTATGTCCCCTAGCTAATAACACAAAATTGATAAAATACCATGTAATTGTTTTCATTTAAAACAAGCTTATCATTTATATCTTGTCAATTTGAAAAAGAAATCGATATATATATATATATATATATATATATATATATATATATATATATATATATTAACACCTTTGATTGGTTCATATACTTTTTGTTGTTCTAATTGTTTTGCCACTGTGAATCCATCGTTAGAACTTGTAATGTTCTTCCCAATTTGGTAGCCCTGTATTTCCACAATACCTAAATAAATAATAAGGATAAGGATACTTACAGGTTATATTTAAGTGACAATTATATAAGTATGTGATGTTTTAAAAGCGACTGTATAGTCATGGCGTATAAATGATTTTTGAAGCCAAAAAACTCACGACTTGAACTTGTAGTTTTATCCTCTAAATCAAAACTTGATTTTGTCTCAAGATGTGGATGGATCATATCTTGTAATAAAAAACAACAAGAAGCAATTCGGTGCCTTTTCATATGGTAAAACCCTTTATTAAATCCGAGTTTTGCGTCAAATTATAAGATAATTTGGTATGGAATCAACTTGAGCAAATTGACAGGCAAGGGTAAAAGGCATGTATTATGTTTGTTTGTTTGTTTGTTGTTTGTTTGTTATTCTTTTTTCCTATATGTTCTGTTAGTCTTTTGATATATTTACATTATCCAGTGTCTTTGTCTGTGATAACACTACGTATCGATTTTGTACTATATAACCCATAATACAAATGACACCAAATTGAGGCGCCGGCTGGGTTTGCTTATTTATATTTAAAGATTTAATCGTACGATGCCCTAAAATTATATAAATATAAGTAATAAGGAATCATTCTTTGAATATTATGAGGTAATAATTTCGGTCGGGGCGTGATTAAATCTATCATAAAGCCCTTCGGGCTTTATTGGATTTGATCACGCCCCGACCAAAATTATCACCTCATAATACTCAAAGAATGATTCCTTATTCCTTATATAAGTCTTGAGATGGCATTTTTCACATTGCATCAATCATAGGCACTCGGTTGCGTTATGACAACCTTTGAGCGTAGCAACCTCTCGAACTAATATACAGCAACCTCGGGCTAATATAGGATGCAATATTTTTTTTTAAAATGCACTGTTTTAATCTATTATAAATCTGAAATAGCTTTGGTCTCAAATGTTGCTTAAACAATAAAACGCTTTCTTTGGTGATTCATGTGGGATCTGAAGGTTGCAACATTGCAGAAAAAATATATTTGCGGGTGCGGGTCACGTATTTTTTTCTGCTATGATTGCTTACTTCATATTCCGTACTCGTCAAAATAATCATTCTATTGCTTTTATAAACATTTTCTTTATTTCTTTACCAAATTTATAAATTTGTTGTATAAGTTAGTAAAATCATTGTTAATCTACGTTAGCTAAAAGAAACAGCCAAATTGTCTTCTATGGGAAATTGAGCCTGACATTTAAGTTTTTACAGAGCTATGAATTACTAGTATAATCAATTAATATTTCCGAAAGGAATATATCGAGTTATGATTGATAGATGCAAATATGATAAAAAGACATTTAGATAATAATTCACATGCTATGAGACACGTTTATTATTTAATATTTTTTTAGTTAAAAGTGATAATCGCCCTTCTGATTGGTCGAAAAAAAAATTGATACTTGCAGCAATACAGTCTGGAGGTTATTTGCACTATTCAATATCCGGAACTACTTTTATCTGTGTTCTAGTTAGGGCTTATTTATAGAACGGGAAGTTCCAAAATATATACTGACAATAGAGTGCAAAAGCTATGACTATTTTATTGTAAACTAGTCCCATGTAAGTATATTTTTATAGCGATTAAAAATATAACCTCGAAAAATAAAGAGTACACATTTATTAATGTGCACATGTGCTTAACACGAAAGCGATAGCAGTAGCGGCAAGGTTAGCTGGAATTACGATATTCATGTTTATAGACTGTAACGATAAGACCACCATTCAAATTCGTACCAAATTATATCAATATAACAAACTGTTCATGTCAAGTGCATATTCGATCACCAGCTTTAAGCGTTTTATAGCTTGTGGACCCATTCTTTGACGGGTTCAAAATGGTAAATTTACCAGTTTTAGTACCACGACATTTGCACTTAAATATAACTTAAATTCCACTTAATTTGCACATAAAATCAGCCATCGACGCACAAAAAAATATATAACTTGGTCCAGCGGACGCATAATAGGTCGGTCGACGAAAAAATCAAGTCGATATCGGCCAGGACAACGGATGATTAACCGTCCATTGGCGCCCGTGGAAACTTATTTTGCCTCATAAATCGTTGGCCGTTGGTCGTTTCTGGAAATCTGACAAGGGTTATAAGCTTGACGTAGCTGACAAATTCATCTTAACGCTATCGAAAAAAAACAAAGCGGTTCTGGTAATATTTACCGATATGTTTTAAGCAATCTTTGATTTAAAAAAATAACACTCACTTGAGTTTATTTTTGGGCAACCGGTGGAAATACTGCAAAGTCTTCTGGAACATAAGCACTGCTGTTGGCAACCATATCCATAGTTTGGAAGTGACAAGGATTATTACAGTATTTCCCGGTGAATCCAGCTGGACAGAATGGAACTAAAAAAAAGGATAACTTGTAAATAATATCACCATTTTTATGAATGCATGCACAACAGACAAAAACCCCACTAACCTCGGACTTTTTATGATAACTTTTACTACACTCTTAGTTACATAACCATTTATTCATTCTTGCATTTTACAAACTCTGTTCTCTTTGGTGGTATGAAAATCTTTGGTGGTATGAAAAATAACAGTAAATTGCATACATTTTTTTCTCCATAATAATAAACTATTTTTAAAATTCAAAAGCATGATTGTTGATGTCTTAGCAAGGATGCTCTAATTATCATACATCATTACAATTACCAGCATAATGTGATAACAGAGTTTTATAATGGTTCTCCTTCTGCTCAGCTTATTAATTACTGAGCGGGTGTGTTAATGTTCATTTTCAGTATGATCCTATTTGATGCTTCTTTCTTTTTATTAAGAGACTGCCTCTTATCCCTTTCTTAGACCCCCGCTCAGATATTATTTCATATAAGTACTGTGTATCACTATTCGTTAATTGAAAAAAAAGTATTCGTTCTATGTTATTCTTTAACTCCACTACAACGCTTTCGAATTAGATACAAAATTATGATTTTATACTTAAATATATTCTTCATATGTATAAACGAAGTAAATTATGAATTATCATAAACTGTTAATCCAAACGATTTTTAATTCAACATGTAAAATGATAATATCTATGCATGCATTTCTGATATAAATTGCTGAAATCTGATATTATGTCATATTATATATTTTCATGTCATTTGTTGTCCAAATGTCATATCCATGTCATGAATCGTGTATTGCATTTAATCTTTAACAGTGCAGTGTAAAACGGCTTAATTTGTCTGTGAAAAATCTCTATACTGAAGATAAATACATATATCATGTACATATTTAGATAAACTTCACATAAAATCTGGTACATTGTTACTTAGAGGTGGGCATCCATTTACATAATGACACAACTTCTGTCTGCATTTACATTTCCTTTTACATCGAAGGCCAAAACGTGGATACGTGCATACTTCTTGACAACGGTATCCATGATATCCAGGGTGACAATCTCCCGTAAAAATAGGCAAATGGACGTCACTGTAATGAAATAAACTGTATAAATAAATATTTGCTTCACTGATATTACATGCATTTCATTTGTTTTGATTGTTATTGCTTTGTTTGACTATTGACTTGTGGTTTTGTTCAATTTGGGATAAACCTAAGTTTACAAATTCTTTGTTATTTTAGTACAAAGGGATCGAACTTTTTTTGTTTACTCAATACATAAAAATAAACATATATTGGTAGATGTTTCTTTTAAAGTGGGGCTGCCACGATTTAATTTGGTAAAATTTTATTTTCCGTTTTTATTGTTTACAATGCTTCAGTTAGGCATTGCTTCCTAATAGTCAAGAAAAATCTGAGTGTCGTTTGTCAAGTTGTATGCGAGATACAGATACAGAAATTAAATTTATTTGTCATGCAAACAAAGTTCAGATATTGTTTTGTAAATATTGAGAATTTGCAGGTTTTTACCTTAAATAAATAAAGAAAAAGATAGGATCTGTTAAATTCTTTAAAACCAATTAATATGTACCATACAAATTCAACTACGAAAGAACCTAAATATGTCAATTGAACCAATGTAAACAAAAACATGACAAGAGCTCGCTTATATAGCAAAGCATTGTGAGCTTTTTACTTGCTCTAACTCTAACAATTGACTCTAAAATGTTGGTGGATCAATAGAAATACATTTAGTTTTCAGTAGTTGATTAGTAAAATAATTAAAGTACTAAAGTACTGACGGGAGTTGATTTTATCGATTATCATTTATTTTAAAATCAACTTATCTTGCATGGCAATTAGTTTCTAGTTTGTATTTGAATTACGCACTTTTTTATTAAATGAATTTTAGACTTTTCCGACAAGAATTTCGAGAAACCCTGTATGAATCATGATGTGTAATATCTAAAGATAGATATCAAACTATGTATAAGTAATCGAAGCAATTCTATAAATCTTATGGATCCAAGCACTATTGATATCGAACTCTAGTCTCGCTCAACTAGACGCTCGGCTGTCTCCGTTAATCTCCGACAAGCAAGAGAGCCTTTCTGCTTGTCGAAGGTTTACGGAGACTGCCGAGCGTTTGGTTGAACGAGGCTTTATTAAACTCTGACGTAGGAATACCTGAGACTAAAAAATATCTTAGTTGTTCGTATTATATAAAATCTGACTATTTTCAAAGTGTTTTCTGATAAGTTTTTCATGAAAAACAATGCTTCAGCATACATTACTTTGAATTTTTCAATTATTTTACAAGAACTAAGTCTTGTCAGCGGTGATGCTTTGTGCTTGGGTCCAAACACTGTTTCACTTTCGGTTTGCCAGAGTAACTGCATAGGAGAGTTGATTAAAATCAACTCCCAAAAAGGAGAGAATATTGCTTTTTATCATTAAGATAATATTCCGATATCTAAAGGAAAATCTAATAAAAATATAATCACAAATCATACTTTTCAATATCTATCATTTTAATTCATAGTTAAATGCGTTTTGAAAAGCATAAAAAGTAAAGCTTTGTCAAATATTGCGATAGAGCAAATACAAAAATACCCCTCAAAAACGCTGTATAAAAATAAGCTCTTACATTCTTTTTTTGATAAATATTTCTTCATTGATTTTTTAATAGAATTTCTCGAGGCTTGGAAATGAAGCTTATTACGATAACACACACACAGGTGATAAATATATATATATATATATATATATATATATATATATATATATATATATATATATATAACTTACCCTTGAAAACTTGGATCACTAGCTAAGGTCAATGCTAACCTTCCAAATACAATACAAAACTGAATTAACACGGCAGAGCTAATCATGTATCCTCTTTTTGAAGAACACTCATATCCATTGCAACATTTTGAAATGCGATCAAAATACAGAAAACCAATTTATAACTTTTTTAATAAACTGATCAAGTGTCTGTATTTCCTGTCAAATTAGATTATGGATCATGAATAATGATATCTATATTATCTTCTTCCTTAAAAAAAATTCATTGCAATGTTTGATCAAGTGTTCTGGCTAAAGAAGAGGAAGAAGAAGAATAAGAGAGAGAGAGAGAGAGAGAGAGAGAGAGAGAGAGAGAGAGAGAGAGAGAGAGAGAGAGAGCTATATTTCCCGCATGTACAATGTTTTTACTGCTGATATGAAATGTAACTTTAGGATTCTGATAATAAGGAAAAAATTAATATTGACTTTTGTTGTTGCTGCACATGAACCAATCTGATTAAAATTAATCATAATAATTCAAATTAATCATTGGGAACCTATATACACGTGTGTATGTTATTCTGTTTAAATATGCTATCAATGGCATATGGAGACAATGACCTTGTTTTTAAGATATTGTAAGTGCAAATACTTTTTTTCCGTCAGCCAAGATACAATAACAATGACATTTTAACTTTATGAATTCAGCATAGCTGAACGTTCAATAATTAGATATGGAATTAGTGTAAAAGAAAATAATAGTGTTTGGAGAGATAACAGTATTCAAAGACTTTTGGCAGGAACGTGCCTTCTGTCAGATCAACTTTCACTGTGTTCAATAGTGCTGTTTGTTTAAGCAGCAGCAATAAGGTTTGGATCAGGAACTACAGTTAAAACATATAGTGTTAGTTTTTCATTTGTACACGTGATCTATATCTCATACTTTGCAGTAAACCGAGATTTTATCAAAGTTGGATCTATGACCACATGGCTAGTTAAATAAAAATTCGTATACCTGATATTTTTGATGTAGTTTTAAACATTATCGACCGTTAACACATTCTTTAGAAGCTTTATAAGAACAACCTTGAACAATTCAATGATATTGCCGCAAATCTATATTAATTTTTTTTTCTCTCACAAGGAAATATTAGAATCATACTTCACACACCATATGCTTCAAACACAAAGACTGATTAGCTAATGGTTTTCTCTATTTGACATTTAATTTGGATTTTGTTAGATCTGTATACAGCCTATCATTTTCAAACAGTTTGTAAATTAAATTTACAAGGCTGACCTAATGTCAATACAAAGTTAGAAAGGTATCTAAGCACCGATACCTTAGCAGATAATCATCATTTGTTTATAATAGAAAAATACCTAATGGCTCCCTTAAAGTAAGACTCGCAATCAGTTGCACTTCAACGTCAACTAAAACCAATTTGAATAGAACATGTAATTAAGGCAAAGCAAAATGGATAGTATATGTACATGAATTTGGAACAGTAGCAGTCTAGTTGTTGTTTCAATAATGATAACATTGCTGAAATTTATCATTTAATGTTTTAAAAGTGTTTGATGGTCATGACCATTAATTGACAGTATAGATATCCTTCAGAAGAAGAGCTCTTTATAAAAAAATTTTTTTTTTAAACTACTATAATTAAAAATGTTGAATGTATGAATTTTTCTTTACTCAATATTTGTTTATAGATAAACAAATCTTACATTTTTAAGCAAACCTGATGGTTGATTAGTTGACCATCCATCCTCCTTTAAAGTCGGATAACAGCTGCGCAATCTTAAGTATTCAATTTATTTGGATGTTCGTATAGGTGGTATTGTTCTTTTCCTGCTATACGGGATGTTGACCATAGATACGTACACATAATAGTGATTTGCCCTTACCCACATTAAGATGTCAAAATAATATCCCTACAGCAAAGTGTTACTCTAAGTATTATAAAGGTAGGAAATGCTATCCGTTTGTTAAAAGATATGTAGACAAAAGTTATGAGCAGGTTTACACGCCCGCGAATAGTGTACAGTTAATAACAGAACTATATTTACGCACGCATAAATCGTGAACCTTGTTATTCTATGCATGAAGCAAAAATTGCGTAACACTCTTAGTACGCATGCTTAAATGAGTATTTGAATAACTGCCCAATCAGAAAACTTGTCAAAGATGTGTTATGCCATTATATACAACGTAGTAGGTGTGTTTGATACATTCATATTTTACGTGTAGATACATTAGATGCAAATGAAACACTTTCTAATAATTAGATAGTGTTGATGCAATTATAAACCTTATCGGGTACTATAAATCAAATTCAATTTTCAAAGCCGAAAAATAATAATGTTATTTAAAAATCATCGAGTTTATTTTCTGTTCCTATTTTTGTCATTGTCAAAAGCCTTCATAACCCGTCATTTTAAGGCAAAGCAAGAACTTAGCAATAAACTTCTAATGCATACTCTGTTGGAAAGCAGACGCGTTGGATCTATCATAAGGTGTGCCAGTTTGTGTGACAATAGATGCTATTGCTTCAATTTTAACTCTCTATCAGGGATCTGCCGCCTCTATAGTTCATGTGATCTCTCCGATGCAACAACTAGTGAAGAAGGATGGACCTACTTTACCGAACTCACCCCGCAACCTGAGGGTATGTATCTTGAAAACAACAAAACTTGTGAAGTCTGAACTAGTTAACGTGTAAAATATAAATTAAAACGTTTAATTCCAAGGTAGTAAAAGCAGATATAATCATATTTTTTGACAAATGATATTGCTTTAGAAAGGTAAACCTATTTGGAAATATAAATCTCGCTGAAAGCTACCCGGTTGTAATTTAAAAAATAAATCACTTAGTAAAATTATTTATTGCGCATGTGATGTCTATTGAAAACTTCTTTGGACAAGTTTCATGAATTTGTTGTCTAAAAATGATTTCTTTGAACAGTTTGGATACGTATTCAGTTTTTGTATCAAATTCTAACACTCGTTTTTAACCTAATAAAAATATTTTAAGAGTTAAACGTCGAGTCTCTAGAATTGAATAAAATAGAAAATTAGATTTTCGAAATCAATTTGCACTGGTTATAAGACCATATCATCTGTCAGTTTTAAATAACATGAAAAGAAATTTCTTATCATACGCACGCACCGTGAGCGAATGTTTAGTTACTTATTGCTGGATGTGTTGCAGGGGATATGGAGGGGACAAGACACATTAAAACTTTTATTTTATTCAACTGATTCCCAAACTCCACATTTTATTTAAAAAAAAGAATATAAAAAGCTCAGTTAATTATGTATGCAAAAGCTGAGTTAAATGCAATACTGAAGTACGCAGGTATATTAGCCAGTAGTGCACGTGAAGACTTATTGCCTGAAAAAATTAATTTAAAAGTTAATACATTTACATATTACAAATCTTTTTTTTCTTATTACAAGCAAATTATTATTAAAAAAAACAAATCTCGTTTCATTATGTTTGAAAAAGATTGGAGGGAAGTTGCTCCAATTAATTTGCAAAATCAAGATTAATCTATGTCTGCTAATTGTTCTAATAAAAAACCTAATAAGATATGTAATGCACATTTGTTTATAAAGGTTGATGATTTTAGAAAAAACCCTGTAATTACGCCTTATTCCACGAAGAACATAAAAAACTCAACAATTATACTTAGTTTATGACACGCACAAGTATCTATATTTAAAAGGCATAAGACTGGCTGACGGGGGACATTCTGGAGAAGGACGTGTTGAGGTATTTTACAACAACACCTGGGGGACCGTCTGCAGTGACCAGTGGGATGAAAACGATGCCCAGGTTGTCTGCAGAATGTTGGGATATTCGGGGTATGTAATTGTTAATACCATTTTTGCTTTTACAATTTTCTTATGTTGAGCGAAACTCAAAACTTGTTTCCAAATCTTCAGAAAGCTCAAAGGGAAAATAATTTGGTATCAAAACCAAGTTAATCATTTTGAATGATACTTTTTGTATTTTGATTAACAACGCGAACCTACCAGAACAACGAATACAGTGTATGAATACGCATTTTACAGATATAATTATAAAAAATTTGATATGAGAACCATTCAGTTGACAACAATTATAAGTATATTGATATATTCATTTAATTCACGTTTTTGCTCTAACATTGTAAAAGGCAAGCTACCAAACCAATATTTTGTCAATATGTATAACACAAACAAGTACAATATCCTGTGTAAGCATCTCCAAGTCATTTCTTTGCATTTCAAAAGAAAACATTTGTTACATGTATAAATTAATGTTTAATGTGTTCACACAACTAAATACGAAATATTTTGTCGATTTAAAATTGCTTTGTATTCAAAATAACTTTTTATGAATCTATATTGATGACGAGACTATCCTTGATATATTTGCTTTGTTGAGTGCGATACTTTAAACAGTACATACATGATCTTTAAAAAAATCTCATGCACGGAATGAGGACTTTCCTTTTTGTGGGAGCGAGGATTATCCTACTGTATTGCACAAGTAAATTCACTCCAATTTTTCAAGGAGGGTGAAGGTGATAAAACCTGTAAAGATTATCGTTTTGTTTTCCAAAGAAAGAGTTGCAAAATGTCTCTTTTTAAATTTTGTATCAGGACGTCAATGGCTGCGATTGGCGTTTTCGAAATGGGAAGTGGACCAATCTGGATGAATGACGTTCAGTGTGAAGGTCACGAGACATCTCTTGCGAATTGTTCCTTTACTGGGTACGGAGTCCAGAATTGTGACCACGAGAAGGATGCTGGTGTGATGTGTGATATGTGATGTATAAATGAAGAGGAACTCAAGGTCTGTTTAAAGAAGTCATTGTCAGATCTATACGGATAGCTGAGACGAATCCTTTGAGGATTGAAGTAGTTATTTTACACGGACGTTCGTAAAGTACCTCTTAAAGAACTTTGTGGAGTGTTATTTATTCCTGGACTTTTTTCTGTTGCGATGGGTATCATTTTGTACATAACAGTGTTAGTTGCTAAAAGGTTAGTTCAATGAAATAAAACAGTACATAATAACGCAGTTTCATTGCAAATTTTATTTTGTTACGTGACATTTAAACCAGAGACGTTTAATACACGTGGCTAAAATTGAGAAGGTAAAAGGGACATTGAAATGTGGAAACAACATGTCACTACTTTGCTTTGTTTATTTTGTTTAAATTGTTTTATTATTAATGGATCATACTCACGTTATTGTTGATCACTGTTGTACTTTTATAATAAATTAAATAAAAACGTAGCATGAATTTTTTTTACGGCGGCATTGACAGGTCAGACGAAATATAAATACCTCCTATTTGCTAGGACGAATTAGTTATTTGTTCGGACGTGTTGGGGTTTGTTAAACTTGGTTATTAGGTCAGAGGAATGATATTTTTTCGGACGTATGAGAGAGAGAGAGAGAGAGACAGAGAGAGAGAGAAATAATCATGGTTAAAAGATTTGAAGAGTCTAAATCATGTTTAAATGACACACCTTTGTGATCTTTTGATTAATTGGATAGATATTTTTAGACGTGCGTGTGTCAGTTCTTAAGAACAATGTCTCATACAGAGATTTCAAAAATAACATAATCTGAGCCAAACAACGATTCGAGGTCGTACATCTTGATGATTTCATACGAGATTTTAAAGGAGATAATAAATAGTGATACATGTATCTTATATATCATTTAATATGTAACTTTTTAACCGAGGTAAAAATGAGTACCTACCCGTTTTGTTTGTGAAGATGTGTAAAATTTCGTACAGCGACTTTTTTTACGGATTGTAAAATATTTTAATGTCATTTTCTAGTGTTTCGCACATAGCTTAATGTTTGTTGTGTTTTAATTGTTAAGTGTGCGTTTCCTTATACCTGATTAGCAAAACATGTTGTCAATTATTCATTTAATCGTATTTATAACCTTTTTATGATCAATGAAATAAAATAAGTATTTGACACGTTTTATGATATTTTTTTGTATTCCTTGCCCTTTTCGTCGCCAATATCTGGCCTATGCGTAACATAGTGTCATTTTCGTATGGATAAGTATTTAACCAACTGAAATAGACAATACAAAGATATCTTAATTTATCTTTCCTTTAGGAAGTTTGATTATTGTCAAGTTATGCTCGTGCATGTATAAAGGATATATTATGAAAACTTTCTATTTTTTTCTTCAAAAATGTTGAACACTGAAAAGCGTTTACTGGGATAGAATAATCGCTGTGTTTGATGTCGTACTTTTGTGACTTTAAGATCTAAAGCTTAGTAAGCTTAGTAAAAAAACTCTTTTTATCAGTCAATAATTCTGCGTAGTAACCGAGTCAAGAGATCCTAAATAAAGCCAGCGTGACCACTTTTTGTATACATTGAAAAACATTCTTATCAAATTTTGAATAACAGGGAGCGTGGTTATACAGCTATTTTCACAGCGGTTAAATGGTCTATTGCGCAGATAAAACAATTGAAGTTAACAAAAAACAAGGTTTACCGCTGGTTTTTGTCTTAACCCTTCATTGAACCGGTCAGGATATAGGATAATTTTTCAGTATAAAAGCCTGCGTCCATTAAAGGAAGTTACATGTATATTTTGCAATGGCCTTTTATAACGTGTTGTTTGTTGTAGCATTGATATGTCAACCACTTGTGCACAGTTTTCTTTTGAATTCAAACGATTCGCACTCAGGATTAGGAAACGACAACCAAGACCATGTGTCCCGACGAATCGACAATCTTCAAGTTCAGATTCAGCTTTAATACAAGACTCTTGAATCACAATCTGCTTTGATTCAACAGCTTCTGAACTATTCCAGACAATCGCCTTCAACAGAAGCTCTTAGGAATGAACTCGCTGTTCTTCGAACCTTCGTTCAACGTATAATCGAAGAATACCAACGTTTATCTGGCATAGCTTATACCACTGACCTTGCTTTAAAAATAAACAGCATGGCAAATTCGATTCAAATTCTTACCACTTCTGTTACTGGCCAACAGCATGTGGAAGTTGATCTAATGAGAAAACTAGAATTTCTTAATGCCACAGTTTTAGGACTGCAACCATCCTTGAATCGCATTGCATCCATCGAACAGTATTTGTTGTTTGTTAACCATTCTCTAACTTCTTTTGGCCCTGAAAATCAACATAAGCTTCTGACGCTTTTTCTAACGATTTACAGGAAGTCCAAACGAAACTCAGTGCAATCCAAGGAACGCAATCAAATGAACACCAGCAGGTGTCAACGCTCAGAAATCAATATTCAACCATATATTCGAAGCTTACCGCTCTCACACAAGACGTAAGTAGTGCAAAAAACAGTGAACAGTCCTTGCAAACAGTGGTATCTCAGAACCAGCAGTTTTCCACTAGCCATATTTCGCTCCTCTCGGTATTCTTCTTTGTATACCCTGCTCCACGAGAGAGTAGAGTAACCACACTTGAACATAATCTGGAAATTGAGCACATAACAAATCATTCAGAGGTCAGGTTGTACAGTCATCAACGTTCGTGGGCCCTAAGTATAGGTTTATGGAATATTTTTACCCACATCTTTTATTCCTTTTTTGTTGTTGGAAAATAGACATCAGATAAATTTTCTTTCTTTACATTGCAGGCATTTGACTTACAAATGGAAATTATAGTGGGGAGGGACATTTAAAGGCGAAGTACCAAGGCAGTTGGGGGACCGTATGTGATAATTCCTTCACCGATCAAAGCGCACAAGTTGTGTGCCGCCAGTTAGGATTTCAAACGTACAGTAAACTTATGATGCTGTATAATTATTTTGAATTATTGATTTTTCTACATATATCAAATCATAATTATATTTTAAAATATCCTTCTGAAATTATTTTATTAACCGTTAAAATTCCTGTCAAAATTGTTTTTTTATTAATGTAAATGTATGATATAATTGTAATGTTAAAAAATATCATAATTGTAATATAAACATTACAACTACAGGTCTCGTGCAACATTTAAAAGTGTTGCAGCTTTTGGTAGGGGCTCGGGTGATATTGTACTTGACAATATCGTCTACACCGGTGACGAAAGTTCAATGTCGTCATAACGGATTTGGACAAGACAATTGCGGACACAATGATGACGTTAGAGTCATTTGTTGTGAGTATCAACACTCATCGATTTGAATGTATAGATGATTTTCAAGCTAAGAAGCCAAGGAAAGAAATAGTATTTTAGAGATTGATAGAAAATCAAACAATAGAGTATTTTTCATAGGTATCATTAGATTAAGCACGGATTTACATAGACATAACAATGGGGCAAGAGGGTGTCTAGATAAAATCTTAATGCATCTATTATGTAATATGTGGTAAGCAATTTTTTGCATTAACCATTATACAATCAACTCAAATTATAAGACCATTTAGGTTTAGAGATGTTCGAATTACAATCTAACATTAAAACGGTGACGAAACCTTTAATTGGAACCTATACGATGATGTTCCAGTTAAATCATCATTATTGGATGCTCGTTGGAAGGCAGTGGAGTTCATTAACATAAGTGTGTGGGGGGGGGGGGGGGGGGGGGCAAGAAATTTCAGAAAATGTAAACATCAAATGTTTGTAAATGAATTGTTTGATTGAATACATATATCCATCTGTATCACTTTGTTGATACTGAAGAAACATTTGCAGGTTGTCCTTTTCTCTATGTAATAAATGTCTTTTCTTTTAAACATGGCTTAACTGCCCAGATTTTTATGCGCATATCTAAAAACTGCAAAAGGAAATTTAAAAAAAAATAATGAACAAAAACTAATGAGTACTACTAATGTAAAGATGTACCAAAATAAGCATTTGTAATAATCAGACCGCCTGTGTGGAATGCTTTTGTGTGAAGAGCATACACAATATATACTTGTTGCCTATCATATCGCGGGTTCTAAGGTATCAAGGTACTCGGTATTTCTGTTTACGTATAGTATCATGCGCTAAAATTGACATTTGCCATCAGGATATTTTAGACATAGTAAACAGAGACACGGTGAACATCACTGAGGTATATAATAGAGGAACTCACAA
This sequence comes from Magallana gigas, assembly GCF_963853765.1. Taxonomy (NCBI): domain Eukaryota; kingdom Metazoa; phylum Mollusca; class Bivalvia; order Ostreida; family Ostreidae; genus Magallana; species Magallana gigas. The sequence continues at coordinate 30,082,307 of NC_088861.1, forward strand.
TAACATTAGTTTCTGGAAATATTTCTGATATATCTGAAATATTGATGGAATTTTCGACAAAATAATTAAACTACCTCGATATTATAGGACCGGCTCATAAAATGATGTAGGTTAGAACGCTTTAAATGCCAATCTTTAAAATGTACTTTTAAGTATCATTTTGTATACATTATCATGTAATATATTTAAATTCTAGATCTGTGAGAGCCAAATCGAGTGCTTACTTCGGCAGAGGAACGGGGCCAATACTAATGGATTCGTCCATTGCAGCGGAGATGAGAGCTATCTGGCACTGTGTCCATTCCAAGGATTTTGTCAGGGAGTGTGTGATCACTGCGAGGATGCTGGGGTCGTGTGTCAATGAAAATGTTAATGTATATATAAATTGTTTTCCATTGACATAATTTGAGTTACTTCCCGTTGGCGGCCATGATGTTGTCGATCAAGACTCTAATTTTTTCTTCTTTGACCAACCTGTAAATCATACAATATATGCGGAGATCAACAGAGAAAATTTCACACAATATCACAATAACAAGGTCTTAAAAAAGGTCAAAAATAAAATCATATTCGAAATATATTCGAAATATCACAATATGATATCGGTTTTATAATAAAGAAAAATAAGCATATTGAACCACATAGCCGCCGAAATTGCGTCTATGAAAACTATATACGTTATAAGAGGATAATCATCAAATGATGTCGTTACCACTTATCTTATTTCGATGAACATATAATTATATGAATTCATGTATCAACTTAACGTTAAAATCCATGAAAATAGGTGTCCATGTGAGGCAATGTGTGATAAACAATTTGATTTTAATGTCAAAGCATATTTTTTTCTTCAAGACCTTAATAAATGTGTTTATATTACATGCATATATTTAATGTAATGAACACAGGAGAATTCGTAATATCAATATATATCAAAACTTACCTGTAAACAAACTGTTGCATCGGATGTATTTACATGAGTATTGTTTATATGTATACAGAGTGATTGCATTATATCTCTGTTGGATATAAATAAACTGTGTAAAGTTTTCCTTTAATAAATTATGATACTTAATTGTTCATATCAAACTAATGATTATGTGTTAATACGTCATGAATAATATTTGCATTTTCCAGTTTTAAACTTTGTGATAACACCACAAAACGTAGCGCGTAGACAAATACAGTTCATTAATAACGTATTACGTTGCGGAAGCAGGGTTTAAATACTTATACGAAATGGAAAAAAAACATTTTGTTAATAAGTGATGAAAAAATATTTTTTAGTTCTCATAAGGTAATCAAAAACGATCGGATGTGATCAAATCTTTCATAAAATCCTTTATGCTCTATTGGATATGACCAGCCCTGATCGCATTTGATCACTTTATAAAGCTCGAAGAATGATTCACTTTTCCTTAAATATAGAATGTGAAAATATTTACCCAAAAGTTTGTCATATAACGGACATTTTAATGTTTAAAATAGACTGCTTCTTAATGATATGAATACTGCAATTGCAACGATTTAAGCCCTTTCACAGTTGGCGCAAAAGCACTTTACAACACTTTGCGATCGGAATTTTTTGGCTTCGCGCGAGCCAATAACTGGTTGCACGAGCTTTGCAATTTGTTGCATGCGTTTGTTGTGGTCGCATCAAGTCTCCTAAAATAGTGGACATGCACATTATTCAGACGCGACCGAATGCGATCCAAATTTTTGTAATGCATCGCGTAATATTAGTACGAACATTTTGTGTACTCGCAAGAGCGATGCACGATTATTACAGCGCGTAAGATAAATTGCAGTTGTTTACATGACTGTTGTGCGACCTCAAGACTGTTCTTCAACGTGGCTTATGTAATCTTGCAACGTTTTACTTTCACTGCAAGATTTATCGGTTTCAGTTTCCATGATTTGCCACTAGTATATACTGGATACAGGGTTATTTTTGCCCCATGACGTTTTCGCTTCTTCTTACGGTTTAACTTGTTCAGGCCACAATTGACTTTGATTTTGACTGTTACTTTAGTCATTTTCTTGGACGGTATCTTCTCTTGCATTTAACTTTTTCTACTGAAAAGCGTCGGAAACGGGCGGTATATATACCTCCTCTGACTTGATCGCACAAATATTTTTTCGCGTCTGCTCTTGCGCCAATTGTGAAAGGGGCTTTATCCATTGGTTAATGATCTTTCGCCACTTCTGGATAGGATTGTATAATTAGGCGTCACAATGGCACAGTAGCCTTAACACTTAACGGAACAAGTAAACAAGTATCCCTTCAACCGTTAATGGTACATTTTGTCAATAAGTGTTGCAGTTGCACCTTTTTAATGATACAATATTGTGAAAGTAAATGCAAATATTTTATGAAATACACCTTTTCAATTGCAAAGCGTACGAATGTTTACATAATTTAGCGACATTGTATCACAAACAGTTGTTAGAATGATTCATAATTTGCAATTCATAATTATATGATAATAATTCCTAATTTATTATTCATTATTCAATTTGCTTAATCCATTCCCTCGCTCATGAAATAAACAGCAAGTTCAATCGTCCACTAAGATATGATCTTGGTTGGTAACGTGATCAAGTCCAAGTTCTCTCAGAAAATTCGATCACGTACATGTACACTGTACCAGCCCAATGCATATCTCGGTGAACGTTCTGACATTAATGACAATACCTAAATTTACATTTGAAAAAGGCAAATTGTTCAGAATTGTTAAAATTTCCGAGATTTTATGTAAAAAATAATCTAAGCCACAAGCGCTTAATATCATTGAGACGTCACGAAAAAGATCATACAGAATTGAGCGTTTTTATTAGCTCACCTGAGCTGAAAGCTCAAGTGAGCTATTCTGATCACATTTTGTCCGTCGTCCGTCTGTCCGTCTGTCCGTCCGTCCGTCTGTCCGTCTGTCTGTCTGTCCGTCTGTAAACTTTTTACATTTTGAACTTCTTCTCTAAAACTGCTCATCCAATTTCAACCAAATTTGCACAAAGCATCCTTATGGGAGGGCGAATATAAATTGCAAAAATAAAAGTCCGATCTGTATTAAAAGCGGAGAAAACCTTGAAACTGTAGAAAAAGGGGGGGTGCATTTTTAAAAAACTTCTTCTCAAGAACTACCGAGGCAAATTCAACGTAGTTTAGCATAAATTATACTTATGGGAAGGAAAATATAAATTGCAAAAATTAAGGGGTAATTTTGTTTCAAATCTAAGTTATTATGAAAATAAAAATAAAGGAAAGGCGTGTTTCAATCAGTTTAACAGCTTCGGGCTCGGCATCCGGTAAAATGGGTAGGCAAGACTTGGCCTGGGCAAAACAAAAGATTGGCAGTTATTAATCTGCCAATCTCATTTAAATTTCAGGATATTTGATGGACTAGTATATTTGTATTCGCTGTAGATATTACTGCAAAATAATGCGTATTTGGAATTGCCGATTGCCGATCTGCCCCGGCATTTATTTTGCCACGGCCCGGGTTTGCATACCCATTTTACCAAGACTCGTATTCCATACATCTAAAACGAGGTTCTTTGTTTAAAGCAGCCATGACATTATACGAAAAAGGGTCGATCTGACTATGATGAATTTGCTTGTTGTGCAACAGTTCGCGTATGAAGGGAAATTTTGAAACATGAAAAATATATTGGTGCCGATTTTGTGAAGTAAATTGAGGCTAAATATTTCAATGCGTTGACAGTTTTCACATATGACGTTGGTGTTAGCTTGTTCTGATTTTCGTTTCGTTTTCATTATTTATGCTTTGTAACCTGGAAACTATCGTCTGTATTTCGTGATTTTTACGTATCAAATCAAACAGTTACGTTAACTGTTTACCTGCGCAAATTAAGCAAAATCTGATGTAGGGGTACTGAAATACAATTTATTCTATCGGTAATTCGGCATTATCTTTTGCGTAATGGTAGATTAATGCAAAAGATTTTGTTGAGATGCTCGGCATTTTCTCTTGTTTATTCAGTTTAAATAGAGTTTGATATCGCTTACGGAAATATGTAGGTATATACATGTATATATATGATTCATTTCAAAAAAATAAATTGTGTTCTTTATTTGTTATAGTGCATGTTTCTTGTGTTTAATTGTTTACAAGTTCTATTTACTAACCATATTTGAGTGTTAAGCTTCGAATTATAAGCAAGATACAGAGATTTGCTCACAATTCTATGTTTGTACACAGATCTTAAAACCTAAAGATTAAAAAAGTAAAAAAAAAAATTCAATATTTATTACGAAAATTTTCAAAATCTGTTCTTCCAGAAACCAACTTATTGAATTGTAAACTTAACCTTTTTAGCTCACCCGAGGATGGGGCCACCATGGGGGGTCGAAGTTTAACAAATGAATATATAGAGTAAATCTTAAGAAATCTTCTTCTCAGAAACTAATTAGCAAGGAAAGCTAAAACTTGTGTGGAAGCATCCTCAGGTAGTGTCGATTAAAATTTGTGAAAATCATGACCCCTGGGGGTAGGTTTGAGCCACAATGGGAGGTCGATGTTTTACATAGGAATAAACTGAGTTATTCTTAAAATATCTTCTTCTCAGAAACTAATCAGACAGGAAAGCTGAAACTTTTGTGAAAGCATCCTCAGGTGTAGTGAAAATAATGATCCCCAGGGGTAGGGTGGGGCCATAATGGGGGGGGGGGGGCAAAGTTTAACAAAGGAATATATAGGGTAAATCTTTAAAAATCTTCTCAGAAACTAATCAGCCAGATGATTCTTTATAATTGTTAAGACTTTGGCCCCAGGACAATTCTTTGGCCTCACATGAAGGTTCAGAGTTTGATGTACGTTTATATCCCATATATACAGTATTGTTAGGGATCTTTTTTAGAACTGCAATATTCAACATATGATATGACTATAAAATCATCCTGTTAGAAAAGGGACTAATGATTATAAACATAAGAATATCCAGGGGGAAATGGATTTTATTTATACAGGATTTACATGATTTATTGTACAATGTCCAAATAGTTTGTATTATGACTCCATTGAGCTGATTTTATCATACCTATTGTTCCTCAGGTGAGCGATGTGGCCCATGGCCCTCTTGTCATCATCATTTTAAAAATCGATTCAGTTCAGATCATAATTTAAGTAACAAAAGAACATTCCTATGAATTTCACATTTCATATCATTCATACATCAAAACAGCTATATCACGTTCCATATTCTTTGTTAGCAAAAGGATAAAAATCAAAATGTTTTGGAAAAAAATTCGACCTTAGAATTAGTCAAATTAATCTTTGATTACCGTCATTGGATGACCCATTGAGATATTCAAAGGGACAAAACAACAAGGAGTAAGGATATGTATTAAATCACAGGAAAATACCACAAAAGCAAAGTAGACATGAATATAAGTTACAGGTTAAAAACGAGACTTTGTAATGTATACTCGCATGTATATTTGATGGTTTTTCTCGACCTTGTGCAGTCATGTTGAAAACCTTATATTTCGTTCCTACGAGATTTCAAATGGGTTAAGGTTGTTGGTGTAGAAGGAATAAGGTATAAGGTTGAGCCGCGCTTTTTGCCGTTAGGTAAAAACAAAGGTAGATGTGCCGTATTCTGATCCCGAACGTCCACCAAAGTTTAATTCTATAGATATAAAAGTCAACTGATGCAGGATTCAAAATTTATTAGACGAGTCACAACGATGGCAACGTATAAATGATTCAAAGACATTTTACAGACAAGCCGGATATGGCCAGTGTAACATAGAATTATGATCCCGAAGAATAATGACCAGGGGTCATATTTCGACGTGGAAAAATGACCCCCCCCCCCCCCGGTCATTATTCTACGCAATAAATTACCCCCCAGTCAATATTCTACGTAGAAAAGCCTGAAGAATAAGTGTTATTTTCATAAAAATAAGAACGCTCTACATGAAGAAAAGTGACCCCTGTAGAATAATGACCCCCATATGGATTAAAGTTTTTCAGTTTATTTTTTATTTTTTATGAAATTTTATTTTTTATTTTTTGTCTTTACAATATTGTAATTTTTCTGCAGTTTACAGAAAGTAACAGAAATTATAATTCATGTTCAAATAAACTTACAAGTGTATATATTAGAAAATAAAAATCCTTCCGTTATAACAAGATTCTGACGTATTTCATCGGGGGTATGATTGTCATCTTAACGATTACATTTACATGTATCCCATTATTACGAGTGACAACAGATTAAAATTATTTCGAGATACAAGAAACTGTAAAACAAAATTCTGTTTATTGGCGATGAAAGAGTAGACTCGATATTGTTTATGAATTGCATTGAAGATTTATCCCTACAACAAACTGCTGGGTATGCAATTCCAACACTTAGAATTAATTATGAAACCAAAATTATGAGAAGTTTACTCCACTGTTAGGCATAATAACCAAGCTGAAGTTTGTGGGCACTAACAGCAGCCATTACGCCAGTAGAAGTTAACGGCCATCAAGGAAAATCGTCAAAGTACTGAACAGAAAATATATTTTACTTTATCATCGGCATAGTTTAATTAATATCAAGATGATTAATGTATCGATAGTTTGTATGAGCATTCACAACTTTGGATACAGTCAAGATCGTGTGATCAAAATCAAGGGGGATGTAAACCCCTAATATGAGCCCAAACACCTTATCAACGATTTTAGAAACAATTTCTTCTTAATATTATAATCGATCAGTGTTTATATCTATTAAGATTTAAGGTAAGTTTGCGGGTACAGGGAGATTACTTACACATTTTCATTGTGACGTAACACCAACTACCCTTTATTTCAGTTATGACGTCAAAATTTATATGACGTCATAATTGATTTCAGTTTTTTTTATTTTGCGGGTTTTTTAGTTTCAATGAAAAAATGAGAGGACACAAGCATTTTATCAATTTCCACGAAAAAGGAAATCCGCATCATATGGTTTTGAATAGTGTTTTAGAAACATCAGATTACACAGATTACACAGATACGTTTTTCCTGAAATCGGTGGACTTGGAAAGGTTTCAAATAAGATGTTTTCGTTTACATAATAGTAGTCCAAAATTAAGACTTTTGTTGCATTTTATTCTATTTTTAGATAGTTCATCAGAAATTAATAAAAGTAAATCATGATATTATAGTGATATCATTTTCGAACATTTTAAGCATAAATAACCACCATAATAGTCACATATAAAATGTACATATTTTCACGAAATTGTTTACATTTCATCAAAATGAAAATTGGAAATCATGAACTTTGACCTTTTGTAGTTATAAAACGGGACGGGCAAAATTCATTTGAAATTCATGAGAAAAAAGACTTTAGTATAGTGCACAAAATGGTATGTAACTTTGGTACAACCTCTAAAAAATGCAAGCCGCAAACCTTACCTTAATATGGTCAGGTACTCTTCACACATTTGCTCTAAAAGAATAAAGTCTATTCATGATCACAAATACAACAAATGTTTAGAATAGCATGTATCACGTAGAAGAAAACAAAACTAACGTATAATTATATTTTAAAAATCACTTTTCCCCCGAAAAGTGAATAAGAAGTATTCATATTCCTACGTTACCTGCCTCCTTAGTTTTTTTCCATAAAAATATATACATATACATATGTATCATTCTTCGATTAACAATTTATTCACCAATGAAAATTGCATATATTATTTCAACAATTATTCTTTCATGATTATTGTTCGTTAATTATCACACAATATCATCAATGTGTATGATTTTGTTTTTCTCTATTTGCGGCATTTCCCGCCGTATGTCGACGAAAGAAGTGACATAACTGTTAATGATCAATTTGTAGCAATGTAAGAGTGTTTTGAGTGTGCTTGCTACGGATATGAAAAACTATATACAGCGATTTATTTAAAGGTTCAGTGTTTATAACGTCAAAATCAGTTGAACAGAATGAAAATTCAAGTGATTTCAAAATCATATCTTGGATACGGGGTAACCAATTTCTATTCATGTTTATAGGGGTCATTTTTCTAGGGGGGGGGGGGGGGGGTCATTTTTCTTTATGTTTAACTTGAGGAAAAATGACCCCTGGATCTTTTTTCTTCAGAAAAATCCAAATATTCGTCAGCATGGGGAGTCATTATTCTACGTCGAAAAATGACCCCCGGTCATTATTCTTCGGGGGTCATTATTCTTCATTACACCGGCAGTTGCTTCCAAGGTTGGCCGCCGTATTCCAGACTAAAGACTGACAATTTTACATGACTATATATTAGAATCTAATCAATGAGTAAATCCTGACAGGATAATACATTAAGTAAACTGAGGTATAAAATAATGAAATAAACTCAGTAAGTCTGTAATGTTCTGGACATTACACGATGTTGTTTTAATAGGTTAGAAGTTCTTGAGACATTAACACCCTTTCTTTTTGAAAGTACACAAATCGAGTTCGAAAAGTGTCAATCCCTAACTGAATAAGTACGTTAATTAGAATAAATCATATATTACAAAACAGATGTTAAATTTGAAAAGTAAAGTCAAGAATTTGCACTGCAATATCTACCTGGCAAAGAAACTGTACGCTAAACATATTACCAATCACATCTATTTTTAAATCTTTAAATATATTTTTATTCATATTCTATTATATTTGCTGAAAAAAAATGGAATATCAGGTTTTAATTTTGAATTTATTCTCTATATCAGCATACAGAGCTCTACGTCTAAAATATTCAACATCCTGATAATTCTACCTTAAGAAATGTAAACAAGGTAAAAAACAAATGTTTTTTTGTTTCAATTTTGACAAAGAACGAGTGCATGAACGGTATAAAGTGAAAAAACGAAGATTTAAATGAAGCAAATTATTTTTATCACACGTCATCTATTGATATTTAAATCAACAAGTTTAAGCTTTGAATTTAGTTTATATTTAAAGGGACGGGGATTTATTTCAAACCCTTTGTTAACTGCCAGCCTAACCGTGTAGAAACTTGAAGAAAAGATGAAAAACGCATTATACATTAAGAATAACTTTTTACAACATTAGGCTGGTATTTAAAAAATGAAAAATGTATGAAAATTTCAAGGTGTTTTCCCTACAGCAAGCAAGCGCTATAACCTGCATGACCCGGGCATGTTGAATCCACGTACTGAATAAATTATTTTTAATAGTCGCATGGGTTCTGTCCACATAGACGGTTGTCCAACGTGCTCACTGTAAAAGACTGACACTTCTTTTAACGTTTTCCATCGACTTTGTATTGTCAGGAATGTTTGTGTAATATGATCAGAACTTGCATTTGATTTTAATGTGTAATTTTGAATGTTAATTTTAGGTATGTAAAGTTAGTGGTCCCAAAATCAGAAGTATCCATTAGAGCTTAATTATTTCGGAAAAAAACAATTTGTTGATATTTTCTACATGAAAACGGCACTGAAAAAGGTCCATGCTCTATAGCATAAGTGCACTCGTTCCTTCAAATCAAATGAGAGGGACATGCGACTCAAGAACTCTTAAATTCTTTTATGCTGACAAACTCTCAATACAGTTTGGCACTGTCTCAAAATGAAGATGACCATTTGGCTTAAACAAATCAGTTCCCTAGACGTATTTAAAAGGAAAATGGGTATAAACAAAAAATTAAATATAAAAAAGCCCCAAGTACCTCATTACCCTAAATTTAAATATTTTGACGATCTTTTCAGCTAACTAGACCAGGAAGAGAAATTGTGGATACGCCATGTACAGTTTTGAAGGTTTGTAGTTTTCTTTTTAATAATTTACAAATATCTGGTTTTGACTCAACATTCATCTATCGCAAATCCTTCAATCTTAAGAAGCATGATAAAGGCCATAAAATGCAACAGATTTCCAATAGGTGATGATATTTGTCAGATTCATATAAATTTGCTTTCTTTGACGCGAGCTAACTACCAGTAAATTGTTCACAAAATAAATTAATATATTGATTTCTTATTTTATTGATAGTTTTCCTACAAACTCAATAAATTGTCTGAACATGGATCCTGAGTACAGCCTCCAGGATTTGGTACGTTGTCATCTGTGTGAGACTATTACACCTGTTCCCTCTTTGTACTGTGAATTTTGTCTCATACATCTGTGTAAAGCATGTGTGGGGGAACATCTCTCTGATGAATCTACAGAACACAAAGTAGTGCCAATCAAAAAGCGAGGGGTACTTTATCCTAAGTGTTCAAAACACCCTACACGATTATGTGACACATACTGTGAACAATGTGACATTCCTATTTGTTTTGAGTGTGGATCCTCTCATGAACATTTATATCATAAACAGGTTGGCATTTTGAATGTACTTGAAAGCAAGAAAAAGACAATACAGAGGGATTTACAAGAATTAGAAAATTCTATTTATCCCAAATACAAAGGTATTGCATCTAAAATCCCAATTCAGAAAAGTGATCTGAAGAAAAACTCCCAAAAATTGATAACAGCTATCAGCGAACAGGGAGAAGCCTTGCACAAAGAAATAGACGATGCCATGGATAAACTAAAATCGGATGTTGAAGAGAGGGAATCTAAACATTTGATTGCTCTAAATAGAAAGGAAAAGGAATACGAACGTAGCATTTCGGAAATTACAAGAAACATTTCTGAACTGAAGAAGTTACTGAAATCCAACGATGTCAGCTATGTCTCTGCCTACAGATCAAGAAATGCTGAATTCAGACGAATTCCTCCTAATTTTACTATTTCCTTTCCAAGATTTACCCCTCAGAGAATTGATGAAGATCAGATTAACAAGCTTTTAGGTTCTTTGTCAGCAATATCTATCAGAACAGAAGATCATGGCTATTCAGTGGGTTCTTCTGGTGCTGAGTCATCTCCCCCAGGCAGGCCGCTTATTGATGAACCACGGATCATCAAAGATGTAAACACAGATTATGGGGAAGATAATAATTTACTTAGTGTGTCCTGTCTTAATGATGACAAATTATGGACGTGTGGCCATGATAGCGTGATGAGGCTCTACAACCTGAATGGAATACTAATAGAATCAATCGAAACCAAATCAGAAAACATGCCATTTGACATAGCAGTGACACAGAAAGGTGAACTAGTTTATACGGATTACAAGGACAGAACTGTGAACCTAGTGAAGGATACACAGATACAGACAGTGATCAGACTACGGGGGTGGAAACCGAGCTACATCAGTAGTACCATCTCTGATGACCTCTTGGTTGTCATGATCAGCGATGACAATACACAAACAAAAGTTGTGCGTTACTCTGGTTTCTCAGAGAAGCATACGATTCTGTCCAATTACAAAAATCAACCTCTCTATTCATCAATGAATCGTCACACTAAATACATCACTGAGAACAAAAACCTGGATATCTGCGTAGCTGACAATGGAGCCCGCGCGGTAGTGGTGGTTAATCAGGCTGGAAACCTTCGTTTTACTTACACTGATCCTCGCTCTACATCAGAGGAACCATTTGAACCTGTAGGCATTGTTACAGATAGCCAGAGTCGGGTCCTGGTAGCAGACCTTAACCATCGTATCCACATCCTAGACCACAATGGACATTTACTCCGCTACATTGACAAATGTGATCTACAGAGTCCATTTGGTTTATCTGTTGACACTAATGATAATCTCTTTGTAGCTGAAAGTGAAACAGGTAAGGTAAAGAAAATTCAGTATTACACATGAACAATCTGTAGTCCTGGTATGTACTTTTCAACAAATTAACAATGTGACTGATTATCGATATATATCAGCAAACTTATACATCATCAAATTGAGTGTAACGAATACGATTAAAGATAATGCATGTGGTGTACTCTATGTATCTGGTGTTTATGATCTACATGTATACATGTTATTAGTGATATGTTCATAAGTTGATGGATTGAACGTATTATTTGAATTAATAATGAATGATAAAACTGTGCATTGAGTAAGAACATTATCTATTTTGAACGTATGTACTACATGTACTCATTGCAAATACAATGTCTTTCGTTTACTTGGTAGATATTTCTATTACTTAAATGAACCGTTTTTACAATTTACTAAAAAAAATGTCAAGTACAAGAATATAAAATTTATAACAAATTATCATAAACCTGTAATTGAAATTTTCGATGCATTTTTTAATATATAATACTTAATTGTCCTCGAAATCTGATATTAGTTTTGAGATACCTCTTCAATGATTATTTTTTATCATCCAATTTGGTTTATTTTGTAAATTCAATCCCACTGTTTCTTTCTTTAAGTTGTGTTTTCTATCTAGATACTACACGCTGAACCAAAGTTCTACGTCTTCACCCAGTATAATGTGTTTACTTCTAAAATAAGCAGATTCATTTGACTTGCCGTCGGAAAGACTAATTTTAGCTTAACTTTCAATTTGTTAACAGTGATGCATTGACTTTGACCTCGTTGCGAACCGAGGTCTTGACTAATTATTGCTAAATATCACAAATCACTTCCGGTTTGGCATCTTCGCTCGCCAAGGGTTCATGATCTACTCCGCTCCTCTACGTATATCTGTATGTTGTATTGGAGCGGAGTAAATGGTAAACCCTTGGCTAGCGAAGATGCCGGTTTTGCTGCATCTCGCTCTGAGCTCTTGGATTTCTTTTAGTTGCCTTAGTTGCCGATTGAATGACGTTACATTTATGAAAGAGAAAAATTATATCAAAATAATCTTTCCTTCGGATTGCGTCATATTTAAAACATTGTCCAAGACAAAATTAACAGCAAAAAAGAAGTGAGTACAATCTGTTGTAGAAACAGTTCTAACTGCTCTGACTGTTTTCTCATTGATTATCATGGCCATATCAAGTTGTTCTTTAAAGTCATCACCAAAGATGAATGTCAAACATATACTGCCAAGTTAACCATAAATAATGATATTGTTTAATGTAAGTATTTTGACCTTTTACCTTTGGTCTCATGAGTAAGCAATGAATAAAATTATCTTATATTGTGGGAGGTCAAGTTCTCGTGCAACATGTTTGATATTTAGCATGTTCTTTAAAAAAAGAAGCAGCATTCATCTGTAGCAAGTATAGCGTAACTTCCGGAATTAAGTACTATAAAAAGGAGCATAGCCATATCATAAAGCATTTAATCTGTATCAGGTTACGTGTTGCATGTAAAGACCATCCATCTCTATCAGTTACAATCAAGTGCCTTCCTCCAACCTCGATATGGTACAAAACACCTACCCATGTACAACTGTTAGATATTATCTAATAAAACTGTATCAGTTACTGAATCGTTGAGCTCTTACCTGTATCAGGTACAAAATTGTAGACAATCACTCAAGTGTAACTTTAAAAGTCACCTATAATTATCAGGTTTCATATCATAATACAGCTATCTGTATAGGGTACCATGTCACTGAGCACCTACCTGTATCTTGCACCGTATCATAGACCACCAATCTGTATCAAATACCATATTACAGATCGCATTATATTATCAGTTATCCAAAAGCATTAAGCATTTTAAATATTGTAGTCCCAATGTTGTGTCGCTGTTCTTCATTTTTAATCTATGCATTACATAAGCAGAGTGTAATACCAATGTAATAAAGATCCGTTTTAAATTACTGAAATAACATTTAAACCTCTGGTTTTTATTGTTGATGAGTCATACATATATAAGTACATTAACTTTTTTTTGAAAATAATAAATTTGTAATCAAATTACACATTTCGTCGTTTATATGACTTCAATACGTCTCAAGCATAATGCTAGCTTTCATATCCTAGTAATTTTCTTATGATTTATGAAACTATTCAAATGTGTTGTGAGCTAGCTTAGAAACACATGAAAATTGCCTTCAATAATAATATAAAACTTTGATGGCTTTGCAATTTATTTTTGAAAGGATAACGTATATTGGATTTGTAGTTTTTTTTAGCACCCAGCTTCTATGTAAAATAAAAACCTTAAATCTTAATATCCATTTTTAAAAAAAAAATTACATCAACGTTAATCATTCTGCTTAGAAAGGTCATTTATATATTTCAACAGCACTTCGGATTTGTATTATTCAACATCTGTTGTTTGTGTGACAAACAACGTCACACGAATCGAAGACCGCTAAAAGCTAAAAAGAAAACATAACTGTATTATATATTTTTTAAAAAAAACTATATCTATACTGTCTCGTAAAATGCATATAGATTCATCGACATTTGCAGAGAGAAGTTGCATTAGAGTACATTACTGGTATATTCCTTGATAGTCTCTATTAGCAGGTTCTGGATAATTTTATTTTACTTTACAATAATTTAATTATGGTTGTAACGCGGCATTTGATTGGATAGAAAAATTTAGTTAAATTTGTATAACCTGGTTTGCACGTCACAAGACACGTCACAATGCACCAACGTACTAATTCACTTGACGTTACGTTTGAATTTTGAACAGATTTATATCATTTTTAAAAGTAAAACGGACTCAATTTGTACAGCAAATTCCAGAAAATTAAATTATAAGGAATGAACTCAATATCTACCCAAGTTATACTCGTATAACCTGGGTTGGAGCAATTTACGCTTTTTTATAATCCGCTTCGCGGATTATAAAGCGTAAATTGCCCCAACCCAGGTTATACGAGTATAACTTGGGTAGACATTGAGTTCATTTCTTAAATATATGGCGAATATATTACAATATATTTATGAAAATTTTCCTAACAGTGAAAATAAAATGTCAAAATGTTTTCCTTTGCGATTGTTAACATTCCTTTGGACCGATGGCGAATTGATTGGTCGTTCAAACTTTAAAATACTTCAAGACGTGTGCAACTTATTTCATAAGCCATATATCTGGTTGTGCTCCAGTTGTGTGATACACGTATACAAAACGATAAATCAAATCGGTTTGAATTTATTCGGTCTTTAGTTTTTAATAAGTTACAGTAAATTTTATTTGATATTAAGTACTTTTTTACATAGACATATTCAACGATTTTTAAAATCTGAAATATTTCTGATCCCAAATTTCAAAGCAAATGTCCGTTGTGCCACTAACTGATTATAACTTAATAGAACTGCGATACTTTAATTTAAAATATATATTCTAAAGAAAACTATTGACTGAATGTTTATTACCCGATAATACATTCATATAATGGAAAAACAATCAGGATTTTTTTTCTAAATCATCTATAGGATAATCGATATAATAAGAACACAGGGGGTTTGTGAGACATGATTTTTTTTAAGGAAAACCTTTATTAGTAGCTCGATATGGGTCTATACACAGTTCATAGATGTAATCAAATGGATTCATTGGGGTACCGTTTAGGTAAATGAAGTACAGTGAGGATCACTTAGGATTAAAAGAAACACCATGTTCACTATGTTTCAACAATCTTCTTTATAGAAAACTTTGGAAAATATCTTTAGCAAAGTAAATTTTGTATTGAGATAAAATTTGTATTAAAAAATATCCAACCCAAGTTTTTTACAATTTCTGACCTCATTGCTCCGAAAAGTTGTAAATGTTTTATTTTCAACATTATTAGTCTAAGTCACGGGGTTTTAGACCGGGAATGTGTTTTACTGACCTCTGTCAGTAAAACCATTAGATCTACTCTAAAATTTAAGACATGGTCTCTTTAGCCATAAACCATTGTTTAGTAAAGACATATTACAAAATATCTCAAATTTTAATTTTAAACATTTTCCATATCTTTGTACAGAGCTCTCCATCTAAAGGAGATTATTTCAGTCTAAAAATGACCACGACCAGTCCATCGAGCCGTCTTAAAGCGAATACACCAATTATATTGTATGGTAGATTACCTTTGAAATGATGAATAATGAACTGTGGTGGTTTTTTTTTCGTTTAAAAGTAATTTTAAACCGGGTTCAAAATTCTTTGTTACACAGCATATAGATAAGGCTTTTATTTTCAAAATAGTTTAATTCAATTGTACATTGTACGATAATAGAACTTAAGTATCCGCTCCTTAAAAGCCGGATCTCTGTGTAGTACGAATGAATACAGATTCTTTGTAACTCTAAAATTAAATACACGCACTTACCCAGGGTTTTTCCAGGACTAAAAATAACACACAAAAATCCCCCAGCAATGGACGGAAACAGAGCAGCTCAAAAGTAAGTTTGTTCATTAGAATTTACGTTTAAATTCATTATTTTTTAACAGTTCATAAGAATTTTATTTTGCGACGATGAAATAGACAGAATCAAACTAATATATGTAACTTTTTTCAGTGGTATGTTTCTTCGAATTCAGAATATCTCTGAGGCAGTATATGCGGGAATGTGTCTCAAGATAGGAACCCCACAACAAGTGGCATTCAGGAGAGAAATAGAGGACATAATAGAAATATTAGATAACAACGTAGTGTTTGATAAACATTCCACTGTGATGCTAAGTGGAAGTGAAAGAGAAGGATTTAGATTAAGTGGATCAGACGTAGACCACATGCACTGGCCCATCAACCACCGAGTGGTCTGGGACTTCTCTCAGTGTCGGTTTTACAACACACAAGAACACGCGTTGATTCTCTGTGACAATTCTGAGAGTCCGCCAGGATTCACTTTACTCTGGTTACCATTAGAAAAAGCTAACGATTTAGTGATGTCAGCGTGTGTATTGATGAATGGATGTTTCTATGTATCAAGTTCAAAGTACAGAGAGGCCATGTGCTCTTTTATTATAACTGGTTCTACCATCCATGGGCCATGTAGCAGTGGAAGACGTGATAATGGATTTGAATACGATCATGCCCATTGCTTTGCTAGTGATTTCTGGCCTCCTTCTGCCTACTCGTGGATAGACAGATGCCATTCATGGCCCCCATCTAATGTTGTAAACGACATCATTAGCAATGGATGTCACGTTGTAGCAATTGGACACAAAATAGGAAATCATACTGACAACGAATGGAGAATTTCTTTCTCTCGAGCAGAATACAAACTGGTGTACTCAATGAATCACACACAATTCTTAACGTATGGATTACTGAAATTGTTCTTAAAAGAGATAATTAACACTGGATTAAGAGATGAAGAGAAAATACTGTGTTCCTATTTCATGAAAACTGCTGTTTTCTGGGCAATCCAACAAAATGCCACACTTCATTGGCATCCAGATAATCTTGTGGCCGGTTTCTGGGTCTGCTTTAAACTTCTTCTTAAATGGGTGTACGAGGGTGTGTGTCCCAATTTTTTCATTCCAGAAAACAACATGTTTCTTAGCAGCATCTATGGTGAAGCACAAACAACATTATTCATGCGTTTATATACATTTTATGAGAAAGGCATTGCAATATTACTATATAGTCCCTCTATCATGTCCAACATCATTGATGTTCTTTGTAATCCTAGACTCTCAATTTGTACTGATGAACACTCTCTGATCTCTCAAGTTGAATTTGATAAAGATTACTTTGGTGAGATGGTTCGAAATGATACAATAGGCAAACCAGACATACAGAGATGTAAACAGTACCTACATACGGTAGAGCAGTTGATAAATGTACCACTGACAGAGTATCAGATTGTCGTATTACAGAAACTAACAGCCACCATTTTTCGGTATACTGCTATATTACACAACATGTACATTGACACAGGTTTCAATAAGCAGTTTTATATTGTAGATAAAATAGCCTGTCGGTTGCTGAAATTAGCAACAAAGTTTGGGTTTGTGTCTGACATGTTATACATTGCAATGTATTATCACAACACATTTAGGTACATGGAAGCTTTATCTGTTATAGATATTACAAAGGCCAAGTTAGCACAACCATATTTGATGTATGGGAGTCATGTAGACCAAGAGATGTATAATGAAGCTGTAAGAGGACAATTCTTGTCTACGAAAATGAAAGAAGCTGTTGCACAGAATATCACACTTGACAATGCAGTATTTTATATTAATGACTTAATACCAGAACAGCAGACTAGTAGACTGCAAGGTCGTAATTTTTTGTTTATTCCACCTTTCGTTCTGTTATACATGCTAGATTTCTTGTGCTCGAGAAATGTGGACACAATGAGAGCACAGGGTGCTTTAGATGATCTACATGCCTTAGTGCATCACGATCAGGGAGAATTGATACCGGTTTCACTCAGAGACATCTCCTGGGAGATCTTGGGGATCTGTCAACAGATCACAGGGAACCTCCATGCTGCCCTGTACTCATACCAACATTCACTCATACAACATCCATGTCATAAAATACAAACAGCTACTAGACAGAGAATTCAGAATCTTCATTTATGAAACTAGTAGCAAGCACATATGAAACTCTGATATGTCAAATTTTGACATTGTAGGTTTGTTCTGTTATTATTTTGATAACATTATTTTAAAAGTACGCCAGTGATAATGTGTGTGGAAGTGGGGAGGGTGGGGGATTATGGCATTGACATTGTAAAGTGGGTTCGTTTTTTGTTTTTGTGTTGTTGTTTTGTTTTTGGGGGGTTTTTTTGGATAGTGTATTTTGTGTACAGCGGAATGGTCATTTCCTGCACTTTAATTATTAAGAGGAGGTAGACACCGCCAATTGGTGCATTTTTCTACTAATTTTGAAGTTGATTTGTAGTCTTTTGATTGTTTCAAAGTCAATAAAAGATTAACACAATATACAAAATAAATGTCTCAATTCTGATTACATGATAGAGCCTAGTTTATTATAGTTTTAAAGGGAATGTGTCAGTAAATTTTGCATTTCATGGATTTTTGAGAGTTTGCACCTTTTACCTATCGTTCATATCAGGATCACTCATCAATTAAATACATGTAATTTGAAACATTATAGAAGATAAGTGTTTTCTTCTGTTATTATTTTACAGTCATGTACAATAAACAGATGACCCAAAATCGATGTCTCATTTAAATAAAAAAATATTGTATAGTTGGTCCCTTATCTCAGCAAACCTTTCGGTACCTGAAGGATTAGAGAAATTCTATTTTATGAGCCTGTGGCTCAAGAAAGCACTATATAGCATTACTTTTCCGAGTTCAGTGAGTCAAAACATTCAAGCACTCGATTCAGAAATCTTAACACAGGAATATACTGTGTACACCATACTATAGAAAGGTATCATCAGGCTAATTACATAGAATATCCATATGTATCTCATTCTTCACATCCTTAAAGGTTTTATTGGATGTGGGGCCATTCTAATACATATCGCCTTTAGGGTCTGCGGGGGTATCATATAGCATATTCAAAGCGTGGTCACAAATAAGCTATACAAAATGATATATGAATGAAGAAAGATAATTTTGTCTCAACTCAAATAAAAGTTCATTAAATATCATATACCTAGTAGCACAAATATGAATGCAATATTTTTCAACAGTCAAGCACTTTAGTAACAAAATCATTATAATTGACTGGCAAATCCTTATGGCAGAACAGAAAGAATGTTTTGGTAGAATTTTTTCGAAGTCCAGTAGCATTGTCTGTAATATCCTTTATCAATGCCTCGGATGCAAAAGCTATTGAAGCTGTACTTCCTCAAAATGAAGAAGCAGTATACACAGTTCAATCTATCCAAGATGATGATACCACACTCTCGAGCTAGAGTACATGTAGTCACATTATTCGACGCTTTATATGAAATAAACAGATCAGAACATTTATTTCAAAGACACATAATTCCTTCTTCTAGAATAAAAAATTGTCACAGTAAGGTAATGAAGCTCCAGTTTTGGTTGTATTTGAAAAATACAGGCACGTAGCATCAGGGGGAGGGGCCAGTCCCCCCCCCCCCCCCAATCCTCCCCATATTTTTGCGCAGCAAAGATTTTTCTTTAATCTACATACAAAAAAATTGAATTAACATGCAGCCCCCTACTTTTATGGAACCATGTAAAAAAATTGAAAATAAGGAAATGACCAGTGAAATGAAATTGAAGTTAAAGGTATATTCCCCCCCCCCCCCCCCCCCCCACGCATTAGGATTTTCGGGATTTTGGAAAGTAACCTTTAACCTATTTCTTTTTTTTCTTTTTTCTTTTTTTGGATGAGTCTGCCCCCCCCCCCCTTTCAAAAACGATGCTACGTGCCTGAAATATACCTTTTCATAACAAACACACATATAATCAAAGTTCAATGCACAAATGATCCTTGTAGCAGTAGTTATAACGCTCACAGCGCCACCAATTTCAACGTTAACATTTTCAGAGCCTAGTTTTTCTAAGATAAATAGTCTTTTAAAAAGTGCAAAACTACAGATACATCCCATATTATTTTTACATTTAGGTCCTGCTAAATTCAATTGTAATTAGTAACAAAAATGTATCATTAGTCTAAAATATCTGAAATAAAAGCAATGTTTGCATAAGCATTACTTTTTTGAATTAATAACAGAAAAAGAACAGTTCGATTTACTAAATGCTCCAAATACTAGTATAGAACATTTAGTTGAAACAGATTCTTGGAATAAACTCTCCTTTCACGACAACAATTAATCCTTGACTTCCTTTTTATGACCAATTCTTCAATTTATTAAAAGAAGGATGTAAATATAAACAATAAAATACTTTTTGTGATTCATGCGGGTTATAAAAGTAGCGAGGGTTATGTACTTTTTTTCTGCAATGTCGCTACCTTCATACCCCGCAAGAATCACAAAAGAAAACATATTATTGTTTAATTATAGTTTTAAGCGACACTAATATAAACTGTGTTTTTCATTCACCACTGTTACTAGTATACTATACATGTACTATGTTTAGTCAAACAAACGCACAAAGTATGTGAAAACTTATCGTAATGTGAGAGGCGGGCGAATAAGTAATCAAGTGTCAGTGTAAAGAAAAGAAAAAAAATAAATGCTGTGTTTGTGATACAATATTTTAATAATATGAAAGTAAAATATTTGTATTCAGTATCATTTTTCATACCTAAGTGGTTTAAAACATGATAATATGTATTTAAATAAAAGGCAAAATTTGATTGACTACATCTACCCCCACCGAGGTGCCCCCAAAACCTACATGATTATAAATAAACCACGTGATCTTGCCAGGTTACTAGACCAGGAAGAAAACATATTGGAGCTACCATGTTGATTCGCGAAGGTCTGTAGTTAATTTATTAGAAATTGCACGAGTGTCCATTATACAATAGGCTAAAATATTTTTATAACACTTATCGCAAAATCAACTAATGGGATTTTTTCAGTAGACATGAAAATGGGGTCAATGTGCAAAATATTTAAATTAAGTTGGTCAATCAAATAAGTAAACAAGTAATAGTTCATGTGCACTTGCAAAAATATTTACGAGAGTAAAAAATCTTCATTTGTTATGAAACAATCATTTATGACATTTTCTTTCAGAATTCTCCTAAAATACTTCAAGACTTCCGACCATGTTGCCCCGCAGTTGGGCCCAAGATGTGTTACGGTGTCATCTCTGTGAGACCCCGGGCCCCCCTATGTACTGTGACATTTGTCACATACAACTATGTAAAGCCTGTGTGGGGGAACACCTCTCTGATGAATCAACAGAACACAAAGTAGTGCCATTTAAAAAGCGAGGACTTAATCCGAAATGTTCAAAACATTCAACACAATTATGTGAACTTTATTGTGAACACTGTGACATTCCTATTTGTTTGGAGTGCGTCTCCTCTCGTGAACATCTAGGACATGAACAAATGAACATTCGGAAATTACTTGATGCAAAGAAAGAAGCTTTACATAGAGATTTACACGAATTAGAAAATTCAATTTATCCGAAATGCCAAAAGATTGCATCCATCATACCGGTTCAGAAAGCTGATCTCAGTCAAAATTCCAAGAAATTAACAGTAGATATTAATAATCATGGAGAAGAATTACACAGAGAAATAGACAGTGCTATCAAGAAAATGAAATCTGATGTAGAAAAAATGGAATCCAAAAACTTTATTGTCCTTGATAAGCAGGAAAATGGGGTCAAACGCATTATTTCTGAAATCGAACAGAGTATTGCTGATCTGAACAAGTTACTGAACTCCAATGATGTCAGCCTTGTTTCTGCCTACAAATCAAGGAATGCTGAATTCAGACGATTGCCTCCTAAACTCTCAGTTTCCTTACCAAGATTCACCCCTCAGAAGATTAACAAAGAGCAAATTTATCAGCAGATTGGTTCTCTGTCAGCCGTATCTATCATAACAGAAGAACATGGCTACACAATGGATTCTCCTGGTGCAGAGTCCTCTCCCCCGGACACACCTTTCATTGATGTACCACGGATAATCATGGATTTCAACACAGAGTATGGAGGATCTAATAGATTAGGCAGTGTGTATGAAGGATATAAGAATGCTTTATGGTGTGTTTCCTGTCTGAGTGATAATGAAGTGTGGACGAGTGGTGCGGACAACATGATGAGACTCTACAACCTCCACGGTGAAATATTAAAGTCAATCCAAACCAAGTCATTGAACATGCCAGGTGACATAGCCGTGACACAGAGTGGTGAACTAGTTTATACTGATGCCTATGATAGAACTGTGAACATAGTAAAGAATACACAGATACAGACAGTGATCAGATTACAAGAGTGGAGATCTTTGAATGTCTGTATTACCTCCTCTGGTGACCTCCTGGTTGTCATGGACAATGTTGTTGAAAAAAAAGCAAAAGTTGTGCGTTACTCTGATTACAAAGAGAAACAAATAATTCAGTACAATAACAAAAGGCAACCTCTTTATTCATTTGATAGATTTGATTTTGCTAAATACATCAGTGAGAATAAGAACCTAGATATATGCGTATCTGACTGTGAAGCCGGTGCAGTAGTGGTTGTCAATCAGGCCGGAAAACTCCGGTTTACCTACACCGGTCCTCTCTCTACTACCAAGGAATCATTTCATCCAACCGGCATCACTACAGACAGCCAGGGTTTGATCCTGACATCAGACATAAACAACCACCGTATCCACATCCTGGATCAGGACGGACAGTTCCTCCGCTACATTGACAACTGTCATTTACAGAATCCATCGGGTTTATGTGTGGACACCAAAGACAACCTCTTTGTGGCTGAGAGTAACACTGGCAAAGTGAAGAAAATCCAATATTACAAGTAAACAAATTGTGGACACTGAACCCTATCCTTCTAGATCCGCGATCTATATTATACCAGTTAGAAATTACATTGAATGGCCCAGTTTATAAATATCGTCATGTTATTCTTGCATATGATTCACATCTTTAAGATGCTTTATGTATTACCATATGCTGCATACTCTTAGTCATGTACTAGTATATATAGGCCTATATTTTTTTTCATATAAACATACTGTTAATGTATAATAAATGTATAAATAAAATAACAATTATTGTATCACACATTCTATAGATCTATATTTTACTTTACTATCATTTTTCCTTCATGCAATAATTGTAATTACACTGTAAAATGATTTTTTTTACAACCTTGTTAATAAAGACATCTCAGCTCGGGTACATCAATAATTTCATATTTATTTGGTATTTGTAATTATTTCATGGATATTGATCTGTTTAAATGCACGTTTAATATATAAAAAAAGAGTATATTACAGATGATTCTCTTTATGCGTCTTTTATAGTAGTCAGGTTCCCGAGACCCCTCTGTTTTTATTATTCAATAATAAAAACAGAGGGGTCTCGGGAACCTGACTACTTATAGTTCTCTTAAAATATTTGAAATTATTACATAGAAAATTGCATGTAAATGAGATTAATAGCTGCCTCTAAGAATACCATTTCTGCAGTTTCAAAATTTGAGCTCATAATTTGAACCATGCCATAAAAATGGAAAAGGATAACAATGTGCGTAAAACCAAATTGAATGTACTGTAACACTGTGACAAGTTTGCCGTTAACATGTGTTACCTGATAAATGTTTGTTTCAATTTCTGTATACAGACTGTTTATGTATCAAAGATGATTGTTTGATAATTGCTGTCTGCAACCGATGTGCATGTATTCGTATATCTTATTCGCTGATTTAAGAAAATAGTAGCAAAAAATATGCATTCAGATCAATACATGATTACTTATAATGCAGTAACTGGTTGTCAGAAGTTTATTATTATAAAAAATGCTTTAATTACAAATCAATCAGAGGTTTATTGAATAATTTTTACTTCGAAGAAGAATGCATAGTTACATATTTGATAATATTCACCCTACAGTGCACAACAAAGATTTTTCTTAAATTTACGTACAAAAAATTAGGATTATGATTTCAGGATTTTGGAGGAAAGTTACCTTTGCCCTTTTTTATGGTAACTACGGGTTTGCATGTGTTCAAGTCTGTCAGCGTAAAGTCCGAGTATTGGGTCTCTGGAGCGAGAGAATGATGATTGGTTCGTTTTCGTATGATCAAATAGTGAAACACTGCAGATCTAGAGAACTATCATAATTATGGGTTTACATCGGATGACCTGAGATAGTCAACTTTTATCTTTTAACTGTCTCATATTTATATGATTTTCATTTTGTTTAATCATACAAACCCCGCTTAGCTTGGGGCCCTTTTACTAAACATTGTACATCATTTGAATTTATTTGACAGTACATTATATAATCAATTCGTAGCGTCTTCCCACAAATAATAAATGAAAAATAAAATTTGGTGTTTTGCCTATTTTAAAATAGTGTATCACAAAGACACTAAAAAATGTAAATATTGGCACAAACATTGCTCATACAATATCTTAAATGTGATTCCTTGTCGGAACAGCCAACGCTTGCCTGGTAAAGTGTTCAGTTGTTTTGTTTTGTTTGTTTGTTTGCATGGGTTTTTTTTTGTTGGAGGAGGGGGGGGGGGGGTGCGTGCTGCTAATTTTGATTAATTTTATAAATCCGTTAATTCGCGGTGTTAAAAATGAGACACGTAAACTTTTTCAGTATAATGAACGTACATACATTTGAATTTCTCGAATTTCTTTTGATTTTAAAGTTCAAATCTTAGTTGTGTCATCGATATCCTCACATTGCATCTTTTCAACTGTTTTTAAATTGATAATCTCGAGAATAAAAGCATCAAAGGATCAAAGAAAATTAGGAGAAAGTAAACACTTTTTTTTCAGATTGATGCCCTCCATGTTAGTTCGAAATATTTGCCGTTTTCCTGGCTTTTTAACAATTTTTAAATGCCGTTTTTCTGGCATTTTGAATAACAAAATCATTTTTTTAAAAGTCAGGAAGAAGTCAGATATTTTGGACTACATGTACCTACATGCATGTTTCCATAAGTTTTCGGAATCTGAATATTGCAAAATCTTTGTTAATTAAACCATTAAATTCCGTCATTGGTCTAATGAACCTACTGTAAACATCATCTTGTTTTGCCCTCCTCTTAGATTTCTCTATATACCAATAGCTTGACTTTAGATCTAACTAACTGAAAGAAGTACTCGCTGAGATTTATGATAAACTCCATCTAACGTATTCATGGTCTAGTATGCCCTCATCAGTTCTGGGTAAAGTGAAGTCGTCCGTGTAAATTGTTTTGTATATGTTATTCAACTTGCGTAAGTCGGTGTAAAACCTAAAATATCCATACATATTTTTCAACAGTCAAGCACTTTAGTAAAAAAAATCATTATTATTGACTGGCAAATCATTATGGCAGAACAGAAAGAATGTTTTGGTGGAATTTTTTCGAAGTCCAGTAGCATTGTCTGTAATATCCTTTATCAATGCCTCGGATACAAAAGCTATTGAAGCTGTATTTCCTCAAAATGAAGAAGAAGTATACACAGTTGAATATATCCAAGATGATGATACCACACTCTAGAGCTAGAGCACATGTAGTCACATTATTACACGCTTTATATGAAATAAACAGATCAGAACATTTATTTCAATGACACATAATTCCTTCTTCTAAAATAAAAAATTGTCACAGAAAGGTAATGGAGCTCCAGTTTTGGTTGCATTTGAAAAATACAAGCACGTAGCATCAGGGGAGGGGCCACCCCCCCCCCTCCACATTTTTGCGCAGCGAGGATTTTTCTTAAATCTACATACAAAAAATTGAATTAACATGCAGTCCCCCCTACTTTTATGGAACCATGTAAAAAATTAAAATTAGGAAATAACCAGTGAAATGAAATTGAAGTTAAAGGTATATATACCCCCCACCGGATTAGGATGTTTTTGATTTTGGAAAGTAACCTATTTCTTTTTTCTTTTTCTTTTTTCGTGTCAAGATTTTTTGGATGAGTCTGCCCCTCCCCCCTTTTAAAAACGATCCTACGTGCCTGAAATATACCTTTTCATAACAAACACACAGATAATCAAAGTTCAATGCAGAAATGATCTAGACCCTTGTAGCAGTAGTTAATATAACGCTCACAGCGCCACCAATTTCAACGTTAACATTTTCAGAGCCTAGTTTTTCTAAGATAAATAGTCTTTTAAAAGGTGCAAAACTATAGATACATCCCATATTAATTTACATTTAACTAGGTCCTGCTGAATTCAATTGTATTTGGTAATAAAAATTTATCATTAATCTAAAATACCTGAAATAAAAGCAATGTTTGCATAAGCAATACTTTTTTGAATTAATAACAGAAAAAGAACAGTTCGATTCACTAAATCCTCTAAATACTAGTATAGAACATTTAGTTGAAACGGATTCTTGGAATAAACTCTCCTTTCACGACAACAATTAATCCCTGACTTCCTTTTTATGATCAATTCTTCAATTTATTAAAAGAAGGATGTAAATATAAACAATAAAATATATTATACTATACATGTACTATGTTTCGTCAAACAAACGCACAAAGTATGTGAAAACTTATCGTAATGTGAGAGGCGGGCGAATAGGTAATCAAGTGTCAGTGTAAAGAAAAGAAAGAAAATAAATGCTGTGTTTGTGATACAATATTTTAATAATATGAAAGTAAAATATTTGTATTCAGTATCGTTTTTCATACCTTAGTGGTTTAAAACATGATAATATGTATTTAAATAAAAGGCAAAATTTAATTAACTACCTCTACCCCCACCGAGGTGCCCCAAGGACCTACATGATTAGAAATTAACCACGTGATCTTGCCAGGTTACTAGACCAGGAAGAAAAATTATTGGAATTACCATGTTGAATCGCGAAGGTTTGTATTAGAAATTGCACTGGTGTCCATGATACAATAGTCCAAAATAATTTTATAACATTTATCGCAAAATCAACTAATGGGATTTTTTTCAGTAGACATGAAAATGGGGTCAATGTGCAAAATATTTAAATTAAGTTGGTCAATCAAATAAGTAAACACGTAATAGTTCATGTGCACTTGCAAAAATATTTACGAGAGTAAAAAATCTTCATTTGTTATGAAACAATCATTTATGACATTTTCTTTCAGAATTCTCCTAAAATACTTCAAGACTTCCGACCATGTTGCCCCGCAGTTGGGCCCAAGATGTGTTACGGTGTCATCTCTGTGAGACCCCGGGCCCCCCTATGTACTGTGACATTTGTCACATACATCTATGTAAAGCCTGTGTGGGGGAACACCTCTCTGATGAATCAACAGAACACAAAGTAGTCCCATTTAAAAAGCGAGGACTTAATCCGAAATGTTCAAAACATTCAACACAATTATGTGAACTTTATTGTGAACACTGTGACATTCCTATTTGTTTGGAGTGCGTCTCCTCTCGTGAACATCTAGGACATGAACAAATGAACATTCGGAAATTACTTGATGCAAAGAAAGAAGCTTTACATAGAGATTTACACGAATTAGAAAATTCAATTTATCCGAAATGCCAAAAGATTGCATCCATCATACCGGTTCAGAAAGCTGATCTCAGTCAAAATTCCAAGAAATTAACAGTAGATATTAATAATCATGGAGAAGAATTACACAGAGAAATAGACAGTGCTATCAAGAAAATGAAATCTGATGTAGAAAAAATGGAATCCAAAAACTTCATTGTCCTTGATAAGCAGGAAAATGAGGTCAAACGCATTATTTCTGAAATCGAACAGAGTATTGCTGATCTGAACAAGTTACTGAACTCCAATGATGTCAGCCTTGTTTCTGCCTACAAATCAAGGAATGCTGAATTCAGACGATTGCCTCCTAAACTCTCAGTTTCCTTACCAAGATTCACCCCACAGAAGATTAACGAAGAGCAAATTTATCAGCAGATTGGTTCTCTGTCAGCCGTATCTATCATAACAGAAGAACATGGCTACACAATAGATTCTTCCGGTGCTGAGTCCTCTCCCCAGGACAGATTGCTCATTGATGTACCACGGATCATCACAGACATAAACACAGAGTATGGACAATATAATAACTTATACGGTGTGTCCTGTCTGAGTGATGATGAAGTATGGACGAGTGGTAGGGACAACATGATGAGACTCTACAACCTCCACAGTAAACTAGTGAAGTCAATCCAAACCAAGTCATGGAACATGCCAGGCATGATAGCAGTGGCATAGAGTGGTGAACTAGTTTATACTGATCTCAATGATAGAACTGTTAATATAGTGAAGAATGCAGAGATACAGACAGTGATCAGACTACGGGGGTGGAGACCTCTCTGTGTCTGCAGTACCTCCTCTGGTGACCTCCTGGTTGTCATGGACAAAGATAATGAGAACCAAGCAAAAGTCGTGCGTTACTCTGGATTCACAGAGTAACAAACAATTCAATATAATAACAATGGGAAACCTCTTTATTCATCAGATAGAGGGAATTACGCTACAAAAATTATTGAGAACAAGAACCTAGATATCGGTGTAGCTGACATTCATGCCAATGCAGTAGTAGTGGTCAATCAGGCAGGCAAACTCCGGTTTACGTACACCGGTCATCCCTCTTCTACCAAAAAACTTTATCTTCCAGGCGGGATCACTACAGACAGCCAGGGTCGCATCCTGACAGCAGACTATAACAACCATTGTATCCACATCCTGGATCAGGACGGACAGTTCCTCCGCTACATTGACAACTGTTATTTACAGTATCCATCCGGTTTATGTGTGGACACAGAAGACAACCTGGTCGTGGCTGAACAGCAAACTGGCAAAGTGAAGAAAATCCAATATTACATTTAAACAATTTGGAACGTTTTTCTATATCAGTTTAATTGTCAACAACATAAGTGTCCTTATAATATATGATATATGTCAACGCATTTTCCATCACATGCATGCATACATCCAATCGTGTCATTAATCTAAAACATGCATTTAATGGTTTTTATGTAGCAGGTGAACAGGTAGATAGGGCTGACGAAGCCAATGCCGCGAATCGAGAAAAAATCCTTTTTTGTAAAATTATATATAGTGGTTAGTTGTAAAACATCTGAAGATGAGCGCCTATGTTTTACTCAGACTTTGTGTATTTTAGTCATGTAGGAGGGTTTTTTTTCATTTTATACTGAGAAAGTTTTAGTCGATGATCGGCGTGACCAAGAGATAGTCGAGTATTCGTTGACATCCCAAATATATAGATATAGATATAGATTGCCAATAAAAAAAAAAACCAGTACAGTTTTATTTAAAGTAGTCCGAGTATCGCACTACGTCATAATACGGATTTTACAATATTGGTTCGACTTTTACAAAGCGTTTTTGATACCCGGTATTGATTTTGCTCTACATCGCTGTTGTAAACAATGGCAATAATAAGCAATTAGAACGGTAATATACGTATTCTATGAGAGATAGAAATGATTAATGTTGAGAAACTCGATTCTGTTAAAGTAAAATGAAAAACGAAGTTTCTGATTAACCAGAATCTCAAATATGCTTACATCTTCTTTGTTTTGACCCCCCCTCCCGAATTTTTCTTTTTCTTTTACTAAAACCGGTTTAAATTTAGAGACAGAAGCTGTTTCGAATTTAATCAATCGTCAATTAATTAATGTTTAAATGATATCTCACATTCTTGACAGATCTAGGCAGAAAACTGTAGCAAAATGTGATTTTTACGGATATTTTCGTCAGGGTCTACTTGGTTTAGAGCTTATAGCGTAAAAAGTAATCCGCCAACATATAATTTATTTTACCAAATCTTTTTTCTAAGATGTCAATCTATAGAATAAACACCATGATTTTAAGTTTGAGTCCATAAAATAGTAAAAAAAATTACCAAACGCGATACTAGTATTGCATTTTTTGTATTCTATTTTGATACATCAGGGCCATAAATCGTACCTACTTATAAAAATTTGCGCAAAATTATTAATGAGATATGGCTTACATATATATTTATACTCTATTTTGTATGTTCAGATCTAATTTTCCCAAAATTGGTAATTATTTTTAGGAAAAACGGACGTCTGGCAAATTTCATAATTGTCAATAATTTTCGCAAGGGGGTACACCCGTCTGAGAGGTGATAACAAACAAACTAGCATGTAAACATACATATTTTCTTTTGTATATGTATTGCTAGAATGTATATTTATCATTTAAAGCTAAGCTTTTAATGATTGAGCCCATTTAGTGCCGAGTATAGGACTACCTTAAAATGATTTTAAAATAGTACATCCAGAATAAAAACACAAAACGATCGGGCTGCAAACTCTTTCGGTATTACTGGCTCTTCAGATCGGCAGATATGGAAAGACAATTTCCAAGCCTTATGTGCCTCAATTACATGTGTGTGTATATATATATATATATATATATATATATATATATATATATATATATATATATATATATATATATATATATATATATATATATATATATATATATATTGTATTGTTTATATAAATTGTATATATAAATATACTATTAGAATTAATATGTGAAGCAGAATTTTCAGACTAGAGGTGACCCAAAATTGCTTCCCAAAACGAACCTTTTTAACTCTATAAACTGGTCGAATTGGACCAAGATACGCGTAGATAGCTAACCGTGGGCTCCAACAAACATGATGAAGCGAAAAGCCTGTCATATCATGCTATGTCGCATTGTAACAAGAACTACTGGGATATAGCGGGAGTTTTCCAATCTTTCTCTGCTATATGTCCAATGTTCCAATGTTCCCATCATCTTGAGTATAGCGTTTGGTTAAATCTCTCGAACTAAAAATGTTTTAAGGAATAAGGAATCATTCTTTGAGTATTATGAGGTGATAATTTTGGTCGAGGCATGGTCAACTCCAATAAAACCCGAAGGGCTTATGATAGATTTGATCACGCCCCGACCAAAATTATCACCTTATGATATTTAAAGAATAATTCCTTATTACTTATATATCAAGGGCCTACACATGTATATGATATTCAGCAGTTGTACGATTAAGTATTAGAATATTGACATATTTATTTGATTTTCATTTCTGTTAATTATGCAAACCCCACTTTGCTTGCGCCCTAACAACACGGCATTTGAAATTCTTATACTGTACATTACAAAATCAATTTCTATTATCACAAACACACTAAAAATGTAAATATTGGCATATAAATTGCTCACATGATATCTTCGATTCCTGGTCGAGGTCGGAACAGTCATCGCATGCCTCGTAAAATAGTCAATTAATACCGTATAATAGTTGCTTTTAACGTGCTGCTAATTTTGGCTAATTTTTACCAGTTTTATAAATCCAACAACTTTGGACGCAAAAATATCAACGGCGTTAAAAATAAGATAGGTAAGTTTTCCAGTATTACTAGTATGAACGTACATATATTTGAACTTCTCGAATTTATTTTGATTTTTAAGTTCAGATATTAGTTACGTCATCGATCTTTGAACAGCACATTCCAACTTTTCAACTGTTCTTTAAATTAATGAACTCAAGAAAAAAAGATAAAATTATCAATATCGATAAAAAAGAAAACACTCAGATCCCCGCCCTCCATGTTAGTTTTAATCCAAAATGGCGTTTTTCCTGGCTTTTTAACGTTTTTGATATTTTACTTGCAGTTTCCCTGATTTTTTTGAAAAACGATTTTAATATTTCACATGCTGTTTTCCTAGAAAGAAAACTATCAACATCAACAACAACAGGAATTCATCAGATATTAATTTCGGACTACCTCCATGCATGTTTCTATAATTATTTGGAATCCGCATGATGCAGGATAATTGCTAGACCAAATGGTAAAAATTCTGGCAAATTTGAAAAAAAAATATTAGCATAATGAACCTACCGTAAACATCGTCTTTTTTGCCCTCATCTTAGATTTCTTCATGCCAGTAGCAAAATGACTTTAGATCTACATTTATGTAACTTACTGAAATAATTAGTCACTGAAATTTATGATTAACTCCGTCTTTAACGATTACGTACGCGTGGTCTAGCGTGTCCTCAGTCCCGGGTAAAGTAAAGGTGTAGGCCTATGTGTTGTCTTGATTGTTATTCAACTTGCGCACGTCGATGCAAAACCTAAAGGATCCATACAAAAAAGACTTGAAGCTTCGTGAAAAAAGCGACCAAGTATAAATTATTAATTTGTATTCAGAAATAATATACAACTACCCGTGACAGCAACTGTGACCGTGTTACATCACCAAGAAGAAAATATGCCACACCGCCTGATTTTAGGAGCAGCGACGTTTGCCATACTTGCCTATGTCCAAGCTACATGTACAATCGCATGATATACATGTAGATATCAACACACTGTCGGTCAGATTTTCAAAAAAGTTGTAACATACTAGATGTGTTGTTGTTTTGTTTTTGGGTTTTTTTGGATAGTGTATTTTGTGTACAGCGGAATGGTCATTTCCTGCACTTTAATTATTAAGAGGAGGTAGACACCGCCAATAGGTGCATTTTTCTACTAATTTTGAAGTTGATTTGTAGTCTTTTGATTGTTTCAAAGTCAATAAAAAATTAACACAATATACAAAATAAATGTCTCAATTCTGATTACATGATAGAGCCTAGTTTATTATAGTTTTAAACGGGAACGTGTCAATCAATTTTGCATTTCATGGATTTTTGAGAGTTTGCACCTTTTACCTATCGTTCATATCAGGATCACTCATCAATTAAATACATGTAATTTAGAAGATTATAGAAGATAAGTGTTTTCTTCTGTTATTATTCTACAGTCATGTACAATAAACAGATGACCCAAAATTAATGTCTCATTTAAAAAAAAAAAATATTGGATATTTGGTCCCTTATCTCAGCAAACCTTTCGGTACCTGAAGGATGAGAGAAATTCTATTTTATGAGCATGTGGCTTAAGAAAGTACTATATAGCATTACTTTTCCGAGTTCAGCGAGTCAAAACATTCAAGAACTCGATTCAGAAATCTTAACACAGGAATATACTGTGTACACCATATTATAGAAAGGTATCATCAGGCTAATTACATAAAATATCCATATGTATCTCATTCTTCACATCCCTAAAGGTATGATTGGTTATGGGCCATTCTAATACATATCGCCTTGAGGGTCTGCGGGGATATCATATAGTATATTTAAAGTGTTGCAACATATAATCAAGTAAACAATACAAAATAATATATAGATTAAGAAGGATAATTTAGTCTCAACTCAAATGAAAATTCATCAAATATAAAATACCTAAGAGCATAAATATGCACGCAATTTTTCAACAGACAAGCACTTTAGTAACAAAATTATTATTCTTGACTGGCAAGTCCTTATGGTAGAACAAAAAGAATGTTTTGGTAGAAGTCCAGTTAGCATTGTCCGCAATGTCCTTTATTAATACCTCGGATGAGAAAGCTATTAAAGCTGCAGTTGCTCAAAATAAATAAGCAGTATGCATAGTTGAATCTATCCGAGATGATTATAACACACTCTCGAGCTAGAATATAATGTAGTCACTTTATTACATGCTTTATATGAAGTAAAAAAAACAGATCGATCAGAACATTTGTTTCAACGACACATAATTCCATCTTCTAGTATTAAAAATTGCCTCAAAAGGTAAAGGAGTTCCAGGTTTCTCTTTGTTTTTGAAATAAAAAAAACATTTTCGTTTCAAACACACATATAATCAATATTCAATGCAAAAATGATCTGGGCCCTTGTAGCAGTAGTTAACGCTCACAATTGCAACGTTAATATTTTCAGAGTGTTAAAAGGGTATAGGTCTTTTTAAAAGTGCAAAGAGATCCAATGTTAATTTACACTTGGGTCCTAGTGGATTCCACTGTACTATCTAAAACTAATCATTAATCCAATCCACCCGAAATAGAAGCAAGGTTTGCATAAGTTTGATATTTTTGATTAACAGAAAAAGAGCATTTTTAGTTCACCAAATGCCCTAGACACTAGTATTGAACATCTGGTTGAAAAGGAATTAACTTTCCGTTCGCCCATAGGTACTTTTTATGATCAATTCATTAATCTATAAAATTGTACATAAAAACAATAAACTCCTTTTTTGTGGTTAATGTGGGTTGTAAAGGTAGCAATCATTGCAGACAAAAATTACATAATCCGCGTTTCTGCAATTCCGAGGGTTATGTATTTTTTTCTGCAATGTCGCTACCCTCATATTTTACAAGAATCATAAAAGAAAGCATGCTATTATTTAAGTATATTTTCATGTTACACTGTTGATATTGTTCAATGTGCTGCTGACAAAACTACTTTCGTAGCTCAAAATTGCAGAATACAAGCCTCAATTTAAAGTATTCATAAACTTTGTTAATGTGTCTTTCATTCGCCTCTGTTATACCATACTATACTGTTTAGTCAATAAACGCACCTACCACATAGTGAAAAATGATTGCAATGAGAGAGGCGTGCAAATAAAGTACTCAAGTGTCAGTGTGCGGGTACTGGTGTTAAAAAAAGAAAGAAAATAAATACTGTTTTTCTTTTCGGTGTGGGGTGTAAATAGAGAATAATAGTGTTGTAGTGAATGTTTAAAGAAATGCTTTATCGTTGAGTTTGTACGACTCCATCTAGTGTTAAAGAAATAAGTCACGCGGCAACCCTACAAATGACTATGAACAGGGCGTACAAGACAGAACAGTAAGTTAACATCAGAAATTGTTTGCGAAATAATATTACATAAAGACGCTGACGAAAAAACTAAAACATATGAAAGTAAAACAAATAAGTCATACATGTGATAACTACACTTGGATAACATTATTATCATAACGTATGACCCATAAAGATAAATGTCAATTTTGATTGATTTCTATTCAACAAAGACGCATATATAATTCTTATCCAGGCGAGCTTTTTTGCCTCCTAAGGTGTGTTCCCGTTTTGCACACATTTGATAATTGGGTATAGAACAATAGGTGTGATTTGTGTTGTGATAGCAAATATAGTCTGTTTTCAGTCAAAGATTTTACCTGGATTTTAACCTGTGTTTTATCAGCGTCTTTACGATGAAACATGAAGATTATAGATACAATTGTATTTTGTTGTATTTTAACAACTAATTACTATCACCATTTTTTTCATTTGATAAAATAAAGATAATGATATTTTTAGTCTTAAATTTCCACTCGGGTCAAGACGTTGTGAAGATGATGGGGTACCCAATGTCTCTTTTTACAACTTGGTTGCGAAATATTTAAAATGCATAATTTATAATTGGTTGGTTGGTTGGTATCAACAGAAAGAATAACAGATCTTTATCACAAAATATTTCAATCTTCGAAGTAGCGGCTTTGACAGTTGTTCGTATGACATCACCGCTTTAGTATAAATTACATTTTATAATTGCGTGTAACTTTCTAATTTTTCAAATCAGTCGCTAATTATAAATACATGAAGCACAAAAATTTCCGACAAAAATAATAATTTTAATATTGATTCAATAAGTTCTTATGACGTTTTTAAAACTGTTATAGTTAAGTTTAAATTGATAAATTTTAAACTTTTAATGAAACAATTATACCATCATAAAGTTTGTCTATTTTCTTCGATAATTCAAGCCACCGCATAAATGAGAAATTTTGCAGCGTTTTCACTAGACACATTTTCTCACTTTATGTCAGCAAAAGCAATTATAATTGAATATAAAAATATATTTTTTCTTCAAAGTCAAACATGTATATGCAGGCACGTAGCATCGTTTTTGAAAGTGGGGGGGGGGGGGGGGGGGCAGACTCATCCAGAAAATTTTGACAAGCAAATAAAAAAAAGGAAATTTTAAGTTTCCCAAGATAACTTATGCTATATAACTTCAATTTCACTCCTCATTTCCTTATTTTCATATCAATTTTTTACATACTCCCAAAAAAGTGGGGGGGGGGGGGGGGCAACCCCATGATAATTCTATTTTTTATATGTAAATTTTAAAAAATTGGTTGCTGCGAGAAAAAGTGGGGGGCCAAACCCCCCCCCCCCCCGCCCCCCCCCCCCCTGATGCTACGTGCCTGATATGTACTTCCCATAGACAGCAAATTAAACAAAGCATTAATTTTCATATCCAACATTTTTGCAATAATCTTTCTTGTTTAAATAAATTAATGAAATTGTTCATATAATGTTTGAAATTAAATTCAAAAACATGCAGGTCAATTGTTATGTAAATGTGCTTTTATGCAATTAATATTGTAACATAAAATAGATGTAAATATCAATTGGGAGTACATATGTTTTATTTATTTCATTGTCAATAGCCCTCACAGGAATTGTGATATAGACTATAGCAATTAAGCAATTATCTCACCTGGTCAAATTCCCGTTTCGCACACATTTTTTCTATACCTAATTTTCAAATGTGTGCAAAACGGGAACAAACCCCTCCTAAGTCGTCAATGTTCGAGTACTCTTAGTACTTTGATGATTATCATTATTGGCTGCTAGCTTCTACGGGCTTAGTGGCTGCTGTTAGTGGCTGCTAGCTTCAGCCTGGTTATCATATGCATTCTTTTTCATACTGTTTTAAGAAGTGGAGGGCTTGTTAGTTTTAAACATCATATAAATAAAACGTAAAATTTGATTAACTACCTACACCCCACCGAGGTACCCCATAAACCTACCCATAAATCCACTACGTAATCGTTCCAGGTAACCAGACCAACCAGGAAGAAAAAATATTGGAATCGCCATGTTGGTTCGCAGAGGTTTGTAGTTTGCTTATTAATAATTTCACCATAGCAATTATAGTATAGGCAACAAATACTTCTGCAACCTTTATGCAAAATCAACCAATTGCATTTTTATAAATAGACATGAAAATGGGGTCAATGTGCAACAAGGTTAAGATCTTTAACAAAGTAGGCTAGATTATTGTAATCAATAGATTTATGTGCACTTGCAAACATTTTTACGCAAATAAAAATCTGCATATTTTATGAAAACAATATTATATATTGATCATGTATGCCATTTACTTTCAGAATTTTCTTGCAATACATCAAGACGTATAGCCATGAACCGCCGTACTTGGGCTCAGGATGTGTTACGGTGTCATCTCTGTGAGACCCCGGGCCCCCCTATGTACTGTGACATTTGTCACATACATATGTGTAAAGCCTGTGTGGGGGAACATCTCTCTGATGAATCAACAGAACACAAAGTAGTGCCATTTAAAAAGCGGGGACTTAATCCTAAATGTTCAAAACATCCTACACAATTATGTGAACTTTACTGCGAGCACTGTGACATTCCTATTTGTTTGGAGTGCGTCTCCTCTCGTGAACATTTAGGACATGAACAAATGAACATTTTGAAACTGCTTGAAGCAGAGAAAGGGGCTTTACATAATGATTTACAAGAATTAGAACATTCCATTTATCCAAAATACCAAGAGATTGCATCTATCATACCAGTTCAGAAAGCTGATCTCAGTCAAAATTCCAAGAAATTAACAGCAGATATTAACAATCATGGGGAAGAATTACACAGAGAAATAGACAGTGCTATCAAGAAAATGAAATCTGATGTAGAAAAAATGGAATCCAAAAACCTGATTGTCCTTGATAAGCAGGAAAATGAGGTCAAACGCATTATTTCTGAAATCGAACAAAGTATTGCTGATCTGAACAAGTTACTGCACTCCAATGATGTCAGCCTTGTTTCTGCCTACAAATCAAGGAATGCTGAATTCAGACGATTGCCTCCTAAACTTTCAGTTTCCTTACCAAGATTCACCCCTCAGAAGATTAACAAAGAGCAAATTTATCAGCAGATTGGTTCTCTGTCAGCCGTATCTATCATAACAGAAGAACATGGCTACACAAAAGATTCTTCCGGTGCTGAGTCCTCTCCCCCGGTCAAACCTTTCATTGATGTACCACGGATAATCATGGTTTTAGACACCGAGTATGAAGGATGTGAGGATGCATTATGGTGTGTTTCCTGTCTGTGTGATAATGAAGTGTGGACGAGTGGTGACGACAACATGATGAGACTCTACAACCTCCACAGTAAACTAGTGAAGTCAATCCAAACCAAGTCTGGGAACAGACCATATGACATAGCAGTGACACAGAGTGGTGAACTAGTTTATACTGATCACAATGATAGAACTGTGAACATAGTGAAGAATACAAAGATACAGACAGTGATCGGATTACAAGAGTGGAGATCATTGAATGTATGTAGTACCTCCTCTGGTGACCTCCTGGTTGTCATGGACAATGTTGTTGAAAAAAAAGCAAAAGTTGTGCGTTACTCTGATTACAAAGAGAAACAAATAATTCAGTACAATAACAAAATGCAACCTCTTTATTCATTTGATAGAACAATTTTTGATAAATGCATCAGTGAGAACAAGAACCTAGATATATGCGTATCTGACTGCAAAGCCAAGGCAGTAGTGGTGGTCAATCAGGCCGGCAAACTCCGGTTTACCTACACCGGTCATCCATCTACTACCAAGAAACCATTTCATCCAACCAGCATCACTACAGACAGCCAGAATCAAATCTTGATAGCTGACATTAGCAACGACTGTATCCACATTCTGGATCAGGACGGACAGTTCCTTCGCTACATTGACAACTGCCATTTACAGTATCCATCGAGTTTATGTGTGGACTCCAGAGACAACCTCTTTGTGGCTGAGAGGGGCACTGGCAAAGTGAAGAAAATCCAATATTACTTGTAAACAAACTGTGGACACTGAACCCTATCCTTCTAGATCCGCGATCGATATTATACCAGTTAGAAATTACATTGAATGGTCCAGTTTATAAATATCGTCATGTTATTCTTGCATATGATTCACATCTTTAAGATGCTTTATGTATTACCATACTGCATAATCTTAGTCAGGTATATATATTTTTTTCATCTGAACATACTGTTTATGTATAATAAATGTATAAATGAAATAACAATTACTGTATCAAACATTCTATCTATATTTTACTTTAATATCATTTTTCCTTCATGCAATAATTGTAATTACACAGTAAAATTATTTTTTTTAAAACCTTGTTTACAAAGACATATCAGCTCGGGTACATCAAGAATTTCATATTTATTTGGTATTTGTAATTATTTCATGGATATTGATCTGTTTAAATTCACGTTTAATTGTTTCCAAATTCTTTCATAACAAATATTGTTTTATTTGAAAATAAACTATGAATTACACTAAATGTTATTAATCCATTGAGTGTGTGCTATCAACATTATAATACATTTATAAAAAAAAAAATAATAAAGTATATTACAGATGATTCTCTTTAAGAGTCTTTTATAGTTCTCTTACAATATTTAAAATTATTTCATAGAAAATTGCATGTAAATGAGATTAATAGTTGTCTCTAAGAATACCATTTCTGCAGTTTCAAAATTTGAGCTCATAATTTGAACCATGCCATAAAAATGGAAAAGGATAACAATGTGCGTAAAACCAAATTGAATGTACTGTAACACTGTGACAAGTTTGCCGTTAACATATGTTACCTGATAAATGTTTGTTTCAATTTCTGTATACAGACTGTTTATGTATCAAAGATAATTGTTTCATAATTGCTGTCTGCAACCGATGTGCATGTATTTCGTATATCTTATTCGCTGATTTAAGAAAATAGTAGCAAAAAGTATGCATTCAGATCAATTAATACATGATTACTTAATGCAGTAACTGAGACTAAATTTTTCTTGTTTACTGTCATTTTATAACAGTTTTTCACTTTTTCTTTAACAAATATAAAAACTCATATTAAATTATTGAAGCTGTTGTCAGAATTGTATTATTATAAAAAATGCTTTAATTACCAATCAATCAGAGGTTTATTGAATAATTTTTACTTCGAAGAAGAATGCATAGTTACATATTTGATAATATTCACCCTACAGTGAACGAAGTTGACAAGCATAGCCTTTATATAGAATATATACCTACCAACAAATGATGTTGGTCAGCACATCATCTATCAGAAAGGAAGAAAACATTCCTAGTATAAAATTTTACTCGTCAAAGGGAGGTAATTCTAACAAGAATTAATCACACGGGAGGTATTTTATAAGCCCAAGTATCCTATGCGAATTAATTAAGAAAAATCTTTATTCTAAAATGCAATTTACAAATATATCTCTACAAACTACAGTCGCTATATCTCTACAAATTACAGTCTCTAGGTTCATAAACATAACACAAATTCAAACAACAGGCTCATGGGACGTAGCATCGGGGGGGGGGGGGGGCACTTTTTTGCACAGCAAAGATTTTTTTTAAATTTACGTACAAAAAATTAGGATTATGATTTCAGGATTTTGGAAAGTTACCTTTGCCCTTTTTTATGGTAACTACGGGTTTGCATGTGTTCAAGTCTGTCAGCGTAAAGCCCGAGTATTGGGTCTTTGGAGCGAGAGAATGATGATTGGCTCGTTTTCGTACGATCAAATAGTGAAACACTGCAGATCTAGAGAACTGTCATAATTATGAGTTTACATCGGATGACCTGAGATAGTCAACTTTTATCTTTTAACTGTCTCATATTTATATGATTTTCATTTCGTTTAATCATGCAAACCCCGCTTAGCTTGGGGCCCTTTTACTATACATTGTACATCATTTGAATTTATTTGACAGTACATTATATAATCAATTCGTAGCGTCTTCCCACAAATAATTAATGAAAAATAAAATTTGGTGTTTTGACTATTTTAGATTAGTGTATCACAAAGACACTAAAAAATGTAAATATTGGCACAAACATTGCTCATACAATATCTTAAATTTGATTCCTTGTCGGAACAGCCCACGCATGCCTGGTAAAGTGTTCAGTTGTTTTGTTTTGTTTGTTTGTTTGTTTGGTTTTTTTTTTTTTTTGGAGGAAGGGGGGGGGGGGCGTTGCGTGCTGCTAATTTTGGTTAATTTTTACCAGTTTTATAAATCCGTAAATTCACGGTGTTAAAAATGAGACACGTAACCTTTTTCAGTATAATGAACGTACAAACATTTGAATT
The DNA here is from genome assembly GCF_963853765.1 of Magallana gigas. Taxonomy (NCBI): domain Eukaryota; kingdom Metazoa; phylum Mollusca; class Bivalvia; order Ostreida; family Ostreidae; genus Magallana; species Magallana gigas. The sequence continues at coordinate 30,123,622 of NC_088861.1, forward strand.
TCTCGAATTTCTTTTGATTTTTAAGTTCAAATCTTAGTTGTGTCATCGATCTCCTCACATTCCATCTTTTCAACTGTTTTTTAAATTGATAATCTCGAGAATAAAAGCATCAAAGGATCAAAGAAAATTAGGAGAAAGTAAACACTTTTTCAGATTGATGCCCTCCATGTTATTTCGAAATATTTGCCGTTTTCCTGGCTTTTTAACAATTTTTAAATGCTGTTTTTCTGGCATGTTGAATAGCAAAATCATTTTTTAAAAAGCCAGGAAGAAGTCAGATATTTTGGACTACCTACATGCATGTTTCCATGAGTTTTCGGAATCTGAATATTGCAAAATCTTTGTTAATTAAACCATTTAATTCCGTCATTGGTCTAATGAACCTACCGTAAACATCATCTTTTTTTGCCCTCCTCTTAGATTTCTCTATATACCAATAGCTTGACTTCAGATCTAACTAACTGAAAGAAGTACTCGCTGAGATTTATGATAAACTCCATCTAACGTAATCATGGTCTAGTGCCCTCATCAGTTCTGGGTGAAGTGAAGTCGTCCAATCTGAAGTCGTCAGATTGATGCTCTCTATGTTAGTTTGAAATATTTGCCGTTTTCCTGGCTTTTTAACAATTTTTAAATGCGTTTTTCTGGCATGTTGAATAGCAAAATCATTTTTTTCAAAAGCCAGGAAGAAGTCAGATATTTTGGACTACCTACATGCATGTTTCCATAAGTCTTCGGAATCTTTGTTAATTAAAAATCATTTTTTTTTACTTTATTATCGGCATATTTTAATTGATATCAAGATGATTAATTCTCAATAATTTGTACAAGCATTGACGACTTCGGAGGCAGTAAAGCTCGTCTGGATAAGGGTTATATATGCGTCTTTGTTGAATAGAAATCAAATCAATATTGATATTAGTCTATACGGGTCATAGGTTATGATAATAATGGTATCCAAGTGTGACTTCTTAATACAAATGGAAAAACTAAATGCATCGTATGAAGTGATATGCAAACGTATTATGACATACAAGACATAATAAATTAAAGTAAATTAAAAGGGGTACAGCAATATTCGTTGTATATTCTTACTAAAACACACATAAACGTTGTCAATTGAAAGCGAGCGGTTGGAAAAAGTCTTTTGATAAAAATACATTACTTACTATACATCTAATTAGCCAACCACCCCCTCACCCCCCCCCCCCCCCTCGCATAAAACCCAAACAAACAAACAATCTTACTAACACAACACAATACACATACAATAAAAACCCCGAGCTCATCCAGTGCGGCAAGATACTTTGTTTACATCGAAGTTGAACATGTGCGTGTTTAAAAACTAATCCTCGGGACCTTTCACTTCATCGGAAACAACATCAATCGAAAATTAAAAAGACATCGTATAATTACGAAAATGAGACAATAAGACACCTAACATTGTGATTTAATTCTCATAAAATATAGCATTTGTTACAGTAAAAAACGGCAAAAATCCACAGATGAAATTGGGATTATTTTAGCTCAGCTATTTTTTTAAGTGAACTTTGAGAAATACAATAACGACCCTAAAAGGGATCGGTTAAGCTCACCCGAACTTAGTCATATTTTAGCATTTCACAATAAAATAGGGGTAAAAAGTGGGCTCAAATCAGGGGTTTATATCTCCCTTGATTTAGACCACAAGAACTTAGAAACACAAGGGTTAAGTTGATAAGCTCAAGATGTTTTCATAACAAGTGTTAGAAAGCTCATGTGACTCTTAAAGGGGTCGGTTTAGTTCACCCGAACTCTGTCATATTTTAGCATTTCACAATGAAATAGGGGTGAAAGGTGGGCGTTTATCACTTTTATCTTCTCTACTTAACCCCAGTGTTTCTAAGTTCTCGTGAGCAAGGGAGATATATACCCCTGAAATGAGCCCGGACCCTTGGTAGCCACTTGGTGGTACCCCAACAGCCCCAATTTGAGACCGGGAAATAATAGCCACATACATCGTAGGTCCCCTAGTATTCGTTTGATGCACACTTCAAAGATAAAAGGAATGGGCTCGGGGTTTTAATGCATGTGTCTTGTGTTGTGTTAGGTGGATTGTTAGATTGTTTGTTTGGGTTTTATGCGATGGGGGTGGAGGGGGGGGGGTGGTTGGCTAATTAGATGTATAGTAAGTATTGTATTTTTATCAAAAGACTTTTTCCAACCGCTCGCTTTCAATTGACAACGTTTATGTGTGTTTTTGTAAGAATATACAACGAATATTGCTGTACCCCTTTTAATTTACTTTAATTCACAATGTCTTATATCATAGTACGTTTGCATATCACTTTATACGATGCATTTAGTTTTTTCTATTTGTATTAAGAAGGGTTACACTTGGATAACATTATTATCAAAACTTATGACCCATAAAGATAAATGTCAATTTTGGTTTGATTTTTAATCAACAAAGACGCATTTATAACTCTTATCCAGGCGAGCTTTACTGCCTCCTAAGTCGTTTATGCTCGAGCAAACATCTTGATATCAATGAAAATATGCCGATAATAAAGTAAAAAATGATTTTCTGTTCGAGTTCTCTTAGTACTTTGATGATTATCCTTATCGGCTGCTAGCTTCTACGGGCTTAGTGGCTGCTGTTAGTGGCTGCTAGCTTCAGCCTGGTTATCATATGCATTCTTTTCTCATACTGTTTAAAGAAGTGGAGGGCTTGTTAGTTTTAAACATTATATAAATAAAACGTAAAATTTGATTACCTACCTACACCCCACCGAGGTACCCCATAAACCTACCCATAAATCCACTACGTAATCGTTCCAGTAGTCTCGTTCAACCAGACGCTCATCGGAGATATACGGAAACAGCCGAGCGTCTGGTTGAACGAGACTATCGTTCCAGGTAACCAGATTAACCAGGAAGAAAAAATATTGGAATCGCCATGTTGGTTCGCAGAGGTTTGTAGTTTGCTTATTAATAATTTCACCATACCAATTATAGTATAGGCAACAAATAATTCTGCAACCTTTATGCAAAATCAACCAAATGCATTTTTATAAATAGACATGAAAATGGGGTCAATGTGCAACAATGTTAAGATCTTTAACGAAGTAGGCTAGATTATTGTAATCAATAGATTTATGTGCACTTGCAAATATATTTACGCAAATAAAAATCTGCATATTTTATGAAAACAATATCATATATTAATCATTTATGCCATTTACTTTCAGAATTCTCTTGAAATACATCAAGACATATAGCCATGTACCCCCGCAGTTGGGCCCAGGATGTGTTACGGTGTCGTCTCTGTGGGACCCCGGGCCCTATTATGTACTGTGACATTTGTCACACACATCTGTGTAAAGCCTGTGTGGGGGAACATCTCTCTGATGAATCAACAGAGCACAAAGTAGTGCCATTTAAAAAGCGGGGACTTAATCCTAAATGTTCGAAACATCCCACACAATTATGTGACCTTCATTGTGAACAATGTGACATTCCTATTTGTTTGGAGTGCGTCTCCTCTCGTGAACATTTAGGACATGAACAAATGAACATTTTGAAACTGCTTGAAGCAAAGAAAGGGGCTTTACATAATGATTTACAAGAATTAGAACATTCCATTTATCCAAAATACCAAGAGATTGCATCCATCATACCAGTTCAGAAAGCTGATCTCAGTCAAAATTCCAAGAAATTAACAGTAGATATTTACAATCATGGAGAAGAATTACACAGAGAAATAGACAGTACTATCAAGAAAATGAAATCTGATGTAGAAAATATGGAATCCAAGCACCTGATTGTCCTTGATAAGCAGGAAAATGAGGTCAAACGCATTATTTCTGAAATCGAACAGAGTATTACTGATCTGAACAAGTTACTGAACTCCAATGATGTCAGCCTTGTTTCTGCCTACAAATCAAGGAATGCTGAATTCAGACGATTGCCTCCTAAACTCTCAGTTTCCTTACCAAGATTCACCCCTCAGAAGATTAACAAAGAGCAAATTTATCAGCAGATTGGTTCTCTGACAGCATTATCCATCAAAACAGAAGAACATGGCTACACAATAGATTCTTCCAGTGCTGAGTCCTCTCCCCCAGTCAAACCTTTCATTGATGTACCACGGATAATCATGGATTTCGACACCGAGACTAGCGGATATGAGGATGAATTATGTTGTGTTTCCTGTCTGAGTGATAATGAAGTGTGGACGAGTGGTGATGACAACATGATGAGACTCTACAACCTCCACGGTAAACTTCTAAAGTCAATCCAAACCCAGTCAGGGGAGATGCTTCAGGGCATAGCAGTGACACAGAGTGGTGAACTAGTTTATACTGATCCCAATGATAGAACTGTGAACATAGTGAAGAATACAGAGGTACAGTCAGTGATCAGATTACAAAAGTGGAGATTATTGAATGTCTGTAGTACCTCCTCTGGTGACCTCCTGGTTGTCATGGACAATGTTGTTGAAAAAAAAGCAAAAGTTGTGCGTTACTCTGATTACAAAGAGAAACAAATAATTCAGTACAATAACAAAAGGCAACCTCTTTATTCATTTGATAGAAATATTTATGCTAAATACATTAGTGAGAACAAGAACCTGGATGTATGCGTATCTGACTGCAAAGCTAAGGCAGTAGTGGTGGTCAATCAGGCCGGCAAACTCCGGTTTACCTACACCGGTTCTCACTCTACTACCAAGAAACTATTTCATCCAACCGGTATCACTACGGACAGCCAGAATCGAATCCTAATAGCAGACTGTGACAACCACTGTATCCACATCCTGGATCAGGACGGAAAGTTCATCCGCTACATTGACAACTGTCATTTACAAAGTCCAAACGGTTTATGTGTTGACACCAGAGACAACCTCTTTGTGGCTGAGGGCGACACTGGCAGAGTGAAGAAAATCCAATATTACATTTAAACAAACTGTGGACACTGAACCCTATCCTTCTAGTTCCGCGATCGATATTATACCAGTTAGAAATTACATTGAATGGTCCAGTTTATAAATATATCGTCATGTTATTCTTGCATATGATTCACATCTTTAATTAAAGATGCTTTATGTATAACCATATGCTGCATACTCTTAGTAACAAGTTTGCCGTTAACATGTGTTACCTGATAAATGTTTGTTTCAATTTCTGTATACAGACTGTTTATGTATCAAGGATGATTGTTTGATAATTGCTGTCTGCAACCGATGTGCATGTATTTCGTATATCTTATTCGCTGATTTAAGAAAATAGTAGCAAAAAATATGCATTCAGATCAATACGTGATTACTTATAATGCAGTAACTGAGACTAAATTTTTAAGATCTATAATACTAATATCTTGTTTACTGTCATTTTGTAACAGTTTTTCACTTTTTCTTTAACAAATATAAAAACTCATATTAAATTATTGAAGCTGTTGTCAGAAGTTTATTATTATAAAAAATGCTTTAATTACAAATCAATCAGAGGTTTATTGAATAATTTTTACTTCGAAGAATGCATAGTTACATATTTGATAGTATTCACCCTACAGTGAACGAAGTTGACAAGCATAGCCTTTATATAGAATATATACCTACCAACAAATGATGTTGGTCAGCAAATCATCTATCAACATTCCAGTATAATATTTTACTCGTCAAAGGGAGGTAATTCTAACAAGAATTAATCACACGGGAGGTATTTTATAAGCCCAAGTATCCTATGCGAATTAATTAAGAAAAATCTTTATTCTAAAATGCAATTTACAAGTATATCTCTACAAACTACAGTTGCTATATCTCTACAAATTACAGTCTCTAGGTTCATAAACATAACACAAATTCAAACAACAGGCTCATGGGACGTAGCATCGGGGGGGGGGGGGGCACTTTTTTGCACAGCAAAGATTTTTCTTAAGTTTACGTACAAAAAATTAGGATTATGATTTCAGGATTTTGGAGGAAAGTTACCTTTGCCCTTTTTTATGGTAACTACGGGTTTGCATGTGTTCAAGTCTGTCAGCGTAAAGCCCGAGTATTGGGTCTCTGGAGCGAGAGAATGATGATTGGCTCGTTTTCGTATGATCAAATAGTGAAACACTGCAGATCTAGAGAACTATCATAATTATGAGTTTACATCGGATGACCTGAGATAGTCAACTTTTATCTTTTAACTGTCTCATATTTATATGATTTTCATTTTGTTTAATCATACAAACCCCGCTTAGCTTGGGGCCCTTTTACTATACATTGTACATCATTTGAATTTATTTGACAGTACATTATATAATCAATTCGTAGCGTCTTCCCACAAATAATTAATTAAAAATAAAATTTGGTGTTTTGACTATTTTAAAATAGTGTATCACAAAGACACTAAAAAATGTAAATATTGGCACAAAATTTGGTCATACAATATCTTAAATGTGATTCCTTGTCGGAACAGCCAACGCATGCCTGGTAAAGTGTTCAGTTGTTTTGTTTTGTTTGTTTGTTTTGTTGTTGTTTTTTGGAGGAGGGGGGGGGGGTTGCGTGCTGCTAATTTTGGTTAATTTTTACCAGTTTTATAGATCCGTAATTAAATTCACGGTGTTAAAAATGAGACACGTAATATTTTTCAGTATAATGAACGTACATACATTTGAATTTCTCGAATTTCTTTTGATTTTTAGTTCAAATCTTAGTTGTGTCATCGATCTCCTCACATTCCATCTTTTCAACTGTTTTTTAAATTGATAATCTCGAGAATAAAAGGATCAAAGAAAATTAGGAGAAAGTAAACACTTTTTTTCAGATTGATGCCCTCCATGTTAGTTCGAAATATTTGCCGTTTTCCTGGCTTTTTAACAATTTTTAAATGCGTTTTTCTGGCATGTTGAATAGCAAAATCATTTTTTTAAAAGCCAGGAAGAAGTCAGATATTTTGGACTACCTACATGCATGTTTCCATTAGTCTTCGGAATCTTTGTTGATTAAACCATTAAATTCTGTTGAATTCAAAAAGTCATTGGTCTAATGAACCTACTGTAAACATCATCTTTTTTTGCCCTCCTCTTAGGTTTCTACATGCCAATAGCTTGACTTTAATTTAGATCTAACTAACTGAAAGAAGTACTTGCTGAGATTTATGATAAACTACATCTAACGTCTTCATGGTCTAGTGTGCCCTCATCAGTTCTGGGTAAAGTGAAGTCGTCCGTGTAAATTGTCTTGTATATTATTCAACTTGCGTAAGTCGATGCAAAACCTAAAGGATCCATACAAGAAAGACTTGAAGCTTCGTGAAAAAAGCGACCAAGTATAAATTATTAATTTGTGTGCAGAAATAATACACAACTACCTGTGACAGCAACTGTGACATCACCAATTTAAGGAGAAAATATGCCACATCGCCTGATTTTAGGAGCAGCGACGTTTGCCATATGATTTGCCTATGTCCAAGCTACATGTACATTTGCATGATATATACATGTATTGGGATGTTTTAATTCAGTGCAGATATCAACCTACTGTCGGTCAGATTTTCAAAAAAAGTTTGAACATACTAGATGAAATGAGATGTCGGTGAAATGTAGGGGTGGGTAAATTTTTCAAGGAAATTAAATCTCTAAGGCTGGAAAAACAGAAAACTCCAAGAGTTATTCCAATTTACGCTAAAATAAAAATATATTTAGACACCTGCACGTCCCATTATTTGAAACACTTGGCCTGTAATGCTGACCATTGATTTTTTTTACTTAGAGCATATCAGTTTCCGAATATCTTAAATGAAACAATACCTATTTCATTTCTGTATCACTCAGTTGCCAAAACACACATGTATGCATATATATATTTTTTTTGGGGGGGGGGGGTACGTATTTTTTTTAATTTTGTACTTTCACTATATATTTAAACCAACATTTTGCAAAGCCAGGAATGTTCTAGAGTCACTTATGGACCGATTTTAGAAAGATTGTTGGAATGAATTTTTTATGCCTTTTTTGGCATAACGTTGACAACGTTTCATCGGACCCTCTACATCTGAGGTGTAATGTTAACAATCTAAAGAAAGATTCTTTGCCTTTGATACAGCAAAGGATATATTCCACTTTCATTAGGTTTCATTTAAGGTCTAATTTATGACTATGTTTCACTTATGATAGTACCAAATTTTACAAGTAAGTGGTCGGAAAAAATGTGTAAAAAGAGAAAAAATCTGCATTAAATGATGAATCCACATTTCTTCCAAGTATAAAAAAAAATTACATCAGATCATCTTTGATGATGTTTGATTTCAATGAAATACAGGTATATAGTTAAAAGAGAGAGAGAGAGAGAGAGAGAGAGAGAGAGAGAGAGAGAGAGAGAGAGAGAGAGAGATTATGTCAAACGACAGTTTCATTCAACCAATGGAATGATGGGGCTGTGCAGTTCTTATATAATAAAAAGACAGGTGAGCATTGTTAACCACGACTGACTCTCTCTCTCTCTCTCTCTCTCTCTCTCCCTCCCTCTCTCTCTCTCTCTCTCTCTCTCTCTCTCTCTCTCTCTCTCTCTCTCTCTCTCTCTTTCTCTCTCTCTCTCTCTCTTAAATGATTCGTTTTGTGGTTTTTCGTAATAAGTATAACATTATACTTGATCAGCTGAAAGTAGGTCTAGATTTTTTTTTCATGAGTTACCTTCCCCTGTCGGATGTGTCAATGTCGTATCCAATCAAAACAATTTTCAATCGACACCGCGAACCTGTTCATACACAGAAGAAAGAGAAATACCTGAGTGACCTGCATACCTGAAGAACTTTTCTCTTCGGAATTCTCTTAAATTAAGGTAGGTGGTGTAATATGCTCGGAGCCGTTTGGTTACACGTAACAAATGTTTGATGGAAACGTGGTCGGAGCGAAAGAAAAATGCAGAAACGACCGCTAGGCTTCGATCGTTTAAATTTTGGCTTCTCGTTTGTTTACGATTCATGTAACGTGCCAGAACAAATCAGATACACATTTCAGATGTATTCTTATTCAACTTTTATTGCCTTACAATAAGACATAACATTTCTAAGTTATAAAGTTTGCAGTCAGTATGCTGCACATTGTTTGTTATAATTGGATATCATTGCGTAAAATAACTTTCCATATTCATTCTTTGGGCCTAATTACAGGCTTTGATAATGTTTATAATAAAGTTGTAAAGGGGCATAAAAAAGAACAATTGCATAGCAATCAATAGTATCGATCTAAATGCTTGAAGAGATCTTTTTCTTTTCTTCTTCTTCTTTGAATTCGAATAATTTGCGAAATTTCTTGATTATAAATATAATGTAGTATAAATTATAATGATTCAAAAAGAAAACCCTGAGGTTATTAAATCACTTAAAAATGTACCATCTTCAGCTGCCCTACAAAGACTATACTATAGATGTGGAAAGAATGAATAAGCCTTGTAATTGTGGTAGCTATATATAGGGTCCTGAGGCTGTACGTTCTTTTAGAATTTTTTGATAAGTTAGATTTCTCTGGAAGTGGGGTGTGTCCAGACTCCCCCATACCCCCCCCCCCCCCCCCAACCCTCTTTTTAGATCTGTTCATGCTATGACATTAAAGTGGGTTTTTTTCACTACTGGCGTGCAACCAGTTCTCGCCGAGTACCATTTCTCGCCAGTACATTGTGACGTCATTTTATCAACACATAAAATTACATACGAAAAATTACGTCACAATGTACTGGCAAGAAATTGTACTCGGCGAGAACTGGTTGCACGCTAGTATAGAAATATGAATTTTTGGTGCTTTTTGTTTTAAAATTATTGTTATGGCCCAGGAATTAGAATAAGTATTCCAGTGAGCATGGTGAGAAAGGTAAAAAATGGAATAAAATAATGTTGAAAAAGGAAATATTCTCCCTTTTTATCGTTTGAATGCATAATGCTAGGGATTGAATAAAGTCTTCATTTTATGCATTCATACAATACTGGTCCAATGGACTAAGAGAGTGAACACACTAAGAATGAAGTTGAATTTATAATTATACATAATTTGGTTATGGGTATATTGCACATTCATGACATTTGGTATTCAGATTTTTAAAATGAATACTCCTAGGTTAATTTTTTGCATTTTGATAAAGCAGTTATGAGTTATTTCTATGTGAATGTGATGTACTCCAAACTGAAGCGACAGCAATTTTTTCAGATAGTTTTTGCATTTATCTCTTAGTATTGCCATCTCATTGATTTTATTAATTACGATTTTCTTTCAATCATATTTGAATGTCAGTTTGTAGATCTACCTGCTCTATTTTATATACATACCGGTATATATAATGATGAGGAAAGGGTTGGGTCTTTGTGATGTTTTATTTGCCATTAAGAGGTTTGTTAGGAAGCAAAAGGTCCTTTTTTGTGTGATCAAAAGGATGAAGAAACTAAAAAATTGTCAATTTAATAGGCTTAAATGATGGGTGTAGCAAATTTTGATTCAGCAAATTTTCTCAACAGTATTTTACCTATTTGTGTATGCATGAACTTCCTTTTTTCATTAAATTATCTGATAAACATATCCTCCTTTAGCATGTTTAAATTGTTTCTTCACAATACATGCAAAACATCTCTTCATTTGAAACAGGTAATAAAAATTTATTTATTTCATCTTGAAGAAGAAAGTTAAGACACACTACCTTTATATGATTATTATTCTTATTACATAACAGGGAAATTAATGATCAGAAGAAGCCAATTACCAGTACAGTAGATATATTAATCATAATTCAAATAAGTAATAAAATCCTTCCTGTTTATGAAAACATTTCCTGTTAAAATATTTAAGTCAAATAGTCCACCTCTTGTTTATTTCCCGTCCATAATTATATGAAGTCTCTGAACTGTGTTCATTGAACGAGATGGAAAAGAACTGAGGTTCTCCGAATGAAAGTTACACAGGTAGAAAGTGAAAGAAAGACCACCTAGGTGATGTGTGTCATTGATAAATGGCAAAAATCGGTGTTCATGTCAGAGAAGCAAAAAAAAAAAAAATGAATAGAAAAGAAAACCCTGTTTTTTATAGTAGTGGTACATATACTTGATCACTTAAGGTGTATCTCATTACAGTAAACCAGGCATAAAAAAATGCTTTAGTTTTAAAATGATGTCACAAGAATTTTTGCTTATTTTCTTGTTTTAATTTCTTTTCTATTAGGCTGTCTCCCGGCAGGCTGGTTGAAATCGGCATTACCACTGGCCTTCGTCCACTTCTCATAAAGCACACGGAGGTTGGTGATTGGGATGAACAAGTAGTGCCGGACCAGATCATCTGATCGCATTACATCTCAGCAATTGCTTAGACCATTTGAGTCCGAATAAGTCTTTTGGAAGATAAACAACCAGGTATGTAATTGATTGCCTGCACGCTTCTATTTTGTGGTAAAAAAAAATGAAAATCTAAAATTATACTTGTGTGCATATATAAACACTGCAAAGTTTTGAGTAAGAACTGCCAAAAAAAGTAGAATCAAGTGCAATATTTCAGAATTTCTCAGTATGAACATTAACTATATGATGCTAATAATTTTCACATTCCTTTCGACACTATTGAGAAGTTTGAAAAAGCTAAGAAACCCCAACAAGGTTGGTAGGATTCGCATTGATGGGGGTAAAGAATCTTTCTTCATTTCTTAGAGATTTTATCCATGTGTCAATTAGGTATCCTTAGAAGTTGGATTGAAATTAAGATTTATAATAAGAATATTTTATATGTATAAGAATTAATGCATGTCCTCACACTTTAAATTTGGTATGATATGATATATTAGAACCATTTAACAAGAGCTTGGATTAGGTAGGGATAGTTGTATAAAAGAGCAATGTGATGTAGGTCTGTTTATTTCATTGCTGGCCACTCAATTGAAATCAACAAGATTTGTCTGGCTTTTGAGCTAAGACTACCAATCTATGCATATTTCACTCAAAATCAGCATCATTTTTAACTTAAAGATAGTTACATCCTACCAAAATTACAAGGTCTTGTTATATTAATGTTCTAAAATCTATTTCATGAGATGCTATGGACATTTTTTCAGTGTGTGCATGGATGTCAAGCAAAACTGTCCCCAATGCACAGTTTTGACAATTGATTAATAATATAAGCAGTACTTAGAAAACCAAGCTATAATTCTACTACATTCCTATGAATTTATAAACTGCTGGCAAAACGAATGGCATTTTTTAACAGCTTCAGAAGTTAATGACCTGATAATAATCATTTTGCATAGAAACTTTATTGATTAGAATGACTTATGCATGATTGTCATTTTTATACCTTGTGGTTGTACCACTTTTTTCATGTCAAAGAAAAAAACATATTGATATGCCATTAATTCTTTAAAGGTCTAAATAATTGAAATAAAATAAATTGCATTCATTTTGGCTCAAAAACTAGATGTAAGATAGAGTTGTCTTTCTTAACATTGGAGTATTAACCCATAGTGGTTTTATCATCTTCGCTAGCAAAGGGTTTATTATCCACTCTGCTCCTCTACAACCATTGGCAGATTTAGCCGACAAAATCAAAGCTCGAAGCGCAATGGAATCTTATTGGCTGTGAGGACAGGCGATCGCAGGGAATCTAGTAATTGACGGTGTAGTTCATGGTGTTTTATTATACAAAATATAAATACATTCATTATTACAATTTTTACGCAATTTATAAATAAAATAGGATGTAGAATATATAATTAGTAAAAATATATGGGTTTTCTGCTCCAGTTTAACTCAATTGCTAGACAGAGCTGTGCTGTTTCTGTAAACAACAGCTAAATCTTCCAAGTGTTCTAGAGGAGCAGAGTGGACCATAAACCCTTGGCTAGCAAAGATGGTCTCTTATAAAGACCTCACTTTAGCATTTGTAGACTTTTTATTCGAATTTCTATCTCTTAAATTGTTCACATATTGTTGGTCTCTTAATTTCTATTTTGATTCCTGAATGCAATATTTCATGTAAATTAATGAATTAGATTAAAGGGGGAAATTATCAGTAGAAGAAAACATGGGAAGGTTTGTATGTACCGGTATATATTTATATTGAGGAATCAAAATATTGTATTTAACTTCAATTGATCAGAACATAATTGCACGAGCCAAAACAGATATTGAATTCTTTGATCCTTTTTTTTACTCCACAAACTCGCAGTCAGGAAATTGCATGACAATACTTCATTGTCTCTTAGTTTTATTTGTATTTGCTTTTTGAATGCTTAATACATACATGTACATTGTCCTGAAATGGTGCTCTATAATTATAACTCATTCAGAGGAGAGAGAGCTCGTGCACAGTTCGACTACAATTAACATACAATGGCCGCAGAAAACCAGTTTGAACAAAGGATTAATTTCATTATTAACCTGGGTTTCTGATCCCAGATTATAGCTGTGACACATTCACAGTTATACAAGCACATGTAGACTGAAAGTGTTAGTAGGTTTATATATTAGACTGTGTACTTACCTTAACTATTGTCCCACTTATTGGTTAGTATTGGAAAGTTGGAATTTATATACATGGTGATTTCCTGATGTTCTTACATGTTGGATGTTTTAAATGTGCTTCGGATAAGTGAATTTGGTGGGTAAAAGTGGGCATATATTGTGGCCGGTGCAGAATATTCCTAATAAAGCGTTAGATGTTGGATTTACAAAAAGGATTAATGGTTTTGTAACATGATAAAGATTCTGTGAAGCTTCTATGCGTGATTTCTTCACTTGGCTCACTTACATGTGCTGACCTGAAGTATAATTCCAGAGACTGTTTGATGTGCCCATAGTCCATTATGTCTGCTGGCCAAATATGACTGGCCAGAATCCATAACTGACTTAATTGAAAAGAAAAACGTATAAAGAAAGGAAAGAAAAACTCCCAGCTCAGACCAGATTGTCATATATGTGACAGATATTTGTTAAATAATCTTAATTTTTGCTATTTACAACATAGACGGCTCACAATGTATGCAGGAGTGCCGCAAGATGCGTAAGTACACAGACTTGTTAGATTGTCGTAATATTAGCACCGCTGGCGCCAAGATGTATGGATATTCCAACTTGCCTAGTCTTTCTGGAAAAAAAAGAAAAAGCTGTCAGACATCAAAAAGTAAATTCTTATAATGGAAAATTTTTTTTATTTATTCTTTAATATGATATCGGCAACCGCATTTGAAATTGCTGCAAATACTGTTAATATTCTGCTTTTATTAATGAAGAACATTTCATGATTGAAACATGAAAAAATGGTTTCCTAATTTTTGCGATGTCGAGTCAATTTGCTTAAAATCTTACAAAGACATAGATAGACAGAATCGTACTACAAAGAAAGATTTACAACTCTGGTACTTTTTTCGTAAACATTTCAAGTAATCATTGCTAATTTTGAAAGAAAAATGATGCTACAGACAAGTTCATTAATTTCTTCTAGAAATTGTTGCTAAGATGAGGTAGACATATCCATACATTGAGGGCCGTAATGGTAGCACCAATTGTGTCAATTTACATTGTAAAGTTTTGACGTGAATCAATGCACATTCATCTATAGCTGTTCTTTTTCACTCCCTGTGTCTTGTGATTGTGTGGGTTTTCTGGTGTGAACGTGCACAATCTCTCTCTTTAGCTGTTCTGGTACACTCCCTACATTCTCTGTGCATATAAATCACGAACTTATTGTTTGAACATGAACATGTTTTTACAGATCCCGGTTTATTTACTGTTATGAACAAATGGGAATTCTTTAGTGTGAACATAAACAATTATTATATGATATATATTGTTTTATCATCTTTACTGGACTTGTCCCTTATGTCTTAACAAATCGATGCATTCATGTATCATATTCAGTTTGGTAAAATGTCTTGGTTGAGATATCCCCATAATTATTTAAGTCCTAATTTGCACTTTCTTTCAAGATGTGAACTGCTTGATTGCTTTCAACGATTGCCACTGAATTTCATTGAATATACATGTACACAATATTCCTCTCATGCTTGCATGGTTGCCATTGCAATAAATTTTAATGTTGTGGATTTTTTTTAAGTCTCGGGTAACTGTTTTATTATTCTCAACTGGGAATTATTTTCAGAAGAACAAAGTGTTTTGAATTGATATTCTTTTCATTACATAAATTTTATGTAAATATCTGAATTTATGTGCAAACTTACATTCACTGCGATTGTGTTTTAAATTGAAACATGTTTTCACATAATTTCACACTTTCATTTGATTTAAAACATAAAATTCATATAATTTGTAAGACTTCAATTGCAAGTAAATATCAAAGTCTAAAAGAAATCAGGATCCGTACATTCACCATGTTCACCAAGATACTAATAACAGTTGATTCTTGTATTGATACTAATCAGTCTTTTAAATAGGATGAAATATGACAGCTATAGCTAGTACTGGACAAATGTTAAATTCTTTGAATTAAAAAAAAAAGGGGGGGGGGTGGAGGGGTTGATAATTCTGAAATTAATATGAAAATGAATGACATTACATAGAGTCATGATCTCTTCATTTTGATGTTAATCATGTGGCACAGTGTCGGATTAGAAAGGTGTTGGAATAAGCAGGTTTACCTGTATTAATTTCTCTCACCTCACCATGTTAAAAACCTGTCATAATACTGATAGTAAACATTTAAGAACTGTACATGTTCAAATAGCTGATTCATGTCTACGAAATTAACAATTGTTATGGGTGGGTTTTTTTTTTCATATTTAAAAGCTTGCATTTTCATTTGATGTGTGAATTAAAGGCACTTTAATAAATAAAAACTTCAGAATTTCGCAATTCAAGTTCAGGTTGGAACAAAAAGCTAACACAATCATTGAGATTGGGTATTTGTTTGACATTTATTGGTTTGAATGAACATGCATGCACATGTGGATTATGTCATGTGACTCATGTTTTATTTTTGTAAATGATTGTCATCTGAAAGGTTCATCAGAGTTAATTTGATGGCAATGTTTTGTTGTCATGGAGGTGTTGTTTTAAAGTTTATTTTGTTTATTAGATATGCACATTGTATGCATTGCCCGGGCTCGAGAACATTTATTAATCAAGGAATTAGGAATCACTATTTGAGTTTGAGTATTATGAGGCGGTTGGGGGTGATCAAATCCATTAAAGCCCAAAGGGCATATATGATGATGGAAGATTTGGTTACATGTATGCCCGGTCGTATTTGATCACCTCATAATATTCAAAGAAGGATTCCTATGTTACTTGTATTTATATACCGGTAATTTTTAGCAATGGTACAATTGAATATCAAAATAGTTATGAAATATATTGGATTAAACATTACATAAGCGATTTGTAGTTTTATCATAGACAAAGACACGGGAAAATGTAAATATCAAGTGATCCTGTGTATTCAGTAATTTTAGTGAGTGCTTAAAATGGTTGACTTACTTGTGAGCAATTGACAATTAATTTATTGAATAAAACCCAGTTTATCTTGGATTGTATCAATTGATTTTAACCCATAATTTTTACCCAATTTTTTCTTTAATATCAAAATTGTGTGTTTTTGTTTCATTATGAAAGAAACATGTGATTACTAATTTTGCTCTTATTTCATGCTGCATTTTTAAATGAGGCTATATGCTGCATGACAAATGAAACGTCACAGAGAGTATACACAGCATAGATTTATTTAGGTCAAATTTTATAATTAATATCTTATTGGTAATAATGATAATGTCTCTTGGAAATCAAGAGTATTCATTTGTAGAAGGGGATGGGGTTGAAAAAAATTCCATTTCATCTCGGTCTTTCTGATCACGTGATCAGGTGATGACAGTCCATTATTTCTTGTTATGTTAATGGTATAGCCTGTTATCTAATGGTCACATGTATGGAAGGGTGAATCCAGGTGATTAATGGAAGTTAATTAACGAAGACCTTTATTGATCGGAACTAATACATCAAAAGCTGGAGAGGATTAGGAAATTTTTTTTATTTTGGTTTAATTCTCCCATCTGTTGTGTAAAGGTTTACATCTTGATACATATTAAGATGAAGTCATTTTGATTACACTGTGGAGTCATCATGGTTATGTCCGTGGTTATGTCCGTGGCTTAATTTAGTGGGTAACCCTTGCCCATGAATTTACATCCCCACATACATTGAGTAATTAGAAGCAATTGTTAAATTTTTTTTTTAAATTTCCTGAAAACGCAGCTACCAGCGAACTTATGTCCCATGAACCAGAAAATTTTTTAGCTTTACCCATGAACTTTGACCTCTACAATTAAAAATGACCCCACAGTAATCCGATTGCATGTATGTTATAGATGATGATTAAGATGCACTGCTGGTTGGGATCTTTTGTCTCAGTCTTGTACCACTGCTGACTCATGGGATCAGGCAAACCTTTTAAGCTTTTGACTCGTTTTCAGCCTGTGGGCGCAATGGTTTCTCTTTTCCTTGCTTTTTGCAGGTTATTTATGCTTGGGAAGATTGAGACTATGATCAGAGTACAGCAGGTCAATTAATTAAGGCACATTCAAAGAGTAAAAAATCATTGATTTTGAAGTGGACTATGTGTCAAAGAATGAGATGCAATGATTACCAGTATTTCAAGGCGGATTGATCTTGCTGCTTGCATATGCCTGCTGTGATAATGTAAGAACAGAAACTGAATTTACGGATTTGGTTCAGTAGCATATTCATGGAGTTGAGTAGGATTTATGCATTGATTTTTTTTTTAAATTAATACATGTACTATGAATAATTGATGTTTAAGATGGTTAAGATGCTCTGTTTGTGCAGCACAAACTCAAGGTACCCATTGTTGAATTAGTGCGGAGTAAAAATTGTTGGTTGGAAATAGTTTAGAAATATCTTGAGAAATTAAAATTAAATGCTACTAGGATTAAAAAAGGTAGAAATCTGCTGAGAATTTTTTTATCATCAAAGTTCATAAATTTTTAATTGGCAGTTCAGCAAAAAATGGTTTTTAAATTGATATTGCATTTTTAAACATGCAGAAATGATGGTATTATCCTGCCTTGATCTGAAAATTGATTTCAGGGAATTCCAAAGGGAATAGCCTGGGACAGAAGTTATCTTGTACTCTGTCAATTGTTACTGTGGCTGAAATGTTCCATTACTGTAATGAATTGACTCAATGGTGGCCCATTATATTTCACACACAATTAACACTAATGATGGAGATATCTTTCAGATGGTACCATGAACATGTGTTTGTGTGTGTATAATGACTATCATTGAGTGGTTTTATCAATCCATCTATACATTGATGGAATGGTTTAATTATTCCATATCCATGCCACTTTATTGCCAATATTTGTCACACCCAATAGAAATAGATAAGGGGGACTGTGAGTTTTATTGCTGAATAATTGAAATTACCAATAATGTGATGAATGCAGGTAGAAAATGTGTATTCTCTTTACAGAAACCTGCACCCCATATTTACAATAATTGTTCCCAAAGGGTGATTGCAGAACCTGAATATAAGTCTATTGCAAAATGCCCTTTCGGGTACTGCGTGTGCACAAATAAGACAAAGTATGGTGGCTATTGTGTAATTACGTCTGGGCACTTTAATGGTGTCTTCAATCTTTATGCAACTGAGGATATAAGTGGTATTGACTTCTGGTGGACCAAGGAAATTGTCTGCAGTCTTCCTCTATCAATGATTAAAAGACTGGCCAGGTGAATCAATAGGGTTTCCACCTGTTATTTTTTTCTCCTCGTCGACTCGATTAACGAGACAGATTTACCTGCTCAGGTGTGTATACACCCAACCGTACAGTGACTGTGTCAATATCCAGGAACCTCAAGCTCGCTGATTCTCTCTCTCTCGGTGACGTCCTCCTGGATTTAAAGGGACGGGCTATATCTGTCAGACCTGTAAAAGCCTGTTGATAACCAAACAGCGTCACAAAAACAAGATGGCTGCCAGTGTCTGTAAACAATTCTCTACTGACACTTCCTGATACTGGAGGGAAAACTGGACATTTCTCTCGTCGGAGATTTTTTGATTTAATTTCAGGATTTTTTTTTCTTTACTCCGTGAGTGTGTGATTTTGTGACTTAGCAGCAGTTTTCTTTTTCCTGGGCAGTGCAATCATGGAGCCAAGTTATAAAATGGGGAAATACAGTCCCAATCATCTGCTAGAACAGTAAGCTATTGAATAACTTTTTGATCTATTGTATTCTAGATGCTACATTCTATCATTTCAGTCCTGAAGTTTATTGTTGCTTAGAATAATCTCTTTCAAATTGTCTTTCTAAATGAGAATTATTTTATGCTTAGGTATAAGTAAGGTAGTGAAAGGAGTTCTCAGCCAGTGTGTATTGACTTTTGTCAGGGAAAATATTGATGTTGAAGATTAAGCTCTCTACACCTTGTGACTCCCTCTTTGTTATATGGGTGATTTAATATCAGAGGCCAACCAGCAACTTGACCATTGTTCACTACTTTTGACCACTTGTTTTTCTCACTGTCTATCACTCTCATGCTTTCCACTGTCAACTGGTCTACTACTTTTGACCACTTCAGCTACCTTCTACTGTCTACCAATGTTGAATATTGTCTTACACCACTGCCACTTGCTGCCTCTTCATTACTCTCACAGCCTTCTACTATCAACTACAGCCTCATACTCTCACTCTCATACTGTCAACTGTTTAAGGTTGTCGTCTGCCCAACAATATCAGTCTAAGAGCATATTACTGACAACTGTCTATTGCTGTCAAGTTGACTTCCATTATCTCTGGGGTGCAGCGCCTCACACTGCGTTCAACGAAAGCTGCCTTGCAAGTCTTAGTTCATTCAATGTCTGTCACTGTCTTGATTTGGAAAAGATTCGGGGGCTGTTCAATCATATTAACTTTGCCTAAATGATTTTTTTTCTTCTGTACATGTTATCATGTCATCTTCAGAGGATTTTTCTTGGCAGTGACCAAGTGAGTAGGAGATGATGGATAGTAAATGGATTCTGTCAATATTGCTCGGATAAGTGCATCCTGCGTGGCCATATCAGGCTTTTTGTGCTCTCTACAAGAGAGAACTTCCATAGAATGGTTCGGAGTTTGATTTGATTTTCTTGTCCCAGTGAGCATAAAGGGATAAGTGAAGTGTTGAGAATAGCTGGGTTGTGGAAGATGTAATTTTCCCAATTGTATGGGGGTGTGGTAGTGTTGAATGCAGAACATTATCAATTATGAAACATGGTACTGATGAAGAGTGATTGCTCAATGATATCCATAATCAAACAATTGGTTTGGCTTGAATTAATAATGATATCTAGTATTGATCTATGTGGTGATACTAAATTATCTAAAGTGTTTAATAAGGAAGCAGAGTAGATGGTCAACAAAACTAGTACCCATCAAATCTGCTTTAAATTAACATTTTGAATAATTATGACATTTTTGGTCATAAATTATTATCTATAAAAAAAAAAAAAAATTAGCCTCAAAATTTGAATATTTTCCAGATTTCTCTATTAATACATGTGGAGCTCTTCATCTTAAGGAGAAAGGTATAGTCCAAAAAAAGGCTACAGCCATGTAGCCTTCTTAATGTTTGTCCTCAACAGGAGGACTTTGAAAATAGAATTAAGTTTACCTTTTACATAAGATTTTGGGAGGTCAGTCCTTACAACTGTGTTTCAATGGGTGACCTAAATTGTTTGGTGACAGTGTATTTCTGGTTATGTTGTTACGGTGGAATGTAAAGTATTGGTCTTGGTCCTGACTAAACCAATTCCATTATCATGATAGGACTATTTTTGACACATTCTTTGACCTGAGTCATGCAGCCAAAATTTTTTTAAACTAATGATAGCCTTTAATACATGTATCAGTGGCAGAATTTTCTTTTCAAATGACAAATTAAAGATCTTGATGTTTAACAATTTAAGACATTATTTACAGTAAGGTCAAATGTTTTTACTTTTTGCTTTCACAATAGTATATACTAATAATAATACCCCTATAATTTTGCCCACCTTTTTCAATTGGCGGATCACCGCAGTTTATATACGAAAGGCTTTTTTATTACGTACTTTATATCAAAGATTGAGATACACAAAAGCAATTTTACGGAACATAATGCCAATAAGAATGCTCCAAGTAAATCCTCTTCCTGTACGGTTTCCGATGACAATTAATGGCTATATTTAAAGTTCCTCTTTTGGAAATCCATAAACGTTTGTTGGAAGAGGCAGAGTTAATACACAGTTTGTGATCATGATCAGAGCCAAAGACACAGTCATACAGTGTTATTGTCGTATAATTATATTTACATTAAGGTTAATATGTTTTTACTTTCATCGTTTAAAATACTGATGACAATTCGTGGCTATATTTAAAGTTCCTCTTTTGGAAACCCATAAACCTTTGTTGGAACAGACAGATCGAGTTATAAATGTTTAAGAAATACCTAGCATGTGATCACCTGTATTCCAAAGATATACATAATGTGCATTGTATTGTTGTTCCCCAGATAAAACGTAAATTTTACTGCACACAGGGTATCTTGGGATAACACAACATAGTTAGCTCTTTGATTAAAAACCCCCCTGTGTTTTGTGTAGGTAACATGGTGCTTCTGTTGCAATATAATCGTGGCATTATTAAACAGGGGTGTTGTTTCTTAATATATATCAAGTAAATAGTTCATTTAAAATTCCTTAACGTTATGCTTGATTAATAGATAATGAAAAATTTGTGGATCGTGCTTCTAAAATCTAGCGTACCAGTGTACCTAATCTGTACGTTTTCAAAAGTATTTTGTGTGTGAAAAAAAATTTGATCAAAGCTTTGATTTTGATGATTTATAAATTAAAGGCTGTATATGTATCAATTATTCTGACTACCATGAACTGTACAGGATTTAAAAGGTCATCCAACAGAACAGATTCAACTTTTTGAGGACCACTGTTGCCAATCAATGTCATGTTGAAGAGTTACATCATGTTTAAAAATAGACTCCTGATGTTTTGTGTTGACCAAAGTCAATATGAAGCTTCATTATATAACATGTATAAAGATAAATGAATCACATCAAAGATATTCTGCACATTCTACTGTAAATGTATTATATTTGACTATGTATTCTTTTCAGCATTTTTGGCTGTAAGCGGCGATCATTAATTCAAGTGCATCACTAAATGCTTTTCATATATGTATTGCAATGAGCACATTAAAAAAAACGTCAATTTAAATCCACGCTAGCTTGTTGAAAAATCATTTTCAACCAAATATCATACACGCCAAATATAATACGTTTACAGTATTTTGTGAAGAAATATACTCATAGTTACTTTAGATTATTTTTTCTTTATCTTTGAAGATACAAAATTAATTAAGCTGGTAGTCACATAAATTTGGATTAGCAAAGAAAATTACATTCCAAATGATGAAAAACCTTAAGAAAGAGTCGGTAATTCTTTACATGTTCATTATCACTTTTCTTCATACATCAATCATTATTTCTTAGAAGCCATAATCAATGGTGCCCTTTAAGAAATGGAGCTGCCCTCGAGTCCTCATGATCAGGCAGTCTGTCCATCTCTTGTAGAAATAATACCACATCAGCTTTATATACTGCAGTAGCTATGCTTACTAAGTGATTTTCTGTGTCTGGCCAGAATCATTAGCTGAAAAGGCACTAGCCATCGAACTCCCGACCATTTTTTTTTTATCGCACCTTCCATGTAATGATACATAATAGGTCTAGATGGTGGTCAGTGAAGGAGGATTAGCCATGTCAGAATTCCTAATGGATGGTATAGGTGACCATATCCATATATTAACAGCTGACTCAATATGGTGGCAGAGTCTTCAGAGATTCAGGGGTGGTTTAAAGTAAATCCACCCTCCTATGACGTCATACATTTTACATAAACCATGAATTCATTAAAATTCTTGCAAGTAGATTTGTATTTTTTATGTTATTATAGGTGCACATCAAAAACTCAAATCATTGTTTACTTGGAGATATTTAATAAGCGTTTTTCATCCTAATATTCGACATAATTCAATAATGACAAAGGGAAATAACTCTTTTCTACTTTTCTCTAAGTGATATATCTAAATGCTACAATTTTTCTAATGTTAACAATTTTTTTTCTATTTTTTTAATTAATTTTAGTTTTCTGGCATAGTAAGCAATACAATTTAAAAAGACAAACAAGTATCCATCCACTTATATTTAATTTTTAAACAAAAAAAGTGTGATTTTCAGATGATAATTTCAGCCTTTGGTTTTTATTCCCTTACATCTTAAATAGTATGGATACATATATTTTTTATTTATTTTTTGATGAAATCGAAGTCCAATAAGTTAAAAAAAGTTATTTTTTTAACTTTGAACCCATAATTTTATAGGTACGGAGTTACCTTAAATAGAAATAACTGTTAGAATGTTAGGCATACAGAATGCATTCTGCCATTGCAGCATTTTGTAATCCCCTTTTTAATAACTGGTATTGGTAAATGATACCAATATATCATAGGGCAACAAATTTTGATAGTTAACTAAAAAAAATTCTAATTCAACTGCTGAGAAACAAAACACTTTGACATTGTAATTTGCTAAAAATGAAACTTAAATCATACAAAATACTTTGCTTCAATCTTCTTAATCCCAAAGTAGAGACTTATATAATTATGATTGTTTTACTTTGCATACTTTAACTTAAAAGATGAAACACTGTGTAACATACATGTACAAAGCAATGGCATTTCATACAAATGTGTGATGGGAATGCTGACACTCTTACTGTGTACACATATTTAGGATCCTCATAAACTGTCTGCAAAGCAAATAATAGGACATATTGCACCTAAAAAAAAACTCTAATGTGTGGTCCCCATCTGTCTGAAACACCAGACAGAAGAGTACGGATATGTTATCACACATTTTGACAAGAGAAATCTTTGGGGTCCTTTCAGAAAGTCTGCCAAAAAGGGGGGGGGGAGAATAGGGCACAAATTTCACACCAGAAACATCTCTAATGTCTGAAAAAACAGATTTCCGAACCCCATCAGACTTTATTCCTAGATGTACTTTGATGGCTAAAGGGATTTTTTTGGCAACATTTGAAACTGCAGAATCTGATTTTATTGTGTTTTCATGCAAGCAATGATGTCAATGTCAGTTTTTCGTCACAGTTGTTTAGTACTTGGTAAAATGTTGAAAACCTTTGGGGCAAGCAGAATATGTCAGTTCTTAATGGGTTAATATTGAGCATCAATTCGAATGAAATAAATACGTTGGCATTTGACTGTTAGACGTGCAGTGCATGATTACAAAATTTTGCCGTGAACAACTGCAGCAGTATTTCATGTACTGTATACTGTAAAGGGGGAGGGGGTGTTTTGCGTTTGTTTTTTGTTTTTATTTATGAGTTGAAAAACAATTATTTAGTTTGGGGTTCACAGTACTGAAATCACCCTGTCTGAATGACATCTATATAGCTGTCTATCTAACAGTCAAAAATGAGGGGAATATAAAAGTTGACTTCCTTCATCATCATATCACGAGTATTCTTGACTGTCTTGTACATGTAGTCTTGATGCAACATTGATTTTAAAAAATCTCAATGTTTAACCTGCTTTGCAAATCAAACATTTCCTGAGACATTTAATTAATATTCATGAGATTTTAACGATTGTTTGCCTTGTTACTTAAATGTCCTAAATATCAACCTTAATCAAAATCTTTCGAAATGATTGTAGTTTTAAAGGTGATTAATCAATATATAAGATGATTCTGCCACAAAGCTGGTTAAATTTCATTGTTTAGCGATTCAGCTCTTCAGATAAGGACATTATGGTATTTAGATAAAAGATTAATAATATTGAATTTTGAATTGAGAAAAAAAAAGCCATGTTATTTTCACTGAAGACAAGTTACCAGTGCAATTGATATTTGTTATTTCAGCTACCATGGTAACTGATTCAAAATGTCCCCCCCTCTCTCTCTCTCTCTCTCTCTCTCTCTCTCTTTCTCTTATATTGACAAACCAATTTAAACATCTCCAGCTATCTGAACTGTCATGTATTCCAGTAGAGTCAATAGAAAGATATTGACAAAATACTTCAAGACCTTTACACAAAACCTCTATTGGGTTCAGGCCTAGTGTTTGATCCGTAATTAATTAATTAATGATCAGTGGTTAAATTCTTCCCCTCTGAACTATTAATAACAGATAGTTGGAGGCACAAAAAGTTAAATTCTATGTATAAAGGAAGGAAAAGGAAGTGGAGCTTTGAGAGAACATTTTTTATTTTATTTTATTAACTGGTTTGGCTTGGCATGTGTATGTTTTGTTCTAATTGACTTCTTGTTCCGATTTTTTTAAAGCAAATGGACTCTTGATCAACTAGTTTGATAGTCATTTTTATGATAATTTATTTATATTCATGATTCCTAATTGTACACGGCTTCGTTATCCCATAAGAAGCATCATTTAAAATATATGCATGCATACATTTTCAACAAGTTAGAGTTACCTTTCTTTATCAGAGAGTCAATGAACCTTAACTTGAAGCTGACATTAAATCATAGGATTTAATGGCTCAATTTTTAGCTCACCGAGACGAAGTCAAGGAGAGCTTATGCTATACCCTCGGCGTCGGCGGTGGCGTCGGCGTCGGCGTCGGCGTCCGGACCTGGTTAAAGTTTTTGTTGCAGGTCCTGTATCTAAGCTATTACTTGTCCTATCTTCACCAAACTTGCATGGGTGATGCATCTGGACCTACTTATGGACTTGAAAGACTTGGATGCTGAATCTGGGTCCTAAATTTCAGATGCTGGAGGAGGTTAAAGCTGACATGAATTCATAAAAGCATTTGGTCGCCATATTAGTTTCGATCGCTCCTCTACTGCCACTGGGGTATATATACCGGTTGAGAAAGTTACGGTCGGTTGCTTTCCGATCGAGGCATTCACGTTGCGCGGACTTCTAAATGCATGAACTACACATTGTACATGTAGTAAAATGTAGTAATAAAGAATGAAGAAAACAACAATCAATGAAATACAAAATATATTTATTCTTTGAAAGGATGTCCAAGGTATCTGTATTATTTTGCACAGACAGTGCTGCCTTACTTCGCATGCACATCGAACACGTGTGTCGTTCATACAGAGTGCATAACGTCTGCATCTTCTTGAAAACCCTGGCGACACTACATCCAACACAGTAGCTAAATGATAGTAAATCCAAGAAAGTAACAACGTTTCTATCCGTTCCTACAAAAACTCCCCGTTTATAAAATCCATGCGATAATTGACATTGCTCGATCTGCCACAGTGTGTGGTTTGCGCATGTGCGATGTTATAACATACACAGGAAAACGGTCTACAATTATCGAGGAATTTCTGAAGTATCTGCGCCTGGATTTCAGTCTGTCTTGTTTTGTCGTTTATTGGATATATCTTGCCAGTGAAGTGGTTGTCATATTATTTTTGTTCAAAACGCGTTTTTACAAGTCTTTTCGTCCAAGGTAACGTGTTCGGGTGTATGAAATTCCTGAATGCGGTGAAGCATGACGAGGGCTCTCGGCCTTATATAGGGGGTGTGTAGCGATGAGCAGAACAATAGAAATCGACAACTAATATGGCGGTAGTCGGAGATAAAAGGGAAGTAATGCGTATTTCTGAATTCATGTCAGCTTTAAGGTTGTTGGACCAGGTTAAAGTTTTTGTTGCAGGTGCCCTTTGATAGCAATATCTTAGTTACTGCTGGTCCGTACATCACCAAACTTGCATGGATGGTGTGCCTTATGATTCTGATGCACCAGACAGGCTTGAGTGCTGAATCTGAGCTATAGGTTTCGGATGCTGGAGGAGGTTAAGGTTTTTGGAGCAGGTTAAAGTTTTTGTTGCGGGTGCCCATTGATAGCAATATCTAAGTTACTACTGGTCCTAACTTCACCAAACTTGTATGGATGATGCGTCTTATGATACTGATGCACCTGACTAGCTTGAATGCTGAATCTGAGCAATAGGTTTCGGATGCTGGAAGAGGTTAAGGTTTTTAGAGCTGGTTAAAGTTTTTGTTGCAGGTGCCCTCTGATGATTATATCTTAGTTACTACTGGTCCTTACTTCACCAAACTTGTATGGATGGTGCGTCTTATGATACTGATGCACCTGACAAGCTTGAATGCTGAATCTGAGCAATAGGTTTCGGATGCTGGAGGAGGTTAAGGTTTTAAGAGCTGGTTAAATAAAGTTTTTGAAACAGGTGCCCTCTGATGATGATATAACTACTTGTCCTTACTTCACCAGACTTCCATGGATGGTGTGTCTTATGATACTGATGCACCTGACAGGCTTGAATGCTGAGTCTGGTTTCGGATGCTGGATAAAGTTAAGTTTTAAGGAACAGGTCACATGTTTAATAGATGATAGTACTATATCAAACTTGCATAGTTGATTTAACTGTAATATGAATGAATCGCAGAGGTAGCTTCAGATGCAGAGCTTGATCTCCATTATCAAGGATGCTAAAAAATAAATCTTAGTTATTACAGGTCCTAACTTCACCAAACTTGAATGGATGGTGTGTCTTATGATACAGATGCACCTGACAGGCATGGATGCTGAATCTGAGCCATAGGTTGCGGATGCTGGAGGAAGTTAAGGTTTTAATTGCTAGTGCCCTCTGATGATGATATCTTAGTTATTACTGGTCCAAACTTCACCAAACTTGCATGGATGATGCGTGTTATGATACCAATGCACCTGATGGGCTTGAATGCTGAATCTGAGCCATAGGTTTCGGATGCTGGATGAGGTTTAGTTTTTTGGAACAGGTCACATATTTTATAGATGATAGCTTGCATAGTTGATTTAACTTTATTATAAATTAAATGCAGAGGTAGCTTCAGATGCAGAGCCTGATCTCCATTATCAAGGATGCTAAAGAAATCTCCTACCTCACTCAAACCATGCTCGATAGATAGATGTGTTTGTTGATAAATGATATAACATGATTCCTATGATATAGTATTGTATGATATGAAACAATATTGTTTGATATGATACAATATGATATCATATGTTATATTATAAAAAGTTATACAATACGATATGATATTGTATCAATTTTTTGGATATTTTATGATATGATATTGTATCATGATACTGTTATGTATAGTATTGTATATTATGATACAATATTGTATAATATTATATTGTATTTTTAATTTATTATTTTATCACATGATACAATTACATAAGATATTGCAAAATATTATATTGTATCCTATGATACAATATTGTATATTTTATAATATTGTATCATACAATATTGTATAATATGATATTGGTTTCAGTAATATAGAATCATATCACATGAAATTGTATTATATGATATTGTAATATTATATAATATTGTATCATACGATATTGTATGATATGATATTGGTTTATATGATATATTATCACATCACATGAAATTGTATTATATGATATTGTAATATATATTATTGTGTCATATGATACAATATGTATAATATAATAATGTGTTTTATAATATTTTGCTTTATCACATAATATTGTATCATTTGATAAGATACAATGTTGGAATCAAATTATATTGTATTATATGATATAATATCATATAATGTATCAAGTATGTTTCAGTGTCATTCAATACAATATCATACTATATTATACAATATAATATGTTTCAATGTTATGATGTATTATGTAATATGATATTGTAATATAATACTATATTGTATTATATTTTATGATATTGTATTATGTGATCAAATACAATAAGGTATAACACAATACAATATCATATCATACATTACAATATCATATCTCATTATTGTTTATTACGGTATTTTATTGTTTTATATGATATATATTATAAATATGACATGATACAATATTTAATTTTATATCATTGTATTGATTAACATATGAACATATGATTATCATAAAAAAATTTATCAGATGATATACGATATTTTGTCAAAACAGAATCCATGAATATCCAAGATCATAAAGTATGATTTTCATATAAAATGATAAAGGTGGTCTTATGAAGGTGATGTCTCATAATGGTGATGCTCCGTCTCGGTGAGCTTAGTAATCTATGATTACCTATGTTTACCTAATTTAAAAATATGACAAATCATTAATTAAACCTACCAATATTCCTCAATGGCAACAAAATCTTTTCAGTAAATACATGCAGTATGCACCCTATAATTTGAATATCCAGACATGTGAAAGAGCAGTCATAAAGATAATGGCCCCCTTTTAGCATTGGAGCTCAGCAGTGCAATTCATTGGCAAAGCTTCTGGTGTATAGTGAGAATTGATTTGAGCTTTTATGATAGCACAGAGAGTGAACTGCTCTGATTTGTCAATAGGTGTTATATGGTGTTGGGGTTTTTCTTATTCATTTCTATTTGGAGACTAGTGCTATTAGAGAGGAATTCCTAAGGGCTCAAGGTTTTATGTTCGCTGTGGCTGGCATGATCTTAGATAATCCATTGGTGAAAGTTGCGAATAATGTGCAAATTGCTTGTTGATGAGAGAGAGAGAGAGAGAGAGAGAGAGAGAGAGAGAGAGAGAGAGATGAAATTCTTATGTCATTTTATTTTACATCCTTTCAATGTTGTAAGGGTATATTGGTAAACAATTGTGATTGCATATTGCAGCAGGGGTATGGTCAAGCAGACAATTTAACATCTATAATACAACTCTTTGTTGCTTTAAATAAACCTTAGAATTAAAAAGACAAATATTAGATCATTGCAATATGCAAGTTGGTTTCCCAGTGATGCAGACACAGGTGAATATAATATACACTATTAGCCTATGTCCCAAATGTACTAAACTTAGTACAGTAAATTGCAGCAATCTTTGATTCTCTATCATTGTGAGTAATGGTAATATAAAGTGGGATTGGGAAATTTATAGACTGAGGTGCAATTCTGTGCATTTTGCAAAGGTGTCATTTTAATCATCTTGGGTGGTTTTAAGACATTTCATTATTTAATATAGTCTCAGAAAATACATTGAAACTGACTTAATTAAAACTTCTTGATCCAATATTGCACTCTATTTTTGATATTCACAGCTGATGTAACAAATTTTTCCCTTTATTACCGTAATCAATAATGCTTGCTTCTTAGTCGGTATATCACAGTAAGGTTTTTGAACGCAAAAAAAATAATAATAAATAACCACGTGGATCAGCTCGAGGGATTTAGCATTTTCTAGGCTGCGTTGATGATAGTGATTCATTGCTTAGCAACAGGTTTTGTAATTTGGTAAGTAGTAACCGTGTAAGAGACCTTAAAATATAGTCAATTTCTTTTATTGTTTTTTTTTACAGAATCAATGTGATTTGTAACTGCTACCATGTAATGTTTTGGCGAGGTTTTCTAGAAGATATTATCCAGGTGTAATAATTTCAGAAATAATGTCAGACATTAGAAGTTGAACATTCTTTTGTGAAATCTTTTTCAGTCTTTGCCAGGTTTAAGATTGACAAAATAGAGAAGAATTATGTGCACTTATGATGCCCTGTGGTATGACTTAGTGATGAGTGATTTCCCTTTATTTGGAATGGTGCCAAAACAGTTCTGTCCCTTTGTTGAGGGCTTTGTCTGTTTTGAAGAGCAAATTTAAGTGTCTCTCAAATTTTGTACATTTGCTGAGAAGTATAACTGAAAGCATTGGCAGATTGAAAACCGATACTAGGAAGTCCATTTGGTTGAATAGCATGTTATAAACTTTACGAGAGAGAGAAGAAAAAAAAGGAGGAAGTACTTTTGTTAAGGAGTAATGCCCCCTGGGTGGTAATATTCTCTTACAATTCTGGGAGGTATAAACTTCAAGTACTGTTTTATAGTACAGGGACTATGACCATATTGCAGACAGCATCATACATGAAGACTTAACACAGGCTCTATTTAAATACATGTCGATAAAGATAGAGGTAGCAATAAAACTTGACTGTAAATCAATCACCAGTATACAGCCCCGTGTCTATTCCTTATTGGAGTTTTACAATCTTGTTTGTCGAGTTCCTGCAGAGATATGATGGAGGAGAAGAACATGTAATTTGTGATATGCGGGTAATTGTCATGTAAACTCTTCTTGAGTGGATGTGTTCAGACTGAGGACAAAGATTACCATATTGACTGATTTCGGGGGGAACATGATTGTAGTATGAAGAGTTGGGGGATAAATCTTCAAAATTATCTTTATTTATTTATATATTAAGTGCATACACTCTACATGTCATTGTATTTAACATACAACACATTTAGGCCCTTTTTATTTTGAATTTAGGACCCCGAATCTAGAAGACTCTTAGACTTTAGTCAAGATTTCGGTCTTTCTTGTAAATTATAACCATGATTGACTATGAACACTTGAAACATACAGTTAGCACTGTGATGGGGCCGTGAACTGCAATGACAGTCTAAGTACTCAGTGTTTACATTGTTATAGACTTTATGGCAACTGTTGTTCTACTAGTTTCGTCTTATATGAAATTGGGACAGCTTCATGAACTGGGATTTAGAGGCAGGTCATGTAATGGCAGACCATAATGTAGTTCATGGAAAATTTTGCAGTTTATTAATTTATATTGGGTCTGTGAGATCTAACAGAAACCTTGGTGGACCAGGGATGCATTTTGCAAAAGAACTCACCACATGCAAATTCAGGAATATTACCAACCTCATGACTTGATCCTCAACTCACAAAATTAATGTATTTATTCACTGCAACAATTTTATAAATCACTAATTGAAATTATAATGTTCTTTTGGAATTCAATTCTTTTGAAACTTTGGCTAGCTGATGAAAAATAAACATACTTGAGTATTTTAGTTTGTAAGCAGTAATTCTTAAATTGGTAAAATGTCGCTGAGGAAGTAAAATTTTAAGGTCCCCTGCCTTTGGATAAAGTTCAAATTTGAATCCCTTGGTCAAAAGTTATTTTTTAAAAAATTAACAAATCAGTCAACAAGTTTACAGATTTTTGCGGGGGAGGGGATATAGATTGATATAGAATCTTTGCTTCAAAATTGGTTCTGATATATTAATATATAAGGATGAATTATTACTTGGCTCTCATATATTGAGGCTTATCTAGACTTTTATAATCAGGTTATTAAGGAGAGTCTCAAACTTTGATTATTCAACTATATGTAGACATTTCAGCAGGCAATACACATAAAAAACCTTGAGGGTATTTTTTTATTTTTTATTTAAACTCCCTTCTTTTGTAATGTTACTTTTTGCCAAGAATCAATATGATCGTTGATAAGAATTCAGGAAGTTAAATTGTTTGAATAATTAATTATATACAGAGGTGTCACCCCCTGCATGAGTTAGAAATTCAAAATGACTGACTTGCCTATGCATGTCATTGGCTCAATTAATCAATTATTAATTGATTTATTAAATGCAAAGTGATTACTGTTTAATTATTTCAATTAGACTTCATTTTCTCTCTGTGTTTGCAAATTTCAAGGGAATTATATTTATATATATTTACCGTACTGTGTTATAGTAAGGAATTATTTTTATGAGAATGTGTTGATCAGACAATTTGGATATATCTTGATCTTGTGGTCAATCTTAAAAAGTGCCACACTGAGTAACTGCTCTTTCAAGAAATTATCAAAAGCTCAGCTGAGGAAGCAAGTGTGTTTAAATAAGTAAGTAAGCTTTGAATTATTCTCTATTTACAGTGTATATCTTTTATAATAATCGTTTTTTCTTACACCATGCTTTCAATTCAAGCATGTGTATCAACTAATTCAGCTATAAAGTGCTTCATTGAACTATATTGATAATTATAGTTTAATTGATTATGATCAGTGTTCCAGGGTATCATAACAAAAAAAGATGTGCAATCTGTATTTGAAGTAATTTTATGGGGGACAGAGAAGCATGTTTTATTAATGACAAGCTTTTATAGTCAAGTTAATGTCAATACATGGAATGCTAGATGATATCCATGGTGGATGCATTTAGTTGAAAAATTTTTTTTTTTAAAGTGTTCTGAATAATGCATGTCTCACAGGAGCCTATCTTCAAGAGGCAAAATACATAAATTTTACCTATAAGAAGGGCTAAGCAATTTTAGTTTTGTTCTCTCTTGCTCGCTCTCTCTCTCTCTCTCTCTCTCTCTCTCTCTCTCTCTCTCTCTCTCTCTCTCTCTCTCTCTGTACCACTGTGAAACAGTTTACCATGCAGTGATGGCTTCAGTATTATTTGGGATTTTATTTGGAGTCACTGTACATTTTACTAGCCGGGACTGTTCTTTGATTTTTTGGTTAGAATCCCTCTGCATGACACGAAAAATCAGAAGGAGGCTGAGGTTCGTTTCCCTAGCTCCTTAATCATGTTAATAAATTGAATATAAGCCAGGACCTCTATACGCATTACATGACCACAATCACTCCTTTCCTCTCTGGGAGTATTGTTACTTGAAAAAGCTTTCCATGTTGACTGACTTTTTCATCACAACTTGTACCGTAGTAAGATCTTTATCGTTTTGGTTTTTTTTACAGATATAAATGGATGTTTCAGAAATCATGAATAAAAGTACAGTTACGGTTTTTGTTTGGAATTTAATAGTC
This sequence comes from Magallana gigas, assembly GCF_963853765.1. Lineage (NCBI taxonomy): Eukaryota > Metazoa > Mollusca > Bivalvia > Ostreida > Ostreidae > Magallana > Magallana gigas. The sequence continues at coordinate 30,157,259 of NC_088861.1, forward strand.
TTGTTAATATATCAACTGTATGAGTAAAAGTAAATCATTTGTTATAGTGACGTGTTTCAATTGAACATGATATACACATTGAAATATAACATTATATATATATTATTGTCACACCCGGCCCAACGGACCTATATATATATCACTGTTTTAGATGTTAATGCATATATAAAATGTCAGCGTGAAAGTTTCGTTTGTTTTATCCTGAAAGCTTTAAATATGAATGAAGCACATTTTCGGGGAAAGTCACGGAGTGGTGTTTTAAATATTAAACTGTAATATGGGGATTTATAATGACATTCAGTGACCAAAACAATAACACGGAAATGTAATTCATAAGGGATTTGCATTATAAACCTATGTGGGTGTATGTTGACAGTTTTCAATATGAAATGTTTTTAATCTCAGTATCGTCAATATTCAACACCTAGCCATTTTCCCTGTAACGTGTATTTTGCTCATCAGATGTTTTTATACATACAGTACTGTTATAAACACATATATATTAGTCAGTCACATGAAAAACAAACTCTTTATGGGGATTATTTCCAGAATTCTCCTCTTTCCATTCTGTCCATAACTAAAATGCTTTTCCTGTTTTGAATTGAAACTTGAAAATTGATTGAAACTTATAGAATTGATATGATACTTTGAAGATCGACTTAGAGAATTCGGGTTGGTTTGAATTAACTTTGAGAATTGTATTTGAAACTTAATTCATAGAAAAGTCTGTAGTATGAAACAAGATAGATCTATAAGTGCAGATTTTTCTATGGGTTTCTGAATCATGTGCTATTTAAAGTGAATCTGTGAGTTTTTGAAAGTTAATGATTTTTCTAAAATTGGTTTTAAGCTATACAGCCACACAACAGGAATATTGATGTATCCACAAACTAAATACATTTTGCTTATAGAATGAGGTATACAGTATTTGGAATTGTATAAAACGAGGTATACAGATTTGGAATTGTAGAGATGCTTAAATTGCATGTGAACTTTACTCCACCCCGAAAACCCTTAAGTAAAAGAGAAAAATCACAAACAAAGATAATAAAATCCTCATATACTTTAAAGAAAAGTGTTTTTTGTACATTTCTTACTTATATAACTGTCTGGAAAATTCCATGACCTACCGTACTTTTTCCCCTCCCAACCTATCATTATTTCAGCAAATCATATGACTATATCAAAATTGAATTGTTTCATAACTGTTAATAATTATATTTACGTCAAGTGTTGCTGTATGCATGTCACACTCTAAAACACAATTATGAAGATGGTACACGTACAAGGCAGGTTTTACTGAATTCGTTTTAGGATATTTTTGTATATTTATAATTTTTTTTTTTTCCAGATCTGATTTTGACGAAAATCATCAGTGGACAATGAGTGGTCCCCCTGGCAGGTAATCAGCAGCTAATTATTAATTAGTTAAACCTATTTAGTTAGCATGGATTTATATTAAGTACATGTGTATTATTTTTTGTTGGAGTTGCATCTCGTTTTTTAGGGTATTTTACCAGTATATAGGTACTGATAGCCACAAACTGAATCAATACAGACATTTTATTATTATCACTGTCATAATAATCTCCCCAACCCCCCCCCCCCCCCCAAAAAAAAAAAAAAAATTATGTAATATTTAGTGGCTTAATCATTATGTAAAACTTAGAATAAAATCAAGGATTATAGATAAACTTTGTTGGGATAAAAATTTTATTTGGACAAAGTTTATGCTTTGGTAATAGCTAAACTGAAGATGCATGGGTATAATATGTTTGATAAATAATGGAAAATTTCAGTTTTAATTTGTAAGCCTTTAATTTTTTCTTCTCAGCGTTCAAGATAATGATCTTCAACAGAGGAAGTTGGACAAAGAGGTAAGTTCATCATTTTCACTGCAGACACATGTAATTATTATACCAAGGTTACGACCAATAATCCGAAAGCGATAAATAGGTGTGGAGTAGTTATCCACATTTAATTTCCCCTCGAACTGAAATGTCAAACTTTTATTGGTTTAAACATGGCATGTGAATATTTTTTATATCTGTCTGAAAATTAATATTTGGCACAATTGCAGATGCTTCGCCTATATACTTATCTTGTAATTTCACCATCTAGAAGATTGATCAACCTAATATACTTCGGTAGTCAGTCAGTAAATAAGTACAAGTACATGTGTCCAATGGACATGTATAAAGTATGCAAGGAATAGGAAAACCCCAGTCTGATAATGGACATGAAAAAGAAATTTAGTTTTTTTTGTTATCTGTACAGTCAAAATGTATTTGTATTACAGATATGAATCTCACATTTGATGACATGTTATACTGCCACTATAAATAGGGGTCCATGTCTAGTTTCTTTCTAACACATTTTCAATGCAAAAAAAATGGTATGTGATTGAAGCCGCCTTATTAACCCCAAAAATAATTAAGTGTGATGAAGATAGAAAAATCTTGGGTTACCATAATAAAGTTCTTTTATGAAGAATGCTCGTCTAGCTGTCTGATTTCTCCTGGAATTTTAGGCCTTATATTGGTTCTTCTAATGAATTTCTCATTTAATTAATGGAAAGATAGTCAATATTAACTGTGGCAGTATGGAAACGGCTTCTGCCGATTTTGTTGTAATCAGGGTTGTTTTGATGATTTTGTCGTCTCTCCTCCGTTCTCGTCATATGGAATCATATTCAAATGGTGTTCCACCATTTGACTTTCCATTTCTTCAACATTCCACCAAATGAATATAGTATATAATGTATGTGCAACTTAAGTTCAGCTGGGAGTTTTGCTTTTTAAAAAATTCATCGTAAAATCTTTCTTGAGTTCCAAAATAACCCATTTGAAAGACACTTTTTTTTCTGCATCAGAGTATGATAACGTGTATATATAGTGATGGAGGTTGTTTTGTTTACACAGAGAAGGAGAATAGAGGAACAGGCCAAGAAAAAGAGAATCCTCCAGTCCAACATCTTACAGCACAATCCCGACAGTCGCCCCACCTCTGGGCGGCGCCAGCGCAGCGAGACACAGCCCCTGGTGGGCTCCAAACCGTCCACACCCACAAATCTCCATGGTAACGCATCAACAAACTCTATCTGTGTGTGTCATCTGTGTCTTAGTCGTTAACCCCCATAGCTTTCTGTATGTTCAGGAAGACGGACAGAACAAAACTTGTTGGTACATTTCATATCGAGTATTCTCCTTGCATACCTAAGTAATTAAATTGGGGGGGGGGGGGGGGGGGTTGTCTTTCAGGATTTAATATTAATTGAAATAACTGGTATTATTCCTATTTTGCAAACTACAGTGCTCAGAATTTATCTATTCCATTTTTTTTAAGGATTGGGGATAGGGTGGGGTGTGGTTGATTGGAGAGGAAATGAAAAAAATCTTAGTTAGATGAATAGATGGATGAATTGGGCTGCATTTAATTTTGGTTAGCGCTATATGATGAAAGATAGTGCAGTATGATGAAATATTGGCAAGTTTTGTTTTGACACTGCTGAGTAGATTAATGTTGACACTGCTCATTGTGTTTAGATCAGAATCTGCACAAAATAGATGTGGAGGAAATTTAACATTGTATCAGATTTGAGGAAACTAAATGAAATAACATGTATAATTACTATAACTTGTACAGCTACTATACTTTATTCCGTGCCTCATTGCCAATGATGTCAAAGACCATGGATTTTATTTCATCATTCATCTCTCAAATATGAACTTCATTAGCAAAAATTGGAAAGTGCTAAGTGCAATTTTTTTTTTTTTAGGAAAATTTAATGCTGCTCAATTAAGAAAGATTTGACCCTGAATTATTTGAACTTGCAGTATAATTTAGATAAATTTGGCGTTCTCAACTGATATAAAAACAGAATTGCTTCTTTAAATGTAAATCTCTTCCCAATTCTAATGAGTTGCTTAATTGTTTTTAACTTGGAGCAGGTATTTTAAATTCTCTCATTCTTTCAAATTTTTAGTTGGTTCTTTCTTCATTTTCCTGTTACTTTCAATTATGATTTAGCGAAAAACAAGTCAAAAAAGAAATTACCAGAAAAACATGAGCATGGTAAGTGGCATATTCAGTAGCGCTTGCATGACCAGGCTACCAATGTATCCCCACAGCATGAGAGTGAAACAAAAAGTGAAACTTATTACCTTAGCATGAAAGTGAAAGTTATTCCCCTCAGCATGAAACTGAAAGTGAAAGTTATCACCCCCTTCCCTACAGCATGAAAGTTTCTATAACAACTAATAGTAGCTAATACAAATCATATTTATTCTTATTCCTGTTTGGAAAATAACTATGATTTCTATGGAGTAATTTAATACTCCTCCTTTGACAAAAGAGTGTTGATACGGATTGGCTTTTTAATTCAGTTATGTAGCAGGATGCCTGTTGAATTTGCCAGTTGATATGTTTACCTTTCAGTTAAAATAACAACTCACTGAATTGTCTCTATTAAAACACATGTATGCTTGCATGCTGACATGGCATCTCTAGAGAATCCAATGCAAATATAATTCAGATATGCAAATTGTGTCAGTTAGAGTTTGAATTTTTTCATCTATACCCCAAAAAGGATCGATCTCCTCTTTATTTCTAGACACCCTATCACAACAAACTGTCACTGTTGCATGCCATGAGAGCGCAGAGATTGACTTACATGCATATACAAAAAAAGGACCTCAAATTAAAGCCCAAAACAGGAACGCTAAGGCCTTTTGTTCCACTGCAGGGCAGCTGAGGGCATGTTTATTGATGTAAATTAATAATGAAGTCTGCATTAATTTTCTGTCTGCCATTAATACTGCACCTAATCAACTGGCTAACATTTCATGTAATATGATGTAACTTTTCCATTGGACTTGAACAATTTTGACATTTGTACTGTATTGCGACTGATGAAATTCTGCCATACATCATATTAGTACACATGTATAGTGTTTAAATATAGCTTTAATTGTTATCTGCCTTCAGCCCTGTAAATTTTCATTAGATGTGATGGTAGCCAAATGATATATATGTGTAATTTTAGTTTGCTGTCACATAGTAGGCTAAAGATTATGACAACCAGTATTTCAGTCAATGCCAGGGCTTAATTGTTCAAATACAATTGAATCAAATGCAAATGTGCTGTCATTATCTTGCTAAAGAAGACTTTCATAAAGTAAAAGTTTTTTAATTGTTCAAAAATTTTAATGAACTTCAATGAAACTTGAACTAGATGTCATATTGAAATTTCATCAAGAGTGCAGGGTACACATTGAGTCGGACATAGAATGTAATTTATCTTTAAGGTGGGTTGCGGGTTTGCTTTCGTCATCAAATTATGTGCACAATTTAGACAACTTGTTTGGCCGCTTTGTGCACATTCGTTTATGACGTCATAACGGATACATCTCAAGTTTCCCGCATTACGCTCTAAAACAAAATGCTCGGGGTGATAACGAAGTTATCATTTATATATATGCCGTTAATACTAGACAGTAGTAGTCATTCATATTTATTCTCCGCGAATCAAAAAAGGAAGTGCACATTGAATGCAACACATTATAATTATGCAGATAATCAGCAGAATTGGAGCGTTCTTTTTCAGTCTATGTAAAAGTTCAAACTGTAAATAAAAACCAGCGGTGTAGTCTCAAACTTGTAACACATGAGAGAGAGAGAGAGAGAGAGAGAGAGAGAGAGAGAGAGAGAGAGAGAGAGAGAGAGAGAGAGATGTAAAATATTTTGATCCCCGGCTTCGGCAAATTTTGCCCTAAAATAGGGAAGAGCACAGTCGGGGAATTCATTTTTCTTAGTTGTGAAGATCTTGATAAGCAAAATAATTGCCCGGACCTTACAAATAGCAACCGTTTTCTAGCTTTGAGATTATATACATTAGGTCTAACTTAACCAAACAAATTAATATGGAAATGCACTTGCTAAAAAATTTGATCCTCCTTTCCCTCCGTGATTGTAGATATTCAAAATATTATGCTCTGCAACATCTGATTAAGAATAAGACTGTAAAATCTAGCTTTTCTGGTTAATATTTTTTTAATATGAACAGAACAGATCTCTTCCTGTACATAAGACCGGAGGTTCTTCCTGTATACCGGAGGTACAGTGTACACGAGAGGCTGCCCCCCCCTAATAGTTTTGGATTCATGATAAAAATATGTTTAATCTCGAGCTCTTTCATATTCTTAAAAAGGCCATTTAATTTTTTTAAAGAAAGATATATGATTCAGCAAGTTCATTATGGTAGGTGGTCTAATCACTAGGAAAATTGTCACTTTTACTGTTTCAGAGTTATGTGTGCGAACGTGGCTATACATGTATTTGGATGGGTGTAAAATATTTTCTCTTTTCTGTAATTTTGTGGACCATATTTATGTAAAAAGAATCTGCATCGTCCTTAGAACCTTAAATCTGTAAAATCTTCAGCAGTCCTGAGTTTAGTTTTTAAATGATTGCATCACTTGGTAAGTGAAACAGGTTTAACATTTTTGACGTCGTAAACATGACGTCAAATACCGAAATGCGACAATTTTTGGTAGAATAATCAGAAACATAAAATAAAATAGCAAAAAATCTAGCGAGAACACATATAATTTTTTTTTCATAAATAATTTGTAAATCACGTTTTCTTAACACATAGAAACCGTTGATAAATTCGTCTAAATTGTTTAGAAGCTAATTGCAATTTTTAAAAAAACTCCATCTCGAATATAAAGAGAAATATGCTCATTTTCCTATATATTTCATTAGAAATGCGTCAAAACAGCACTACAAACGATACTAAGTTTAGAGCGGTATTGCATACAAATAGGTTAGGCAAATTTGATAAAAATTTTATATATTGAACTGTGTATCCTAAATAACGATTTAACAAAGAGCTAGAGCCACGAAGCATCAAAATGTGCCTTAAAATTTTCACAAAACTCAAGTTTGAAACAATACAAATTGTAATTACTTATAATGTAGGGCACAATATTCTGCTTCTATGCATATGAATTTTTTTCACTTCGGCCCCACCGTTTAGCACATGCGCATCATCAAACATACTATGATCGTTACAAATAGCTGAAAATTATAGATTTTACTGCAGTTTTTCCCAAATTTGAATGTGGCCACACTTGAGTACCTCTTTGAAACTTTTAAAACTGAGAGATATTGCATAAATGCTTCTGCCTGCAAAATTTCGTAGAGGTACTCAAGTGTGGCCAATATGTATTTTACAAATTTAGAAAATTTTAGTAACAGAAAATAAAACAGACCACTCTATTTTAGGGTAATTATTTGCTTCCTTTTTATTGAAATAGCAGAATTTAATTAATAATGATAAAGAATTATTTGTGATTATTTTCAAAATCATCATTTCATTAAATATTTGAGGAAGAAATGCATATAAACTGAACTCTAACATGTTTTTTCTAGTAATTTTATACTCTGTTTTCATGCTTACATCGTGCATCATCAATGACGTCATAGTTTGACGTTTGCGACGTCAGTTAAATCTGTACATGGAATCTTGAGTTCTTTCAGTATTTTGCCAATAGAATTTACCAGCAAAGTCTGCATTTTTGAAAAGCATTATTTCTATGTACCACGATATTATTCAATTGCAGTAGAATATGAGATACATGAACATTGCTAACAAACAGAAAAAAACTAAATTATGGCAAAGATAACCTTGTACGTACGTAAGTAAATATATATTCATATACCTTTATATGTAGAATAATCGATAGCATGTATAAGCAGCTAGTTGTGGGTTTTTTGTCAAACGGTGAAATGCATTAAACGAATGGAAAGATGCAAGCGGTTTTTGTTACACAAGTACGTGTTCCTGAATTCCGCGGGAGAAAGAAAGTCGACATCACGTGTAAACATGTACATATATGATAAACTTAACTTCTTCCGTAAAAAAACTTGATTATTTAATTCCTAAGTACAGCTGTAATTGAATATTAAGCCATCGTCACTTGCATAAAAAACACTTTGCCAATGCATACGTCTTTTCTTTATCAGCCACCTGTTGATCAGTGTTAATTCGTCGCGTGGTCAATTTATTTCCGGTGAACCGTTACATGCAGTTACACTCCTTTCTGAAAAGATCGATTGTGTCCGTTTCGATGAAGACGGCTTTTGGTATACACAGCTTAGAATACATTATCAGCATGTGCACTATATAGAAGTCTAATTCTAATTGCGATGTCTTTATTGATAATTTGTCCAATAAAATAAAAAATCACCCTAAATGTGTGTACATCGATGACTTACTTTTGCCTATAAAATTCTCGATTGAAATTATCTTCGATTATTTTATGCGTATTAAATCTAATTAAAGTTTTTCTTGTATGGCATAGAGAAAAAATTCAGATTGCTGGGCCCTTTCTTTTAAAAAAACCCAACGATCATTGAGTACAGAGAGATTTAAAACATTCAACCCCCCCCCCCCCCCATTCCCTTCCTCTCTGAAAAAATCGATTTACGGCCGAGTTCATTACATACTATATATATATATGATAACACAAATTCTACATGCTTGCTATGAATTCGACTTTTCAAGACAATTTTACGACATTATTTATGTGCTACTGCTTGATGTTTTAAATAAAAATGTTCATTTTAACCTATCTTCGCTTCAAAATAGTAAACCCACATTCTCTCTCTCTCTCTCTCTCTCTCTCTCTCTCTCTCTCCGAAATATGATCTTAATTCTCATAACATTTACGGATAGCTTATCACTTGTAACAATTCTCAAAACAAATGAATATCACTAGAAAAAATGAAATGTTAATGAATAGACGTTATGGCATTTATAAGGAATAATTAACTCATAAAAAACATTTTTAAAGAAATCGATATTCTTTTTTCATTTAATTAATGAACATTAAAACACTGCTGTAATGTCATTTCCTTGTTCCAGCAGTCAAGAATTTAATTTTTGTGAAAGTCCGATGTATTAGTGAGCTTCTTATCGATAATATCAGACCGATACTAGTGGTTACAATACTGTTATTCTTTAAAATTGGACTGTCTCAGGAATCAACAATGATATTTAATGGAGTGATTTAAGTACTATATATGCCTCAAACACTTCAGTATGAAAAAAATATCACAGTTCTCGGCCCTATAACGGGCACCGAAACTGTTTTATATTATTTCATACAGAACTGCTTTCGGCATACTAGTATATCTATTACATATACACAGTCGCTAAAAGGTTTTTTTTCTCACTTAAACAGTTCGTGAACGGTGAGCGCACAGTGAGGGCACTCTAAACGAACGGTGAGTGCACGCTGAGCCGAATTTTGGATAGCGCGTATGAACGGTGAACTGTGAGTGTAAGCAGAGCGCAAGCTCAATGTGAACGGTCAACAATATATGTACTCTATGTGAACGCAAGATGAACGATTTATTCGGAGTGCCCCGGGAGGTATTGTTACATTGTAGATTTGTTGGTAATCAGGAATTAAATAATAACAATGAACTACATGTTTGTATTGTTATAAGTATCTGACTAAACAATAAGTGAACACTTAACGAACGCAGTGAGCGCAAGGCGAAATCTTTGTGAACGCACGGTGGGCATTTTGTGAACGATGAGCGGGAACGGAGCGGAGCGGAGAGCGCAAGTGAACGCACGATGAGCGCACATGAACGCACGGTGAGCCCACGGGAAAATGGGAATATAAAACATTTCAAAGGACTGAACCCTGGCATCTAACTGCTGTAAAGCGTCAGAATTTGGTGAAAATATCGAAGCCTTTAAACAAGTAAAATAATCATGTAGAATAATGTGCACAGACTGTTACAGTAATGCATCAAATTTCGAGATTACATATATCTCTGTTAAATTCAATTACCGTATCTCTGTCATATTTATATTTCTAATAATTTGTGATTACATTGGTAGAATTCAATAATTAATTCTCAGTTATACACTGCGCATCATCAGCATTACTTCATGCAGTCATGCAGTTTCAAATTGCAGAAAAAAGAACTTTTAAGACACCGACATATTTAAATGTACCGCCATTATATTGACCTTCAGCACTTGTCCCTGTGATATTTTTAATCTTTATTGTAAATAACCTTTTCATGGTATTTTCATCAATAAATTTATTTTCAAAAATTAATTATAATGTCTACATGATAATTTTATTTGTTTTTTGTTTATTTTATTAGATTCAAGTCATACGTAGTTTTATCATTTCATGACGTTACTTAACAAAAATGACGTCTGTTCTACATTTTTCATCAAAACAATGCCATATTGTAAACTCCGTTAATAAAAAAGTATGATAGATATTGAAAAAAGAAAAACATTTATGAAAAGCTAAGATTCTACCCTATATTTTACCAAAATATGGTAATTTTTAATGATAGGGCAATTTTTGATGCTTCGTGGCTTTAGCTCTTTTCAGGGTATGTTTTCTCGTGAGATTTTTTATGGGGTAAACCCGCGACCCACCTTAATTGAACTCTCATAAAAAAAATCATACAGTGAAATCATTTAAATTTATGGGAGCCAATTTTCGTGGATTGTGGGTGTTTGGATTATTCGTTGGGACGTTATTTTGTGGATGGGTGATTTTTCAGTTTCAGTAAGAAAGATATCTCTTTCTAAATTTGTTCTCATTGAAGATATAAATTAAGGACACTGGACAGAGAGCTACCCACGAATGCCACAAAAATTGAGCAACCACAAATTCTAATGATTTCACAGTACATTATGGACTTTCTCCAGTAGAAGGATCAAATCTTGCCTTAAGTTTGTAATTAAATATAATTATATAGTTTGCAAATTTTGTTGGTTTTACAGAATACATTGGTCCCTATCAGGACGATGACGAAGTCCGAGGCCCATCCCCCAACCTCCGACGGAACGACAACTCGTACCCGATCCTTGGAGTTACAGAAGGCAGCTGTAGCGATGATGCGGACAGCGATATACAGGATATACCCATCATAAATCAAGGTAAAACCTCCGTCTGCCAGTACATGTATGCTAAGTTTCAACCCGATTGGATTAGGGTTATGAATTTCTGCTAGAAATGAAATGGAATATCAACACTAGATTAATGTAGAAAGATTTTTTTTGGGGGGGGGGGGGGGGGGGGAATTTGATGTTAGTAAAGAAGGGGAAGAATGATTTTGGGGTTTATATAATGGAATAGGTAATAAGTATCATGTTGACATTAACGGAACGGTCTACAGAAGGAAACTATGAAATGAAGGTCATTCAAGAAATCTTTCCTCCAGGTTTATGCAAGGTTTCAGATTAATTGCTTAGTCTTTTAAGGATATTACATTGCATCACTTTCAATGATATTAAATGTATGTCAGTAGGCAGAATATATATAAGCTGAATGCACAAGACTTATATCAGAGTGTTGTCTGAACAGAAACAAGAATCAATATAGCTACACCTGTTATCTCTGTCTGAGTCTAGTACCAAAAGGACTAGACGGTGCGAGTTATTCGAGATTTGTGCATTACAGATACCAGTTGGAAAAATATATCTCGGCCTTGCCTAGTCTCAGCTTACAAGTTCAAAAGAGATATATAGAGGCACGAATTCATGACTTATACATGCATTAATTTTCTGGAGTCAAGCATCCAAAGCACTATATTAGATTATACTAATAGAAACCCATGGATAGAAGCATTTTTTTTGGAGGGGGGGGGGGGGGTGAGATAGTGGGATTATTTTTTAGAGAGATGTAGGTCTGTTAACAATATAAAAGGAATAAGAACAGTAACTCATGCAATCCAGTTTAGTAAATTAAAAAAAATATTCTCTAAAGAATGAGTTTTATGTTGCCTAGTGCTATAATAGCGATGGTGTCGGATATATAAAATCCTGTGTTATGATATAATGCGACATTATTTTTTTGTGTATTAGATATATCTTGTATGATGCCATCAGATGCATGCTGGTTGATAAATGATCTTTATTATTTTCTTGGTAGTCTCTGAACTCCCTTGCTTTATATGTTGTGCATGAATTCATAACTTCAAATTATTTCCTGACATGATTATATTTATATACATAGTTACATACAATCAATTTTATTAACGGAGCAAACCAATGGTTGGAAGGTTACAATTTTTTTGTCAACATTGAGACTCAAGTTTAATAATTTATAATGGATTCATTTAGTTTGAAAAAACAAAGATTTTTAAAAAAACAGCAGAAATTTTTTTTAAAAATTGTGAAGTTTTGGCACCCACAATTATGATAATATTTTTATCGCACAATCATCTCCAAACACATTTTAAGGTGAGGAGTCAAACAAACGGAACAAAGACAAAAAAAAGAATGCGCCCCCGAACTCTGGGGGTGGAGGGCATTGGACCTCCCTCACTCCAAACACCTCATCCAGCTCCCTCACAAAGAAATCGCGCTCCAGGTCCCGCACCCCTGATATCACGATCACGGGGGCGGAGGATCGACAGCAGGATGATAATGATTCTGACGTGGATGATATCCCCATGTTGAATGCAGGTACAAACCTCGAAAAGCCTTATTCCGTTATTTTCTTCCGCGGTGTCTTGTTGCGGGCCAATACGCTAACATGTCTTTTTTGTAACACGTACTGCTAGTTGTAGAGATTTGATTGTTTAATCAGTTTTCCGCTGTTGTTTGTTCAGTTTTTCTTTTTCCCCTGTTTACTTTAATCGTTGTTTTGTGGGAGAGGAGAAAGGGACGGATGATTGACAGAGATTATTGAGCTATTCTAAAGTTTTTCAAACTCAAACATATTTATTAATTTAAAAATATAATTAACTTTTTAATATTGGATTTTTTAATTTACACTTTATCAAATTAATGTATCATATACTTTAATTCAAGTAAATGCAAATCTGAATTCCAAATTTTTAAAGATCATAACTTTAAAATGATCTCAACAATTAAAATTAAAATCAATTCAGACTTGAAAAAGACTTGAACATGACTTAAAATCTCTGTTATCCAAAGGAAACTAACAATTTATGGTGAGAGGAACTCTGAGGGCTAAAGCTACTAATATAGTTCAACATTGTTATTTAGGGCATTAACACATTATTGCATGCATTAGGTGCTTTATAACTTGTAGAAAAAGTAGTATTTATATATACGTTGTTGTTTGCAAAGGCTTAGATTGAACTAATTTAGTTCAATTAAATAGTTTTTGACTGCTTCAAATATATTCAGGATCCATTTTATGTTTGATACATTATTTACCATCTCTCATACCTAGATATGATTAATATTGAAATTTTTTGGGTTATGTCAAAATTGAAATATCAAGTAGTGAGTAGGTTTAAGAATGATATATTGCATCTGTAAGGTTTTGAATTAAAATATCCTGCATGTATCCACTTCCCTGAGTTATAATGAATTAGATAACTACATGATAATATTCATTAAAATTCTAAAATGTTAGGATATTTTTTTTTCATTGGATATCAGTATGGGTTGATATCATATTTATTAGATATCAGGAATGTGATGATATCTGGAATATTTCGTGGAAATAATCGGCAATTAGATTACTTTGATGTATCTGCAATCTTTGTCTGATTACCGATACTGTTGTATTTTGATATCTGTCATAACCCTTTGCCTTATGTTGTGTTTTGACACCAGCTACCATGTTTCATGTACATGGATTATATTCTGGCCTTTTCCTTAGACTAATGTTTTAGTATCTTTCATGCCCATTGATTTTGTCTTGGCCTTTGGATATTGTGATTTGATATCTGCTATGTTTCATTGATTTTGTTTTATCGTTCTTCTTGGATATCATCATGACTTGATTTATGAGTCATGTTCTGTGGTTGCCTGTCGAGTTCTTTTGCATTATGATTAATTGTTGCAGCGATTTTTTCTTTTCAAGTAAACCATTTTTTTTTAAGTGTCAGTTATGTTCATCATTTTAGTAACATTATACTGTAGAGAATTTTTTCATTGAATTTGTAGATATCTACGTCAATTTCTATCGCTATTGTGATATATTATTATATTATAAGAATATACACATCATGTTCAATTACGAATTATTGTGTTCAGTACCATAGGCTCTGACATTGAGATCAAATCGATGGTAGATAGTTCAATATAAGGTTAGCCTGCTTTGTTCAGATTTTGGCCGTGAGGCGATATCTGTGATATCTAAGCCCACAATAAGAGACGTCATATTACTTCATTAACCTGACAGTGGGCAGTATCTCGGAAGGTCAGGAAGTTCATACAGCATTCCATGCCTATATGGTCAGTGTTAAAGTTAAATCTGTGTCTGGAATTCCATGCCATTAAGTGAAGGACATTGTGATATCAATGTTGACACACTGATAATAGATAATTACTGGTCTGGTCTTGGCCAGGTCAGACTCTGCTAACTTCTTCTCCCCCCCAAAATACCTTTTTCTACAGGTGTGTCTCAAACCCCTTTCATTTACCTGAAAGTACTACAAGGTCAGTTTTCAAAGATGTAGCATGTTAATGGAAGTTTTGGGGTTACAGGGATTAGAAAAAAAACCATGGATTTTATTTCTGATTAGTTGACCTTAAAAGGGGTTGGGGGGGGGGGGGGGGGGGGGGTCACTTAGGTGCTCTGTATTTCTTTATCTGTGTTGTAAAGGTAAATGGTTTTTGTCAGAGTCCAGGGTCATTTGGTTTGAGATTCTTCTCATAACTTCTTGTTTATTATTTTGATATTTGACCAAATAAGCCAAATTTATTTCCTTCACATAGTTACCTATTCTTTGTTGTTTGGAAAAGTAACGGATGATTTTTTGAAGGGTTGTTAGGAAGGAGGAGAAAGAAATAACTGTTGTTATAGTTACATAACTTCATGATATTGATTGTCTGTTCCGTCCCCCATAAATAAAAAAAAAAATACAAAAAAAAAACATAAAAGAAGTCTTATCTTCTGTAGCCTTTGAAGCTTGTCTTCAATAGAAAGATATTTAGCGTAATGTAATTAAACGTTAGATGTGGTCCGTTCAATGAAATTTGGACCGCCAATGATAAATGTCCTTGATAAGGCAAATTATCAATGAAAAACAAACATGGAGATGTTTGTCGACTTTCTGTCCACATTAAAAGCGAACAAACCATATGTGTACAATCAGTTGCTGGTAAATGTGTGACAGGGTATATAATTCGTACTTCATTAAGCGCGTATTGTCTTTTGTATGTCATTGTTGTAATTGGTCAAAAAAATATGATTAAAGGGCTGTATCAAAAGAAGTTGGTTTGACAAATGGCTAAAGAAAGAGTTTTTTCTGCAAGATGACACACTGTGACGTAGTGTATTGAATTGGTTCAAGGAGCATATAGACTGTTAAAGGGATTTCTTCTGGGGTTTTTTTTATTCTTCAGTGCTTCATTTTTTAAAGTCAAAAATTGGCAGAGGATCCGTAGGTTTTTTTTTTATATTGATCTACATGTTATGGCTTGTTCGTCCTGTTTATGTGATCAGAAATAAATTAAGTGAAATAACATTGGAAGAATAAGATCACCGTTATCACAATTTATTGATGACAAGTTGTTTTTATTTTCCCCTCGCGTGGATTAATTGAGTGCCATTGATCCTTTCAATTTATTTTTTCGCTGGAATTGATTCACTAATTAACAGGAAATGGCCCATTTCTGAACTCTTTCCTTCGCTTGTCAAAGAAAGCGTCTTGCTGGGAGAATATTTAGACCTTGTTTTTTCGCTGTGCATGTGTCTATATTTGTGTGTTTGTGAATTTCAATTTTCACCTCATGAACAATTTTATGGGGGGAAATCGTTTGGAGTGTGTGTTTACCAAACAAAACAACTATGGCTGAGTCGTACCCCCTAAGTGGGCAATATTCACCCGATCACAGGAACCCTTACCGAACAAATGAAGCGTTTCATTTCGATCCGGATGAGGAGGAAAAACTTGCTGGTCATCTTGAAGGTATTATAACTAGGTTTTTGCTCAATCGTTTTATCTGAAATTGGGTGGACGGTATGTCTGTGGTTTATTTTGGAAAAGATGTGAAATTATTGACGTAATGAAAGTTGTGGAAGCATTTGAGATTTATGTGTATCAGCAAATTATACAACATGTACTTGCATAAAAGTGCAAGTAAGCTATTTATAAAGATTAAACTTTTACCATATTTATGTTTTGCTTGCATGTATAGAAATCTGCATAAATATTATTAAATTATACATGCATTGCTTTCTTTGATGATCAAAGCTTTAAAGATACAATATGCAATTGTTTGAAGTTAAATCTAGGGTATGAACATTTCTTTGAGATAAAAATTCAAAGAAAATGAAAATAATGAAAAAAGAAGTTTAACTTTAAAGGTTGTTGAGACCAGCAACCATTGCATTATAGAATGAAATGTTGGTTGGAGTAGGCCTGCACTTATTAGAGGATTCATGAAATAAAGTCAAAGTGTGTGTGTGTGCCGTTCTGAAAGAAGAACTCATGCAGGCATTCCATCATCCGCGCATAGTACAAATATCGACAGATTTCGTTGAGTTGACAAATGTCGCTCCGATCAATGCATAATAATTAAGCTCCCCTATTTGTCATGGGAGAAAAAACATCCCTGCCGGATAATTTTGTGTCAAGATCGAATGGTTTGATACAACAAGAGGAGGACAGAATTTTCTGTTCAAGAGGGAGGTCATTGAATTGATGTTGCAGCTTCTTGAATTGTGCACATCCACATTGTATCAAAATAGCTGTAGAGGTAGAAGCAATCACTGCTGGGATGGCGGCTTATATGACAATTCTAGCACATGAAATAAACAGAATTCTCAGCACTGTTGCAGCAGTCCAAATGTGCATGATGATTTTTATGATCATATGTTTTTCGATTTCAGATTTAAATCCTAATCTGCTATTTCTACATTTATTCACATCTGTAGAAAGATTTTAGTACATTAACTGATTTTTTTTCATATATTCTTAGATATGTATACATACATGCATGTACTTTTAGTGAGAAAAAAAAACCTTTTTAAAATATTGTAGATATGATGGTGTTTTCCTTTCCTAGTACATGTATTAATTTTATTTTCTTTTAAATTCCATTATACACTAACATTTTTATTTATGTTTGTCTTAATTTATTGTTAAATTTGGTTTTAATTTTACCTCTGATTAAGCTGCTATGAATTATATTTTCAGTTCAAATTTTGATTTATTTTTTTTTAAATATTTTATTTTGTTTGAAATTCTGATATGTGTTTATTTGTTAAAATTTATGGAAAAGATGTAACCGTCAGAGAAATAGCAACATACTTTAAGTACACTATACTTGTATATATTAGGTTTTTTAATATCTATAAATTTATTAATTTTAGAAATTTCATTTCAGAAACCTCAAACAAATCCAACAAAGCCCAAAAGCAGAAAAACAAAAAAGAAAAAGCGGCCCCAAATAGACCCGCGGCACCCCCCAGCATGGGAGGTGACCGGTCAGGTGGGCGGTCCCCAATCCCTCCAGTAGCCAATCAGAAACAGCGAAAGAAACAGAACAGCCAACCAGTGCAGGGGTTCCAACAGCCGGATGAGGATGACGATGACGAAGATGTGGATATAACTAGTGTCCCAATAGGACCCGCCAAGTCCCCTAGTAGCAAAAATCTCAAACAAATGGCCCCCTACAACAATGAGGTTTGTCTGAGTCAATAATAACTCCAAAATCTTCAATAAGATGTAATTTCTTCAGCAGCAAATATTTCAAACAAATGGCCCCCCTACAACAATGAGGTTTGTTTGAGTCAATAATAACTCCAAAATCTTCAATAAGATGTCATTTCTTCAGCAGCAAATATTTCAAACAAATGGCCCCCCTACAACAATGAAGTTTTTGTCTTATTCACTAATTGCTTAATATCTGCAATAGCAAAATCTCATACAAATGGCCATCTACAAGAATGAGGTTCAACTTCCCATTGATCTTCTACCATAATTTCTCAATTTCAATTATTGCCACATGCAACAGAAATATAACAGAGATATTAATCTCAATTGAAACAAATGCCACCCCACCCCTTCCCCACAACATTGAGATATGTCTTTGATTTGCATGCTCAGTTTTGTTAATCTTTACCGTAATTACAATTCAATTTAAAGCATTCTCATTGACCATGCTTTGTTGGTTTGTAGCGAAATCTTAAATTTTGTTCACTTAGCCATTTTCTTTTAAAAAAAAAAAAACAACCCTAGTTTGATGAAAAGAAAAATGACGGCCATTGATTTTTTTTAAAGCAGTTTTTAAACTTAAACTCTAAGGGGAAATGTAACACTACACTGAATGTGTATAGCTATTCACCCCTCCTCATCACCTCATCCAATAGGAGAGCAAAGACCAGGGGGGTCAAGAAAGGGAATCAGATAAGGTTTATCAGCTGTTGGCTTATTGAACTAAATACACAGATTAAATGCTTCATATCAAATCAGTAGTTTTAATCCGATGGGATATTTGAAATATTTGTGATATTAAGAAGATCACATCAGCAGTTTTTAATCCAGCTTGATATTTGAAATATGCATCGTATCAAGAGGAGCAAATCTGTATCAGTTCTTCATTTATAAATGTTAATTATTTTGTCAGTTTCATTTTGGTAAGGCATTGGTTTTAACTTTTTGTTGTTTGAAGAATGACGATCAAGATGATGGAACAGAGGGTGCCACAGCTCGTTACTCGCCTGAGCTGACCGAGAATCTGGACGACTTCGTACTGCAACCTGCACCACAGGGTCATGTGATGAAGTGCCGAATCACGCGTGACAAGAAAGGCGTTGATCGAGGAATTTATCCCACATACTTCTTACATCTAGAGAAGGAAGATGGTAAAAAGGTAAGCACAGTTTAATCTTTGTTGTTCTTAGTGCATTCTTTTAAGACTAAGAAATTTCTAGCATGGCAATTTGACCTTGTCCTGTGAAGGATGTGTGTATGTACTATGAACATTTAGAAAATGCATGATAATATGATGCATAGAAAATTTTTCATCAAGTGTCATCTTTCATAATTATAATTGATTTTAATTAATTTTTGGTAAGCTTTTCATCTAAATTAAAGTTTTTAAAATTATATCCTTTTTCCTAAATCCAGCAGCGTAATAGAATTACACATCACACATTGAAAAAATGTAACATATCCTGGCAGTACTTTCATTCAAATTGTACACTTAACTATATCTCTTCGACCTTATGTGTTACAGGTGTTTTTACTGGCGGGCAGGAAGAGAAAGAAGAGCGCCACCTCCAACTACCTGCTCTCCACCGACCCCACCGATCTGTCCCGCGGAGGCGAAGCCTACGTCGGCAAACTCAGGTAAAAGTTCTCTCCCTTCCTCATCTCAGGAACCCGAAATATGGTGTAGTCATACATTTATAACAATAACAGCGGTTCTGCCTCAGCCATAGAGCTCATTATTAACTGGAAAAAAAAATTTCTGTCAAGACGAATTCTCTCCCTTTGACAAAGGTTGTCAAGGATAAGAGTACTCTCCCTTTGTCATCCCAGAAACACTAGCTACTGAAGAATGGATATATTTTTATTGAATTGATACAAGCAATACTCTTTACTTTGATTTTGGATTTTACAGGGCCAACTTATTAGGAACCCAGTTTACATTGTTTGACAATGGTGACAATCCAAAGACTAACTATGAAAATGCCAGGAAGGAATTAGTAGGAATTATATATGTAAGTGACTTGTAACTTGATGATGAAATTTTAATTAAGGGTTTGAACAAAAAAAACATTCATGTTTTTTGATCCTCAATCCCATGATTTTGTTCATATTATGTACTGCATGATATAAGTATTTTAGATTTGGTCAATGACATGCTTTGAGAAAAGCACTTGACCTTGTTATTTTAAAGTCTTTTTCAAATACATGTATATTGGTCTAATGGAACAGTGAAAAGTTGGAAGCTTGAAAGCTCCAAAATATATAAGTGAAAAAAAGAACTATAATGATTAATCACCTCTAATTGAGAAAAATTCATTAAATAAAACTTAAAGCAAGAAGAGCTCTGTCATGTTATATAGGTAGTTGTGATATAGAATTGTTGGTGTTTTACAGGAAACAAATGTACTAGGATTCAAAGGTCCCAGAAAAATGACCATCATCATCCCCGGGATGAACTTGGACCACGAGCGAGTCGACATCAAACCAAGATCTGTAAGCCACTGCGTCTTTATCAGTTTTTGGTGCATTATAATTTTTGTCCCCCGCCGCAACGCGGTGCGGGGACATAGAAATGCCGGGCGTCCGTCCGTGCATCCGTGCGTCCGTGTGTCCGTGCGTCCGTGTGTCCGTCCGTCACACTTTTTTGTAAGCGCTCTCATGCCTACAAATTTTGACGGATTTTCATTAAATTTATACCAAATGTATATACCACTTATTACCTTGGTCAAGTTCGAAAATCAGCATTGGTTGATACTTTTTGTTGGAGTTATGAGACTTTGACCACAATAATGACTTTGTTTTATCCAAAAATTGACCTTGTAAGCGCTCTCATGCCTACAAATTTTGACGGATTTTCATTGAATTTATACCAAATGTTTATACTACTATTACCTTGGTCAAGTTCGAAAATCAGCATTGGTCGATACGTTTTGTTGGAGTTATGGGACTTTGGCCGCAATAATGACTCCGTTTTATCCAAAAATTGACCTTGTAAGCGCTCTCATGCCTACAAATTTTGACGGATTTTCATTAAATTTATACCAAATGTATATACCACTATTACCTTGGTCAAGTTCGAAAATCAGCATTGGTCGATACTTTTTGTTGGAGTTATGAGACTTTGACCGCAATAATGACTCTGTTTTATCCAAAAATTGACCTTGTAAGCGCTCTCATGCCTACAAATTTTGACAGATTTTCATTAAATTTATACCAAATGTATATACCACTATTACCTTGGTCAAGTTCGAAAATCAGCATTGGTCGATCCTTTTTGTTGGAGTTATGGGACTTTGACCACAATAATGACTCCAGTTTATCCGAAAATTGGCCTTGTAAGCGCTCTCATGCCTACAAATTTTGACGGATTTTCATTAGATTTATACTAAATGTTTATACCACTAATACCTTGGTCAAGTTCCTAAATCAGCCTTGGTCGATGGACTCGATACTAGACAGCTTGACCGGCGGGGGACCCAGGAATTCTATTCTTGTTAAGGTGGAGAATTTTGGTTCCATCTATTTTTTTTCTTTTTTGAGCTTTCGATCTGCATGTAAATTTGTTTTCTACCTATATGCCAGTCCTCTCATCACAATGATACTTTAGGAACTAGTTAATTAAGACAGATATTTGCCTTGATACTTTTCATTGGGTGTGTTATTTTGATTTCAAGACCACATATGCTTTAATTTCACTCGTCAAGCAAATGTGTGGTGTTTATAATGCATTTGAAACGGAAGGAGCAATCAATGATGAGTCAAGTTATTATATATATTGAATCAAAATGGCCATAAAAAGAGGAGTGCTTATGGCCTGACCTCTTGGACCTCTAGAATTAGAATATTATTTTTATGTTATGGAAGGGTATTCACGTAAAGCTGAATGTGTTCTTTTCTGTTGATTTTATGTTTTGAGTTTCTGTAAATATTTCATGGACCATTACACCTGACGTATCTATGGCGGCAGGACAGGATAGAGAGAGCACTGCCTTTATTGATCTATGGACTGTTTTGTTTTTCTGTAGGATAATGATGGGTTGATTGACAGATGGAAGAAGAAGAACATGGAGAATATTCTGGAACTTCACAACAAGACACCTGTTTGGAATGATGGTATGGATGGAGAGAGAGAGAGAGAGAGAGAGAGAGAGAGAGAGAGACTAGTCCTTGAAAAAAATTAATATCACAAAAGAAAATCTTGTAAAGGTTATGTAATGAGAAGCAGAATTGCATTGTATTAATATTAAATACAAGTTCCAAGAAATTTATTACTAAATTTTATCACCTTCCTCATAATGATATATGCATTTATATGATGGCTTAAGAATCCATTTTAACTTACCATATTTAATACCATCTCTGATTTAACAGTTAAACATCTTTCAATTATTCATAATTCATAAATATGACTAATTTTTTGTTTTCGTTTTGTACAGAGACCCAGTCCTATGTGCTCAATTTCCATGGCAGAGTCACCCAGGCCTCCGTGAAGAATTTCCAAATTGTACATGACAATGATGGTAAGACAATTTCCTCTCAATTTGAAGGGACTGTCTCAAGGGATTTTGTAGTTTCAAGAGATTTGGATTACAAATGAAGGGATTTTCTCATGCTGACATTTTTATTGCTTTTTCCATCAATCTTAATTTTTTAGGACATTTTTTCATTTGAAAATTAAGTAAATCCAACATTATGATAAATGGTCAATGACACTCCAGTCTTTATTTGATATTAAAGCAACAAATGAAATCCATAAATTTCCAGATATTGAGAGACATTATGAAATACAGTCAAACCTCCTTATCTCGAACTAGATGGGATTGTTTAAAAATGTAATTTCGAGGTATCAGAGTATTTAAGACATTGAGGGTAAAATACTTCAAAAATAATGGGTTTGGACTTACCAATCACTTCAACATATCCAATGTATTCAAGATATCAGTGTTCAAGATATCAAATTTCAACAGTAGGTGTATGTTAAATCATGTAACTCGGGGTATTGACACAATTTGAGCAAAAAGAGAAATACTGGTAGTGTACCGGCCCAGTATTCGGGTACCATTTTCCTAAGAGGGAATTTTTCTTTTTAATATTCAAAGATGGATATTAGCCTTAACTTACCACAGGGTATTAACAAAATCTAAAGATAAGTAATCCTGATTATCTCTTTTTCTCTCTTCAGTGGAGTACATCGTAATGCAGTTTGGCCGCGTGGCAGAGGATGTATTTACCATGGACTTCAACTACCCTCTGTGTGCCGTCCAAGCGTTTGGAATAGCCATGAGTAGTTTTGACAGTAAACTGGCCTGTGAATAGCCCTGACCCCCCCACCCCATCATTCCACCCCCACCCACCCTCATTATAATCACCGCTCAAGTCCATCTTTGTGCAGATCAGCTCTATACCTTGTAGTGGAACAATTTTTGTTTTGTGTATGGGAGCAACTGAATTGAGTTTTATGAATATAATGACACATATTTTAGCTTTCAATTAAATATTTTTTAAAGTAAAGTGAAGCAAAGAATAATTTTTTTAAAATTGTGGATAAATAGTGTCTTACACTTTTTTGGGTAATTTTTTTTCTTTTCACAAACAACTGTGTTCAACTTCACAAGCTGTCGACTCGTTTTGTGTTCATATGTTAAATAAAGTAGTAGATTTTTCAGTGTGCACACTTCAACTTGGAAAGATAAAAAAATGAAATACACGATGATTTGTCACACAGACTGTTTCACAAGCAACCATCACTGAGCAATTCCTTTTCTTTCAAATGAATGAAAAAGACTGTGTCATTTTATTGTTTTCTAAGAAAATTAGAAGAGTTTTTGTGAAGTGTAGAATGATCAATACATTGTCTTAAAATAGAATATCAGCATCAAATAAAAACGAATGTATTGTATTGATATATGAAACATTAGTGATGTTGACCAAAAAATATATCATAAATAGTGTTATTTTTCTGATAGATTATTTATATTTTGATTTTTTTAAGAGAGCTAGGTTTTTGTTTGTTGAATCATTTTTAAATGGTGCGAATGTAAACATGAGTAAGTGTAAATGTGGTATATCACACGACCAATCTCAGAAATTCGATGTAATTTCCATGTTGATTTAAGTCACAATGTTGTATATGAGCATTATAATATGGCCACATGTATCCACACTGTACATGTAAATATTGATAAAATTTACATACTTGAATATTCAAGCTGTTTTGCATCAAATTTTCTATGAATATTCATGCTTTCTTTTGAATGAAATATCCAATGAATATTCATGCAGTGTTTTATTAGCTTAGATTTTGCGATTTAATCATTTTGTTGTACAGATGCATCAGTTGTATTCCTATGTACAGTACTATTGTGACTTTTATTTCTTTATTTTCCGTCCATATGCATATCACATGGGCATTTCCTAAAGGTGAAAATTTGCCACACGATGCCATAGGTGGCAGTTAAATGGTTATATTTTCCCCCATCAGAAAATCCTCAGCTATAGATGGGTTTTTTAATATATATGAATGTGGTTGTGTTGTGTCAAGTCTTAAAACAAAAATCTACATTAAACATTACTGGAGTTTTAGTGACTATGTTTTAGGAGAGAAATGTGATGGTTTTGTATTCAATTTTGTTGTTGTTATGGTGTTGGCTTTGCCAATTGTGCAATCCTCTCTATGTTTTTTTTTTCTCTAATCCTCCACACCCCACCAATGTAAACGTTTAGACTCAAACAAGCTATTGGCTTTAGGTTGAAATCTATTCACCAAATGTGCTATTGAATGCCCATCATAACCTTATCACAAATAGGTTGCCCCCATATGGCAGTTACAGACTAGAACTAATGCAGGGAGAGTAGGGTAGTAAAAATATGTGTTTCGCCCTTTTTTCTGTGAAAATGAAAGTATGATATGATTGCTTGTTATAGAACATTAGAAGATTTAAAAGAACTGACAATTATTTTAGCAGCCGATTGCAAAGCTGTTATTAGGTGATTTTTCTGAATAATGACTATTCATAGTGAAATTGAGTGAGTGCAATAGTTTGTGTGAATATTTCGTTCGAATTGATGTGAAATTGATAGTGAAAGTTGATCGTGTCCTAGCCCTTGTGATATAAATTATGGACCTTTTTCTGGTGGTTAAACAGAAACTAAATCAAGTGATATATCACTTTGTTAATTCGCACTAATTAAACTTTCTCTTTTTAAGATTTTGTTCATACGAGGACATTTTCTTGATACCAAAATATCCCAAAACTTTGAATTACTTAATTGTTTGAATAACTTAATTTATTATTTAATAAATTATTGTTATTTTTATAAATTTGTTGGTCAATGGTTTATAAATTTTTGTCTTTCTGTAAGTTTTAGCAGAGTGATCATTTGAACATGGGTGATGCCAACAGTATTAGCGAATGTTTTGCGTATTTATTAATTTTCTTTTGTACACAAGTGCTCCAGTCATGTGTATCTCTCCGGTACTTCGGGATTGTGGCTAGTAATCAATATGTGTGAGTTACATGTAGCGTGTTACAAATCTGGCGATGTGTTTTGATTATATAAGTATGTAATCGCTTAAACTCAAATAAACTTTGCACTTCTAAAATAAAGAGTTCAACAAAAGGAGCAATTGTTATCACTGTGAGTACTTATCTAATATTTATTTACTTACTAATTCATTATATTATATGATATACTTGTGATAGATGTAATTCAACCACGCTTTATGGAAACATTAGGTTTAGAATGCTATCTCCTTAACTTATAGTGCAATTTTCGAGAAAGAGTTGTTTCCCTTTGTCAATGATTTTGTCAATTCATATTTTATATGGTTTGCCAGAGTTAAGTTTTTAATCTTAAATGAATATTTATAGCATATTTTATTGAGGGTTTTTTGTGTTGCTAAGTTTTTCTGACAAAAAGTCCAAAAGTGCAAGAGTGAAAACTTCACTACTTCAAAGTGGTTGAAGTTTTTTTTTGTATTTGGTATAACTGTGGTTGAAATTCTGTCACTTTGCATCCATTTTGTGCTTTGTGATTTTGTCAATGTTCATGTCTGGTGTTTTAGCTTTCACTTTTATTATTAGTTTAAGATTTAAATTGCATATATTTATGTAAATTTTTACCCAATGACTGGGAAATGATTGGGAGGAGAGACAGTTGGGGTCAACACATGTTTTTTAATATTTTTAAACCAACTGATAATAGAGGTATCTTTTGACCAAAGTCGGATAAGAATATAGATTTTATATTTTCAATAAGAAATTGATAAATTGGAATATCATCATGATAAAGGTACTGTACACAAAAAAAAAGAATCAGTTTTATGATTTTGTTTAATTAACAGTTTTTGAAATAAAAAAAATTATATTACTCACAAAGTAAAATTAATTAGGATATAATTCATACTAGGTAAATTTTAGAATTTCTTTTTTTTTCTCCCTCCTTCTCATCCCCTGACATCAAATGCCTGGTCCAGAATCTAGGTCATACCAGAAAGTTGCCGTCCATCTGTCTTTTGATTGTACTATTATTATTATTATCGTTTCTATTCGATTGACCATTGATTTATCATTGTCATATATATTTCACAGTTTGTCGAAATTAAAATGTGCCACATTTTATCATGGAGTTTATTTTATTATTTGGTTGACACTATAAAACTATTTCAATGAAGAAAATTCAATTTACATGCAAGTAATTCTTTTGTGACTTCCAGACTGAAAGAAGTGCCCCTGTAGGGGCGCAGAATTTAATTTAGAATTTAAAGGGAAATGCCATTAAAAGTTTGTTATGATCTATTGTGATATTACAATGCAAGCTTCCTAATGTGATAAAGATTCAAGTCTTTTAGATAATAATTCATATTTGATTATTTATAAATTCATATTTGAAAAACTTTCTGCTGAAAGAGCCTTTCGTCCCATTCATTTATATTGAGTTGTAACTAGATTGAAGTTCAGTTTATTGGCCTTTATACAGCAATGGGTTTATTTTTTTTTTTTTTTTTTTTTTTTGCAATTTAATGCTCAATACAATATGGGAACCCATTGATTAAGTGCAGATTGGCTGTTAAATTGTACAAAGATGAGGTCTGGATACAATACCGGTACATGTCTTGCAATATCTGGATCCACTAGCATTTGCTATGGAGCAAACAAATACATTTTATAATGGGGAAACCCTGCAGGTTCATGTAATAGTCTGCAAAACAATGATGTACAGAATATTAGCTGTTTATAATGAATGGAAAACAAGATAATAAATTTTTAGGAAGTTTTTATTATTAAATAATCAAAACAACCTCTACTAATTAAGTTACAATTTATTTCCAGTCATTTGGCTGCGCTCCAGAGAAATTTCAATTCCTGCCTTGATTTGTGTTGTGGTTTTGGATGGAAAACATTTGAACATGAAACAGTTGAGCTTTTTCTACCTAAGGAGAAAAAGTTAGAAATGCTATCATAAGACTTAGCCTTTATAGCTTTAGAAATGGTATTGATCACTAATAAAAGTTTTCCACAGCTTTATTGGTTTGTCTGGATTGCAATATGTAAGGAAGGTTCTGCTGCAAAGGTGACCTTGATCTATTTGTGGTACAAATATATGACCTTGGGTCAAGGTTTTAACAAAATCGTAATGCAAAGCAATTTTTTTAAATGGGCAGTTCAGTCACTCCCTGTGGAGGCCTGAAATTTACATATCAGTAAAGAGCTTTGATTTTGGTAAGAAGTGTCACTGACCATTGATTGGGGCAAAAATTATTCAATTCATGCAAATATAAAATTTCTTGTAGCATTTGAATGTTTTGTGTGAAATATACCAGTAATCCATTGTAATGACCAAAGCACTGCTTTGCAAAATGACAAATCTAAGTGCATGTTGCTTGAAACATATTGCATGGGTTTAGTATACTGGTGTATCGGGTTGTGTATCAAATGACCAACAACAAGCAGAGTGAAAATTTGACAAATTTTACATCAAGAATGTTAAATAAGATTTCAATAAAATAATTTCTTAATTAGAAATTTTTGAATAACTTGATTATGCTGTGCTGAATGACCGTAATGTGGATAATGAAATAGGGCATTAATTATGGTGAAATATAAACATATCGGTAATATACAGACAATCAAAATCAACAGTGGAAGTTAGACATACTTTGGTCCCGTTGTATCCAAATTATTGGGGATGGTTGTTTATGAGTTACCATGGTTACTGAGGTGTTCCTCTGGTTCTGAGGTAACTTCCATATCTAGGTCAATGTCTGGATCTGTTTCTCCTATGATACATAGAGTTAAATCTTGAAGGTACTATGTTAAGAGAAGTCAAGCATGTTTGGGTCAGAGTACAGAGTACATATTATTTAGTGTTGAAGCTGCATGAACACCGCTCATAAATAATTAAGCACTGTCCGCCATATTTCTCTTTCATCACTGATGTCCCTACAACCCCTATTTAAGGCACAGAACTCTACACAGTTCTAAGTGCTTCGCTGTAGACATATTGTCTCGCTGTGTTACGCAATCGCGATGAAATTATCGAATTTTACGCACCTCTTCCAAGCCAGGAGAATACTAACATCAATTAAATTGGTTAATACATTATTTACAATCACAGAATATGCACATAAAATAAAAGTTAAATGCATATTAAAATCCAAAGACCACAAAAGGAATACTACGTGTCCACCACGATTATCAGGTGTGCTATCAGGTGTAATGAATTCGAAGGGTTATATACTAGGTATCTGTGTGACCATGCTTATTTACGAGAGGTATTCAGCTTTAACAAATGAAGGCCAAATAATAAAAGGGGAGCATATATCCATGGAAGTCAGTTACCGGTATTCCTTAAAATTTTTAGAAAAAACGATTGCATAAAATATACTGCTGGGATATTTTAGTTTTGGTCAAATCACCTGAAAGGTTTGAACAATTATGGTCACCATCACTCTCTATTTCGTCATGACTACTAGATTCTGAGTCGTTTTCACTCTTCAGTTGTTGATGCTGTAACTGTTAAAAAAAAACACTTTTTACTTGACCTCAATATATGAATAAATTAGAAGTACGTGTGAAAAACAATAATGAAACATTAATTAATAAACCAAAGGTACTGTATACAGGATTATTTTCGCCCCATGTAATTTTCGCCCTTCTACACTTGCAACAGTTTCGCCCCATCTTGAATTCACCCAGACACAGTTGTGTTTAAAGAGATATAAGTGAAGACATTGGAATTTGCCGATAAAGTCTTAATTTCTTCCAGTGAAAACAAAGGGCAAAAGGGGTTAAAATAAAATGGGGCGAATATTTCCCTTTGTACAGTATTTAAGAAGCATACAGACATAATAACTGAGATACAATGTATGTAGGGATTGTTTTAGTACACAGTTCAATTGAATTCGTGTGAATTTTATGCAAAATGAGCTTCATGTGAAATTCACATGAAGCTTATTTATAATAATAACATGCATGCAATTCACATTAATTTCATGTGAGGAACAATAATTATAATTGTCTGTATACACAATTATGACCTTACTTCACAATTCACTCCATTAACAGCACAGTCATTAATCTCCACAACAAGGTTATTCTTGTCTTCTCCTTCGTTTAGTCTTTCCATAATTCTGTATGTGGGTTCCAATGGTTTGGGTGTTTCTATTCTGTTCTGTCCCTGTTCATTTTTCTCGGTAGTTCTAGATTTAGCCTTGACTTTGTCACATATCTTGCGTTTTTTAGATAAGCCTACAAAATGTCTGTCTCTGGTTCTCTTCCCTACAACAGAAATATAGACTCCTTCATGATAACTGCGGTACTGCTCTCTTGCAGGGCAAATTGATATATACTTTGCCAAAGTTTTAGTAAATAGATAATTAAATGATGTTAATGAAACAATTGATGTTACGTCATATTTCACCAAACTAAGTCACTTTGCCTTGCAGTTACAGAAAAGGGGTCTATTAAAGAGTCTGTACAACTATTCATCATGTACAAAATTTTAAATTAAAAAGTAGAGTACATGTAGTACACTGTACCATGCAATACATGTACAGTAAGAGTGTTTATATCCAACTGTACATATATACATCATTCTATATATTATAATATAAATAGTTTTACTTAATTGCTCAGATATCTCAAACTGAAAAAAAAAAATAAACTTGTGAAATACTTGTAGTATATAACAATCGGTGACACATTTAGAAAAGGGCTCTTTTATAAATAAGCTATTACAAAATAGAAATGTAAAAATTATTTCCCTGCAAAGAGGATTTTTTTTTTTAAAAAGCTGTATATTCCTTATTTTATGCGTGTACTTAATTCCGTGATTCGTGAGAATATAAAATCTCGAGCACAAATTTTTTGTTATTATTTCCTATAGTTCAAAACTGTGTCAAAAATAAAAATGAGATTTTAAAATCCGCAAGGGCTGCTCCTCGCCATTTTACGTGGATATTAATTCCTCACTTTTAATTAGGAATCTACAGTAATGATACTCTCCTCTTTCTCTCTTTCTCTCCCTCTCTCTTTCTCTCCCTCTCTCTTTCTCTCTCTCACTGATACTAAAAAATAAATAAATAAAATACTTTCTTAGTTCTTCAAGTTGAAAATTATTTTAAAAAATAAGTGATTGCGATGTACTGTAAACATATTGTATTTGGTGTGTACGATATTTGGCGGAAATTAGTTTTCGAACAAGTTGGCGTGAATTTGAATTAGCGTATTCCTTCATGTGACTATTCTTATACATAGATGTATGGCATTTAGCAACGTACTTGATTTAGCGAAAGCCACATTCCGCCAAAAGCGCTAAATAGAATACATCGCCAAATGTAGTACGTTTAAAGTATTATTACCAAAGTTGTTAACTAGCAGTTCCATAGGTCTAATCCTTTTGTCAGTTTTGGTAGATGTTTGATCCTCTGCATCATTTTCCACACTCTGCGGACTTTTAACTTCTTCTATACAGGTTGACATCGGTGACTGGAATTGATGTTCTTGTTGCTTCCCACGCTCTTTAGTTTTCTTCTGAAGGCTTGCATAGGAAACCGATATTCCCAAGTCATGAAAAAAATTCAAACTCTGAAATATCAAAGAAATTATTTTTCATGACTTAAAAATCTAAGTAAACATATCTGCGTATCATGCTAAATGTGTATATGGAAGGATTAGGCGCCAACTTTATTGGTAGTACAAGCAAATAACCCAGCGGTAAGTGGTATGGTAAAGGATAGAAAATTAAATATATTCTATGACATCTTACAAACTAGGAACTTTCCATTTATTTGCCCTGGCTCTCTTTATTACTAAATTGTTCTTTATTATTTAAATTGTGCAACTTTTGCGATATTAGATTGTACGTGACATGTGAATAAACAAAATGAGTCCTATCTAGCCCCCAAATGTGTTTTTACACCACCATTTAGAACATAACACATATAATTACCTCCCTGTTCAAACCACATTTCTGCAGATTAAATCCAAGTTTGTACTGTAGCTGGTTCATGTTCTGAGAACGACCGTACAGGAGCACCGCCAAGGCAGTCAGCATCGGAGGTAGGTTTTGTTGCTTCTCCCGCAAACAGATGACATTGCTTAACACTGAAAATAAATATGGCGCCTTTTGTTGGAGGAGCTGACTTTCGTGTTCCCAATCATGCCAATCAAATGACAATTTGAAAAGTTCACAATCGTTTTTAGAGATCTCCTTTATTTCGCTTGTTATAACATTGTTCACTATGCCCAGCATTTCCTTTCTGCAGTTTTCTTTCTGACTGAAATTTTTTAACACTGCTTTTGTTGAGGCGTTGTTCAGCATTGATTTTATGGCTGCCTGTTGATGCTCTTCTTTGATGATCTTTAATCTCTCAATTCCTTTATACTTAACAATTACCTGTAAAAATATTATTAATTACCGGTATTTAAACACAAATCTGTTCAATCAAGCTTAAAAATTACAGTTACATCTGGGCAGGCCAGCTGCCATTGTCAGAAACCCCCAGTTAATTAATCTTGGCATGATTCGTCAAGACTGAAAATTTTTGACGAACGTCTCTTCCAAAGAGACGTCCGTCAAAAATTTTCAGTCTTGACGAATCTCGTTGAGATTAACAGTTAATTAGTCTTGCGTATGCTTACTGAATAGGGGCCATCTCATTAAACTTTTATTGGTTTCAATAAATACTTGTACCGGTAAGTAAAAATTATTTTTTTTATGTGGTATGTAATAAAAACATGCCAGTTATTACATACATGCATAAGCATTAACAGGATCAAGGAGAATTCCTGCGTTAAAGTGGAAAGGAGCCAATCGAAAAGGCATTACGTAGTCACAAAACGAGAAAATCTAAGTGAGCTGGCCCATGGACAGTCTTGCATATGCTTACTGACTGGTTTTCCGACGATTTTGGGCT
The DNA here is from genome assembly GCF_963853765.1 of Magallana gigas. Taxonomy (NCBI): domain Eukaryota; kingdom Metazoa; phylum Mollusca; class Bivalvia; order Ostreida; family Ostreidae; genus Magallana; species Magallana gigas. Next base: position 30,189,369 of record NC_088861.1, read on the forward strand.
GCATACTTTAAAACATTCTGTCACTGAAACAAGATGTTTTTAATTACATATGTATATCCAGAAATTAAGAACTTAAAACAAAACATATACATACACAGAATTAGCTTTTGAATATTACAAATAAACTTTCACCAAACTTAAATCTAATTACCTTGACTTCAAATTCTTCAGTATGGTCTTTGGTTTGAGTAATTTTATCAACCTTTTGGACAACAGCAGGACAATGTGAAGGTTCAACTATTGGGATGACTGGGGACGCAGGAATGACCAACACTCCTACATTAGTTCCTAATTGGGGAATTGGAGGACACATGCCTATGCTTGAAGAATCAGGCCTAACTAGGGAGTTTTCCTTTAAGTTTGCTACTAATTTAGGCATGAGAGTGCACATGCCGGTTTTTGAAGATCCTTCCTTCGTTTTTCCTAATTCTGGAATTGGGGAGAGTATGACATTGCTTGAAGAATCGGGCCTAACTATCAAGTCTTCCTTAGCTTTCTCTAATTCTGGAATGGGGGCGAGCAGACGCTCTGTTTCTAATGGAGGTGATGGCCTCTCAAGGACCTGACGCTCAAGACATCGCACACCCGGCATATCTAACAGAGTCGATATCAGCTTATCTCGTTCATTTTTAATTTTGATTATCTTAGTGTCCAGGTCCTTTGTCAGCTTTAGAACGCGGTTGAATTTGTTTATGCATATATTACACGCAAACCCACTGATGTCCGGGATGCGCATCAGTTTGAACACATCCCTGTATTGCTCCTGGCTTGTGTTTGATGACAGGCATCTGTAAGAGCGGGCAGAAATTGTATTCTGACAAAGCACGCAAAATTTCATTTCCTTGAAGTTGACATCTAGTTGAAACTCTTCAACGGGTTCCAGTTTTACTGGCACTTCCATATCGCATTGTTTTGACAGCTAAACAATGCTATCTCCTAAAACAGAAGAGTTCCAAGTTTGGGAAATCATGGGCAGACAATCCATTTGAAGAAGACAAGGGGGGGGGGGGGGTTGTAATGACCAAGGCTTTAGTTCGAGAAATAGTTTATTTCAGGCATTATTCTTTCCATACACTATTAATTTGTTTCATTTTAAAAGTTATGAAGAATATTTAAAATTTAGCAGATCATTGGGAATGAATCACAGGGGCATCGTATCCGCTAGTAGTACACTCTGTGACATAATATATATTTATATATATGTCAGGCACGTAGCATCGTTTTTGAAAGTGGGGGGGGGGGGGCAGAATCATCCAAAAAATCTTGAAAAGCAAAAAAAAAAAAATTTTAAAAAATGTTACTCTCCAAAATCCTGAAAATCCTAAACCGGGGGGGGGGGGGGGGGGGGAGAGAGAGAGATAAAGTTACTTTTAACTTCAGTGATCTTATTTTCAATTCAAATTTTATCATGGTCCAATAAAAGTGGGGGGGGGGGAACTCCATCTTAATTCAATTTTTTGTATGTAAATTAAAAAAAAAATCTTTGCTGCCTAAAAAGGTGGGGGGGGGGGGGGGCAGCGTAACAATTCATACAATTAATTATGATTGGAAAGAGAAATATGCTTTGTTGTAAATTAAGTACAGAAAAAAACCCGAACCTGGCCAAACAGAAACTTGTCCAAAGGTATATGCTAAAGAATCTGTAAGAGTTTCAACATAAACCCTCTTTTAAATTTTAATCACTCAAATACATGTAAATCACAGTTACTTCATTATGAAAAAAAATACATTGACACACATTGAATTGTTATAAACTTTAAAAAAGTATTAGGGTGTGGTTTTTTTTCTCGCACTGATCTTCTAAAAGATCATATTGTTTTTTGATAATAAACATAACTAACGTATCCTTTTTTCACATTATGTTTTTTACAAGCACATACAATTAAAGTCAGTTGAAATATGGTATACATTGATCTCCATTATCAATATATAAAAATCATTTTCAATATGCAAGAACCATTTTCGTTCCTGGCATAGCCCAATGTACCAGATAAGAAGTAAATGTTAACATAAACTACATCGTCTAGAAATTGCCTTTTCCTTTTTGTGTATGCATTGCATAATTCAAATCTCACGTGTTGTTCTTTGTCAAACTAAGTAAAGCCATGAAAAAAAAGGAAAAAAATTAAGGTTCCTCGACACATCAAAATTTTATTTAATGGATCGAAAGAGAATCTTTTTTGAAACATGATTCCACAAAACAGAGATCAATATCGGCTTTCAGTTATTTTATACGATTTTTTTTGTATTTTTTCAGTGAAATAGGAAAAACTGTTTGGCAGACAAACAGAATATATTAGAGCTTTAAACTTGTTGTCAATTAATGTGTAATATAATTATAAATAAATTCATGCCAAAGATCGTTTGGTCAAGTGTTTAATTTTTTAATTAAAAAAATATTTCTGAAAATCAAAATTGTAATTCTTTAATATCTTTTTAATCTATGGATAAAATTTTAAAAATAACATATAGTCACATAAACTATTTACCAAACAATGATATTTTACAAAGAAATTGAAATGAAAATGCGAAATTTTGGAAAAATTGCTATTTATCAAATTTTAACCGATCCCGATTGAAAAAAAAATGATCCCGATCAGAATTATTTTAAAATTGAAATTTTACAAATAAACTGCAGTTTTTTTCTAAGTAATTGATATAAATTATAAAGTTAATAAATGACGAAACCATTTTACAGCTAAAAAACCTAAGATTTTTGCAAAATTCTGATTCATTCTAACTTTATGTGATTTCGTTCGGGATCAGTTTAATTACAATCGGGATCGGTTCGATTTTAAAATTTTCCATTTTTTCTTTAATTTCACTATTTGGTTTCAATTTCTTGCTGAAATATGATTGTACAGCAATTGTTAAATACGAGTAACAGTTTATCTGCAGTTTTTATCCATAGATTTAAAAAATATCTACAATCCTTTTTTTCATTTTCATAAATATTTTTTTTACAAAAATATTTCGAAGTTTATCTGGCCGTTTTTGATATGTATTTATAGATAATTGTATTGTGCATTAATTGATAACAAATTTTTAGCTCTAATATATCTTGTTCGCAGCTAAAACGATGTTTCCGGTTTCTATCAAAAAATACAAAAAAATTCATATAAAATAATCAGAGGCCGATATAGGTGTCATTTTTGTATAATCATTTCTCAAAAATGATTCTTCATCGATCCATCAAATAATGCATTGGTGTGTCGAACCACCTTAAATCGAGAAACTGTTTCTGAACTTAGCTGAGAATGTATTGGGTTCTTTTTTAAATATATTCCATTGAGCTAAACAAGGTTAAAACAATCATTTATTGTGTAAAAGTATCAATTATTTCGACTAAACCCTAAACTATTTTTTTTTCAAAATGCGTTTGTATCGACGATATCAACGCACTTTGAAAAAAAAATTCAAAGTGCGTTGATTTGGTCTCAAAATCAACGCACTTAGAATTTTTTTTTCTCTGTGCGTAAATTTTCAAAGTGCGTTGTAACATAACGCAAATGCCCATTTGGTTTTGTCGAAGCACATTTTTTCAAAATTTAATTGTTTACAACTAAATATTCTTGATAATGGTATAATACAAGTTTACAAAATTGGAAAATTTCTGACTATATTCAGGTTTGAATATTTCAAACGATAAGAAAAAATATAAATTCTTAAATTTTGGATAGTGAAGTTTCTAATTTTTTGTTCCCCAGAGAAGAATTGATAAAAATTTGTAATCTTAGGCGTATTTCTACTGAATACCCCCCGTTTCAATCATGTCAAAAAAGTGTATTCAATGTACACTTTCTTACATTGTATTAGTCATTTGTAAACTGACGAGTGTTTTTATCTGTAAACTTATTTATCCATATTCGTAATTTAAAACAAAAAGTCCTAAAATGAAAATGTTTTCAAATCGAGGTATACACTAAAAGTAAGTGTGGCTTAATTTAGAATTGAAAAACAATTCCATGAGTTATTAAACCCCCCAAAAATATAACTTTTTAAAAAGGTTGCAGGTGCCCCCAATTAATACCGTTTTTATCCGGGCAAGCATTTGTCGATTACCGGAAATACCTCTAGCGCATGGAGACGTTTGCGCATTCTGTAACCAAAACAACATGGCGGCTTTGTAATCCGCATTCCTCTATGATCAGATAAAACCTGTCGTGTGTTCGATATGTTTTGATTTTAACTAGACCCCAAATCACAAAAAAGTCTAAGTACTTTCGAATTTGTGTCGTGCTTTCTTTTTAAATTCAAACCAACAGCGAACCTGACTTTGCAAGTCCTAACGTTATCAAAACAGGTGGATGTTCTGTTACGTTAAATCATGGGGAATGACGGTAAACTGAAAGGAAACTAGAGGAAAATGTTAGCTGGAGCCTATTCGTATCCTTGTCATATATTTCAGATTTTATATCGTTTATTAGTAAGGTAATTATGGCATAACACTGTTTTTATTATAACCATAGAAAATCCAGGGTATAACACGTTGTTTATTATTCTATAGACAACTGTTCAGTATCTCGAATATTCTGTATTGTGTGTATTTCTTAACTCAAAACATTAGAAAAACATACCAATACATAGAAAAACAAAGGATTGAGCAATTAAAACAACTCCAGACGGACGAAGTTGGAGATGCAGTGGCGAAAGCGAAGAAGCTCTCTGTGGAGACGAACAAAAGGCGAAAGTATGTACTTTATAATGAAGTCTATATTAGATGTATAAAGATTAATGTACTTGTATGGACAAAGTGATATAGAGCCATATACAGGATATAATTGTCACATGTATAAAGATGAATGACATGCATATACATTGATATTATAGGAAATTTGAGTAAAAGTTTACATGTATTTGTATAGATAAAGATGAAAGTATGTATATCAAATTATAAAGATGAAAGTATTTTGACAGTTACTAGTATGTAGATATATGTGAATTAATCTGTCAATTGTTGAATGAAAGTGCAATTTTTGTTTCTGATCTTTGCTTTTTAAAATCAATTTTTTTTAAAATTGAAATGAAAGAGTTTCTCCTTTCCTTTCATGAATAAATTTTTACTCAATTAGAGCACAAGCTACGAAGAGAAAATTAGAGCAACAAAGAGAAGAAAAACGGAGACAGCAGATTTTGTCGAGGAGGCGGGAAGAACAGCGAGAGGCGACAGAGAAATACCAGCGCTCTCATGTTCCATCCCGACCCCCCAGTGGAAGACCCCATAGTTCAAGGAAAAGTAGGTCAATTATGTCTAGGCCAATAAGAACACATGCATCTTTTTACTTGCATTAAATATGAAAAAAATTTGGAGAGAGTAATATTTAGCTATGTGACATTTGGGCTTCTTCTCCACTTGACCAGTGAAATTTTGTAATTCTAAATATATATTGTCTGATAAATATTAACAATATAAATTACTGTCAGATCAATGCATGCAAGATTTATGTCATTATGAGGCTGGAATTAAATACAAGTTTATACACAATTTAATTTCAATTTCAACACAGCTTATAACCAGTTGATAATATATATTCTCAAGAAATTCTCAACCTACCTATCTGATATTACTTAATAAGTAACAGCATGCATGCATATGATGCAAAAAAAAATCTTGTCAAATATGGAGAGCATGAATAGCATGCATGCAAGGAAAGTTTACTCAGTAATTTTTTTTAAAATCTTTTAGAATATACACAATAAAGAGCATTCCATAGTACATGTTGAAGGAGTTTGGCAATGTTTGAATTGCAAAACAAAAGTTTATTGGGATGTATGTATTAACAGTGTTGAATCCTTTACTTTTAGATGTTCCTTCCCCTAACCGGACTCTGGAGGATACTTTGAGGCTTGTGAGAGGGAACTCCAGTCTACAGCGACAGAACAGTGGTAGCTCCACCGGGAGCCACCAAAGTCCCCGCCAGACGTACACCGACGCCCTCAACCGACCGTACTTCAACAAGTACTCCAACTTCCACTCTCCGGTCATCCAGAACGACCGAGCCAGGACCAGCAGTGCCCAGGACAAACTCCACAACAGGAGCCTAAGGAATCTCAACAACAGCAAGAGTCTGTTTGAGCAGAAGTTGGAGCAGCAGCAGAGACAGCTGGTTGATCAACAGAAGAAGGTGTTTAACGATTTTAACGAGGCGGTCCAGAAGGAGATAAATCATGGAGAGAATGAGGCAGACGACAGCGTTAGTCTGTCCAGCGCCGACAGTTTGGAGGACTCCATGGAGGAGAGTCCAGCCAAATCGCAACAGCAGAATAATTATAATAACAACCATGTCCAAAACGAACAAGTGATTCATACCAAGTCCTCTCTTCAGGATACACACCAGAGTGTGCGGGACATTTCCTTCCACTTGAATAGTGCTTACGGACAGAGTAACGGGGTGGGTTATCCAGACAGGAACGAAAAAATTGACTCTTACAGTGTGGAGCAAACTTGGGCCAACAATAACTACCCTCCGTCAAGTGTCGGAGTGTCTAGGCCTGAGGTACAGAAGACTCAGGTCTCAGAAGGGAAAGACCGACCCAAGGTTCAATTACGAGCCTGGTCAACTCCGTCCCCTATAGACTCCCATCATTCCTCAGCGGCAAACACTCACATCACAAACAATAACCCCTATAGCTCGCGGCCTTCCATGACAGCCGTTACCTCCACCACAGCTTTTGGAGATAGAAACTCCCAGAGGAGCTACGTACAAAGTAATGGCTGGAGGGATGAGAACCAGTTTAATGGAATGAGTGATAGAGCATTTGATGGGAACGTTGGGGGAACTGGTTCCCAGAATCCAAGTTCTAATGGTTATGGGGACACGGTTGGGATGAATGTGAGGAATGGTAATGATGTGACCAGAGGATACACCAATGGGTATATGTATTCCTCTGAAAATTCCAAAAGTGCTCAGCCCAGTGGCAATGGAAACAGAGGAAACGATGCTGGTGCTTCCCGGGCAATGGAGTTTCTGCAGACTGTAACCAATACACCGGAGAATGCTGACAACAGAGTAACAAACTCAGACAAGGAGGCAGTGACGGCCCCTGCCACAGAGAGTAAGCCGAGTCGAGTTCCCCGTCCAGTGAGTGCGGTGAGGATTCAGAAGGTGCAGTACAATGTGATCCCCCCTCCCTCCTCCAACGAGGAAACAGTACAGGCACCCTCAGGGGTTCAGGGTGTGGAGAAAGCGGAAAGTGGAAGAAATGGTGGTGTTCAAAAAGTGGAGATCAATCCCAAACCACCACAAGTCTTCATCAACACCACCTCAGGCGATCAACCGCAAGTCCGGCAAGTCACTCAGGTCAAGTTTGCGGCTAGTGTAGTGAACGGGGGTGTTAATATGAACAGTTATGGTAAAATGAATGTGCAACCTCTTCCTAATAAACCCTTGGTAATAGGGGTCTCTGATGTAAAGAAGGAAAATCCCGTTCCCGTCAAAGTGACAAGAAAGGCCAAAGATGACGTTGATCTGGTGGTGAGAAACCAAACCGAGGCTGAGGAAGAGGTCAACTCAGGGGTCAAGGGCATTCTGAAGAGGCCAGGGTCAAAGTTGAAAAAGGCGGGGTCAACTGGCAGTGTCAACAGCATGGATGTGAAGGACAGTATAGAGATTGCTCGCATTCACATGCACCACCACCATCCCAAACAGGTAAAGTTGATTTGGTATAAATCAATTATACACATGGTGATACAAAGAACAGAATGAGGCTTAATCAAACAGAGAAAAATGCCTAAAAATAGGTGATTAAAATTAATATTTGTGAATATTGTGATCAGACATCAAAAAAATATTCTTACGGTATTTTCCATGCAAGATAATGCATTTTGATCAGTTGGTTTTGATGAGTCTGACTTTTGTTGTGCAGGTTCCCAGGAAGAAGAGTGTTCGATTTGCAGACATTCACTATCCAAGTGATGCCGAAGAGGAGCCTGATACTGGCAGTGAAAATTCAGGTAGGTTTGATTTTGTAATTTTGGATACTAAGCACATGTAGATGACACAATTATGATTTTTTCAAGTTTCTTTAATACTACAAAAACTAGGTAAAAAGTGAATGATCATCGGTAGAGAAATATGAGTGATTATGATTTGCAACATTTGATGGTTTTGATATAATTATAGAACTTTGGAAACCTGGTTGTTTTATTTGGAATAACGGATAATGTGACAATTTTGTTAACTTCAGCAGCAAATGGACATGGTCACTCCTCAAGGCCTATATCAGCCAAGGTGACGTCCCACACCCCCAAGTCTCAGTCCCAGGCCCCGCGGGCCATGAGTGCTGGACACCGACCCCAGGTCAAGCACAAGTCCACAATACGCCCACAGGCCGCTGCCCACATAATCACCCACAACAACTCCCAAGCCTCGGCCATGCTTAATGCCCAGAAGGTGGCCGATAAGAAAGTAGCGGTGGTTAATAATAACTTTATGTCCAAGGTCCCCACCTCACTGACTCCTGCATACACAGAGGCCACTGTTTATACTGTCCCAGGGGTCAAGATAAATTATACAAAGCCGACCTCTGGCATGATGCCAAGACAGGAGGAAATGAACTACTCGGGAAAAGAGAACAATGTTCCGATGAGTTCTGGTTCAGACGTGCCTGTTCAACATATTAGCATGCAGGGGGCTGTTTTCGATGAAAATGGTTTGAGAATTGATAGAACTCCAACAGACGAAGAAATCAATTTTCTTTGGGAGAAGGTTCGTACTTGTTTGAATCGACCAGGAAATCAAAATCAGAATGTTCCGATTTCGGAACATCAAGTGATGGTTTCCCAGCCCCATGTTGAGCCTCCCAGACAATCGGCCCATATGGCCCATCAGTACATTGATGGAGCAGCCCTTAATAAGATTGTGGCAGCCAACCGGGCTCAACAGGGGCTTAATTCCACCAGTGTGGCACCAAGTAATACAGTTGCTTCAAAGAATGGAGATCAAACCTATGCTAGAAGGTATGGCCTCTTACAACAACGAAAACAGCAGAACCCTAATAGCCTGAATAAGGGGCCTGTTGTGTCACAGAGGCAGTTTGTTTCAATGCAGAATGGACCGGTGTACAGTAACAACGAACCTTCCCAGAATCCTTCATACCAGCCCCCTCAAGACGGTGAGTCATGCAATTTATTCATTTAACAACAGTTTCAGAGATACATAACTGCCAACTTGGCATTGACATCAGTAAGACTATTAAATACATGAGTATAAAATGTGTGTCTCTTAATTCCTACAGTTTCGGAGAGCATGGCCGCATTTTTGACGGCGGAGCACCTGGCCCAACACTCGATGTCGGAGAGTCAGATCCAGAATGCCATGGACCAGGCCCAGCGGAACCAGCAAGTGGTGGTGGCGAACAAACCCACGCAGAAAAGTAAGCCACTGCTAAACACCGCATTTTAACCGTAATCTGAGAGTAACTAGATAAATTGAAATGTTTTGAGAATTTCTTAGAAATTCGTCATCATTTCCCCTTAACACTTAATTTCAAAAGAAAAATTAGGAGTTTTTTTCTCTCAAACTTTTGACCATGTATTATATAATAGTATTTACAACGACTCTTGGAAATACTGGTATCTTTAAAATTATATTACCATCCTTCAGACCAAAATTTGAAGGAAAAAAGTATGTATTTTAAAGTTTTGAGTCTGCATGATGAAACATTGTTACTAAGTAGTGTGTATTATCTTAAGTTAATTTCTGAATTGAGTAATATAAGGATGTGAACAATGACTGTGTTTGTCTTGTTTTAGTTCCTACTGCACTTTCGATAGAGGAGCAACGATTGCTGGAATCCTTAGACCGCCTCAATGAGAGGCTAAAAAGTAAGTGTTCCCCGCACGAAGGAATGAATGCATTCGTGTCTGTATAGTTAATGTATATAGTCAGTCAGTTACTTTGTTCAGGCTTTGACGAATAACAAAATATAACAGTTAATGTCCAGAGACAAGTTACTATTATAAAACGGAATGATGATAATTATCAGAACATATCAGAAATATGCTAGCACTACGCTTTTCTGCTTTTGATAAAGGAAAACAATCTACCTGGTATATATGAATTACTGTAAACGAGGCACATTTATTTCATTTACTTCTCTTTCCTACCGAGAGAAATAAGAATTGAAGCATTTGTCAATGAGAGAGCTCTATTATATACCGGTAGCTGTTTAATTATCAAATGAATTGACAATATTTAATGTCCCACATGGGTATTTAATCACAATGCTTTTTGTTACATTGTACTTTTTAAATACTAGCTGGGTGGGTATAGAAAACTGTGCAATTTTCTGAAGAACAGTCAATAAATCTTTTTTAATATACATATACAGACAGACAATTAGAGGGGAATGAATAGGAAAACAGGAATTCTATATGCATGCTGCTTTGAAAATGAATTTCAATGGTCAATCTTTTCAGTCACAGAGTTTCCAGGAAGTCTGCTTCAAGAGAATCCCCAACCTATACCGGTAGTTAGCCAGCCGGATCCCCAACAGTTTGTTTACGTAAGTATTCAAGCCGTTTCAAATCGATATTCTCAGTGTAGTTAAAGTAAATTTAAAATCTTACAAATTTGGGTTTTGGATTAATGTATTTTTTATTTCAATGATGTTCAATATTTACTCGTACTTTACACCTTAGAGTGAGCTTGTAGGCAGGAGTATATTTGTTGAGTTTTCTGTTGGAAATTTTTAATTTCATTCTCAAATTATTTTTACATTGGTATTGTAAAAAAATGAAATATATAGTCTTTCTTGAAATAAATTTTTAAATACTTTCTTCATTACATGTATTCAAACTTTTGCCAGTAGGCTTATAGAGCACAAACTGAAAAAAATATAATCACTTTATTCATGTATAATGTCAAAACAGACCAATTACTATTTCCATAGCAACAGAGTAATAATTTTTTCAAAGAAAAAAGTTATGTATTACCGAAAAGATTCGCGTCAATTTAAAAAAACAACCAACATTTTGTAACAATTGAAGGTAGTCTTGTAGCATTTCAAATCATTTCTATGTATCTTTAGGTTCCTCTCATTATTTTATATACATACATTGTTTATTAGAATTAGAATTATTGTCATCATTTGTAATCAGAAAAAAATTGATGTATTGTTTTGATTTGTAGATTGATATAGAAAATGACTGTGAATGTTAAAGAGAGGTTCTTGTTTTCTATACTTATACTTTTAACTTGAATTATGTTTTTAAAAGCATATAGAGGAGTGTGTTGCTACTTTTGGAACATATAGACATTTAATTGTTCGATTAAAGAAAAAAAAACATTTAATTTTATAAGAAGATTTTCTTTACTGTTTACATAAAAATTGACTGAAGAAAAAAACATTTAATTTTATAGGAACTTAGGAAGATTTTCTTTATTGTTTACTTGAAAATTCGATCAAAGAAAAAAAAACATTTTAAAATTTTTTAGGAAGATTTTCTTTTATGACTGTTTGCAATATAAATTAAAGCTATACACGCTATAATTTGCGTCAATTTTGAATAAAGGGGAAAATGTTTGTGTTTGATTACTAATAAAAGTTACCTTTATTCTGTTAATTATAATGCTCATTTCGATCACGTAACAAATATATCAAATATTAAACAATAAATAATATTTATTTTCCTGCCAGGAAAGTAATGCCTCCTCGTGAATATCAATCTATCACGTGATAGCGACAGCTAAATTTAGCCTATCATACCAAAACTGGTGAAGGGTCAACATCTTCATAATTGTGATAGTTTCACAAAGGAAAGGATATTTTCAGTAAAGCATAGATTTGTCCGATATACGAGTGCAAACAAAAGAAAAAAATACAAGCCTGTGAGTAGATATGAATACTTCCTTTAAAAAAATGACGTAGACCTGTGTTTTTCCCCTGTGTGCTATTTATAGATCCTATAAGTGTAAATGCAGAATTAAGGGTATCGTGAATGACAAACGTATTTTACTCATTATACATGTATGTATTTCAAATTAACAACTGTTAAGCATATTAAAAATCAAGTTGGATATTTAATTAGGCAAACAATAACGACCACCTTGTTCTCCGCGGACATGCGCAATGAGGTCGGTTTGCTCTTCCTTCATCAATATTCATAAAAAGATATATTTTCCTGGCAGGAAAATAAACAATTAAAAATCTATATCTTTGTAACGAGATGGAATTCACCCTTGTAATTTACAGATTAAGGATAACTTTTATAAGTAGACAAACACATGCGTTTTCACTGTCATTCAAAATTGACGTAAATTATAGCGTGTATAGCTTTAAAGTATCATGGTAAAAATACCTGCCTATGAAAGAAATGTTTTTAATATTGTCAAGTGCCTGATTTGTTTTGGAAATTTATTAGGCTGTGATTTGTAGAGTGATGTATGTATTACTAGATTGGCCAAAAAAAAATGGCTTATTTTTGGCAGAATTAGTAGAATTGAAAAAAAAAATGTACAGGTGAAATTTGAATATCCAGGATTATTAATATATTTATATCTACTTATATAAGTAAAGATGGAATTTTCTCCACATAATTCTTTAATTGCAATAGCAATGTAATATTGATAAACATTTAAATTAAGTTTCAAAGTAGATCATTTATAATTACTTGTACTACACTTAATATTCAAAGCATGTAGCATGATGTTAACTTCTATACACTAAAAGAGCTATATGGAAACTGGGATGGGCTTTTAATAGTTTCTCCATAGTTTAATTCTTGGAATTTTTTATGCCTTAAGTAGTTGTGATGTCTAAATACAAATTTGTTCGTTTGTGTAATTTACAGCTTGAAGCTACAAATCTAGAAAATGTAAGCTCAATTTGTTAGTAGCCATTTTCCTCTGTGATGGTAGATGGTCTATATATATAATATTAGCTTTTTTTACACCAGATTTTGTGTTGTTTTGTTTTGAAATGTCGCACACCAAATTAGAGAGGAAAATACTTCTGATATTTTGGCATGAATGCAAGCTTCTATATATAAAAAAGTCAATCAATTATTTTGATGTTGTGAAACAATATTTATAATTACCAGTATGACGTTGATTGACTTGTCAACTCTCATGTTATTATAATGATATTTCAAACTATTACTCTTGTTAAAGTAATCTTTTAGGGGGTAGGTTGCATTGGCATTTTATTAATATCAATGAAAGTGAATTTGTGGTAGTACTTTTTTCCATAACCAATAAACGTACGTACATTCAGTTTACCTGAATATCTGTATTGAGGTAATGAAATATTTATACAGTACATGTATATAATTATTATCATGATTATACACTAATTAAGATTTGAGAAAAAAAAAAATTAATTATAATTAAATTATACATGTACCGACAGAGGACATGTTGTTAGAAAAGTTATTAAATTAGAAGTAGGGATGTTTGTTGCATAATAAGTCAGATTTCTGCTAAATAACCATGCAGATTTCTGTTGAGTTTCAATTGAGTTAATACAACACAAAATTGAAGTAACATTGAATGGGTTTGGGTTGTAAAGGTACATGCTTATTAATATAAGCCTAAAATAGACCAAATATTATAACAATACATGTATGTATGGGTCGGTTCTACAGGTGTGGGTCAGTTTTATAGGTGAACGGAAATCAGAGGAACAGGGGAAATGAATTTATTATTAATCATTGATTTTAAAAATATAATCCTATATTCATTTGCTTATCAAAATTAATAAATAATGTAACACATAGAAGTCACTATTCAGCAAGTGAGTGATATTATTAAAGAAATTAAATGGTTTTACTAGAACTCCTATGTCGATGTATGTTATTAATAGGATCCGATGAGTATTCATGCATGTGAAAAATCCTCAATTTTTAATAGCATTAATATCATAATTAGCATGAATTAATTGTCATGTGTTGATTGTGTTCTACATGGTATAACTGTGTCTAAAAATATTGAATATGGTACATCTAATATTATATTCTCAATATGAAACTTTTTCAGTAATTTTATTTTTGGAGAACCATATATTCTGATCAATTTCATTATTTATATGATGGACTCTATGCATGCATATTATGTGAATGAATGAGTACAATTTGATAGGTTAATTTCATAATAAGGAAGTTAAACATATTACATTATTTTGTATTATCATATCACTCCTTAATTGTATATCATTTTCTTTTTGCAGACAGGAGCATTTAAAGGGAAACAACCTTTGAATTCTCAGAGACGACTTACCGAGAGTGCCAGAGGCGGATATCGAGGAGGTGTTAGACAACAGATATACAGATATCCCTGAAACACAAATATCTGTGGAAAACAGATGTTCATGTATTAATTATTGGCATTCTGATATTCCTTAGAAAATATATCAGAATTAGGAATATCAGAATAAAACAAAAAGGATCTCATTGGGGCACAGATATCAATAGAAAATTATAATGATACAGTACATGCAGATACATGTGTGTCTATATTAATTACAGATATCTCTAGATATTAGATATCATTTAAGTAATGATTGATATCCCAACAGTTCAACAACAGAGATGTTTAAATACAGATATCCTATTAAGCTAAAAAAGACCCAAGGTACCTTATAGATGTACCCTAAAAATAATGTACCATTATGTTTCAAGATGTCCACCAAGGCTTTATACGTACAACCTGTAGATATCTTTTTAGCTCACCGAGACGAAGTCGGGGGGAGCTTATGCTATACCCTCGGCGTCGGCGTCGGCGTCGGCGTCCGGACCTGGTTAAAGTTTTTGTTGCAGGTCCTGTATCTAACTTATTACTTGTCCTATCTTCACCAAACTTGCATGAATGATGCATCTGGACCTACTAATGGACTTGAGAGACTTGGATGCTGAATCTGGGCCATGAATTTTAGATGCTGGAGGAGGTTAAGGTGTTTGGAGCAGGTTAAAGTTTTTGTTGCAGGTGCCCTTTGATAGCCATTTCTAAGTTACTACTGGTCCAAACTTCACCAAACTTGCATAGATGGTGTGTCTTATGATACTGATGCACCTGACAGGCTTGAATGCTGAATCTGAGCCATAGGTTTCGGATGCTGGATGAGGTTAAGGTTTTTAGAGCTGGTTAAAGTTTTTGGAGCAGGTGCCCTCTGATGATTATATCTTACTTACTACTGGTCCTTACTTCACCAAACTTGCATGGATGGTGTGTCTTATGATACTTTTGCACCTGACAGGCTTGAATGCTGAATCTGAGCCGAAGGTTTCGGATGCTAGATGAAGTTAGGTTTTTCGAGCAGGTTAAAGTTTTTGTTGCAGGTGCCCTTTGATAGCCATTTCTAAGTTACTACTGGTCCCAACTTCACCAAACTTGCATAGATGGTGCGTCTTATGATACTGATGCACCTGACAGGCTTGAATGCTGAATCTGAGCCATAGGTTTCGGATGCTGGATGAGGTTAAGGTTTTAAGAGCTGGTTAAAGTTTTTAGAGCAGGTGCCCTCTGATGATCATATCTTAGTTATTACTGGTCCTAACTTTACCAAACTTACATGGATGGTGTGTCTTATGATACTGATGCACCTGACAGGCTTGAATGCTGAATCTGAGCCATAGGTTTCGGATGCTGGATGAGGTTTAGTTTTTTTGGAACAGGTCACATGTTTAATATATGTAGGTAATAGCACTATTTCAAACTTGCATATATGATCTAACTATAATATAAATGAATGGCAGAGGTAGCTTCAGATGCAGATCCTGATCTCCATTATCAAGGATGCTAAAAAATATATCTTAGTTATTTCTGGTCCTAACTTCACCAAACTTGCAAGGATGGTGCGTCTTACGATACTGATGCACCTGACAGGCATGAATGCTGAATCTGAGCCATAGGTTTCGGATGCTGGATGAGGTTAAGGTTTTAAGAGCTGGTTAAAGTTTTTAGAGCAGGTGCCCTCTGATGATTATATCTTAGTTATTACTGGTCCTTACATCACCAAACTTGCAGGGATGATGCATCTCATGATACTGATGCACCTGACAGGCTTGAATGCTGAATCTGAGCCATAGGTTTCGGATGCTGGATGAGGTTTAGTTTTTTTGGAACAGGTCACATGTTTAATATATGTAGGTAATAGCACTATTTCAAACTTGCATATATGATCTAACTATAATATAAATGAATGGCAGAGGTAGCTTCAGATGCAGATCCTGATCTCCATTATCAAGGATGCTAAAAAATATATCTTAGTTATTTCTGGTCCTAACTTCACCAAACTTGCAAGGATGGTGCGTCTTACGATACTGATGCACCTGACAGGCATGAATGCTGAATCTGAGCCATAGGTTTCGGATGCTGGATGAGGTTAAGGTTTTAAGAGCTGGTTAAAGTTTTTAGAGCAGGTGCCCTCTGATGATTATATCTTAGTTATTACTGGTCCTTACATCACCAAACTTGCAGGGATGATGCATCTCATGATACTGATGCATCTGACAGGCTTGAATGCTGAATCTGAGCCATAGGTTTCGGATGCTGGATGAGGTTTAGTTTTTTGGAACAGGTTACATGTTTTATAGATAATAGCTTGCATAATTGATTTAACTATAATATAAATGAATTGCAGAGGTAGCTTCAGATGCAGAGCCTGATCTCCATTATCAAGGATGCTAAAAATTCTCCTACCTCACTCAAACCTGCTTGATAGATGTGTTTGTTGTTAAATGATTTAACATGATTCCTATGATATAGTATTCTATGATATGATACACTATTGTTTTATATGATACAATGTAATATCATACATTATATTGTAAAAAGTTATATGATATGATATGATATTGTATCAATTTTTTTGTACATTATTATATGATATTGTATTATGATATTGTTATGTATAGTATTGTATATTATTATACAATATTGTAGAATATGATATTGTATAATATATTATTTTATCGAATGATATTGTTTCATATTATATTGCAATATATGATATTGTATCATATGATACGATATTGTATATTATAATAATAGCATATCGTATGATAAAATATTGTATAATATGATATTGGTTTATATAATATATTGTTATATAATACATGAAATTGTATTATATGATATTATAAGATATCATATAATATGATATTGTATAATATGATATTGTATCATATGATATGATATTGTATAAAATGATATTGTATTATATAATATCGTACTGTATCAGATGATATTGTATCATATGATATGAAACAATGTTTTATCAAATTATATTGTATCATATGATACAATATTGTGTATCAAATATGATACAATATCATACAATACAAAATTATACTATATTATACAATATAATATCATATGTTACAATATTGTGATGTATTATGTGATATGATATAGTATCAAATAATGCTATATTGTATTTATATTAGATATTATGATATTGTATTATGTGATTAAATACAATAATGTATAACACGATACAATGTCATATTATATGTTACAAAATCATATTGCATCAATATTTATTACAGTATTATATTGTATTAAATGATATATATTGTAAGTATCATTGGATGCAATATCATATTTTATATTATTGTATTGATAAACATTGTATCTTATAATAATGTATGAAATGAACATAGGATTATCATACAATTTTTTACATATGATATACGATATTGTGTCAAAACAGTATCCATGAATATCCAAGATCATTAACTATGATTTTCATATCGTATGATAAAGGTGGTATTAAAGGTGATGCCTCATAAAGTTGATGCCTCGTCTAGGTGAGCTTTGTAATCTGTGATTACCTATGTTTAAGGTATCCAACTGTTCATCGTGCATATATTAACGGTACATGAATTCAAAACAGGAACAGATGGGTTAAACCAGTAGATTTATACTTGGTCAATACCTTGGTATCTGATATAAAATAAAACTTCTGATATCTGACTTAGACATCACTTTAATTGATAAATAAATGTATAAAAAAAAATTAATTTTTTCTCCGTGTGTTAAGCATACAGCTGAGTAGAGTCTATTGTATATGTTGGAATACCTGTATTTTTTATAAACACTGATATCTGATAAACGTTGCAAGCAAAGCATCAAATCATATATGATAGATATCTGTAACGTCTAGAGTAGCAGTGTTAATACATGCACAAAGCAGGCCTTTTTGATATCACTGACAGATACTGTAAAATCCTTATATTACGCGAGTACTTAATTCCGCGATTCCGTTGTTTTGTATCAAATAGCAAGAATATAGAATCACAAACGCGGAACATTTATCCATATTTCTTGTAGTTCCCAACCCTCAGAAAATAATGGCGAGGTTTTAAAATCTGCGAGGGGTGCTTCTCGCATTTTAAGCGGATATAAATTCCTCGCGTTTAATTAGGAATTTACAGTATTGTTCTGTAATTCAAATCATTTGTGATATATAACAATCTAGATTGGATATATATAACAGATATCAAAACATTTTGATTATTGATATCAAAAACGAGAAATTCTGAAAATATAATTACTTGCATAATTCGCTCAATGTTAACGGTGCTACACAGTGATATGAAATAGTAAGGACGCAATATTTTTCTTTTGTATAGCATTGAAAACACAGAATTTACTTTTCAGCTTAGATTTATCAACGATCGAGTTACCTTTTCATTTTTCGTTGAGATGCATTCCATCCATTTTATTTCCAGTCAATTAAAAGAGTGTATTGTATTTATTTTCATAGTTTATTTATACAAATGTAATGAATTTGATTTTTTTTTTCACAATCTTTTTCCGTCCATTGTCACAAACCATGGCAATTATGTACTACGATCCTCTTCCATCTGGAGAGAGAGATATGTAAACTCCGTCCCAGAAAACTGTTATTTCTTTTAAGCATATATCTTTTTTTAATATTTCACTTTTTTATATACTGTATTTAATTTACAATTTACATTCCATTGTCACCTTTGTTACAATCCTAAACAGGTTGAATCACCACTTTTTGTTTTATTAAAATAGATGTATAGATATTTTTAGGTAAATTTAATATGAAGACAATTTAGCGTCAAATTTCACAAACTTTGGCTTTTTTTGTAACTTCCATCTTTCCATCTCAAGTAAATCAAAACTTGCTAAACTCACCATATTTCTTAATCACAAGAGCTTGTTGACTTTGACAATTGCAAAGATGGAAAATGGTTGGATATTTAAATTAATTTTGATTTGATGCATAAATTGTATGTCGATTTATACATACAATAATGTAAGGAATAAAGTTGCCTTTCTAGAGCATTTATTGTGTATATGATGTTGAAGTACAAAATTTTATGATGAATATATACATTTAATGACTGAATTTAATTTTAATATGTTTTAAAAAATCGTGTACGTATTCTGTGAAGTCTAGTCCCATATTGTAAAATTAACAAACTTGATTGTCTTAGTTCAGAGAAGTTATTAGCTGTCTCTACCATGTAAAGATTTGAGGTATGCAATAGACACTTTAAAAACAATATTGTTTCTACTTAGATCATATCTTGTTTGACCTTTTTATCAAAATAATCAACAATAATAAACTTGTTTCTTAGGAATTGTTACTATCAGGTCAAGGTCGTTTTAAAAAAAAATGTGACCTTGACATATTTTTATATTTCTGATAAGGTTACATGGGCTTGTTTATTTTTTTAAATATGCCCACTATACTAGATAGAAACACTTAATTATCATAAGTTTCATTCAATTATGCAAGAAACAACAAATTTGTGTTTCTGTACTTGTGCCAATTAGTTCATTGTAGTACATGTAATTCTTTTTTTAATTTTTTTTTTTAGCTTTAAGTACATCTATGTTCATGTGTAGATATCCACACTTGTTTTTTGTATTCTCACCAAAAAGTATGAGAGATGTTAAATTTCATTCAAGTTTACAAATTAATTAAGGGATTAAAGATTCCCTTGTTATAGAAATGTATTCTGGTTTTAAAATGTTACCCTGTTCTCTAGTCTTAAACAAATGCTGAAGGCAAATTCAAAATTGAATTTGGGTCTCATGTGTAATATAATAGGAAGTATTTTGATTTTTTAAGTGACAGAGAGTTAATATTTCAATTGAATAAAAAAAAAATTATTTATATTTTTGTTTTTTAGAAAAACTGAATGCTTGATTGTGATAGATTATATACCTCTCTGAAATACTCAACTTTTAATAGTACTGTCATGTATCTTGTACATTGTATTTAGATTTCAATATATTTGGGTGGGTGATATAGTGCAATTGAATATCCATTCAATAATTTTCTACTGTCAGCTAATTTGGGGAGTATGGGCCTGGGGGAATATCTATGGAATGGAGTCAATGGATTTGTACCAAAAAATAAGTGTAAAAGATTTTTGAATTTCTTCCTTTCACAGTAGGTTATTACAGTAATTAAAATAATAAAAGTATATTTAATGGTATGCGAGACTGTAAACATGATACTGGGTATCCATTACATTTTTAGCCAATTAAGTCTTGTGAAATGCAATAGGGATAAAGTTATTGCACAGTCAAGACTAGATGACATTATTTAAGTGAGAATGTATATGTAGAATGTTACTTGACATCTTCAAGCTGTTGTTATATTAATGCACTGTTAGATCGACTTTATGAAATAAAACTTTAAAATAAGTAATGTGTATGCTTTTGTTTCTTAATAATATTTTCAGTTGGTTTTTTAATGCTTTTAATTAAATATTTTTTCAAACAAGAAAATCATGTTCCTTAATTTCTACTTGTAGATCACTGCATCCTTACAGTAAAAAGGTGTTTTTTTTCTGCCTATAACACATTGTACATCCTTATACTTTAATTACAAGTTGCACTTCCAACTTAAACCTAAGAGTGCATTGCTGCATAGTCCCTGAAATGTTCTACTTTCCCATTTTCGTGCATTCACTTGCGCTCTCTGTTCACTATGCACTCACCGTGCATTCAACTTGTGCTCACCGTTCACTTATCATTCACTCAGATAATAATATTTAAGCGGATAACAATACATACATGGAGTTTGTTTCTTATTTTTTTTTCCTGAATACCGATGATACACAATGTAATGCACGAATGACTTCAGAGACACTCCTATAACTCTGTCCCGAGTTTTTGCTTCCACCACTTTTTGCTTGATATTTCAATAATAGTAAATACCTTTGTGCTCAAACTACGTTCATCCACTAATATAAAAAATGTCCAGATTATCTGTTTTGAAACGCCCCCTCTACCGCTTCAGGTTTCAATACACATCCCGAAATTGAAAGTCTACGGAGATTTTGCATTGCAACAGCCATTAATAAGCCCGGATGATAACGTTAAAAAATTGCGCGATGTATTCCGAGTGTATTCCGAATGGAGAAAAGATGTAAACATTCCCCATTATAAATCTCCATAAGGAATCTGTTTTCGTTCCTGTGAATTTTTCTGAGAGGAAAGGGATAATTGTTCAATGAAAATATCTTGGATATATTCCCTTTTAACGATTTCAACTGTATTTCTTTCACAGGTATGTGTAATTTTATTAAAAGTCATCAAAAAGCGATGGAAGCAATAACTTGGGACAGACTATAATTAATTGTTCATCTCGTGTTCATATATCGTTCACCGTTTACTTTGGGCTTGCCTTTGCCTCTAGTTTGCGCTTTGCGTTTGCTTACCGTTCAGCATGCGCTCACTGTTCAAATGGGAAAGTTAAATGTTTCAGGAACTGTACTATAAAGCAATTACACATGAATCGTATACAGAAAAATATTTGCCCCATTTTGTTTTTACCCCTTTAGCCCTTGTGTCAGCAGGCGAAGTTGGGACTGGGTGAATTCCAATGTCAAAATTATCTCTCTTTGATCATAACTTTGTCTGGGCAAATTTAAGACCGGTTGAAACCATTTGCAAAACAGCAAAAAAAACACAGGGCAAAAATAACCCAGTATACAGTATGTCCATGCAAATTTTAACCAGGCCTCATTTGTCACTGCAAGCTATTGATTACAGTAAACAATATGTGGCCTCTATTGTGAGAAGTTGTTACAAACCACCAATATTTTTGTTCGTTTACATTTAATTTGTGTCCCCTATATGACTTTTTTTCCTATGTAAATATCAACAACAACAAAAACACAAATTAATTACCATTTTTTCACACATTTATTGCCTTAAGAAGTCTTCATTATTAATTCTGAAGACAGGATTTCATCAATGATAGATATTTAAATAAGACAGAGATGATGAGTGGAATGCTAATCCTGTATAAAGTACATATTGTATGATGACTGAACACCTTTACAACACAATGTTAACTTACATGAGTAAGTAGTTAGGAGCATGCAAACACACATATGCATATACAAAATATTAGTATGTTAAATAAATAAGTACAGAAAGAGTGTATGGTCATTATTATTATGCCTTCATGATTTAGCACTACACAAGATGTACTACAAACACACAATGATCTCGATCTAGCTGCTTAAAGCACTGTTACAATGTATCACATGATTTGCATTAGGCTGAGCGTTCATAGGACATAATTAGGCAATGATTGTCAATTACATAATTTACATTATGTAGTTAGAAAAAGAAATCTTTAAAAAAAACTATCTTCAAGCCTAACAACACAAAAAAATTCGGACAAAAACAGCAGCATAGCCCACAATATGATGACCTTAAAAATTAAGTCGATGGCTCTTTTCTACATCCAACAAAATATACAATAACCATATATATTCACTAAGATAAGTAAATGATCATTCATAAAACAAGCAAAAATGAGCAAACCAAACAAATGGGGGAAGGGGGGGGGGATGGAGAGAATGACATAAAGTAGAAAAACCTGGTTATGAATATACCCAAGCTAGCTCTCAAAGCTAGAACAAAATTGTTCTAATAAAATTTGTTCTTCATGATTCTATGCCGATTGTGTTTATGACAAAACAAATGAGAATTTGCCCGTTCTATTACACAGAGATTCTTGTTACTTTCTCGCTGTTTCATAGTTGGCCACAAACCAGTCGCAGGACTCCTTCACAGCTACAAAATACACCACAAAATGACATAATTAGATTTTGATATGAATTCAAGTTCTATAGAATAACTTACTTTATTCATTATTTTGCTTTGCAGATTAATTTTCAAGTTGCTCAAATTTCAAATAATTCAGTCAAGTTTTGAAAACTCCATCAATTTCATTGCATTAAAGTTTCATCGAAATTCCCGTAGTTTTTAAAAATTTTAATTCTTTTTATCTTTTCAACCTTCTCTCCCACCTGAATAAGCAGATTAAACAGCCTACCTTGTTTGAATGGTGTGAATTTGAAGTCAGGTCGGTACTTCCGTAGCTTGGCATTGCTGGCCGTCTTCTTGAACTGACCGTCCGACTTGGTGGTGTCGTACTTGACCTCGCCCTTGAAATCCATCGCCTCGACGACCGCCTCAGCCGCCTCCTTGATACTGACCTCGTCTTCCTCCCCCACTACAACACAGAGGGGTCATTAAACCTTATATACAGCCATTTGTTCGGCAATGCACCTCATTTTGCTCAGAATATACATGCATTATCAATTACAGGTCAATAAAATTTATGTAGAAACATGCCCACTTGTATCCTTTATGTTTAATTTCATGACAAACCTAGCCCTTTCAATCTATGTACAAAGCAAACTTATTACCTGTTTCCCTCAAATTTCATTAGTTTTGCTAGTACATTTCAGAATTACAAGATTAGTTTTATTAGTCAATGAAGTCGAAGGAAAAATGAGCAAAACTGGTAAATTCTTAAGTTCAGATAAATTACAGAATTTAAAAATCTTAGCATATACAGTACATTTTCAAAACAACCAGAGTTTAAATAAATGCACACAAGTTGATGCGACAACATTGCTATAACTAAGTAACACATGACTGTATAAGAGACAGCAAATCCCTCACCTGAGAGGATAATTGGGTCAATCTCTGGGTACTCCCTCAGTACCCAGATCATGAGGCGGGCAAGATCCAGGGAGTAGATGAACTGTCTGCGGGGGGATCCAGTTCCCCAAACTGTGAAGGGGGTGTTGTTCTCTGTAACAGTGCGACATTGTCATTAATTTGGCATTGCGTATCAATGCATACACATGGACAATTGTTATTTAATAAAAACTAAATTTTCTAAAAAAAGGTACCAAAAAAAAAATAACTGACTTCTGGAGTAGATATAGTAATAATGTAATGAATCAATGTAATAACTGACTTTTGGCGGTGTAGATCTTGTAATAATGTAATGAATTGACGTAATAACTGACTTTTGGCGGTGTAGATCTTGTAATAATGTAATGAATTGACGTAATAACTGACTTTTGGCGGTGTAGATCTTGTAATAATGTAATGAATTGACGTAATAACTGACTTTTGGCGGTGTAGATCTTGTAATGTAATAACTGACTTTTGGCGGTGTAGATCTTGTGGATGAGACCGGGGAGAACATGGCCGTCTTCCAGGTTGAAGTTGTCATGGGCACCGTACACATTGGTTGGGACCACAGAGGTGAACTGACAGCCATGCTGTTTGTTGTAAGCCCTGAAAACAAACAATTATCATAAAGGAAATACTGTATATGGGGAAATATTTGCACAATTTTTTTTTTACCCCTTTGCCCATGTTTTCATTGGGTGAATATATAGGGATGGGACGATCCACCGATGCACCGGTGCATCACGATATTTATTTTGACGATATTTGGATCGATACATTTACCATTAATACAACGATACCTAAGCGAACATTTTTTTATTTTCCAAAAATATCCGAGCTTCAAATATCGGCTATTTTTAGTCCGCGCGCCTAAATATGAAAATACAAAGATGGCGGAAAACCTCGTAAAGTTGTCAAAACTGTTAAGAAGCTAAATCTGGAGTGTGGACAACTTTTGTATTACTTGTTTATGAAAAAGTAGAGTATATGAGACTAAAGTAATTTGTAAATTGTGCAATGCTCATTTTAAATATATCAAAATAACTTTGGACATGCGGTAATACATCGACAGATTGAATAAATTTTTAACCCTTATTCATGTTTTCATTTAGTTGCAATGTATCGTGATATGTATCGTATCGCATCTCATGTATCGTGATATGTACCGAATCGGCTAAGTACAGTATCGTCCCAGCCCTATGAATATAAGACTAGGCAAATCTGAATGTCTCATACCATCCCTCTTTTATCACAACTGGGTCTCGGTGTATTCAACATAGAGCATAACTGTTTGCTACTGTAGAAGGGCCAAAAAACATGGAGCAATAAAAACCCTGTACACAGTTTTCTCACTAACCAAATCTCAGTGATTTTTCCAACTCAGCTAATTTGTTGGAGAAGGGATGTTGTTCCTGTGTTTTATTAAAAATTTCAAATCTTCATACCACAGAAAATATTACTGATATAATTTTACAAGGAGTTGCAACAAATTTGCTGATATCTAAATGTCTTTAAGTGCATGTCCTTTACTAGGCTCTGCATGTAACACTCTTCCATCCAAACAATTTTTTCTTTATAATAATATCCCGAGATAGGACAACCAGAAGAGTATGCAAGCATTTTCACTCTACAATTTTGCAACAGTTTTTCCCACCCCAGCTGTTACCTATTTAACACATCAATCATTCTCTTGGAGTAGGAGTAACCAAAGTTGGAGTCATGTGGTGGACCATTGTGCACCTGTGTAGAAAAAGATTTGCATCAATAACCAATCAATCAATAAAATAAATCAATAAAATTCAAACAAGATAATGTCTGACTTACACCAATGCAAATTAATTCAAACATCACTTTGTCTATAAGCATCTTTGATTTGCATCAATTTTTTTTAAAAGAACAAATTTTTTTAAAGTTAATTTTTAAAGTGCCACTGACTTATTTTATATTTCGACATAAAATAGAAATGTTTTATTAATCCATTTATTGATTATTGTTAATCATTTAAAAATTTCACCACAAAAATGATATCTAAATAAGATAAAATTTTGAATTTGAATAAAAATTTTAACAAATGATGAGATTGTCCCCATATATATAGTCATGTCTCATGATGTGACTGCATGATCAGTGGTAAATGGCGTACCATGGTTTCGTCAATGGGGTAGGTGGTTTTGTCTGGGAATATACAGGTAGACAGACAGGACACCACCTTCTTTACACCTGTCTTGTAGCTGACGTTCAACACATTGTCATTGATCAGGGTGTTGATCCTCTGCAAAGATGATCAATTGTAATCAATTTACAGAAAATCTCTTAAGAATTTTCCATTTATTTTAAATATTATAAAAGATTATTCATATTCAAGCAATCTACACAAAAATATGCACTGTGCACATCACTATACATGTATATGCAGAGAATCTTTTACTCAAATTTATTCAAATATATTCTATTGAAAACTCAATACATGTACTACAAAACTGTTAAGAAAATAAGAACTTGAAACAATTTCTACCAAACATCATCAGTATTCTCCCAGTCCCCTCCCCCTATTCCCATATTTATGAATTTCTAATGTAGTACTCACATAAAAGTCCAGATTGTATTTGAGATTACGGAACAAGCCTCCAACCATAGCTGCTAGATGAATGACGTGTGTGGGCTTGACCTTGGCAAACAGCTTCTCCGTGTCCTCACGTACTCTGTAACAACAATAAATGTCAAGGTCACCAATATAAGGTCATGGCAGGTAAAGTTTTAATACAGAGTGTAACTTTTATATAAGTCCATTGTTAATAACATTTTTTGCTACACATATATTACATATCAGAGAAAACAATGTTTAAGATTTTTCAAAAAAATGATAACTATATGTATTTCTAATCTCATTCTTAGTCATTGTAACTACCCGGTAATAAGAAATGATTCACTCTGACACTTACGAGAGGTCCCCATCCTTGGAGCTGGCAAAGTACCACTGTTCGTTGGGCCTCTTCTCCTCGCCCTCAGCGATCGTCTTGATGGCCTGTCCCACCAAACCAGTGCCCCCGGTCACCAAAATAACACACTGATCCCCCATTGTAGTTCAACTGTAAAGAGTGAGGACCATCAATCTTTGTTATGCACTATTATTCAAAACATGCTGTAAACTAAATTTTATTCACTACCATTACTTTATTTCATGATTTACCAAAGGTAAACTGGTTCAGGGAGACTAATTTTTGCGGTCAGCCTTTAGTTCAGGCGAGCTAAAACAGTTGACACCCATACAAAATGATAATAGCAGTGTCTGCATATTAACTTTTAACAGCCCTTGTACACTCACATTGTATAATTAATAAATAAGTTCTGTTTTACCAAAAGGGTAGTCTTAAGTACTGTAAATTCCTTATTTTACGCGAGTGCTTAATTCCACGATTCTGCTTTTTTGCATCAAATTAAGAGAATATAAAGTCGCGAGCACCATCTTTATTGTTATGACTTCATATAGCGCAAAACTGTCTGAAAAATAAGAGTGAGATTTTAAAATCTGTGAGGACAGCATCTCGCAATTTTACGCAAAAATTAATTCCTCACATTTAATAAGGAATTCACAATATACAAATTTTAATTTAAAAGTTAAATCTACTGCAGTTTGACATGGGGGACAATACAGAGGTGTCTGTGGATCAGGATATTGGTGAGAGTAGGTCAGCTGCTTCAGAAGTGATACTTCCTTCATTTGCTACATGGGACAAGGATGTGGTTTCTAATTAAACTCTTCCACCGTGTCCTAACCATTTTTGTTCACGTGTCAGCTGTTTCCAATAGCAGTTTTATGTTACTCTTTTATATACATCGTGTATTAGTCAGGTCTTATCCCATTGATAAATCACTTGCACTTTTTAATTTTCAATATATTATTTACATGTTTTTTGTGGGGAAACTGACAAATAAAATGACACTGTAAATAAAAACACAACTAAAGATAATTTATATTTGACGTTTGTAGGACAGAAAAGGGAAACATTGATTTTTTTTTTTCTATTCTACTTAATAGTGAAGTTTACAGACAAAGCCTTCACAAAGACTAAGCCTCTGAACTTCTCTTTAATTATGCAGAATACTGGGTGCATTCAGATAGTTCAGCCGTTGGAAGACAAAAGCTGCTATTGGTAAAATTTATTACGGTACCACTGGCATGTCATTGGTATCAATTGTTTTTATCAATGGTATATTTTTCTGCAGACAATCTAGAGTGTGGGCCCCGAAAGCATTGGTAAATGACGTCACAACTAATTTTAGACATGACAGCAAAAACGGAGACATAAGATCACAGTTTTGAGAAACCCATTTTCCCTCTACGATATTTGGGATGCAATTTATGAAGAAATTGTGTCGTTGTATAATTAGGACAGTAAACAGATTCCACTGGACTCCCATTGGTGACATTTGTAAAATCAGTCACATCTGTATGCCAAACCAGTTCAGGGATTATTGGTACAATTGGCACCGTTTTCATCCAATTGAACCAATGATATATTAAAATTTGGTACCACTGGTAAAACTACATGTATGAACGCACCGACTATTTTGTTCCAACATGCCCCGCCTCTTTCCACATGATTGGGATTTCGACATTTTTACATTGCTGCTCATTCTAATTACTTAATAAAACATTAATAAAACACATAGCAGCGTGTCATTTATTGATCGTTTCTTAAATATGAAATATCGCCTGGGTTTGTCAAAATTTGATATTCTTTGGCGAGAGTACTTCATATAACGTACAGTGCCTACTTTGTTGATATGGTAATTAAAAACATAACAACGTGAGTACGCCTCTATGACCTGTCTATAAAACAACCGCAGCTCTCTGAATTGCTTTTAAAGTGAAAATTTATCGAAATGAGAGACAATAGCTTCTAACCCTACTAACCTTCAAGTCTCTCGAGCTCTGTCAATATTCACGATCCGTCTAAACAACCCGGCTTTTCTACTCGTGTACCCAAGCCACGTGGGTCCCTTAGATCCTTAAAAAAGATGACAAAAAAGTCATACAACAAAAACAACTTGGTGTGTGGTAGATGAAAACAATAGTTTATTACCCTATTGATTAGTAATGTTATCAATCAGACTTTATTTAAAGTATTTAAATAGTATTTAAAATATTAAATTTATTAAAAATTTTCATCTCTTTAGAATACATGTGCCCGGCTGGCTCTAAGATTCACTCATGAGTCGTGGTTTGGATATCCAATCACATGCAATTCAACCACAAATTTCTTGGTTTGGATATCCAATCACATCCACTTAAACCACAAATTCAGGCAGCGTCCGAACCTCAATTTGAGGTTTTTGACCAATCAGAGTTTGTTATTTATCAGCTTCCAAAATAGCATCTTTAATGGTCGCCATTGTGTTACAGATGCCCTAGATATTTTGATTTAGTTTATGCAAAGTATAATGGAATAAATTTGCTTATCTCAGGTAAGGTTGCATGTTTTCTTGAGATATTTAATTAATTATGTCAAAGAATTGGAAAATGTGTTGGAAATAATAAAAAATATATCAACACCGGTAAAACATGTTTAAAGTGATTTAAGTTAAAAATGCAGATTTTATGCATAGAATAACATTATTTTGTTGAATTAATTGATGATTGAAATCATTATCTACTGTAAGTAGTTACAGAAATGAGTTGTGGGGGGTGGGGGTGTTGACAGGTGTTCCACCTTTGATCATTGTCCAAATACTGCATCACATTTAGTTTGTCACAGTATGAGACTGGCCATGTGTGAAAGGTGCAACTGATGGGGTGCCCTGACATCCCATTGTTAATTCATCATTATCAGTGTACCTGTTAATAAAGTCAGTATACCTATATACCTGTGCAGAATTTGCTAGGCAGGTTGACAGTGTGGGGTAGGCCATGTGTGTTTACAAGTATATACCTGGATGTCAGGTGTCATGGTTTGAATCTATATAATATTTGTTTCTTAGGTACCTGCTCACTTTTCTCCCATCGCTGTATGAAGAGACGTTTTACCGCAAATCACCACTTGATACCTGCACTTTTGCATTGTTTAATTTTCTGGATTTTTATAACAACTTTTTTTCCGTAAGTATTAATCTGAATTTCATGTATTTAATAGTTTGATTTATTCATATCATTTGTATGTATTAATCTTTGGATCACCCTTACAAAATATATCTATATAACATTTTTATATAAAAAAATCATCATAAATCATCTTGACTTTTTCTCAAAACACTATTAAATGGACTTAATGTTTTTAAATTAATCATGTATAGGAATAACTTTGAAGCAATAAATTCATTAACAAGTAAATTGTTTGAATTTTTTTGTAATGAAATTATAATGAAGTAATTAGTTAGATTTTCAAGACAAGTGTTGTTATTACTCTATCATCTTTCTATAGTACTGTATCTGCTATGATGTAAGATGACATTTAAGGACACCGAAAAAATATTTTGGTTTTACTTAAATTTATACCGTGTACTTATTTGAAACATAAGTATTTAAAATACAATTCCTTTTATTCAGAGCTTTTTAGATTTTTTATTGAATGTTTCAAAATTTATTTTGAAGTCGCATAAGGAAAATTTTTCCGGAAGCATTTTGTTTATCTCCATATTAGGTACATTCATGTGTTTCCGGTCATCATTTTAGAACAAGATAAATTTGATAAAATAACAATGATTATTTTTCAGTGTCATGAGTTCCTTAGTGCCCACATTCCAACGATTGCCCTCAGGAATTTTGTCCCTCAGTGACAGTGCTGCTGCGAGAGCCGTGAAAACGGAACACAGGGAACGGAACCGAGCTGAATCCGAGAGTGTCATCCGGATAAAGACCCAGGCAGAGCGATCCGTAAACGCCTTGGGGGGAGATGTTAAGAATGTAAAGCATCTGCTCGGACAACATACAATCCAGTTTGGACAGTTTCGGTAATTGGCATTCTATTGTGACAATATTAAGTCAATTAAAGTGCATGTACCGGTAATACCGAACAATAATTAATTTCATTAAGATAGAAATAAATGTTAGTTTCTGTTCTTTAACTTTTTGTGATAATTTCATAAACAATCAATCATCATCTTGATTTAGTAAAAAATGCCTTTGAATGATTTATTCAAATTAGAAGAATTTTTTTTTATGGTTTTTATTGAGAAAATCTTGTTTTATTTCAGAGGAATGACATTCAAATGGCTGCTTGAAAATGCTCCGGGGTGGGTTGCGTTTTTGATTGCCAGGGATGAAACTTCCGGAGAGACCCAGGGTGTTGGCAATAGATGGCTTAACAAGATGGCCCTCCGAAGATATGTCTATCTGTTTGAAGAGAGCAAGGAATTAGTGAGGATGAAAAGAGAAGAAAAACAGAGAAGGACACCTGGTGCGTTCGAATATTAAAATAAGATATGTTTAACATGTTTAATCCTTAGGACTGAAATACATGTATTAAGTTTTTGATACTTCATATTGAAGCTAATTATTAATTGCATTTTAGGGAATCAGAAGCCAAGTTCAGAGACCAGAACCCTTGATGTTCATGTTGATGACTCTGAACTGATAGCATGCTTAGAGGAAGTGGAAGGCAAAGCTGGCAAAGGTGAGGACTACATGTCAATTACATGTCTTACTCTTTCAGAAAATCTGCTAAAAAATGAGAGGCTATTTATTTTGTCTGTCAACATTTAAAAAGCAATTTGAATTTTTCAAACAATAGTGTATTAAAATATAGGGTTTGTTATGTTTGTTATAATAGTTTTGATATTAAAATTTATCTTCGAATAACAGAATCTTCCTACATACTGGTCTTCATCAGTAAGTATATGAGGGTAATTTGTCTGTTATATATTATCAAGTGGGCTTGTTGTACTGTGTGGTTATGGCGAGTAAATATAGAGTGGCTATATGTGGTGTCTGTCTCCTTTTACATTTGTTTTGCACTTGTGAAATCAATCATAATCACAGTGTAATCCTTCATACATGTAACATCAAAATGTAATCATTTCTGTATATAGTGTATCATTACTTTATGGAAATGTATCAGATTTTCATTTTATTTTTATTCTATTCTTCTAATTACAACGAGAGAAAATGTGTATTCATCTAAGCATTGTTTTTGTTTCTTATACGAAATCGTGCTTATAATATGGCTATTATTGTAAATTGTTTAAAATTCTTACATGTTGAATATTAAGTCATGTTGTAAATTACATAACAACAGGAATCCCAAAGCCTACGCCAAATCTTGCATCGGCTGTTAGGAGGAAATCATCTACATCTACTTCTACATCTGGTAATATTTTAATACCAAAATACATATCCTAATAAGAAACAAAAATATTTACTTTCCTGTCTGCAGCAACATTTTATAACACTTGAATATCAAATATGGATTAACATTTTATTTTAGAAGATTCCGGTTCCTCCAGGCCGACTAGTAGTACTTCAGCTGCCATGGTTGGAAGAAATCAGCAGCAAGAGTCAAGTTCATCCACAGGTTAGCCAAATTACTTTAATGTGGTAAAAATACAATTAAAAAAATATCTAAAACTTTGAATGTGTATTTTACACTTTAATTTCTAAAAGTTTCTTATCCGAAGATATGACATGTGAACATTGGTATGAATGTAATTGCATGTTAAATGATTTTGTTCCAGCACCGGAGTTGGATAGCCTAGCACTTCCTTCTGGCTGGAAAAAGACGCTTCCTGAAGTTGACCATCAGTGGATATCGGAGACCTTCTTTCATGCTGGGAAGCGAGGTCCTGAATTTGATTTCAGCCGTGTGTCAAAGCTATGGTACGATCCACCCCAGCCAAGTCTGTCCCGAGCTGTCTTGAACAAGCCGGACCGATACTTTGGACATCGTTTCTTTCTTTGGATGCCACGCCACTTGTTCCATACGCAGTTTCACTGCCCCCATAGTGGTTGTAACGGAACGTTGACAAATGCAGGCGTCCATCAGAAAACCAGGCGTGTTGTGGATGTAGATTCTGTCTACAATATAGCAGCTGAATATCTTAGCTGTTCCAACTGCCATAAGAAGGGTATGCCTTTCAATTTTTTTAAATCAGGAATTTAAACCTTTTTTGACATACTGTCAATGAAATAAAGAATATGATAGGGTATGAACATGTTTTTGTGATATCAGTAAATATTTTAAATTTTTTTTTTTTCACAGTTATTAGTTGGAGTGAGGGAGTTCTTAACCAACTGGACAATGCAACAAGGTCCCGCTTTCCTTGCATCCTTACCTCGAAGTATGCCTGCGATTTGAAGATTGTACGCCTTCTGAGACAGAGAGGACTTGGAAACAGCAGCAGCGCAGTGATGAAACAGGTAAGGGAACAACATGGTGAGTCTTATCTAAATAATTTACAATTGTATCTATCTCATTGCAGGGACTTTAAGACATCGGCAGAGAGGGGATTCTTTGCTCCGATTCAGTTTAGTGAGCCTCCTCCAGCTGCCGCTGTACCAAGACACCGCTGGTTCATGAAGGTCTACCAGATAGATGTTCTGAACCGCGTTGATTACATCAAAGCCCACATGACGTCACAGTTTGGGACCGTCCTCAAGATGGACTCAACAAAGAAAATCACCAACAAGCTTGCCGGTAGGTTTTTCGATAAGAAAATATATGTTAATGAGTTATATATTGTTGGAGGTAAAGTGAAGTATTTTTTCACATTAATGCATTTAAAAGATTGTTGGAGGTAAAGTGAAGTATTTTTTCACATTAATGCATTTAAAAGAAGTTTATGAGATACTTACTACATGTAATATGTAAAATTATGCATGTTCTCAATATAATACTAAAATAGCATTGAATTATGTTCAGGGGATAATGATTGCCATTTATTTGATAGGAAAGGGGAGGAAGACAGCAATGTGGGCCACCAACATTGGTAATGAGCATGGACAAGTCCTCATGTCTGTCTTGACTGTCGGTGAGGGATCAGGTTTGAAGCAGATGTTGGATGGCCTTGTTACACGGTACAGAAATGCTGGCGTTCCTCCTCCCAAGGCACTCTATGTTGACCGTGACTGCTGCGGAGCTTCATCTGTGCATAAGTACTTGGAGGCCTGGCCCTTTCTTCATATCAGGTGTGTATGATTTCTCTTGCTCTTACATGTATAATATAGATGGCTTCAGGTATAGCACTATGAGTCTTACATTTTATTGCCAATGTTTTTTAGGTTGGATATATGGCACTTCATGCGCCGCTTTCCCTATGGCTGCACCACTGATAAGCATCAACTGTACAGTGTTTTAATGGGGAAGTTGAGCCAGTGCATCTTCAAGTGGGATGAGACTGATCTCAACTTACTGAAGACTGCTAAGCGAGCCGAGATGATTCAGCAGTGCATCCAAAATCCCTCAGAGGATGATGTCATAAGACGCTTGTCTACAGCTGAGCTTGCACTCCACTGCAAGCGAGTGACCCGCGGCACTGCTGAAACAACTAGGCTCATATCCA
Organism: Magallana gigas; assembly: GCF_963853765.1. NCBI lineage: Eukaryota > Metazoa > Mollusca > Bivalvia > Ostreida > Ostreidae > Magallana > Magallana gigas. Next base: position 30,223,799 of record NC_088861.1, read on the forward strand.
GCCTGTTAGAATCCCTAGATGGCCCCAGAGGTTTTGATACCCAGGGAGTGCCTTTGTTTGACAGTGAGAAGATCCAGCAGATCTGGAAGATACAGAGTCAGCATGTATCTTGCATCCAGGATCCCCCTGGTCTTAGACTCTACACACAGGTGAACACTTTGAAGAAAGGCGGCATTGAACTTCCTGTTTACAGATGTGCAAGAGGCTCCACCTCTCTGGAAAGCTTTCATCTCCATATGAACAGGTTTATTCCAGGTAAGAACAGATTCAACACAATACTTTTCATTAATATGAACATTTTTTTTATTCAATGTTATAAAGATCAAACACCTATAATTGTCATTGAAATTTATTTAATTATTCAAATATTTTTATAGGAACCCTGGCAAAGGACATCAATTTCCAGGTATTCCTATTGGATGGTCTGTTCAGATGGAATTCTGACCGGAAGAGTTCAGCAGTAGTTGATGTCAAAGAAGACGCCCCAATGACATACAGTGGACCGCTCAAGAACTCTGTTAACAAGTTGGCAAATGAGGTCTTGGGCAGAGGAATCTTTGACGACTACAAGCCACCTGGAAAATACACGGGTAGGTGAGCTATAGGTATTTTTTAGACAAGAAATCTTACATTTCATTTTATACAATTTTCAACTGAATCTTTCTACCCTCACCAGGAGAGCTGATAGGAATAGAGTACCTCTACTCCCAAACAGGAGAAGGTGTGACTGACTACAGAGAGGCCGTCCGGATACTCGCTGATGATGCCGATGTGGAGGAGGAAAACCCAGAGCATTCTGAAGCAGATGAAGGATTCCATGAACAACAAGAGGAGATGTTGGATCCCACACTGCCTGTAGAGTTAAGTGTGGATCCTGTAGAGTTAGGTGTGGATCCTGTCACACCAACTTGTACATCTACTTCTGCTTCTCCTGCCCTCCTTAACATCCCGTCAGTAGCTGAGTATAGACAGATGATGGCCCAGTCAGATCCAGGTAATAGGAGCTTTAAATTAAAATAAGCATGAGAAACAATTTATGCAGTAATTCATAATTTGGAAAAAAAAAGTTTACATGACTGGCTGCAACATTACAGTACCTAATGTCTTTTTCTTTTCAGTTGAGGTACCTACTCATCACTATGAGGCTGAGACAGATAAAAGCAAAGATGCAGACTCTGGTGATGTAAGTGATTGCAGATTAAAAGATATTAGTGACATGAATGACAGCAAAAAATTGAATGATAGTAAAAGTGAAATGTACTTATAACTTAAATATATTTACATGTGTGCTTTTTTTTTTTATAACTTTTATATTATAATCACTCTTGAGATTACTTTTAACAGTTTTATTAATTTTCATAGATTTTTATCTATCCACTCTTTAGAATACTTCTAACATTTCTTTAAAAAAAATTTATTTAAAGGACACAGTTGGTCCAGACAATGTACCTGGATATTCAAGAGTGCTGGCTTTAGCAGACTTTCTGGTAACCTTCAAGGATAAGGCAGCTATGACTTCAGCTGAAGTCCAGAAGCTGAAAGATCTGTGGTCAGCACTCTCAGAGTATGACAGGAAGAGGACTGTGTTCCCTCAGCGATTCTCCACTGCACCTCTCGGACGTTTCTGTAGCAAAAGAAAGAAAGTTGCACCAGGAGTTGAAAGTATTGAGAAGTTAGTAAATGCACTTTTGGAAGTATGGGTCCTTTTGTAAAGAATAGGCAGTAACAATATTATGAAACCTGAAAAATCAAAACACTTGATGCTATGTTAAGTTGTACACTAAGTTTTGCTGTGTTTTTTTTTTAGGGTTATTCTTGGTCCAAACCAAGGTCCAGCACAGTGGCCTAACTGCAATCGATACACAGAGGCCACTGTTGAAAAACTTCTGCAGATCTATCCAAGTGATAGAAGGAGGAAGGGGGAGGCGGTTCTCACAAAATGGTCACTCATCCTGGATGCATATCATACCATCAGGAAGACCATTTTGAACAACCATAGAGCCATGTCAGTTACAGACATCCAACTTCCTCTTTTAAACAGGAAGACTCTCCAACAGTGGTGAGTCGATTAATACATATTTACATTTGCAAAAATGCTTCCTAAATTTGTTGATTTCATCACTATGATTACAGTACGAGCTTATCGCTTGATGTTTGCAATGTTGTAAACATTAAAAACACGGTTATTTTAATATTTCTGATGATTTGTCTTTTTCAAACACAAATATAAGTAATGAACAGCAAGTTTAAGGGTTCATTGGGATATGAACTTGGTTAATTGGCTGGTACATGATCAAATCTCCTGGGAAATCCTTGGCTTCACATGATTGGATCATGTGACCAACCAGGTTCATATACTGATGAAATTCTTAACTTTTCTGTTTATTTCATGTACATTTAAATAGGTATCTAAATTGCAGATAGTTTCTTTTTTATTAATAATACTAGAATTCAATTCTAATTTTTCAGGTTCAATGAGAAGAGTAAGGCTGAGGAGAAGAAAATCTTAATGCAGGGTCTTGCACTTCCTACACCAAAAATGACAGTAGCCAAGGCACCAGAAGCCTTGCCCAAGCCAACATCTTTGCCAGCAGGAAGCACAGACCCCTTCTCTTTTCATGATCCACCCTCTACAATTGGTATGGCCAAACTCAAGAGCAGACCAAAGAAGACTCCAAAAGCACCAATACCAGCTGTGGCACCTGTTCTTCCTTGTCCGACACCTTCTTGCGATCCTGTCATGAGCTTCCAATTGGTCACAACTACAGAAGGCACTGCTTTGTTGATTCCAAATATTCCACACTCTACAAAGCAGTACCAGAAACGAAAACAAGAGCTTGAGGAGCAAGGGCGACCAAAAAGGAAGTATGTCAGGACCTCCACGGTAATCAGGTGTAGCAAGTGTGGTGAGGATATGAAGCCGCCAGACCATTCACAGTATATGGGCTATCGGTATTGTGCTCGCAAAGACAACATACCATTTCAAGAGTGGAGGGATAATCTGCAGAAGGCTGGAGTAGCCAGGAAAAAGAAGACTCAGCAGTAAGTATGATTTTATTCTTGTGGCCCTTAGAGATCTCTAATTATATACATGTATTGTATTGTGTTTTAGACCCATCTGTTCTTCAGTCCATCCATTACTCCCTTGTTCTTTTTTTTTCACTCTACACAGCTGTAGAATTTGTGAAAATGTGCAGATACATTAAGAACATAATGTAAAGATATGCATATTACTGTCAATTTCTGCCTCCATTATTTTTCTGGGAATAATGGATTTGTGAATATTAAGTAAAGTTAAGATCTGATAGTTTTTTTTACATTTATGCCCTTTTATTACTATTTGTGCAAATTGAAATTTACTTTTAAAAACTAGTAATTGGAGAGTGTGGGGTATCTGTGATTATTTACTTTTACATTTTGAAGGTTTTGACTTAAAATAATTCATTTGAATGCAACTGTATTAATGACTTGTATATGTTTGTGACTGTTGGCCAAAAATGAGTTTCTGCTTCATTTTGACTTATTTTCAAACTTTATTTTTTTCTATAGTTATAGATATATGTCATTTTGGTGTTAGGACCATTATGACATCATAATTGATTTGATTATTTTTTTTCTCTCAATATTTTAAGGCTTTAAAGGGAAAAATGTACAAAATGAAACTGTTTGATATTTAAAGCATCATTTTAAATAATTATATCTTGAATTTAATAAACTCTTGATTTTTTTCAACCATACCTCTGTATTCTATGTAATTTTTACATTGGCTGTACCATAAATATGCATTTTACTCAAATTTGGAATTTGATGGATTTTTTCACAGTATTTAAAAATTATTTATAATGGAAGATAGATATTTAAAACAATATCTTGAGGAACTTAAAGTTAGAAACTCATTTTTGGCCAATTATTGAACACTAAAAAATTTTTAATGCTGCCTAATGCATTGTATTCATGGGTGCATTAGAAGGTTCCAAGCCCTTGAAAAAGCAGAGGAGAAATTTTTTAAGTGCTGATAATTTTTTTTATCATTATTACACATTGTTAATGATATTATCTTTGAGAATTAAGAAATACCACAGTTTGCATGAAGCTTTTGTAGTTCAATGGAAGAACACTTTCTCTTAGCAGAAAGAGGTCCAAGTTCAAATCTTGGCAGAAGCTGCATCTAGGTATTTCATAGAATTAAAAATAAAGTCAATTTAGATAAAGGATTTGTTTTAAAGCATGATAATGAAATCACATTATGATTATTGTCAAAAGCATTCAGGATTTTTTTCTCTTTCCTCTTTTTTCTTCCTTTTTCTTTCCTCCCTTTTTTCTTCCTTTTTTCCTTCCTTTTCTCCCCTTTTCTCCTCCTTTTTCTTTCCCCTTTTCTCTTTCCTTCCCCTTTTTTCTCTTTTTCCCTTCTTTTTCTCTTTTTTTCTTTTTTCTTTTCTCCTTTTTCTCTTCCTCTTTCTTCCCTTTTTTCTTTCCTCCCTTTTTCCTTCCTTTTTTCCCCTTTTCTCCTTTTTCTTTCCCCTTTTCTCTCTCCTTCCTTTTTTCTCTTTTTCCCTTCTTTTTCTCTTTTTTTTTCTTTTTATCCTTTTTCTCTTCCTTTCTTCCTTTCTTCTCTTCCTCTTTCTTCCCCTTTTCTTTCCTCCCTTTTTTCTTTCTTTTTTCCTTCCTTTTCTCCCCCTTTCTCCTCCTTTTTCTTCCCCCTTTTCTCTTTCTTTCCCCTTTTTTCCCTTCCTTTTTCTCTTTTTTCTTTTTTTCCTTTTCTTTTTTTCTTTCTTTTCTCCTTTTTCTCTTCTTTCCTCCTTTTTTCCTCTTTTCTCTTCTTTTTTCTTTCCCCTTTTCTCTCTTTTTCCCCTTTTTCTTTCTTTTTCTTCTTTTTTCCTTCTTTTTCTTTTTTTTTTTTTGGTTTGTTGCGCAGAGACTAATGGGTCATGGGCTAAGGGGGAGGCGGTTCTCACAAAATGGTCACTCATCCTGGATGCATATCATACCATCAGGAAGACCATTTTGAACAACCATAGAGCCATGTCAGTTACAGACATCCAACTTCCTCTTTTAAACAGGAAGACTCTCCAACAGTGGTGAGTCGATTAATACATATTTACATTTGCAAAAATGCTTCCTAAATTTGTTGATTTCATCACTATGATTACAGTACGAGCTTATCGCTTGATGTTTGCAATGTTGTAAACATTAAAAACACGGTTATTTTAATATTTCTGATGATTTGTCTTTTTCAAACACAAATATAAGTAATGAACAGCAAGTTTAAGGGTTCATTGGGATATGAACTTGGTTAATTGGCTGGTACATGATCAAATCTCCTGGGAAATCCTTGGCTTCACATGATTGGATCATGTGACCAACCAGGTTCATATACTGATGAAATTCTTAACTTTTCTGTTTATTTCATGTACATTTAAATAGGTATCTAAATTGCAGATAGTTTCTTTTTTATTAATAATACTAGAATTCAATTCTAATTTTTCAGGTTCAATGAGAAGAGTAAGGCTGAGGAGAAGAAAATCTTAATGCAGGGTCTTGCACTTCCTACACCAAAAATGACAGTAGCCAAGGCACCAGAAGCCTTGCCCAAGCCAACATCTTTGCCAGCAGGAAGCACAGACCCCTTCTCTTTTCATGATCCACCCTCTACAATTGGTATGGCCAAACTCAAGAGCAGACCAAAGAAGACTCCAAAAGCACCAATACCAGCTGTGGCACCTGTTCTTCCTTGTCCGACACCTTCTTGCGATCCTGTCATGAGCTTCCAATTGGTCACAACTACAGAAGGCACTGCTTTGTTGATTCCAAATATTCCACACTCTACAAAGCAGTACCAGAAACGAAAACAAGAGCTTGAGGAGCAAGGGCGACCAAAAAGGAAGTATGTCAGGACCTCCACGGTAATCAGGTGTAGCAAGTGTGGTGAGGATATGAAGCCGCCAGACCATTCACAGTATATGGGCTATCGGTATTGTGCTCGCAAAGACAACATACCATTTCAAGAGTGGAGGGATAATCTGCAGAAGGCTGGAGTAGCCAGGAAAAAGAAGACTCAGCAGTAAGTATGATTTTATTCTTGTGGCCCTTAGAGATCTCTAATTATATACATGTATTGTATTGTGTTTTAGACCCATCTGTTCTTCAGTCCATCCATTACTCCCTTGTTCTTTTTTTTTCACTCTACACAGCTGTAGAATTTGTGAAAATGTGCAGATACATTAAGAACATAATGTAAAGATATGCATATTACTGTCAATTTCTGCCTCCATTATTTTTCTGGGAATAATGGATTTGTGAATATTAAGTAAAGTTAAGATCTGATAGTTTTTTTTACATTTATGCCCTTTTATTACTATTTGTGCAAATTGAAATTTACTTTTAAAAACTAGTAATTGGAGAGTGTGGGGTATCTGTGATTATTTACTTTTACATTTTGAAGGTTTTGACTTAAAATAATTCATTTGAATGCAACTGTATTAATGACTTGTATATGTTTGTGACTGTTGGCCAAAAATGAGTTTCTGCTTCATTTTGACTTATTTTCAAACTTTATTTTTTTCTATAGTTATAGATATATGTCATTTTGGTGTTAGGACCATTATGACATCATAATTGATTTGATTATTTTTTTTCTCTCAATATTTTAAGGCTTTAAAGGGAAAAATGTACAAAATGAAACTGTTTGATATTTAAAGCATCATTTTAAATAATTATATCTTGAATTTAATAAACTCTTGATTTTTTTCAACCATACCTCTGTATTCTATGTAATTTTTACATTGGCTGTACCATAAATATGCATTTTACTCAAATTTGGAATTTGATGGATTTTTTCACAGTATTTAAAAATTATTTATAATGGAAGATAGATATTTAAAACAATATCTTGAGGAACTTAAAGTTAGAAACTCATTTTTGGCCAATTATTGAACACTAAAAAATTTTTAATGCTGCCTAATGCATTGTATTCATGGGTGCATTAGAAGGTTCCAAGCCCTTGAAAAAGCAGAGGAGAAATTTTTTAAGTGCTGATAATTTTTTTTATCATTATTACACATTGTTAATGATATTATCTTTGAGAATTAAGAAATACCACAGTTTGCATGAAGCTTTTGTAGTTCAATGGAAGAACACTTTCTCTTAGCAGAAAGAGGTCCAAGTTCAAATCTTGGCAGAAGCTGCATCTAGGTATTTCATAGAATTAAAAATAAAGTCAATTTAGATAAAGGATTTGTTTTAAAGCATGATAATGAAATCACATTATGATTATTGTCAAAAGCATTCAGGATTTTTTTCTCTTTCCTCTTTTTTCTTCCTTTTTCTTTCCTCCCTTTTTTCTTCCTTTTTTCCTTCCTTTTCTCCCCTTTTCTCCTCCTTTTTCTTTCCCCTTTTCTCTTTCCTTCCCCTTTTTTCTCTTTTTCCCTTCTTTTTCTCTTTTTTTCTTTTTTCTTTTCTCCTTTTTCTCTTCCTCTTTCTTCCCTTTTTTCTTTCCTCCCTTTTTCCTTCCTTTTTTCCCCTTTTCTCCTTTTTCTTTCCCCTTTTCTCTCTCCTTCCTTTTTTCTCTTTTTCCCTTCTTTTTCTCTTTTTTTTTCTTTTTATCCTTTTTCTCTTCCTTTCTTCCTTTCTTCTCTTCCTCTTTCTTCCCCTTTTCTTTCCTCCCTTTTTTCTTTCTTTTTTCCTTCCTTTTCTCCCCCTTTCTCCTCCTTTTTCTTCCCCCTTTTCTCTTTCTTTCCCCTTTTTTCCCTTCCTTTTTCTCTTTTTTCTTTTTTTCCTTTTCTTTTTTTCTTTCTTTTCTCCTTTTTCTCTTCTTTCCTCCTTTTTTCCTCTTTTCTCTTCTTTTTTCTTTCCCCTTTTCTCTCTTTTTCCCCTTTTTCTTTCTTTTTCTTCTTTTTTCCTTCTTTTTCTTTTTTTTTTTTTGGTTTGTTGCGCAGAGACTAATGGGTCATGGGCTTGGCGCAGTCGGTAGAGCACGAGACTCTTAATCTCGGGGTCGTGGGTTCGAGCCCCACGTTGGGCGATTTCATTTTTCTCTTTTTAAAGATATTTTTTAATTACATGACACATCAATATTGTACAACACACAGCCTCAACTTAACTGCAAAGGTTTTAAACGTTTGTTTTGTGACAGATTGATCACAGAATCAACGCAATTTAATCCATGATGTGTCGAATTTTAACAAACCCCCCTTCTCTCTCTCACCCCCCCCCCCCCCCCCCCGCCCCCCATGGTGCCATATTGCGATGCATTGATTAATTGTTAATTCGAATTAGACCCAAAGCATTTAAAAAGTTACAATGTATTAAATAATAAAAAATTATCACATGTATGTATGTTTTTAATATTTTAAATACCAGAATAAAAATTTTACTATCCTGGGGGGGGGGGGGGGGGGGGGGGCTCATGTAATTTTTTTTCTATTGAGAAATTGATTCTATGAGTTTCATTCTTATTGCCCGTATCAACAAAATTCAGTAACTGCGTGAATATTTATATTGCGCATACCCATACCTTCCAACTGCATGAACAACTATTAAAACTGTGTTGCTATATAAACAATGCAGATTTTGACCAATCATCCGTAAACAGCTTCCCAGGTCATGAACCTAAAATTTGACCAACAGTTTTATCCAATCAGAATCCGCCTCATCGGAAGCATGGTCGCAACGGCCATTTTGACCTACAGCTGAGGCGGCTGGCATGGTTGGACCGATTTCAACTACGTCTTACTTTGTGACTAGATATATCGTCAGATTAATTACAATAGTTATCTATTTCATAACATATTGCTCTTAAGAAGATTATGATAATTATTATAAACAGTCCGAATCTTTGATAAATTAAAAGGCCATATACGCTTAGTTACTTTAGCTTTTCAAAGATGTACAGTTTACTGCTTAATTACGTTAGAGCATCGTAGCTCAAATTCACTTTCCGTCTCTTTAATTCAATGGTTCAACAAGTTTACAAGCCTTCTAAAGAGAAATAGGAATTATTAACATCAAACTAGTGGCAATACATTTGTATATTCGTTCTCGGACGGAAATACAGAATGTAAAGAAAGGAGAAAGATTCAATGGCATTCACTCACCTTGCTGGGAAAAATCTACATCCACAAGACTAGCTTCAGCATCTTTACTTCAAAGGCACCTCCGGCCATTTCAGTTTTTTGACCGTTCGAGTTTCTATTTTGGTGGAACTTGCGACGACCCAAGCAGTTCTCATCAATTTTCAACATGCACCCAAACGACCGTCTTTTCCCGCTGATAGCCTCTGTGCTTCAAATCAGCGTCGCAGTAGGGGGACCAAACACGTGCAACTTGGCGGCGGGCCAAATTCTAGCCCAACACACCCTGGCCATGAACTATTTAGAAATGGCCAGTGTTCCCCAAATTCACCTTTGTTTTGTTTTGGGGTTTTTTCTCTCTCAGTGCAACCAGAACTAAGACACAATTCTCATTCCCATATACATAAAATTGCTAATCATAATTTAGGAATTGACAATAGATGATCTTATTTGGTCAGACGTGAAATGAACGGCATTTTACATAATCAGAAACCTACTCTACCCCCCCCCCCCCAAAAAAAGTTTCGAAAATATTTTTTTCTGACTTTCTTAAGGAATTGGTGGAGGAGCGCTCCAGCAATACTACAAGATTGATCAGACGTATAAAACTCTTTCAAGTTAAATAAATGATCGAATTGTTGATAGAATCAAAGCGATAGACGATTGACAAATTAATTATAAATTCCCTAATAGAAGGGGAGATGGCATGATTCGCGAAAATGCAGAAATACTTTTTAAAAACAAAATCAAGCGGGTTTTTTTTTTTTCAAATAAGGAATATCACACGAAACGTTATCAATGAAATCAACGCGCGTATAATTAACTTTCCAAAACTAATTCGCCTTTCTTTATAAAAAATGAAAAAAAAACAAAAAAAACAAAAAAAAATAACATAAAATAAAAGAGCGCTCCGTAAATTAAAAAAAAATGAAATTCCACACGGGTTTAAATCTAAATTTCGGCACTCTTTCTATCATTCTCCTCCTTCTCCATCTCCAACAATCTTTCTATCTCGTCTTTCTCCCACTGCGCCTCTTTTTCCTCGATCCACTGAGCGCGCAGCTCTTCAATTGTCGGTCGTGGTACAGGTGGCTGTTGATCCCAGGGGTGGCCTTCTTTTACACAGAAATTTACCCGTTTGATGCCTTGGTAGACGCCCCTGGCTGACTCCATCTTCCCCTTCTTTAGATTAGACCTTTGGGTGGCCCTGGGGAGGATTACATTGCCCTCTTCGTCTCTCTCCTTTCCATATATGTTCTCCATGTCCCAAACCAGCCTCCCCCATCGCTCCAAGATGCGCGGGGGCATATCGGGGGATCGGTATGGGAGTAAGGGTACCCGCTTGAATGGAGTGACATTCTACAAAAAATCAATTCAATTCATGCGCGGATGTACAATCCCAGTTTGGGTGGGTTGTGGCGAGCGATATTGTTTTTAGCCAGGTGGGATGGGGCGGACTGTCCAAGGCCTATTATAGTTTTCGATAACCTTACTATATATGTATTTGATTTGATATAGGTTTTAATTTTACAGGACCTGCCCCCCCCCCCCCCCCCCCACACACACACACTCGGTACATGAGGTATTGTACATGTTCTAGAGCTACAATAATTAACAACTTGTCAGAGATTAATTATATACATGTGTTTATATTTCACAGTGTCTTTGCCTGTGAGAATACTATACATATCGATTTTGTACTATCCAGTCAAAAACATTCAAATGGAGCATAACTGGGACACAAGCGGGGTTTCTTAAATTATCTATATTCAAACATTTAATAGCACAATTGCTGAAAAATATATAAATATAAGTAAATAAGGAATCATTCTATGAATATTATGACTTCGGGCTTATTTAATTGGGTTTAAATGATCACACCCGACCGAAATTATCACCTCATAATACTCAAAGAATGATTCCTTTAATATATACTTTTAATATTTAATAGGGGAAATATATACTAGTAGGTACGTGTGCATTCTAGTAAAAGAACTGAAGAGGACAGATTAAACCATAATTATATTCCATGTATAAACGTATACGATTCTTTTTAATTCTTTAAAGCTTCAAGGAAGGTGTACTCCTGTTAAACTGTACAGTCCAGTTTTAGGAAGTTTTACAACAGAACTTACGACCAAATCAATAAATGCTAATTAATCCCTAACTAATCAACGTTTTATTCTAATGGCTGTAGAATATAATTAAGGAAAATAAAATAGTTGTAAATAAATGGTTTTATATCAATTTTTTTTTATTAAAGACCATTCTATGAGACTGAAAATATTTACGACTTTGTCGTAATTAAGTTCTTTTGTAAAACGCAAATTATTCAAATGTAGTAAATAAGGTTAGCGCATTTGATGAGGTTTGTCACAACTTAACGCTCGATCGCTTACTCGCTCACGGGGTCGCTTACTGAGCCGCGCTTACTAGCTCACCTAGCCGCTTGCTTAACCCTTTATCAGTTCATGAATGATGTACTCACCGTTTTATTCATATACTTCCATAGAGTGCGAGCATCTATACCCAGTCTTTTCATCAAGTCCATGTAAAACATCACATAAGAGAATCCAGCGTAGGCGACAAAATTCTGAAATTATCGAAGTATTTAAGTTGTTTTTATTTCATTGTGTATAGTTTTCTTATATTTTGTCATACGGTGTTTACTATGTTTCAAAATGTGCGGAGTCAGAATTTTTATCAGTAAAGGGGTGGGGGGGGGTGGTCCGATGGATGAATAACTTTGTCTGCCGAAAGAGGGAGGGGCGGTCCTTTTGGTCTTTTGTAATTTTGCATTGGAAATTAAATTTGAATTTTACAGTGGAAAGGGTCCAAGGCTAACGCGGGTTATGCATTTTTTCTGCAATATCGCCACCTTCATATCCCGCATGAATCACCAAAGAGAAAACATTATATATTTTTTTCAAATTTAGCACAAATTAAATAAAAATTTGATTTTCAATGTAATGTCATGTTGTTAATTTTGAATTTACTGGGCGGGTGTAAATACAAAATTTACAATATGAAAACTTGTTGATTTTGTATTTACACCCAGCCAGTAAATTCAAAATTTAAATACTCTTCAAACCTCGTCTGAGATTTAGCTCGGTTTGATATTTGGACTGCAAACTACTATATGCACAAAATCTCAAAATACAGACCATGTTAATTCAATCTAAACCGAGATAACTTGTTCATATTCAGTACTTACGGGAAGATGATAGCCTCCAACGCAACTATACATTTCCCGGCCCAAAATCCCAACGAAATCCCCAGTCATGCCCCTAAAAAGAACAATAGATTAGTTTATATTATATATATAAATCATTATACAATGTAGTGTATCTTCGTCATCTCGGAAGCGACGAAGAAATATACGAGAACCAATAGACACCCCTCCCCCTTTGATCCAAGTTATTCCCCAAACTTAATTAATATAGAGAAAAGATGATGCGAAAATTGAAATGTAAAATTAAAATCATCTTCTTGTTGAGAGAGGATAGGACAGAAAACACGAGACCGGTTCTGCAGAGCGGGCGCCCGTAAGGCTCGCCGAAATTCCATTTCCCCGAAACACAATTGTAGCGAGTGTTCTGCTTTTTAAAACAGACATCTGGACTAATAAAAGTTAGTCACATTTGAGACTTACGGCGGAATTACTGCAATGGCTGGGCTCACAACGTCTTTGACCTTGCTGAATAAATTGCTAACAAAATTCATTTTTCAATCGCTACTAATTCGATCTGTACACCAATCTGGCAATACACAGTAACAGCTTATGACGTGAACAATAATGTGACGTCATAGAAACCAAATACAGAGTTACTGTTCCTGTCAGGAAACAAAAACTAGAGTTGCTGTTCCTGTCATTTTCTCATATTTAAAAAATGGGGTTTTTTTGTGGCGATGGCTACTTTTAGCACGATATAAATGGTATTTTCAAATCAGCATTTCAGTATGAACATTTCTGTAATTCATAAATACATTTTGTAAGTTAAATTAGTTAGCATTCTGTAACAATTTTAAAATTAAATTGCAATCAAATAAATAAATGAGTATGTACATTTACACGTAGTATAGTTACATGCGGTAATCAAGAAAATGTGTCAGCCTCCCGGGAAGTGGGGATCTACAGACTGACCATGGCAGTCTAGGGGTTCTAGAGGACCAGTCTAGGGGTTCCAAGTCATGATTTTGTTTGCGGAGGAGGGTGTCCAAATGTTACATTAAAAGTTTAAAATCGAAGATCGCTGAACTTGCGGAGATCCTGTTATGTGACAAAAATGCTAATCCCATTGGCACTAGCTTTGATATATCTACTTTACTTAATCTCGAGGCAAATTAAATAATTGTTGGACAATAGAAGTGTGAAATTATCGTAACAGCTAGATGTGTGAATGTTTATTTTTCTGGTATGCCTCTACCATCTCTTTGTTATCGAAAAAAAAAACAATGTCTTTCAAAAAAAAGCAAGGGAGAAGAGTTTAAGACCTCGAAGAGAACGGTTGGACTAACTGTGTTGGAACTCCTCACGTTACATGTAGCATTGGGTGTGTTATGTCAGGCTAACTGTGCTGGAATCTCGCACGTTAGCATACAGTGGTATGTTGGGCTAACTGCATGTGCTGGAACCTCGCACGTTTGTGGCAACGCACTTTGAAAAAATTTCAAAGTGCGTTAAATTTGATACCAAATCAACTCACTTTGAAAAAAAAAATTTCAAAGTGCCTTTAATTTTGAACCAAGTTCAGTAGTTGACCCACTTTGAAATTTTTTTTCAAAGTGCGTTAAGAAGGTACATAAACATTTTTTTAGAATCGAAGCTCTTAACGCACTTTGAAAAAATATGTATAAATCACAAATTCTCAAGTTGAATTTCTAATTTGCTGATAGTATGATGATTTATTAACACCAGTGAATCTAATTTACCGTATTTGAGAATGAGGATGGGGGTGGGGGTTAACCGAAGTCATATACCTATACTTCCAAAAAAATCTTACATAACAAAAAAATTTTCTCCCTTCCCTAATCATGGAATTCCTAATCCGGGGGGGGGGGGGGGGGAGGGGGGGTAGATGCTAGTTTGCAAAAAAAAGTGGGGGGGGGGGGGGGCTAAGCCCTGTTCCGACGCCTATGAGTGGCATGCTACCGGGCTAACCGCAACTTCACGTTAAACTTCACGGAAAAATCACGAAAAGAAAACTTATTCACTTAAAATTTTCATTGGTGAAACAAGGCTTATATTGTTGTTATTTACCTATGTCAACCACGAACACTTAGGGCAAAAAAATGTCTATTGATGTGAACATATTCCCTGATTTGTTATGTATTAATATGTATATAAATCGATCACAGAAAGCTCAAGCGCGGTGACAGATGTTTAGGAACGAGTTGCACACCTTCTCAGTCGAAAATTAAACAGCGAATTTTTTAGAAATAGCTCATAAAGTCTACATGATTACATTTCCTTTTCTACAGTATGTTTTCATTATAACGGCCTTTGATTAAAAAAAGAAAAAAGAAATGTAAAAGGAAATCAATCCCACAAAGTGCCAGGGATTTGTGCGTTGTATTTCACCGACTTATTATTACGACAGATGCGTACGGTAAGATATAAGTATTTTTGGTTTATAATAAATGTTTACACCCACCAAGAATGATTCCCTCTTCTTCTTTTTTTAAAGGAAAATGATTGTATTGCGTTTAATGTATCATTTTTTTTTCGAGTTTGGTGGTTAAAATTGATATTGTAGCTACAGGAATCACTTATAGGAAATTTTGCAAATATATCAAATAAAAACTTAGATATACGGTTTTTTTTAAATATTGTATTATTTTGATAGCACATGCTGTCTTAGTTTTATTATTGTTCAAACCTCAAAGTCTGTAATCTTTCAAAATATTGCATCAAAAAATTAATGGCTCAAATTTCAGGTGACAATGTCTGTTAAAAACGAGATGGATGATAAAAGAGCATTTTATAATTCTACTTTTTACCAAATATTATGAGATTAATATTTGTTTAAGATTGACAATAAAGAACATTTCTTTTCCAAGTGAACGTCTGCTGTCCAGGTAAACAAACACTTTTGAATGTATCATACGGCACATGAATGAAATGATTCAAAGCGGTTGTACGGTGTGTTGTTATAAGTATCAAACCATTTATAGTATAGCATATTCTCTTCAGATGCTCGGGTCGGCAGTATAAGGATACAATACTGCCTGGGCTGACGGGTATTACCTACGAACGACAACTGTCTGGTAAGAGATGAAATAACTTTACCAGGGGGAAGTTCTTCCATCGAGTTTCCATTCCTGGATCGAATTTGTTTTTTGCTCGTTGTCTTTCTTCTTTGGTAAATCTGAACAATTCTAATAGTTTGATATAGATCTATACATTTGCTTCGGGGTTCCAAGTTGACAACATTACGCTTTTATCACTTAAAATGGATCCTGTTTCTCCATCAGTCTGTAACTCAGTGTCAGAACACTCAGATTCATTAATTACAGAATTTCACGCGTAAAACTGGAATTTATATCATGCAGCAGGCACATGTATACATCGCGGACTACAGTAACCTCATCAAAGCACGCGTTTTCTTTGGAACTTTACCCGGCGTTTTACCAGTTTCTGTTTGGTTCTGTGACGGTCGACTGTCTTATCAAGTCAAATTCTTTTGAAAAAGGGAATAAATAAATAAATCAATGATAAGAATTATACAGACTGCATGCATGTTATAGGCACGTATCATTAGAGGGACAAGCTGGGGGTGTGGCCTGCAACCCCAAGAACTTTTTCTCGTAGCAAACATTTTTATTACGGTAGGTATCCCAGAAAATTTATTATCACTGAGTTGCACACCCTACCCCCCTCTCGATTCCCACACATTTTTCGAGCATGTAAAAAATTGAACTAAAAGTACGAAACAAACAAACCTCCACCCCCACTCCCACCCCACCCCACCACATCCCCGAATTATGATTTGCATGATTTTCGATTTAAAAAAAAACATTTTTTTTTTTATTTTTTGCTTTTCGAGATTTGTTGGATGAGCCGGCCCTTTCCCCCAACCCCTTCCCAAAACGATACTAAGTGAAAATTTTTGTACATTTATTTTTCAATAACGCTAAACAAAAGTATCATTTTATGAAGATTAAAAAGTTTTAATTTATTTATATCGTTGTCCAGTTGTTGTGAAAGTCGAGACACGTACTGATTCTGATTCAAATGATTGACAGAAAGAGATGTATAGCTTCTGTGTACTCCAACTGTAGATACCTGTAAAACAGGTAAAAGATGTAGTCTACATGAAAAAACAAACAAACAAACAAATTAAATGATGAAAAGAGTTCTTGCAGAAGAGGGAGTGCTTATTGCTAGGGAGAGGGCGAATTAAGTTTTTATAACTTGTGCCCAATCCCATTGTAGTATATAATGCAATAACATATGTTCAAATCAGTGCTTGTTGCATCTGTGAAAAAATGAACAGAAACTTCCATATACGAGGGTTGTTCGAAAAGTTCGCGGACAAAGTGATTTACGGAAAAATTACTGTGTACTTTGTAGGATGACGTATGTCTTTATTAAATGAGTGTCAAATAAGTATGCAAAAAATCATATAATTTTGATAACTCGTACAGAATATACAGCTATTTTTAGTATGTATGATTTAGATTTACAGAGCGCCATTTCATATTTCCACGACGTCATGTGACGTCAAACACCTGTCACGCTTTTTCACATGTAAACATCTTTCAGTTTCACGCATTTTTTTTTTTTTTTGTCATTTAACCTATTCATAAAATGCTCCTTCATATCGTTATTTGTAAAGATTTTGTATAATGTCTTTTGTGTCATATTGTAGATCATTTAGGTCCGAAAATCTCTGTCCAATGTTTCGATAAAGCAAATTCCTTTGGTACAAGATTCGGGTTGTATTGAGACAGGGAGCGGGTTTGGGTTGCAGCAATAGCTTAAAATGTCACTCATTCTTCCATCTTTAAACATCAGATTCCATTTTTAAACCTTATACTCTTGACAAATGTGGACCATCTCTAGCAGCATCTAAGAACCTTTTGGTCTCATCGGAGATTTTCCTGCCTACATTGTACATTAAAAATTTAATGAAGGCCCGGTGCTCCAAGCTTGTGGACAGGACCGTGCACTAACCCCCCCCCCCCCCCCCCCCCCAACTTTTATAAATAGGGGAAACGAGTGGGAATATAAAATGTTACCGAGTCCGCGTCGTGCTATATCTGTTATTTTTCTACTTGAGACATGTATAATGTTAATGCTACTAAATAATATTTTTGTTGTTAAAATATAGAGAAAAAAATGGAAAAGGGGGGAGGGGGCTAGTGCACGGTCCTCTCCACAAGCACCTGTGGCTTCAAGATATTCATCGACGTTAATGTTTTTGACTTAATTTCCATGCGCGGGTCGTCCATATTCGGGGATAAAATCGTCAGAAATTTATCATAAGGTACATTTGACCCCTTATCAGAAATATTTTATTATAGAAAATTTTCCTATTTTCTACATATTGTATCTTTATATTGTAATTGTGTTTCAAACTATTTCAGGAACAAAATGCACAAAAAGTAACTAATATCTTTTGTCACTATAAAACCCATTTCGCCGCAAGGAAATACTTTCTTTCACTTGATAATCAGTTTCGTAAATATTCACACTTATCACGGCGATGAGTGAAATATCTATCTAGTTAAGGTCAAACAAATTTTACGTAACAAATCACTTCTCAATTAGAAATTTCTTTTGATGTTTGATCTACTCAATTAGTGTCAGGTCATCGGATTAAGCCCCTTTGTCTGAACCCACGCTATACCTATCTTTTTGTCAAGAGGCCCTCGCAAGGGAATCCTTTCTTATTTTTATTGATACAATAAGTAATTAACCTATAATGTACCTCACCTGGACTAAGTCGATTTTTGTCCCAAGATCCCAGCGCGTCACTTTATGCTGGACCCTTGTGGAATAAATATCTTTATTGTATATCGACTCCATTTATCAATTACAGGTAGGACATTATTTTATATACATTTTTATATGCATTTTTACTACAACTATTCGTCTTTTTAAGGGTAAAACGTTCAACTTTTCCTGTCATTGAATTTTACAATGTCTTGAAATTACATTATATACATGTATATTACATGCTTTGATAAGAAAATATTGTTAGCCAAAAATATTAACTTGAATGTTTATTTTCTCAATCATTTTATGTTCATAATCATTTTCCCATCTGTTCTAATATGTTGTTATTTGATTTATTTTTGATTCTCTTACTTATCAATAATTACTATTCCCCGCTTCTCACTTTGATAATTGCTAAAGCGTCTTCCGGAATTACCACGTGATTGGTTCTAAATTTAGTCATTGTTTATACTTCCGCCCAAGAGGAAATGCGGGTTTTACAAATCTATTTCGTTAAGAGAATGCGTATTTCATTATATAATTACAATCGATCGTTCCTAAATTATAATGTAAGTGTTTAACATGTTTATTTTTATCTACGCTTTCTTTTATTTGAACTTAAGATCTATATTTAACTTTAATCACTTTACGTCTTTATTTCGGCTCGTCAACATAGCCGAGTACATGTGTACTCGCGCTAAGTATAGGTTCGTAGCTTACTACCACATGTAAATAAATATAGTTGACTTTTCAATAATTATGGTCCTCATCATAGCCAAGCGACCTCTCCATTTTAGTTAATTTTCCCCTTATTTTAATTTTTATTTAAATCATATGATATAGCTATGTACTTATAAAACACAGATTTAATGTGGTCAATATTCACTTAGCTTGTGTATATGTTACAATTGTGTTAGAGTATGCAAAGACTCATTTTTATTGTGGTCCTTTTTATGTTGCATCTCTATACATATTTTGTAAAGACTCGTTGTTTAGTACTCTGTTTTATTTGTCATCATTTTTATCATTTGTTTATAATTGACTTTATGCTGGACCCTTGTGGAATAAATATCTTTATTGTATATCGACTCCATTTATCAATTACAGTACAGAAAACCAACCAAACCAACAACAACCCTAAGCACGAAACATTTTGCGTGACAAATTCTTCAATTTATTTAAAACTTTCACAAAATGACCTTCATAAGTTATTTTAATGTTATATAAAATATCGTATATTTTTATTAGTTTAAACGGTGAATTTATTAATAAGTAGAAATGCGTACAAAATATTAAAATATCAAAAGCTAACATGATCCATGAAGCATATATATAACGTACATTATGTAAATATTAAGCTGTACATTTTTTATGGTGCATTTAAAAAAAAAACAAATCTTTACATATTTATTAGAAATTACGTCGTTTAAAACTGAAAAGTTTCGCTCGTGTCATGCGATTAGTCTGCTCACAATCAAACTTGTCCACATACTTTTCTAACAACCCTCGTATATTGTATAGGCGCTCCTTCATATCCACCACTGCATTTTATCACGTGACGGTCACACGTGTCTAGACGGAGCGTAGCAAACAGAAAGTAAAATACCTGAGCCGCCAAGTTGGAGAGTGAAGGTTTGTTTATACACAAATGACCGGTGTTTAATGAGATTTGAATAACAATTGTTTTGCAGATTTTATCAGAGAAATACACTGTTTTATTTGAAATCGCTAAACATAGTCAAAATAAGCGAAGTAATTATAAATTATTTAAAGGTCATAATAAAGAACGTAAGCTGCCTTATAATTGGTTTAACTTGCACTTGCTAAACTTCACCTGTGTTTATTTTTTCTGGGCTTTTTCAGATTAAAAACTTATATAAGTTGATTTATATTTGTTTTCAGCATGTTCTAAACGAATTTGACAATGGACCGCCGTACTTGGGCCCAGGATGTGTTACGGTGTCATCTCTGTGAGACCCCGGGGCCCCCTATGTACTGTGACATTTGTCATATTCATCTGTGTGTAGCCTGCGTGGGTAAACACCTCTTAGATGAATCCAAAGAACACAAAGTGGTAACATTCAAAAAGCGGGGATTTGCACCTGAATGTTCCAAACATTCCAAAAAATTGTGTGAACTTTTTTGTGAACAATGTGACATTCCTATCTGTGTGCAGTGTGTCTCCTCTGGTGAACATCTAGGACACAAAGCAGTTGAAATTTTAAAAAGTCTTGAAACCAAGAAAGAAGTATTACAGAGAGATCTAAACGAATTAGAGACCCTGATTCATCCTAAATACCAAGAAATTGTATCTTATATCCCACTTCAGAAAGCTGATCTAAATAAAAACTCCGAGAAATTAACAACAGCTCTAGACAAACATGGAGAAGAAATGCGTAGAGAAATCGACATTGCCATTCAAAAACTGAAATCTGATGTGGGTGAAATGGATTCCAAACACCTGGTTGTTCTTGACAAGCAGGAAAAAGAAATCAAATGCAGTATTTCTGAAATTGAACAGAGCATTGCTGATCTAAAGAAATTACTGAGCTCTAATGATGTCAGCCTTGTCTCTGCCTACAAATCAAGGAATGCTGAATTCACAAGATTGCCGCCTAAACTCACAGTTTCATTACCAAGATTCACTCCTCAGAAAATAAACAAAAAACAGATTTATCAGCAGATTGGTTCTCTGTCAGCATTATCCATCAAAACAGAAGAACATGGCTACACAATGGATTCTCCTGGTGCTAAGTCCTTTCCCCCGGACATACCGCTCATTGATGTACCACGGATCATCACAGATATAAACACCGAGTACGGAGAATCTAATGGATTATGCAGTGTGTCCTGTCTGAGTGATGATGAAGTGTGGATGAGTGGTAAGGACAACATGATGAGGCTCTACAACCTCCACAGTAAACTAGTGAAGTCAATCCAAACCAAGTCAGGGAACATACCATGTGATATAGCAGTGACACAGAGTGGTGAACTAGTTTATACTGATCCCAATGATAGAACTGTGAACATAGTAAAGAATACACAGAAACAGACAGTGATCAGACTACGGGGGTGGGGACCTTTCAATGTCTGTAGTACCTCCTTTGGTGACCTCCTGGTTGTCATGGTCAGTGAAGATATGAAACAAGTAAAAGTTGTGCGTTACTCTGGCTCCACAGAGAAACAAACAATTCAATACAATGACAAAGGAAAGCCTCTTTATTCATCTAAACCTTACTCTAAATACATCAGTGAGAACAAGAACCTAGATATATGTGTAGCTGACTGTGTAGCCGGTGCAGTAGTGGTGGTCAATCAGGCTGGGAAACTCAGGTTTACCTACACCGGTCCTCGCTCTACTACCAAGAAACCATTTATTCCAGCTGGCATCACCACAGACAGCCAGGGTCGGATCCTGACAGCAGACTATAACAACCACTGTATCCACATCCTGGATCAGGACGGACAGTTCCTCCGCTACATTGACAACTGTCATTTAGAATATCCATATGGTTTATGTGTGGACACCAGAGACAACCTCATTGTGGCTGAGCAGAATACTGGCAAAGCGAAGAAAATCCAATATTACATGTAAACAAACTGTGATCATTATATTGTATGTCTACATTGTGAACATGTAATGACATTGTAGATAATTATAAAGTGATTATATGGCTTTAAAAATGTTTTATAATATCAAATTGAATAAACTGTTTATATTGAATTTCATCAAAAATAACAAAATTGTGTTTGTGTTATGCTTCACCAAACTATGAGGAATGTAAAAATTGAGAGACTAAGTGTTAGTCATGTATAATTATTCATATTTACATCTACCGAGTCTTTGATTGATCATTCCCTCTATATCTTACGGAAACTTACAATAGCTTTAAAGACAGGCACATAGCATTGTTTTTAAAAGGGGGGGGGGGGGCTCTTGACAAGCAAAAAAAAGTACCTTTAACTTCAATTTCACTGTTTACTTCCTAAATTTCAATTCTTTACATGGTCCCATAAAAAGAGGAGGGGGCAGACTCCATGTTATTCATTTTTTGTATGAAAATTTAAGAAAAATCTTTGCAGCATAAAAAGTCCTGATGTACGTGCCTGATAGAAATAGCCATACTAAAATCTACACGCCATGTTAATCGATTGGTCGAGACCTGAGAAAAATGACGAACTGCACAAAATAATCACAATGATGTCAGACTCAAATCCCCAAAGGAGACGATTTGGCTGTTTCTTTTAGCTAATGGACTGTCATGTTGCAAATTTTGAATGTACCGGGTGGCAGTAAATTCAAAATTTACAACAGAGTGGCAAATTCAAAATTTACAACATGACAGTACTGATGTACATTAACAGTAATTTATTGAATTTTACTTACTTTTTAGGATCAATTTATTAATTTGTCGAAAGAAAGATGTAAATATAAACAATAAAATGCTTTCTTCGATGATCCATGAGGGTTATGAAGGTAGCGATCTTTACATGGCCCGCTAACGCGAGTTATGTATTTTTTTTTTTGCAATGTCACCACCTTCATATCAATTTTGTCGTATTTTAACACGATCATATACGGAAACAGTGACATCACCGTTAGCTGCAGGAAAAGGCCCGTAGGAATGGGCACAGAATAAATAAAAAAGTATTCCTTTTAAAGGAATGATCAGCAATAATGATAAATGTCGCTCGTATTTACATGTAGATCATGAATCGCCATATTTACAGGTAAACAGACTGCGCCATTTTACTTTATCAGGATGATGGTGGTGTTTAAAAGAAAACTAGAGGCAAGTAAAGTAACAATATAACCTATTGTAAAATGAAAATGGTTTGTTTTTAATCAAACATTTGGGCAGAATGTATTCGCAAAAAAGATTAATCAGTCCAGATCTAGCGCAATTCTCTGTGCGCCATAAATTGCAACTTTTTATCACATATGGGACTGTCACTTCCCTTGGTCGTCCATCCAAATTTTTTTTTACAGACCTGCAGCTAATTTGAAACATGATTATCAACAGTAGAATCACCAATTTTGTGATTTCATATGGTTTTTATTCAAAAATGTTTTCTACCTACTCGAAAACTAAGGCTTTTTTAGGATAATTATAATATAAAGTAAATATTATTGTTATAAAAAGCATGTACCATGGCATCATTACAAATAAAATGATACAAGAACTAGTTTTCAGGTAAGCGATGTGGCCCATGGGCCTCTTGTTTTACGTATAGATTTTTTCCTTAATTAAATACAGTTTAATAAAGATTTCAAATTGACTGTCACAAACACTTAAAATTGTCACTGAATTTATTTATTGAAATACATTTATTAATTCAAGAACTCTGGCAAATGAATCAATTCCCAGCCATATTCCTTCTAAATGGTCTGTTCAGATGGAATTTTGACAGTGACTGCAAGAGTTTGGCGATAGTCGACATCCAAGAAGACAGCTATAGTCCAAGGACGTACATTGGACTTCTCAAGATCTCTGTTAACTAACTTGTTGACAAAGTCTGGGGTAGGGATGTTTTCAAAGACTACTAGCCACCTGGAAAATGCACCGAAGGTAGGATAGGTGAACTATAAAAATCTCTTAAACAAATATAACATTTTATTTTATATAATCTTTAATTGGATTTCTTTTACCCTCTCCGGGAGAGCTGATAGGAATAGATTTATACCTTTACTTTCAGACAGGAGAAGGTGTATCTGACTACAGAGAGGCCGCCTGGATATTCTCTGATGATGCCGACGGGGGGTGGGGGGGCAAATCTCAGAGCAATCGGAAGGATTCGACGAGCAACAGGAGGGGAAGCTTGATCCCACGCTGTCTGCATGTAGAGTTACTAGTAGTGGATCCTGTCACAACAAGTTCTACATCTACATATCCACTGCAACTCTTAGACGATTCTTAAGCAAAAAAAATCATTGTATTTTTGGAAATATTAACTCTTTTTAAAAGAATTAGCTGCAACTATAATTATGAATCCTGAAAAAAAACCACAACACAACACTTGATACTCTTTAAAGTTGTAAACTACATAAGTGGGTTTTTTTAAATTACATGTAGGGGTATTCTTTGTCCAAACCAAGGTCAAGAACAGTGGCCTTACTGCAATGGAAACTTCTGCAGATCTATCCTAGTGATTGAAGGAGGAAGGAGGAGCAGGTTTTTACAAAATGATAGATATTATACCATCAAAAAGACATATCATTTTGAATAACCATACAGCTATGTCAGTCAGTCACCGACACCCAAATTCCTGTCCTGAACAACATTGAGACTCTCCAACACTGGTGGGTAGATGTTATTAAAACTCATTGATGTACTTAAAATATACAGATAATTGGTTATTTTTCAGTACAAATACAAGAAGCTAGATTCTATAATCTGCAGGTTCAGTGAAGAGATCAAGGTAATTTTCAGGCAAACACGACATAACTAAGATTAAAGTAGCAGAATTTATGCCTCTGTGATAACAATGGCGATACACTTTTCCTACTAGGACATTGCAAATTTACCGGCATATATTTAATTTGTAACCTTTGGTTATGATAACTAGCCCGATGGGCTACCACAATTCATATATTTGCCAGTCTGACCTCAAAAATTGGTAGCCCCGGGCGTCAGGCTATGGTATTTGCAAACTCCTGTCATTATAATATTTTGTGGCAAAATATTCGTTTAATATTCGTTTAACTCGTTCAGTAGCTGACTTATAGAAAGAAATAAAAGAAGAGACAAAGCCACTCACCTCTTCATCCAGACGACTTTAGCTTTTATTTCAATGACATCTCAGTCCTTCAAGTTTTTGTCCTTTCCAGCTTCTAATTAAGTTGGTGCGTCTAGCGATGACCCATGCAGTTTCTCATTGACGTGCACCCCTCATCATTCCTACACGACCGAACAAATAGACAGCAGCTTTATAAAGGTTACCAAATGGAAGGGGGATGGCATACTTTGCGACAATGCAGGAATTAACTGTTAATACCAGAAGTTTAAAAGTCTACTCTAAAAAAAAACATGCATTTTAAAAATAATTTAAGGTAATAATATTTTACACGGCACCTAACATTCTCCATTTTTGAAATAATATTTAAAAATCTACACGCTTAAACATAAATTTCAATAACTAATAAGCCTTCATTAAAAAAAAAATTAAAACAAAAAAATTAAATTAAAGAGTGCTACGCAAAATTAAAAGATAAAAAATAAAAATTTCTACAGAGATAAAAAAAACTAAGCAACGATATTTTTATCATCCCCTTCCCCAACTTCCTCCTTCTTTTCCTCCATCCAATTTTCTAACATCTTAATCCGTGGTGGTGGTGGTGGTGGGGGGGGGGGGGGGCTAGCGTTTTATATAAAACTTCAATTTCAGTCCTAATTTTCTTATTTTCATATCAATTTTTTACATGCTTCCAAAAAGTGGGGGGAGGGGGGCAACTCCAGGATAATTCAATTTTTTATATGTAAATTTTAAATGAATTTGTTGCTGCGAGAAAAAGTGGGGGGGGGGGAGCCGCCCCCCCCCCCCCCCCATGCTACGTACCTGGATCAAATACAAAATACTTTCGTGAATGTTGGGTAGTATTTTAGTAGAAAGCCGAGTGGCATGCTACCGGGCTAACCGCAACTTCACGTTAAACTTCACGAAAGTCCACGAAAAGAAAACTTAATAACTTAAAATTTTTATTGGTGAAACATTAGGCTTATTTTTTTTGTAAATTACCTATGTCAAATACGAACACCTGGGGCAAAAAAAAGAATGTCTATTGATGTGAACATATTCCATAATCTGTTGTGTTTTAGATCTAATATGTATACAATCGATCAATGAAAGTTCAAGTGCGGTACGTGACAGATGTTAAGGAACCAGTTGCAGACCTCCTCAGTCAAAAATTAAACTGCAAATTTTTCAGAAAAAGCTCATAGAGTCGAAATGATTACATTTCCTTTTATACAGCATGTTTTCATTATAACGGCTTCTGTTTAAAAAATAATTAAGAAATGTAAATTTGGGAGGGAAATAATCCCCCACAGTGCCTGGGATTTGTGCGTTGTATTCCACCGGCTTATCATTACGACAGATGCGTACGGTAAGATCAGTTTTATATGTTTAAGATAAATGTTTACATCCACCAAGAATGATTCCCTCTTTTTCTTACGGAAAATGATTGTATTGCGTTTAATGTATCATTTTTCTTCGAGGATGGTGGTTAAAATTAAAATTGTAGCTACAGGAGTGACTTATAGGAAATTTTGCAAATATTAAATAAAAACTTAAATAATACGCTATTTTTCTGATATTGTATTACTTTGATAGCACACGCTGTTTTAGTTTTATGATTCAGACTCAAAGTCTGTATTCTTTCAAAAAATTGCATAAAAAATGGCTAAAATTTCAAGTGACAATGTCTGTTAAAAACGATATTGATGATAAAAGAGCCACTACATAACTCTTCTTTTAACCAAATAGTATGAGATTAATATTTGTTTAAGATTGACAAAAAAGAACATTTCTTATTCAAGTGAACTGCTGTCCAGGTAAACAAACAATTTTGAATGTAGTAGTATCATTCGGCACATGAATGAAATGATTCAAAGCGGTTGTACAGTGTGTTGTTATTACATGTAGTATCAAACCATTTATAGCCTATTCCCTTCGGATGCTCGGGTCGGCAGTAAGGATACAATACTGCCTGGGCTGACGGGCTTGTACATAGAAGTAGTACCCACGAACGACAACTGTCTGATAAGAAATAAAATAATTTTACCAGGGGGGACGGTTCTCCCATCGAGTTTCCATTCCTGGATCGAATTTGTTATGTGCTCGTTGTCTTTCTTCTTTGGTAAATAAATAAAATTGCTTTGGGGTTCCAAGTTGACAACATTACGACATTATCAATTAAATGGGAAACTGTTTCTAGATCAGTCTGTAACTCAGTGTCAGAACGCTCGGATTCATTAATTACAGAATTTCACGTAGAACTGGAATTTATATCAGCAGGCACCTGTACATCGCGGACTACAGTAACCTCACCAAAGCAAGCGTATGTGTTCTTTGTTGTTTTTAACAAGCTAGAATTTTCTGAACAATGACCAACCAGATCAAAATTTATGATATATTAATGTGAAAAAATTTGGCAATCTGACCTGTTTGAATTATCTGTGTAAAAAATCAACTTCCTCAACATAATGATAGTTTATCAACTAAAGATAAGTATATAATCCCAACTTCACAGTTGTTACAGAAAGTAAAATGTTGTTTAATTATCATGTCAAATTCTTTTGAAAAAGGGAGTAAATAGATAAATGAATGATAAGAATTTTACAGACTGCATGCATGTTATAGGTACATGTACGTTGCATTTGAGGGAGAAGAGCGGGAGTGGCCTGCAACCCCAAGAACTTTTTCTCGTAGCAAACATTTTTATTACGGTAGGTATCCCAAATTTATTATTACCCCCTCTCCCCACACATTTTTTGAGCATGTAAAAAATTGAAGTAAAAGTACAAACAAACCTCCACCCCCACCACCTCCCCGAATTATGATTTGCATGATTTTCGATTTAAAAAAAAAAAATAAATTATTTTTTGCTTTTCGAGATTTGTTGGATGAGACGGCCTTTTCCCCCAACCCCTTCCCAAAACGATACTAAGTGTGAAAATTTTTGTACATTTATTTTTGAATATAACGCTAAACAAAAGTATCATTTTATGAAGATTATAAAAGTTTTAATTTATTTAAATCGTTGTCCAGTTGTTGTGAAAGTCGAGACACGTACTGATTCTGATTCAAATGATTGACAGAAAGAGATGTATAGCTTCTGTGTACTCCAACTGTAGATACCTGTAAAACAGGTAAAAGATGTAGTCTACATGAAAAAAAACCAAACAAATTAAATGATGAAAAGAGTTCTTGCAGTAGAGGGAGTGCTTATTGCTAGGGAGAGGGCGAATTAAGTTTTTATAACTTGTGCCCAATCCCATTGTAATATATAATGCAATAAAATATGTTCAAATCAGTGCTTATTGCATCTGTGAAAAAATGAACAGAAACTTCCATATACGAGGGTTGTTAGAAAAGTTCGCAAACAAAGTGATTTATGGAAAAATTACTGTGTACTTTGTAGGATGACGTATTTCTTATTAAATGATTGTCAAATAAGTATGCAACAAATCATATGATTTTGATAACTCGTACAGAATATACAGCGATTTTTAGTATGTGTGATTTAGATTTACGGAGCGCCATTTCATATTTCCACGACGTCATGTGACGTCAAACACCTGTCACGCTTTTTCACATGTATACATCTTTAAGTTTTATACATTTTTTATGTCATTTAACCCATTCATAAAATGCTCCTCCATATCGTTATTTGTCAAGATTTTGTATAATGTCTTTTGTGTCATATCGTAGATCATTTAGGTCCGAAAATCTCTGTCCAATGTTTCGATAAAGCAAATTCCCTTGGTGCAAGACTCGGGTTGTATTGAGAAAACTGAAAAAAAAACTGAACTTTATTTATTTTACAACGATTGATAAACAAGTTCTACAACTTATATTAATATCTCTCGTTGGCACGGATGTTAGCGCGAGGGGGTCATTGGTGTGGGAAGAAGCCGGAGTACCCGGAGAGACCCGTTGTATTGAGACGGGGAAGGGGTGTGGGTTGCAGCAAGAGCCCAAAATATCAGTCCTTCTTCCATCTTTAAACATCTGATTCTATTTGTAAACCATTACTCTTGACAAATGTAGACCATCTCTAGCAGCATTTAAGAAAGTGTTGGTCTCATCGGAGATTTTCCTACCTACATTTAAAATTTAATGAAGGCCCGGTGCTCCAAGCTTGTGGACAGGGTTGTGCACTACACTCCCCCCCCCCCCCCCACCCCCACTTTACCAATGCTTTTATTAAATAAAATGGGGAAACGAGTGTGAATATAAAATGTTACCGAGTCGTGATAATTCTGTTATTTTTCTACTTGAGACATGTATAAGGGGTTGTTGATGATAATAAATAAAAATTAAAAAAAAATATAGAAAAAAAATTGTAAAGGGTAGGGGTTATGCACGGTCCTCTCCACAAGCACCTGTGGCTCCAAGATACCCATTGACGTTAATGTTTTTGACTTAATTTTCATGCGCGGGTCGTCCATATTCGGGGATAAAATTGTCAGAAATTCTTCACATTTTTTTTTTTTTTTTTACAAAATGACCTTCATAAGTTATTTTAATGTTATATAAAATATCGCATATTTTTTATTAGTTTAAACGGTGAATTTATTAATAAGTAGAAATGCGTACAAAATATTAAAATATAAAAAGCTGCATGACATGCTCCGTGAAGCATATCTTATCATAATACACGTACATTATGTAAATAATTAAGCTGTTCAAAAATTTTTATGGTGCATTTAAAAAAAAACAAATCTTTACATATTTATTAGAAATTACGTCAAGTTTAAAACTGAAAAGTTTCGCTCATATCATGCAATTAGTCCGCTCACAATCGAACTTGTCCACAAACTTTTCTAAAAACCCTCTTATATTTTATTAGGCGCTCCCTCATATCCACCACTGCATTTTATCACGTGACGGTCACACGTGTCTAGACGGAGCGTAGCAAACAGACCAGGAAGTAAAATACCTGAGCCGCCAAGTTGGAGAGTGAAGGTTTGTGATTTGTTTATACACAAATGACCGGTGTTTAATGAGTTTTGAATAACAATTGTTTTGCAGATTTTATCAGAGAAATACACTGTTTTATTTGAAATCGCTAAATAAAGTCAAAATGAGCGAAGTAATTATAAATTATTTAAAGGTCATAATAAAGAACGTAAGCTGCCTTATAATTGGTTTAACTTGCACTTGCTAAACTTCACCTGTGTTTATTTTTTCTGGGCTTTTTCAGATTAAAAACTTAATATATAAGTTGATTTATATTTGTTTTCAGCATGTTCTAAACGAATTTGACCATGGACCGCCGTACTTGGGCCCAGGATGTGTTACGGTGTCATCTCTGTGAGACCCCGGGGCCCCCTATGTACTGTGACATTTGTCACATTCATCTGTGTGTAGCCTGCGTGGGTAAACACCTCTTAGATGAATCCAAAGAACACAAAGTGGTAACATTCAAAAAGCGGGGATTTGCACCTGAATGTTCCAAACATTCCAAAAAATTGTGTGAACTTTATTGCGAACAATGTAACACTCCTACTTGTGTGCAGTGTGTCTCCTCAGGTGAACATATAGGACACAAACAAGTTGAAATTTTAAAAAGTCTTGAAACCAAGAAAGAAGTATTACAGAGAGATTTATACGAATTAGAGAACCTGATTTATCCTAAATACCAAGAAATTGTATCTTATATCCCACTTCAGAAAGCTGATCTGAATAAAAACTCCGTGAAATTAACAACAGCTCTAGACAAACATAGAGAAGAATTGCATAGAGAAATAGACATTGCCATCCAAAAATTGAAATCTGATGTGGGTGAAATGGATTCCAAACACCTGGTGGTCCTTGACAAGCAGGAAAAGCAAATCAAATGCAGTATATCTGAAATTGAACAGAGCATTGCTGATCTAAAGAAACTACTGAACTCCAATGATGTCAGCATTGTCTCTGCCTACAAATCAAGGAATGCTGAATTCACAAGATTGCCGCCTAAACTCACAGTTTCATTACCAAGATTCACCCCTCAGAAAATAAACAAAGAACAGATTTATCAGCAGATTGGTTCTCTGACAGCATTATCCATCAAAACAGAAGAACATGGCTACACAATGGATTCTCCTGGTGCTGAGTCCTTTCCCCCGGACATACCGCTCATTGATGTACCACGGATCATCACAGATATAAACACCGAGTACGGAGAATCTAATAAATTACGTAGTGTGTCCTGTCAGAGTGATGATGAGGTGTGGACGAGTGGTGTGGACAACATGATGAGACTCTACAACCTCCACGGTAAACTAGTGAAGTCAATCCAAACCAAGTCAGGGTACACACTATTTGACATAGCTGTGACACAGAGTGGTGAACTAGTTTATACTGATCCCTATGATAGAACAGTGAACGTAGTGAAGAATACAAAGATACAGACAGTGATCAGACTACAGGGGTGGAGACCTCGCAATGTCTGTAGTACCTCCTCTGGTGACCTCCTGGTTGTCATGATCACTGATGATAAGAAACAAGCAAAAGTTGTGCGTTATTCTGACACCACAGAGAAACAAACAATTCAATATGATGACAAAGGACAACCTCTCTATTCATCTAATCATTACAGTAAACACATCAGTGAGAACAAGAACCTAGATATCTGTGTAGCTGACAATGGAGCCAGTGCAGTAGTGGTGGTCAATCAGGCCGGCAAACTCCGGTTTACCTACACCGGTCCTCCCTCTACTACAAAGAAACCATTTTGTCCAGTCGGCATCACTACAGACAGCCAGGGTCGGATCCTGACAGCAGACTTTATCAACCATCGTATCCACATTCTAGATCAGGACGGACAGTTCCTCCGCTACATTGACAACTGTCATTTACAGTATCCATACAATTTATGTGTGGACACCAGAGACAACCTCTTTGTGGCTGAGGAGAAAACTGGCAAAGTGAAGAAAATCAAATATTACATGTAAACAAACTGCGATCAAACTGCAGACAAATTATCATACCGCGCTAATGCCGGTATTCAATTTGTCTGCACCGCTTGATGTGTTCTAGGACCGACGACATCCAAAAACAAGCATCCAATGCTCAATAAGATGTTTCAATATTCACAAAATGTGAAAGGGTATTTTTAGAATATGAGAGAAAGAAATAGAGTGTGTACTGTATGAAGAATAAGTATATTATATCTAATGATTAAGATTTTTGAAT
Organism: Magallana gigas; assembly: GCF_963853765.1. Classification (NCBI taxonomy): domain Eukaryota; kingdom Metazoa; phylum Mollusca; class Bivalvia; order Ostreida; family Ostreidae; genus Magallana; species Magallana gigas. The sequence continues at coordinate 30,255,710 of NC_088861.1, forward strand.
CATCTGCGGAAAAATTATACTTGTAATTTGTCATAAATGTCTCTCCATTATTGTTTAGATTCCCTATATCTGCAATTTGTCAACTTAACAGTACAATAAAGATTTTTCAACTGAAATTCTTTCAGTGTTATCTTGTGTATATTCGAATTTTCGAATTTTCCAGCTAGAGAATGAAATATCTATCTAAACCAATATGCCTGCCCAGTGTTTCGGTAAGGAGTAGGGTGGGGCCATATTAGGGATCCAATTTTACAAAGAAAAACATCTTTTAAATGCACAAAAACTAAAATGTTATGATATATTGTTTTACTTATATGAAAGCATTTTGACATATTGCTGATTCTTTAAACTTGTTTAGACGCCCCTGGACAATTCGTAGGGCCTCAATAGGGGTTCAGAGTTTAATGTAGGTTTATATCCTATAAATAAACAATTGTTTAGGATCTTGTTGAGAACTGCAGTTCTTAAAGTGTGATTTGACTATTAAATCATCCTGTTAGAAAAGGGACTTGATTATAAACATAGGAATATTCAGGGGGGAAATGAATTTTTATTTGTACAGGATCGACATGTATTTTTTTATACCGCATTGATTTTATTATCCTTATTGTTGCTCAGGTGAGCGATGTGGCTAATGGGTCTCTTGTTTATACATACCCTCTTATTCATAAACTTCCATAAATTAGTTTTGGTAATTTTCCTCTTCAGCCAATCAGAGTGACGAATGACACCAACGATTCCCACAAAGGCGACAGCATTCTGAAACGAACAAGCAATTTTTATTAAATTAAATGAAGAAAACAGATTTTTAAATTTCTGTTTGAAACCATGGAAACGCGCTTAAAATATGTGATTCTCCATGATTTTTTTTCTTTTTCTTTCTTTTGAAAAATGACAACTATACTGTCTAATATATTCTACTCTCGAAACCCCAAGTTGTGCACATTTCTCACAATATGTTCTCAAATAAGCATTAAATGCCATTTTTATATCTTTACCATTGGTTACCATGGCAACGTGACCACATAACAACAAACAAATGGTGTTAAACTTTTTTACTCCCCAAAGTCTATCAAATTGTCAAGTATGAAGAAAATCCGTGACTGCGTGGCCATCGAATTTTGATTCTTGCATAGAATTGATCTTATTAGTAGTTTAGATGGTTCAAGCAAATGCACGTGACATTACTGATTAATTTAATTTAAGAAGTATTTTATTCACGTATATAAATACATTGAAATGGATTGAACAGCAGGCACAATGCCTATTTATGTTCTCTCCTGAACATTACTGATTGACACACGTGCACACACACACACACCCCGTCATAGCCCGCATGAATCACCAAAGTGAGAAAAGGATTTGATCATGTGACCAAATAAGTTCATATATCCAGGTTAACTTTTTGACTTTTTAACTCCCGCGTGGAGATCGACAAAAGGAAAACCAATACTTGTGATATAATATATACCTGTAGTTATGTCAAGCAAACCTCATTAACCCATGCAAGATATTAAATTTCATCAAAATAATTGCTCTCTCTCTCTCTCTCTCTCTCTCTCTCTCTCTCTCTCATATTTATATTTTGAGATATCGATTTATTCCATGCAGCCTCGATGTCGTAAATATCCGCCAGATTCTGAACCAAGCGTTAACTAAGGCTGAGAGAGGGAATTCTCCAATAAATCGATATTGGTTATGTACAGTTAAAACTCTACCATCGTCAGTACAATGGCGACCAAACATGACGGAATCGTCAACCTAAACGCAAGAGCCGGTGTACCGTGATGGAAATGATGATGTAGTTTTTGCAGGAACATTTTATGCAGAGGCAAAAATGGAGAACGAGTTCTCTTTTTCATCCCCGGCGTGGAGTAACAACGTACGCGCGTTTCTATCGCAGTTCTCCGATGTCTTTAGCGCATTTGCGCGTTATATTTCGCCGACCTATCATCATGACCGATGCGAGCGGTAAGAATTACAGAATATTTAGGATAAAATATTAACGTTTCGGACATGGAATGACATATGATTGCAACGCATCTTACTTTTATTATGTCATTGTGTATACTTCACGAATGAATGAAATTGAAAGCCCGTGTTTCTCATATCGATTTGTTAATTATTTTGATTGTGGCTGTCATCCTCGTTACAAAGCATGACATTCCGCCCACTTTTCTCATGGGAGAATCTCGTCATTACCCAGTTACCAACTGATTACTGCCTAGAATATAAAAGTAAATGTAAATTTAGTTTATGATGGGGTTCTTCAGGTTATTGAAAATGCGTTTATGATAAATAATATTTTGATATGAAGTTCATGTAATTATTTTCATAACTTTTTTTTTAATTTTAAAATTAAGTAACAATTTACTAGCCATCGTATAAAAGTGTATTCTTATAATTAGCTATACTAGTATATAAAATATATAGCAGGGACGATTATTTAAACAGCTGTCAAAATTAAAATCGGACTCGGGATTCCTTTAAAGTAAAATCCACTGTAGCAGATGCCACTTCCGAAATGACATCCAAACAAATGACGACAATATAAATATTGACTTGGCCGAAGACGGATCATCTGCCAACATGGCAAAAGAAATCGAATTGTAAGATGATGTTATACGTCTTTAAATGCAAATGAGATATCCACACCGGATATAATAAGTTTCTCAGATTGTTTCCCGCACTGTCATAGTGCCGGGGTGTACCGTTTCTGAAACGGGTTGATTTCAGAGAGAGAGAGAGAGAGAGCAAAAAAACTGAGAGAGACTTAAAATGTGATAAATATAATACCTATCTACATAATGCGGGTATAAATAATTTTTATCCAACATGTTCTTATATTCTCTCCTTTAGCTTAGATTTTGATAATTGAAATTTATATACATGTACTTTTTGTTATACAAAAACATATACCATCACAAATTATTTGTCAGATGCTTAGTAAATGTTAAAATATTGCTCATGTTAGTCAACATTCATCGAAAAATTCATATTATATATATATAAATTAAGTTGTTCAATTTTCATTGTTTTTTTTTTTGTAGCTCAGTACAGATGAGGCTCTATGCCCTGAGCAAGCGCCAGTTTGTGATGGTCTACATCGTCTTCTTCATCTGCTTCGGAATCAGTGTTCTAGTAGGAGTGGCAGGTAGGACCTTGATAAAATATACCAGGTACCGTGGATCAAGTCATATCATTGTTTGTGGGGGACCAATGTTCATGGCCTTTCCCCACAAATTTACATCCCCATGAACGTATATACAAGCATTTGTTTAATATCTATGAAAATTGTCCCGATTACACTACCAATGAAATTTCGTTCCTATAAACCAGGAAATTTTTGGATACCCACAAACATTCGCCCAATGAAAAGGAATAATTCCACAGTATACTGTAAACTAATGTCAATTCACAATGACTATTTCAGGATATTTACAACCAAGCCTACAGTATATTCACGATTTCAATGCTTATTTATTATTTCACTCAAATACAAGAGACATAAAAAAACAGGTTAATTTTGCAAAATGAAACATTTGATACAAAAATCTTGGTTCTAGGTCTCAAAAACCTTGTTGAATTATATCTCTCCCATGCAGTTAGTTAGATAACAATAATTAATTTGAATCTTTGAAAGAATATGAAACAAAGTACTCAGTTTATATTAGTTTTGACAAAAAGTAAATGGTTGAAAATTAAGTGAATAAAATGATGAGATATTGTGTAAAGAATTTGTTCATATTCATGAATTTTACATCAAAGCTTACTTATCAGACCAAATGAAATATTTATAACAAGAAAGAGTAATGACTAAAGACTAATGACTAAAGACTAATGACTAATGACTAAAGACTAAAGACTAATGACTAAAGACTAATTTTTGCCATTGTAGGACCACCCATCATTGAAACTGTATCCCAGAATTCATCAGCTTTACCCAACTCCAGTGGAATCAACAAGAAGGTACTTAATTATTCAGGTCTTTGTAATTCAGTAAACAGTTATAATACAATTTAATACAATACATTGTATATCAGTGTAGGGTATAGTTTAAAGGGAGGTACAGGTATAAATCAACACAGGTATACAGCAATTTATTGTATTAAACCATAAGTTTGGTTTGACAAAACTGTTACATATTATAGAATGGAAATTGTGAGTTGGCAATTTTATTGTAAACAGATTGTTTGTGTCAACAAACATGGGCCTTCAGTAGTGTGACCGCACTAATTGAAAATCAATTAATACTGTTTTCGAGAACAATAAATTATTATGATATTTTTAATACGTTAAACATGACCTTCCAATTATTTTGCTTGTATTTAAGACAGGGCCGTTTGTTCTGAAGTCGCCCCCAATGTCAACCTTTCACCAGCAGCTGTGGCTAATTGCAGATATCAATACGGACAGCCAGGGAGGTAGGGAAATAGTTCACATCAAGTTCAGACAACCATAACTGCTTCAATTCTTAGCATGTACAATCAAAGACATATAAAATACAGTACTTTAGATTGATCACTTATTCGTCCTTTCTCTTTGCAGGGTCTCGGTTTGAGCAGCCATTCACGGTCAGTGTACAGATAAGGGGACTTAAGTCTGACCAAGAATTGCTCTCCACCGCCCCCAACCCGGAACTGAACTCCCAGACACACAACCGAACCAGGGTGCTTCGATGTTCTCATGTGAGTAAAACGATTTTTCTGTGGTTGAAAACCCATGGCAATGCTTCCTTACCATTTGTCAAGCTCACTTAATTTTTTTTCATTCTCACAAATATTTCTTATATCAGAAACCTGTGGCTAGTCTTACAATTGCTCCCTGAACCTGGGCCAAATCACTAAGTTGTTCTCGTTCTCATGAATAGGTCATACCCAGTTCTGATTGGTTCCATCACACTTTGTAATGTAATGAAAATCTATTCAGTCCATACTTTTGCTTCCTCATTGGTGGATTAAATTAAGATATTCATGAAAACAACCCCACAAAGTTCAGTGAGTTAGCACATAGTCAGGAAGCAAAAGCTGTTGGTGTCTGATAATTTAGGTGAATTTCAAAAACTTGACACAGTATTACACTGTACTTAAAAAATGTGCCTTTTGCATACTAGTACCTGATGACAGTAGTTCTTTACATTCAAAAGAATGTAATCAATAAACTGCTTATTTTACAATGTACATGTTTATATTTCAGAAATGTGATGATTTGATATTGCTTCACCTGGGATACCTAGATTACTACCGCTACATCATCACGATACACTTCTATGGATTGGAGGGTAGCAAGTTTCATTTCAGCGACATTATTTTCCATGTAAGAATAGCTTGATTGAATTAATTATCATTGGTTATTGCATATAAATGAATCAATAATAAGAACCAGTTCATTTCAGTTTCATTAAAACTTGAACTTGAAGAATGAACTTGAACTGTGACGCACTTAGACTTTGTAATGCAAAATGTTCAACAAAGTAAGTTGGCCATAAATAATTGTACACTGTACCTTGAATTTTATGAAATCATTATAGTCCAGTAAGTGTAGTTGAAGATCCCACCTGCTATTTTAATTCATTGAATTTTGTTGATGAATGTTATGACTGCCATTGGACTTTGTACTGAACAGTACTTTGATATTGTTTTCCAGTTTAAAAGTTACAACACATCTTTCACCAACACAGAGATTTGGATCCGATTTACTTTCCTCTTCCTCACTTTTATTGTAACAGTAAGTGTGTTCACCATGCAAACTGCTCCAATTTAGCAGAATTTGAATCTATTTCTTAGAAGGGAAATGTTTTGAAGAGGGAAATAATTGTGTATTTTGCAATCACTTAATTTAAGTAAAAATGTTCAACTGGAAAACTTTTTCGAAAAAAGGTACTGAATTGCAGTATAAATATATTTTTGGGGAAAACCCTTAACGTCACTTATCCAAAATGGAAATAGCCAAATTCTATTTAATTAATTCATGGAAATCTTCACTTTGACTTTAATGCTTTGTCCTCAGTCACGAATTGTTGGTAGTGATTTAGATATTTCAAAACAGAAATTATGATGCCCTGAAACAGTATATTTTGTACAAAATTTTTGTACATGTACTCATAAATAACTGTGCATGTATAACTATGTTTAATATACAGCTGTATGTTTCAGTGTGTGTATGCCCACTCTCTCAGAAAATTCTCCATGCGGGATTGGTCGTTTGAGCAGAGATGGATAACTCTTCTGCTACCATTACTTATCTTCTACAATGGTAAGGCTATAATACATTACATTATACATTACACATTACAATAACATTATGCATTACATTATTAGATGGATAACTCTTCTGCTACCATTACTTATCTTCTACAATGGTAAGGCTATAATACATTACATTATACATTACACATTACAATAACATTATGCATTACATTATTTATTAGATGGATAACTCTTCTGCTACCATTACTTATCTTCTACAATGGTAAGGCTATAATACATTACATTATACATTACACATTACAATAACATTATGCATTACATTATTAGATGGATAACTCTTCTGCTACCATTACTTATCTTCTACAATGGTAAGGCTATAATACATTACATTATACATTACACATTACAATAACATTATGCATTACATTATTAGATGGATAACTCTTCTGCTACCATTACTTATCTTTTACAATGGTAAGGCTATAAGCATGTGTTACTGTACCTTCTTTTAATGAAGGTATAGATAATATACATTTATTACATTAATATACATTAAATATAAATCGCACTGTGCATTAAATTTTGCATTACATTATGCAATGGTAAGGCTATAAGCGTGTTTAACTGTACCTTCTTTAAATGAAGATTGCATTCTACATTTATTTACATTAAATACTGTAAATTCCTTACATTACGCGAGTACGTAATTCCGCGATCCCGCTGGTTTGTATCAAATCGCGAGAATGTAAAATCGCGAACGTGGAACTTTTCTCCCTATTTCTTATAGTTCTGAACTCTCAGATAATAATGGCGAGATTTTAAAATCCGCGAAGGGTGCTTCTCGCGATTTTATGCGGATATTAATTCCTCGCGTTTTATTAGGAATCTACAGTAATCACACTGTGCATTAGATTATGCATTACATTATACGCTGTACACAACACTATACATTTATGATTACATACCGGGTATTTACATTACAGACCCCCTGTTTCCGCTGACATTCCTGGTGAACAGCTGGGTCCCTGGAATGTTTGACGCCATTTTCCAGGCCTCCTTCCTGTGTGCTCTCCTCCTGTTCTGGCTGTGTATCTATCATGGAGTCAGACAGGTGTGTCTGTAATTCCTCTCTGTGTATTTTTTCTAAGTAAAATAACAGCAAAATAGCGTGCTATTTTATCATTTTTTTATTGTGAAATAGTTACCGTGCTATTTGCTCATGGTGATTGCAGTATTAACCGACAGCATTAAGTATTTTCCATGGTTAGTCTTGGAATTATTCAGGTGTTTTTGGGATTGCTGTGTTAAATTAAAAGTCTGATAAGTCAAACTTGTTTACCCAAAACAAACTCTATGTGGCTGACAAATGAATTATTTTTTAATAAGAATATAATTCTTCCTAATTCCGGACTATTAGGAGTTTCTATTTATACAGACATTATTAGGAGCCTCTATATTTGCAGACAGACCGGCGGTTCATGCGGTTTTACCTGCCCAAGCTGGTGGTGGTGGGTCTGATCTGGATATCCGCGGTGACCATCGCCTCGTGGCAGGAGTACAACGAGCTCCAGGACCCGACCTACTTCTACAGGCTGGACACCACTAACTTTACGGTGAGAGAGAGAGAGAGAGAGAGAGAGAGAGAGAGAGAGAGAGAGAGAGAGAGAGAAAGAGACAGATGATGATGATATAAATTGTCAATCATTTATATATTGATTAAACCTTGACCCAAATGAATGACTTGTGTCTTTTAGAATATATTTAGGTAAACTAAATTGACCTTTAAGTTTTTCAGGGCTAAGATATCTATTGGGTAGCTTCATTTATCATGGTACCTGTACATATGGTACATTCAAACAATAAATGCTTTCTTTGGTGATTCATTTGGGATATGAAGGTAGCGACATTGCCGAAAAAATACATAACCCACATTAGCGGGTTATGTAAATTTTTTCTGTAATGATGGCTACCTTCATGCTGTAAACGTATTGTATTTGGCGTGTACGATATTTGGCGGAAATTATTTTTTGAACAGGTTAGCGTTGATTTAAATTAGCGTACTCCTGAATGTAACTGTTCTTATAAATATGTGCATTGCATTTAGCGATGTACTTGATTTAGCGGAAGCCGCTTTCCGCTAAAAACGCTAAATAGAATACACAGCCATATGTATTACATTTACAGTAACCCGCATGAATCACCAAAGAAAGCATTTTATTGTTTATATTAACATTTTTCTTTTAACTATTTAATAAATTGATTATGAAAAGTAAGTAAAATTCACTTAATAACTGTTAACGTACATAAGTACATCAGCTAAAAGAAATAGCCAAATCGTCTCCTGTGAGACTGAGTCTAACATCGTCATGATTATTTCGTGCAGTCCGTGACATTTCGTAGGTCGCTGTAGGTTTAGACCAAATGATAAACAAGGCGTGTCAATTTCAGACCTGTCAATTTTTTCTCAATTTCATCCGCTGTAGATTTCGACCAATCGATAAACGGGGTGTGTAGATTTCAGTCTGGCTGTTTCTATAAAGCTATGAATTAACTAAGTTTTCGTAAGAAATAGAGGGAATAATACTTGGTAGATGCAAATATTGTATTATATTCATGATTTCTTAGACATGTATTTTGTATATGTAACAGTGCCTGTTGTTTGATGAAAGAAGTAAAAAGACATGAACTTTCTTATTGCTTCTACATGTAGTAATGTGTTACATGTATTTCTACTCACACACTTTGTGGTTTCATACAGCTCAAATAAAAATGGAGATAGTTGCCATGACTTATAAAGCTGTACTTGTCTTGATTTCAGGGTTTTAAGATCTTTTTCTTCATTGTGGGAGGCCTGTATCTGTTATATCTACTTTATCTACTGGTCAGAGCTTATGCTGAGCTGCGCGCCATGCCTTACTTTGGTAAGTTTTCATTTAGCTTTAATTTCTCATATTGTGGGACTAAATTGACCCTAACAGACAGAGTTTCAATTCATTCTAAATGAGAATTTCAATTAATGTACCTGTAGGGAAGTTAGAGTAACTTTTATTAGAGAATGTAGTTTTCAGATAAGTTTTATTCTGAATTACATGTAATATTAAACCAATTTTTCCTCACCATCTCTTCTTTGACCAGATTTGAGGTTAAAGTTCATGACCTTTCTGATGCTGGTCGTGCTGTCCATCAGTATAGCCATTACGGCGATGAAGTTTGGTGCTGCCGCTCTACAAGATAATTTTGTGGCTGAGATTTCAACTAACTACGAGAACTCCATTGAGTTTGTGGCCTTCTACGGTCTTCTGAACTTCTACATGTACACAATGGCCTTTGTGTACTCACCTTCCAAAAATGCACAGTATGGTAAGGGAAAAGCTGAACACAAAGTTATCCGTATTATTTCTTGGCCACAAAATTTGCAAAAATAGGGTAAATATTTATATGTAACTTTTTATTTGCTTGAGTAATTTTTACAATCTATAATGTTTCTTATAGCAAACAATACCTGTAAAAATTTCTGTGTGATGTAAAATTAAATCATAGCAAAAATAACCGGATATATATTAGTACTTTAATTAGAACATTTGTATACATCAATCTGTGTTTTCTTTTGGTATTATGAGGAAATTTTTAAGTCTTTGAAGGTTTTGTTTGTAGATATTATAGAGCTATAATTTTAACAAAACCATGCATGGACTATTGCTAAATGATCTATATGTAACAATCCTATATAATAGTCGAGAATAAAACATTTAAATTTGATAATTATAAGATTGTTATGTTGTTTTGTACAGAAACTAATTTTAAAGACAATCCTGCTTTATCCATGTTGAATGATTCTGATGAAGAGGTGCATTATGGGTAAGTGTCTAGTTTAAAATTTACATCATATTAAGCATAATTATGTAAATACTGATATGTAAACAACAGGTATTGAATATAATTCGTGTGTTTTTCAACTCTGAAAACATAGGCTATATAAAAATGACATGTGGTGATAGCATTCAAATCCAAAGGAAAAGTACAAAACAGAAGCAGAGTGAACACGGACCTCTAAAAAAAATTAGAGGCTAGAAAATAGAAAAGATAATTCCGTCAGTTTTGGTCAAGATAGCCAAAGAGTTGTTCTAAGAAAAGAAGCAAAAAGTTTTTTCATTTCACAGTTTTGTAAACCATTGATAATTAATATGACGAAATTTTCAGGTCGGATGCTGAGGAGATCAGCCTGACGACTCGGAGAGGAAATCGCTACCAGGACGAGGAGGAGACGTTCCAGTGAGGTTACTGAAGTCACTCTTACCCAGTGTGAAAAATACCACAAAGTAATAAAAATCATTATGACCAAAATAGAGTGGTTAGGTGTGATCAAAATGAAATCCAGACTACTTAATTATTACAAAAGAAAAAACTTGAAGGCAAAGTTGAGGGATAATCTGCATGTTAAGAAGATGAAATCCAATTCAGTATGAGGAACTGTTATACTGTATGTTGGAATACACTGTTATATGTCGGAGTACATTGTTGAATGCCAGAATACACTGTTACATGTATATATGTCAGAATACATTGGAGTGATTGTAGTGTACATCAAAGAACACATGTTGTTAGACGTCAAAAGTTTTATTTCTCAGGATTCAACAGTGTTCAAACTTACAGCGTTTTGTTCAAAGAATTTATGCAAATTTATTAACGAAGATTATTTTGTACTTACCAGTACCGCGGTATATATTATGTTTGGATACACTGAATATGAAATTGAATATTGTTTATATGGTCACAAAGGTTGGTAATGCAGTAAAGCGGTTATTTTCATTATTTATTGAGAAAGGGGCAGATCTGACACTTTTTGAATTTCTTTATCATAATTTACATTTCCTGAGTACATATTTATCAAGTTGATGCAAATGTGCCATTGTTTTATTTGTGTAACACATTCCAACAATTTTTGCTTGGTTGTGCAGTAAAACTGGGTTTTAAAGTGTCAATACATATATGTTTAAATGAATTAAAAAATTTATTCTATAAATGGTAACTTTAATTTTTGAAAATAATTTTAATCAAAATTCGGGGGGGAAATGAAATTCAAATTACAAATGCTGAATATGTATCTGCCATAACAAGATTTTACTGTGTTTGCCATATAATTTGTTTTTTATCACTTTTGCTTGTACACAGTAATTTAAACATGGGGATATTGGTTTATTCGGCTTATCGGCAATTGTGATAACACATGGTTTTTAATCAGGAATGTCACACTAATGTTATATTCAGTTGGGTTTATTTATTAGCATTGGATTGGGAATTTCAGTGGGAATGAAAACACAAAAATCAAGAATGGGTGATTTTGAACAATACATGTAGACTTCATATACTTCTGAACTACAGAACATGTACATAAGGTAATACATAAGGTAAAAGGCAATACATGTACATGACATTGTATATAAAAACTTAAGACATACTGTTTTGCAGTTATTTGTAGCTGTTATCAGTAAAAAGTACTATTGCGGTATGATTATTGTTGAAACCATTGTTTTACTTTGTTGTGCAATGAAGTTTTAGTATGAGAGGTCGACAGAAATACATTTTACCATGTAAATAATCATGCTAATAGGTCTAGCTCCTGTGATATTGTATAGTGCGTCATCGTGATAGAATAATATACTGTATACAGGGAGATATTTGTCCCCATCTGATTTTCAACCCTTAATTTCACCGTCGTTGTTAGTTGGTGAATTCAGAACAATTTTTAAAATTAAAATTACTGTGTAAGTTTAAGGAAAGAATTTCTATCATATACAGTCAAACTTTGTTATCTCAAACTAGATGGGAGTGTTTAAAAACTTCGAGATATCTGAGTATTCAAGATATTGAGGGTCAAATAGTTCAAAAATAAGTGGTTGGGACTTAAAAATCACTTCAACATATCCATTGTATTCGAGATATCACAGTTCAGCTGTACTTTTCTTGGTGAATTTAAGACGGGTCAAAATCGTTTGCAATTGAAGGGGAAAATGAATATAGGGGGCGAAAATAACCCTGTATACAGTAGATGTATTTGGGTGAAAATATTTTGTTTTTTGTGTGATTTTGGGTCAGTGGTGTCATACAAACTACCAGTGCTTGGGACATTTATGGTGGTCCTTGGTAGTTATGTAAATGTACCAGTACTTAGCCAAAAGGAAACTTTATTCCAAGAGGAACAATGCACTTCATGTCTGGGTTTTAGTCACATTGAAATATATGGAAGTTATGGATGTATATTTATGAAAATGATACAATCATGTGAACATTATAATTATTATTTGGTTACATGATCCGGCATTTTTTATTCTTTAGTCATTATAAAGTCAAGGTTTATGAGTAACGGAGGTTTCATTGAGTTTTTGATTTTTAATTGTATTCTTTTTTGAAAACAGTATCATATATATATGATACTTACAAATAGGTTTATGGTTTTAACTCACATGTAATGTATTTATTTGTCACAAAATTGTCTTAACTTATTTTGCAGTATAAAAATACACTAATTACAGTTATTTTTTAATTGAAATGTATTGTTTAATATTTCATCAGTCACAATAATACATTGTAGAAATCATTGTCTACATAATATCATTTTTAAGTTTTAATATTTTCTATGATTGTATCAATGAATTTGAAATCCAACTTTAATACATGTAGTTTTTTTTTTTTTTTTAAGTTTTAATGAATTTGGGTATATTTAGATAAATGAACTATATCTAATGCCAAGAAAAGCAATCTGTTATATAAAACTGATATTTATAAATAAAAGAAAAATATTTCAATAAAAACCTTGTCTATTAATTTCAAGTTTAAAATATAAATGGCTTATTAAAAATAATATACACTGTATTAAATATTTATTTACTGCACATCTTTTAACTTTTGCAATGACAGCTTCTAGATGTTCATTGCACTTAGATTAATCCCACATACGATGCAATATCTTTTACTAACCACAGGATTTAGTATCAAACTTCTTTCCAAAAGCTGCAAGTTCATATCAAGCCTATCTTCTCAATTATCAGTTGTTGATAATTGTGTTGTTGTGTAGTGATCAGGTGAAAGTACCATTCGATTGTTAATTACAGGTAAAAGATGACAACATATTAAAGTAATTTCATTTTTTATAACATGCAGATCATTCATGCTCAAAGTAAAAATTAACAATGCATGCAGCTAAATAAATATTGGCTAGCCAATAGAGTACATTGATGAATATCAAAATCAACGCTGTAATGACATCTTTGCATTTCGACATTTTCCTAACCCTACCCCTTCCTTGCACCTTTAATTTGTATTAGAAAATGCTAATACTATTTCCGGTAAATATTGGATCTAGCTAGAACATCAGACAAACTACAAAGCATTAAAATTCATATTAAAGAGACGACCATAAACTGTCAAAAATGAAACACTATATAGCTAATGGCATCTTCAGTACCTAAGATATAAAATGGAGGCTGGGGTTTTATATTACTGTAGATATCTTAATTTATGCTTTAATAAGGAGGCCAGCTATGTCTACATGTAGCACAGAATAGTATAGACGTAGAATAGCATAAATTAAAAGTCCTGTATACAACTAACCCAATCCCCCCCCCTCTAAAAAAAACAACCAAAAAACCACCTTATGATGACCCATTGCCCCCTTTATCCAGCCTCTATATAATGATGCTTTTACAATACATGTATATCAATTGAACATGTACATGACAGATTTCATTGTACAAGTTAGATCTTTGTGCTAGAAAAAAATCCAGATATGACGTGACAAGAAGTAATTCTACAGAGGCCTTATTAATAAAGCTAGCTAGACTATTAATTTACACTATATATACATAATTGTCAATATGACAAAATTAATTCTATGTATATTGTACATAACGAATGTATATATAAGATACACATATAAGTAACTGTCAATATGACAGATTTAAATATTTACATGTACCACGGTATATACAATTAATATGTAACTATACATGTACAAATAGGACACTAGTCCTGTGGACTAGTTCAATTGTCTAACCTATTGTGGGTGGAAAGTCCATGCATCAATGAACTGTCCTAAAAATTGGCAGCATTTACAACAGACTCGCATTATGTTAGCTAGTGCAGTGGTAAAATATGGATCATAATCACTCTTTCTGATATGCCATTGTCCATCATAGGTGCACAACTACGAATGTCTGTACAAATGTCTGTATAAACGGTAACCAACTGTCTTCTGATAGTAATAAGTTCTAAGCTTCGATCACGCTATCAGTGTAACTGACTAGGACCAGTTTGGTTGTACTGTAAATTGTCTCTATTGTACCAATCAATACATTAACAGACACCTAAGTGGTGACCGACAGTCACACAATATGAGAGCACTGTGAATTTTCTCACAAGACAAGTCTCTTTTACAGTTTTTCTCATACAATGGCAGTAGGTCACATTATCAACGTTAACACAGTGAAACACTGATCCCAAACTTGCACCAACATCATCAGACAAGTACAGCTTTTATGCTGAAACGAGAAAAAAAATGGCAAGTTAAAACCATTTAATTTTTTTCCGTTGCAAAAAAACTACACATTTTTAAAGCTTAAGACATATTCCATTTCTTATTGGCTTTAAAATATAAACAACTTCAGTTTGACCATTATAAACATTTATCCTTGACCTTTGATCAATATGAGTGGTCAAGGTTACAGAGACACAGACAAATCGGTACACCTGTACTTACACAAGAGTTGCTCCCTCAGTAGACAATGAAGGAGGAGTCTAGCTGCGCATGCTGCACACACCGTCTCCTAGCAACATTGTGCTTCCTTTGCTGTGGCACAGTGTGCTGCCTTTGTTGTACATGTGGCACATTGAGGCACACGGGGCGATGTTTGAAACTGGTGCGAGCCAGCCACTCAATCTGTTCAGTAGAGAGAATTGATATTGGAACAGTGGTACTTAAAAGAGAATAATAACACCTTACTTGATTGGCTTAACAACAAGATTAAATTCATTTATATTTTGTATGTATAACAAATATATAACTTGCATGCATATGTCTCAATATGATGTGCATGCAAAAAATATTAATCCACTTGAAGTTTCATTTAGCTTAAAAATTGAAAAAGTGTAAAAAACGTACAGTGTTTAATACTTAGTATAGTGTTTTTTTTATAGTCTGCTTAGTGCTTTGTTGTTTATAAAGTGTGAAATCTACAATATTATAGAGTACACTATATCCATTCAACTTCTATAATACAAAAAAAAAACTTCATATCTAAGCAGTGCCGGTACTATCAAGAATTATGAATACCTGAACATAAACTGTTATATAATACAAATGTACATACCGTGTGGGTGGGTTGTGGGACGGTAGGCAACTCCCTTCTGTCGTCCGACTTGTTGATTGCACTTGCCAGTTTGTACTGTAAACAAAAACATGCAAGATGAGAAGGGATCATTTGCAAATTAAATTCAGTCACATGCATATTATGTACTGTTAATCAAAATCTGAATTTATATAATATTATGCAATTATCATTGCATTAATTCCCAATTTTTTATTAACTAAATTGTTAATAAATGTATGAATATTAATTGGTTACTTAGTATAAATGGAATTAAATGCCAATCATTGTAATGATGTATGGTGAGAAGTGCTCTGTTTCAGAATCTGAGTGAAATGATCATGAGTTTTGATGTCAAGTCTTATACAATCATGAGAAATTCAGCATGGTCAAATATCTCAGAATGTCTTACATAGTCATTCATGTGCTCTTTCCATGCATGACGGAATGAGACAAAAGATGGCTGTTGCTGTAAGAACACAAAGCAAAGAGTGAGAGAATGAAAAAGGCAAGAGAGAGAGAGAAAAAAGAGGGAGGCTGAGAAAGAGAAAATGATGATCAAAACAGGAGAGATAGAGAGAATGAAACAGTGCACAAAATGACACAATGCACAGTACAAATAATGAAAGAGAATCAAATGGTACACAGAAAGAAATTGAAATACATATAGTAGAAAGAGGATAAAGGACTTTATATAAAAGGAAGGAAAACAGAGAGAGAGGGATATGAGAGGGAGAGGGGGTGGGAGAAAAGAGAAACATCTTGAAAAATTTGTTTTACACTGTCTAACTTAAATTAAAACATTGCTTTCCATGTCTTGTATTCCAATTCAGAATCACATATTGTGTATTATCCTCAATCATAATGTATACATATATTGTAAATGTAAATCAATACATTATGATATTTTTAAGAGTACATGATATATGTATGTACATATTACTGTTTATATTTTATTGAGAGACCAAAAATTAATGCAGTTTAAGTTTCCACAACCATTATGTGCAAGGGGTATGAAGGCTCATGCTATGTGTATGTGACCACGCCCGGATGTCTGGTACATAACTAGGCGATGGTGCACGTTCATTTGGGGAATTAAGCTCAAGGGGAATAAGTAAATTAAGAATACACAAAGTCCAAATGGCAGGATATGAGAAATGTTTTATTAAAGATTGAATGTTAAATAATCCAATCTACACACGCAGGTAACAACATTAATGAGCAAGTCTTGTTCCTAACTGTAATTTAGAGGAGGGGGCCTAAACAGATGAATTAGAAATTTGTCTCCTAACACTCTACATGATTTCCTAGCTTCGTCCTACATCCTTTCAGTCCGAAGTCTCAAAGCTAACTCTCTCTAAAAGAACTCATGTACGAGAATTAATTTTCTCTATGAATTGCCTAAGGTAAAGTTGTCACTTATGGCTATTCAAATAATTAAGTTATCAGTGTCATCCCTTTGATGTGAAGAAGTCAAAGTGGTTTTGTTTACCCTAACTAACACCTATGAGTGCCCAGTGCCATGAGCAGTGTCACTGACAATAAAGATTAACAATTACTGTGAAATCACTAAATATTCTAGGGGATTAAGAAGTAAACAACAGCTTGGACAACCTTAAGAAATAAATAATAAGGAATGCTTTAGATGTCAATAAGCAATTGCTAAGTATGGGAACATATAAGATAAGAATAAAGTAAAATAAAGTAGACTATGAAAATATATGCTAAAGTTATCAAAAGTGAAATGGATGTCATTTCACTGGTGATATGCTCCCCCTACTTCACAAAAAGATTTCTCCTGAAATCTCAGAATACCATAAGTCAATCCTGCCTTTTTTTTCTTCATAAATTGCAAAATTAATAACACATATTATCTGATACATGTAGCAGGTCAATTACTTTTATGAAAATATCATTAACCTAAAGGCATAGGGTCAGTATAGATAATAATATCCTAAATTTAAGAAATGTCTGAACCAGGAAAAATATACTTTTATAGCATTGAATGATATATTTTTGACGTCGTCCTGTCAATAACTGCCGTCAGGTGAGCAGACAAATTGAATAACGCGCGTTAGCGCGTTATGATAATTTGTCTGCTCACCTGACGGCAGTTATTGACACGACGACGTCAAAAATAAATCATTTAATGCTTATATTTACATTCCCTTACTGAAGAAATCAATTGTTTACTTAAATAAATCGATATAAAGTGCAGATCACGGAGGGAGTGAATAAGTAACAGCAAGAACAGCTGTTTTGTAAAACCGGTTTAAACTGGATTTCACATAGACTGTTCAGATGAGATCGACGAGCATGGAAATATAATCCAAGATAAATAACTCTTAAATGTTGCTTTTAACAATAAAGTCAACTTTTTTGTTGAATAATTATAAAACATGGTGTTTTGACAACATTCATGAAATACATTTTTTAACTGATAACATAGAAATCACTGTTTGAGAACTACTTATGTAAATTACTCGTAAATTCATACGCAGTGAATAGGTGTTGCATTTAGAGGCATTTAAACATCACGGAATTTAATGGAAAAACACAGTAGAATGTAAATATAAAAGTATTAATTCCTAAGGGCGTGGATTTCTTATTAATTGAATGAATTCTAAACTATAGCTACTATATACATGTATATACAAGGGCCCATTATAAAAAAAAATTGGAGAAAGAGAAAAAAAAAAAGATATCAAGACTTGCATGTACAATGCATAAGAAAAATAGTAAACAATAGAGCTATCAAATTTAAAAGATGCTATTTCACTTTACATTGTTCATAATGAAAATATAAAGTCTCTCTGAAAACAGCATCACAAATGTCATACAGTCCATGGAATAATTGGATGAAATGAATAAGTCATGTTTCACATAATCACGAAAGTCTTTGTATTGGTTCTGTATTGGTTTGTTGATTTGCACTTGGTTTTCTTTTGTAATTTGTATTGTTCATTGGATTTGATGTCCTCAGACAGGAACTGCAGCAAGTGGACGTCTCCACAAAGAATTTCTACCAGTAATTGGGAAAAACTGCAACCTGGTTCATGATCATGACATCCCCTGAGGGAGTTCCATCATGATAAACAATAAGTCATGACATCCCACCTGAGTAGGGAGTTCCATCATGACAAAAAAAAGTATATATCAAAAGAGCTATAACATCCCATGTTTGCTATAGGAGTTCCATTATAGCTTATATCAAAGGTGTTCATGGCATTGGAAACAGGATGGGATCGGTTTATTTTGACATGGAATCTGCAAATTTGGGCATAGGGCAAGGCATGATAAATGATCAATCAGTAAGCACAACCACAAGAAATCAACATGTGACACAACGGAATTACCTATTACAGATTACTTATAGAAAAGAAAAATAAATAGAATAGTATATGAGATACAAAACTTTGACAAAAATGAATTATGATTTTAAGGTATAAAGAAAAATTATTCTGATGGAAAAAGTAAGTTTACTTGATACTGAGATAGAGCATTACGCCGTTCCCCAGCAGTTTAAGAAACTACCACAGTTTCCGCTGGTTCATAACTTACAGGCGTTCTAATGTTATTCAGTAAATTAAACAAAATTCAGAATCTTTAAAGAAAAACAGAAGGGAGAATTATTTTTAAAATATTGGGGAAAAAAAAAAAGAATTTGAGTTGTGTATATTTATCCTGGGTCCTTTGAATTTGATGATAATGTGCTGCAGTCACACTACCTAGCACTATGTACAGGACACAGAATAAATATCAGCTGACCTAATCGGGAAAATGTAATAGTCTAAGAGTGATTTTTGAAAAATTAATTTGTATTAAGCTGAGAAATTTAGAGGTTTGCATTTGTATGGAAGAGTTTGACATGATCATAGAGTTTTGTTTTGAATGCCTTCTGGTGAAGAGTTACAATTTTTCAAGAGTCTGGCTTTTGAAGGAGTAAGATGATGCATGAAAAGAGTTGGTCTGTGTTTAAAGAATAAGACTCTGGATACAGGAAAGTATTGGTTGCTGTTCCAGTTTACGAACTCGCATCCTTTCCCTGATATACAGTCACTGATTTCTTGTTCAAGTTTTCTGAAGAAAGGCTTGAATAAATGGCTTGGAACTTGATAAGCATACTTTCCGTTTGTAGTAGATCCATCATGATTTTGGAGGTAAAACATGATATGTGTGCCTCTTCGGTCAATGGAAGCAGTGTGGATCTCTTGTTGACTCTTGGGAGGGAGTGAAAGGGCTTGTACAGATTCCTGTTTGTTAAAATGTTTTTTGTTGGGTCGCTTTCTTTTCTTACCCTTGGCATTGTAGAGGGAATGGAAGGTATCTTTAAAGGATTTTGGGATTTGGTTTCCGTCTTGCCATGAAGTTTGAGCTGCACCTTTGAATTTGATCTTGTAAATCGGCTTCCCTTGGTATAGGCTATATTCAAGAATTTTGTCTATTTGGTCCGTAGAAAATGGTTTCGATTGTTTTTCATTTGGTTTTTCGCATTTTGAATTTCTTTTGTGTTTGTTTTGAGTTTTGGCTTGATTCTGTGGTTTAGAAGATGATGGTTCAGGTGGAGGATTTTGATGCTGGGGATCATGAGTTGCATTTCTGATGCTTTGGTCATCATCATTATCATCATTATTCTCTTCAGTATCATCTTCATGGAGAAGCTGATTTTCATCATCAGCTGGAAGCTGATCAGCATCAGCTTGATGCTGGTCACTTGGAGGAGGAATCTCCTCATTATTTTGGTTGTCCAATTCTTCAGGATTGAGTACAACATCTTGATACTCCGGTAAGAAATAGTGAGGTCTATCCTCGGGACTATGGTAAGTTTTTAGTCTTTTGGCATGTACTAGACTCTTCAAAATTTTGTGGTCTGAATTCCTTCGGAGTTTAAAAGTATGGTTTGGTCCTTGGTAAATTACTGAATATGGGCCAACCCATTTCTGTAAAAGTTTGGGAGATTTTCCCTTAGGAACATGGCTGCAGTAGAGCCATACTGTGGAGCCAACCATGAAGTCTGGTTCTTGTGCACGCTTATCATGCTGCTGAGTGTATTTCTGTTGATGTTGTCGAATGTTTTCAGCAGCAACTTCTCTGCATATTTTAAGTTGTTCCAGAACACGCATCAGATGTAACTTTGGTTCATGTGCCATGGATGGTTTTGGTGTCAGAGCAACATCAACAGGAAGGCGCATCTTCTGTCCAAACAACAAGTGAAATGGTGAAAACATTGTTGATTGTGTGGCAGGTGTAGATCTGTATGCCATGAGGACAGCCGGAATAAACTTCACCCAGTCGGATTGGTCCTTGTTACAGTATGATCTTAGTGTTTGGCTGATAAATGAGTTCATCCTTTCACAAGCAGCATTTGTTTGTGGGTGGTAAGCACTTGTATAGTGTCTGGTAACTTCAAAGAGTTCACAAAGGGCTTGGACTAATTTCGACATGAAATTTTGTCCCCGGTCTGAAATAAGTGTCCTTGGTGCTCCGTATCTCGCAAATATTTCAGCAAAGAGTACTCTGGCAACCTCGGTCGCTTCCATGGATTTCAAGGGAAAAGCCTCGCACCATTTTGAAAAGCTGTCAACAACCAAGAGAAGGTACCTGTCTTTGTTTGGCGTTATGGGTAATTCCAGGAAATCCATGTGCCATCTGCTGAAAATGTCTTCAATAGGGAGTGGTCTCAAAGGGACTGGCTTCTGATGTTTAGAGTTCTTGGACTGTTGACACGTTTCGCAAGTTTTAATGTATTGTTCAATGTCTGAATACATATTTGGCCAGTAGTATTTGGCGCGGATAGCAGCATACGTGCGCTCATGTCCTTGGTGTCCGCCACCAGCAATACAATCATGATATGAGAGAAGAATATCATTCCGGAGGGGTGCAGGAATGCAAAGTTGTCTAATAAGACTCTGATCAGGAGATTGGTTTTTAGCACGTTCCTTGTAAAAGTGAAAAAGAAGTCCATTAATAATTTCATAGTGGAAGGATTTTGCGACTATTGCGGTAGCTTGCTTAACATTTTGCGGCAAATTTTCAGTTCTTTTGTAATCGATAATCGCTTGAAAGTCTGGACAATTTTCTTGCAGATGCTGAAGGGTTGGGTTGTCTGAAATATGATCATCATGTTGATCGGCTGTATTTAGGGCAAGAATTTCAGGTTTCCTTGGCTGATTGTCTTCTGGATATTCAAAGGTTGTGGCAATAAACTCTTTTGTGGAAGCTTCAATGGATCCAATGGCTGGCAAGTCATCATCTGATGGAGAACATGGTTGGTCTGAAGGTGGATATTCACGACGAGACAGACAGTCGGCATTCTGGTTCTTAGTTCCTGGACGATGCTGTATCTTGAATTTGTACTGCTGAAGGAATAGAGCCCAGCGTCCTAGTCTGCCTAATGCATCCTTATTGGTATCCAACCAACGAACTGTGATGTTGTCAGTGAAGACTGTGAATTCAGCACTGGTAAGGTAAGCCTTGAAGGTTTTGATGGCTTCAATCAAAGCAAGTCCCTCTTTATGGTTTATATGCCATCGTTTTTCTTGATCCCTGAGTGCACGTCCTCCATATGCGATAACATTCTCAAGTCCTTTTGAGTTTATTTGTCCCAAGACATATCCAATGGCAGCATCAGAAGCATCCACAGACAATACAAATGGTTTGCTAAAATCAGGAAAGACAAGGATGGGTGCTGAAGTTAATTTTCTCTTCAGAAGATTGAAAGCATCAGTGTGTTCTGGTTTCCACTGGAATTTGATATTTTTCTTAAGAAGATTCAATAAGGGAGCACAGATTTTGCTATAGTCTTTGATGAATTTCCTGTAATAGTTGCACATCCCAAGGAAGCTGCGGACATGTTTAGAATTTCGAGGTTGTGGGAAGTCAGCCACTGCAGCAATCTTAGCTCTGTCTACTTCAACTCCTTTCTCAGAAATGATGTGTCCAAGGTATTTTACTTCTTGGGCAGCAAAGTGGCATTTTGTTGGCTGGAGAGTAAGATTGGCTTTACGAAGTTTTTGAAAGATAAGATCTAAATGCTGTAAATGTTCATCAAAACTTTTAGAAAAGACCAAAATGTCATCAATGTAGATAAGAGCAATTTTCCAATTTAGTTCCTGTAAAACTTTTGTCATCAGCATCTGGTAGCTTGTAGGAGCATTTGTTAAGCCGAAAGGAAGTCGTTTGAACTGGTAAAGACCTTGATGTGTGATAAATGCAGTCTTGTGTTTGGTTTTCTCATCCAAGGGCACTTGCCAGAATCCACTAGCTAAGTCTAAGACACTGAAAATTTTGGATTTAGAATCAGCTATTGTGTCAAAAACTTCATCTAATTTTGGAATCGGAAAGGAAACAAGCTCTGTGATAGAATTCAGTTTCCTGTAATCTACTGCAAATCTGTATTGTCCATTAGACTTTTTCACCATAACGACCGGACTTTGGTAAGGAGAAGTTGATTCCTCAATGACATCATTTTTCAGCATTTCTTGAATCTGACGTTCTGTCTCCTGGCGCATCTTTGGATTCTGGGAATATCTTGGGGTGCGGACTGGCTTATCAGTGTTGGTGATGATAGAGTGTGTGTGGAGGTTTGTTTTACCAAGTTCGGTGGCATCTTTGGCAAATACATCTCTGTTTCGTCCAATCAGATCTTGGAGTTGTTGAGTTTGAGCAGGAGAAAGATTTTGTTTTTCGATATGGACTTGCAGGGTTTTGGCGATAGATATATGATCTGTAGTAGAAGCCTTTGACTGACTGGTGTGATTGTCAGAGGAGTGTGTGTCAAAGCAAATAATGTAATTGTTGTCTATGTTGAACACTTTAGAAACTACAGAATTTGCTTTCAATGGAACTGATTTGTTCAGAGGATTTAGTATCCTATATGGAAGTGTGTTGTTTAGACATGTAGCAATGCATTTGCTTCCAACCAGATTCTTGTTTGTAAGAAGGTTGACTGGTTCAAGGAAGACTTGTGAACCATGAGGGATGTTGGAGACAAAGAGTGAAAGTGTGCATTCTGAAAGAGGTGGTAACAGAATATCTGATTGCGTTCGAGCAAGAGAAACATGTTTCTGGTTGTCATGTTGGATATCAGGTGTTGAAATAGAGGCAATGGTTGTTTCATTGTGAAAAGACACATATTTATGTGTAAGATCTATTACAGCGTTGTTTTGCTCTAAAAAGTCTTGGCCTAAAATGATAGTGTGGGGCAAATTTTCCAAAATATGAAAGGTATGGGGCATTTTTAAACCATTGACATCTATTTCAAGATCTGTTTGACCAAGAATAGCATGTGATGTTTTACAAACACCTGTGACAGCACAGAGATCTGATTTGTAAATATGGGGATTTTTGAAAAGTTTCTTCAAAAATTTGTTGCAAACAACAGAAATAGTAGCACCGGTATCAACAAGGGCATTGATATGAAAGTTAGAGAGCTTGATTTGAATTTTGTTCTTATTGGTAATTGCCGCTGAAATAGTAGCCAAAAAGTTGTTGGGATTGGAAGTATGTTGGGACATTGATGGGATTTCAAGTGAGGGAGCCATTATCAGTGATAAAAACAGCTAAACAATAATCAATCTATAAATGTCAAAAAATGATAACAATAGAAAGTTATCTAAACTGTGTCACATGTGATAAAAGTGGCTGTACTCACCAACAGGAACTGGCACGCTGTCTCTGTATGGATTGGTCTTCTTTTCTTTTCATAAGAATGTTAGAGTCACAAATCACAGTTTTTGACAGCACAGAAATCCTGCAGAAATCCAAAAAGACCCAGAATGTTTACTTCAGTTCAGTGTGAGAGGAATTCCATAAGATTCGAACCGGATTCTCGACCACTCTGTGACCACGCCCGGATGTCTGGTACATAACTAGGCGATGGTGCACGTTCATTTGGGGAATTAAGCTCAAGGGGAATAAGTAAATTAAGAATACACAAAGTCCAAATGGCAGGATATGAGAAATGTTTTATTAAAGATTGAATGTTAAATAATCCAATCTACACACGCAGGTAACAACATTAATGAGCAAGTCTTGTTCCTAACTGTAATTTAGAGGAGGGGGCCTAAACAGATGAATTAGAAATTTGTCTCCTAACACTCTACATGATTTCCTAGCTTCGTCCTACATCCTTTCAGTCCGAAGTCTCAAAGCTAACTCTCTCTAAAAGAACTCATGTACGAGAATTAATTTTCTCTATGAATTGCCTAAGGTAAAGTTGTCACTTATGGCTATTCAAATAATTAAGTTATCAGTGTCATCCCTTTGATGTGAAGAAGTCAAAGTGGTTTTGTTTACCCTAACTAACACCTATGAGTGCCCAGTGCCATGAGCAGTGTCACTGACAATAAAGATTAACAATTACTGTGAAATCACTAAATATTCTAGGGGATTAAGAAGTAAACAACAGCTTGGACAACCTTAAGAAATAAATAATAAGGAATGCTTTAGATGTCAA
The DNA here is from genome assembly GCF_963853765.1 of Magallana gigas. Lineage (NCBI taxonomy): Eukaryota > Metazoa > Mollusca > Bivalvia > Ostreida > Ostreidae > Magallana > Magallana gigas. The sequence continues at coordinate 30,280,738 of NC_088861.1, forward strand.
TAAGCAATTGCTAAGTATGGGAACATATAAGATAAGAATAAAGTAAAATAAAGTAGACTATGAAAATATATGCTAAAGTTATCAAAAGTGAAATGGATGTCATTTCACTGGTGATATGTATATGAGTACTTACAGTAGACTTGATGTGGAGTTCCAGCAACACATCGTACCACTGACACTCAGTTGCATGATGAGAACTTGGGGGATCTATACTCTGCTGAAATTTATAATATTTTGGTTCATTTTTTTAGCAAGTCCAACATCCGGTTCTGTTTGAAAATTACATTATTTATAAATTCATCCATCAAATTGCCTCTTAATTCAACACATAAAGATAAAATATCACACAGCTGAAATTCACTTTTTGCACCCCCCCCCCCCCAAGAAAAAACATACCGGTAAAAAAAATGTTTAATATTTGGTATTACACTTCATTCAATTTTTGAAATAAATATTTACATATACATGTATATTTTGGATAATATTGCATCACTTGATATTAACTGGAAGTCGCGATATCATCATATGAGAGAAAAATGATCCAGTACACTGGCGTCGGAAGCAAATTGAAAGTGGGGGGGCTAGACTAATCCTCAGAAATATTGAGAAAAAAGTAATTCCCAAAATCATGGAAATCCTAATCCGTGGGGGGGGGGGGGGGGGGGGGGGGGGGGAGTATACCTATACTATACTTCAAAAAGAAAAAAAAAATTTCAAAACCATGAAATTCCTAGTTTGCTTCTGAATCCAACTTCTCAAATCTTTCAAGGTAAATTTAGGAACAATAATCTTTCCTGCGAGAAAAAGGGGGGGGGGCTGAACCCTCGATCATGCTATGTTTCTAATGGTTAGGTATAACTTTGCAAAAAAAGTGGGGGGGGGGGGGGGGCTAAGCCCCCCCTAGCCCCCCCGGTTCCGACGCCTATGCAGTAAAACATTAGTCGACTCCATCATAGCGACAAAATGGCATCCCTCATCGGAGGCAGAAAGAATTCACATTTTTGAATGTTAAATAAATATTTTTTGTCCGAAATAAATGTTGATTCTAAGAGCCAATACCCTCTTTGATGAGCTCTTGCTCTTTCTATCGGATGATCGCTCTCTTTTCATAGTGAATTCTTTGATTTTTGCGCTCTATGTAAAAACACGTCTGATTGCCACCGATCAAATTCAGTAACTAACGCGGTAACCAAAACGTGACGGTATATATACCCAACGTTATAACGTTACCCCTAACGACGTCTTACGTTGGATACCGGGAATATTCATACGCTACATTTTAACATTACCTTTCCACGACTTTTAAAATGTCCAAATAATCCCCCACGCAAAGTCACATGTAAGTTTTTTTATGTCGTTGATCGTAAAAAAAAAAATGACGTAATAAATTGCTGATTGCGTTTGATTTGGCGCGCTTTCCTTCTGTTCTGAAAGATGTCAAATGAGACAGTCTATAGCAGAAAGTGTAGTTATGTTACGGCGTCGGCGTCAGAAAGACTATGCAGATTCAAAGGTTACTCTTTTGATTAAATCACACAATTTAATAAAAAACAAACTACATTTAATTTTTTTTTATCAGTATTATAAGCTGCTTATTAATAACATTAATATGTGAACTTTTTTTTTGCTCGCGACAAATTAAATCAAAGTACTGAAGTACTGAGGGGAGTTGATTTTATTGATTATTATTTATCTTAAAATCAACGATATGTTATTTTGTTTGGCAAGTAGTTTATAATCTTTATTTGAATTACGGAGATTTTTATAATGTGAATTCTCGGACTTTTCCAACAAGAATTTCGAGAAAACCTCTTATGAAACATGATGTGTAATATTTGAAAATAGAATTGATTTCCATTAAATTATGTACGTATAGGTATTCAAAATATTTCAAAAATTGTATGGATCCAACCAATAATGAACTCTGGTCTCGTTCAATCATATGCTCGACTGTCTCCGTTAATCTCCGACAAGTAAGAGATACCAGGTCACGTGCTAGATTGATGATGCGACCTCTAAATATAGACTGACTCGCTGCTTGTCGGAGATATACGGAGACAGCCGATGGTTGAACGAGACTATATTGAACTCTGGCGTAAGAATACATACGACTGCAAAAAACTTCTAAATTGTTCGTAGTATTTAAAATCTGACTATTCCAAGGTATTTATAAATAAGTTTCCTTGCTTTAGCGTACATTACATCGAATTTATCGATTATATATTTTCAAGAACTAAGTCTTGTCAGCGGTGATGATTTGTGCTTAGGTCCAAACACTGTTTCAGTTTCGGTTTGCCAGAGTAACTGCATAGGAGAGTTGATTAAAATCAGCTCCAAAAAATAAATTTGGATTTCCAAACCATTTGTTTATATGCATTTAATGTATATTGTTATCGATTTTTACAAACTTTTTAATTCTTTATAAAGTTTGAAGTGTCCTTATTCACGTTATAATTCAGCTTTATTTGTATAATTTTTTTCTAATGTACGTGTCTTTAGAAATATTTTAGACATATTGCAGAGACGGATCCAGCAATTTGGATTTGGAAAGGGGGGGGGGGTCCATTTGATGAAAATCAATATGTGCAAAATTAATAATTTGTCAATAAACAATGACTTTTTGAAAGTTTTCCGTGCGTAAACAACTGTATTTAATAAACATTTATCTCATCACTCTCTATTTCACATATATTTCAACAATTCAGAGTCCACTGCATTATATTGAGCATTTTGCCGTTTTGGTTTCGACAAGGAAGATTTGCATAATATCTAGCCTTAAGAAACCCAAGTTTCCAGCAATGAGAAAGTGCGTCTATCCTTGATAGAACAGAAACACTAAGAAACAAAAAATAACTCAGACTAATCACGACAAACTAATATAAAAATGGATATTTTGGTAATTTTTTTTTTATTTCTTTGGTGTTTTAAATCTGAACTATTTATCGATTTTGATTTCTATCGATTGCCTTCTTAAACAAAGGTTTAAATGATAGGATATGAGAAAAGAATGGGGATAATTTATCTGCTGAAAAGATGGTACGTGTTTAATACATTGGTAAAAGCAATTGTCGTCCCAGGGAACTTGATGTGACCTCTGTAATGGGTGCGCTACATCATCCGGACTAGTACAGATGCGATCATATTAAAAAAAAAATTAAAAAGTTTTGAAAAGTTGTGCATTTTCATAATATTAATGGTTTACATATAAACCCTTTACACGGTATTTTTGTAACAGAACTTCCGATTCTTGGAAACAAAACAAAAAAAGGTTTTCTTTTGTGTTTCATGTGGGTATGAAGGTATAGCTAGCATTCCAGAAAAATAGCATAACCGGCATAAGCGGGTCATGTAGTTTTCTTTGTATTTTTCGTATGAAACGAAGTAAAACTCATTTATTATAATTATTTAAGTTAATTAACTATTCAATACATTTGAAAGCGGCTTTTCAAAGTAAAACGAATGCGTTTACTCGTACTTGAACGTCGTTTTACTCGATGGCTTGTCAGTTCAAAACTGTATAAACTATAATGGATTTTTTAAAAAAGAAATGGAGTAGAAAATACATTGTAGATGTTATTATAAATCTGTCATACTGCTTGATTTTATGTATTTTTTCTTTATTTTTCCACATGTTTACTCAGTGTAATAAACACCGGATGCTGAAGGGGAGTACAATGTACTTTATTTCGATAAAAAATTGATAGGGATTTTTCATATAAGAACAAAATCACATGGGACGTAGTACGAAATTCTTTAAATAAGCAATTTTAAAAGCATTTATTTGAGATAATGACAGTATTTCTATTATAAATGGGGAAAATTGCCTTTAAATAGGCATTAAACGTTTTCAAAAAAAAATTAAAAAATTCATAGGTCCCAGAGAAAAGGGGGGGGGGGGTTCAACCCCCGAACCCCCCTCCCCCCTCCCCTTGGATCCGCCAATGTAACGTTATTGATATGCCTATACAGTACACATGCAGATAGATAAAATCAGGATACGATTGATAAGTAATAGTAAGTACTGGCATGCCCTATATAAGTACCGGTTTAAAGCCAATAACATGACCTAACACCTCCACCCCCAACTCACCCCCTTAACAAAAAGCGAAAGAAATAGTTTCAATTTTATCCGATAATCATTTTTTTTGCCCTATTCGTTTGGCCTCACTGGGACATTTGGCGGCAAAATTCACGGAAAAATCAAGTCACAGAGGTAAACATTGCATAGCTATAAAATAGATACTTTGTTCCTGCACTGTGCGAATAAAACTGCCTTTATGTCTCTGACACTAGTTACTGAAGAAACCGAATAAGTTACTTTTTATGCATATGTACATGTATATTTATCCTGGACATTGTACGTTTAGTCGAGTCTGAAGTATTTTTGTTGCATCTCGGTATGCTTCGAATTTGTTTTAGATCTCGTTATATGTACATGATATACATTCTCTGATTAATTGACTGACTTTCACCATTCATTTTATAAAATGATAAATAGTACATGTACATAAGGAATTGATCAGAATTAAAATTTTAATTAACGCCTTAATTACGAATTAACAAATTCAACGCTTCCCCCCCCCCCCCCCCCCCCCTTTGGTTGTTTTAGTCTAAATTGGTGGTTAAATGACTCATTTTTTGTATATGATCTCTAGGCTAGTCCAGTTATGGGGGCTCGTATTACATTTCATAATGAAACTTGCTTATAAATTTAAATATCAAAATTTGTTTTCTCTAGAACGTAAATAACGAATCAGTAACTTGTACTTTTGGTATTATTTTCACAGTATGAATTTACTTTTGTGTGCATTTTACTGTAGAGATGTATGCCACAGTAACATGAATTGTATTTACCAGTAGACATAAACTGCATACAGTATTTTAATACATTTATTGCATGATGGTGAGGGAAATATGAAGATTTGTTCCCCCATGAAACATCATATTTCCCAAGGGCAACGCCCGAGGGAATTATTATTTTTCTGGGGGAATAAATCTTCATATCTCCTGAACCTTAATTCATGCAATAAATTGTTTAATATTATACTGAACGACTGGTAATTATATAGATTACTTCGGGTTTCAATTGTTTTTCAATTCATGTAAAGCAAAAGAGTAGTAAATGTTTATCAGTTTCTTCCTAATATAGTATGTTAGTTTTCTGATACAAAAGGGATTTAACATGTTGATATAATCAGATTTTTTTTACAACTGTGTTTTTTTTTTACTGTGGTTTCATCAATATTAGTTGAATACCAATTTTTTGTGAATTTCGTTGTATAGTTGATTCACGAAATTAGATGTGCAATTTCTATTAACATTTTGTATTGATAGGGTCATTTGTCACGAATTTACCTATCCTTGAAACTGTGATTTTCACTTCATCCACGAAAACTGATCCCCTTGGATATTAATGAAACCACAGTAATTGTTTGAAGACATAGTAAGTTCATCCTCGGAATTTTTATACGCATGGAATGAAAATTCATGATGCTTCCGAAGGGGCGAATATGACAGGGAAATAAGAAGTTTTATAAAAAATAATTTCCCTGGCACGTGGTTGTCTAGAACCAATCAGATAAAGTATTATATGGAATAATCCTAATATTGAGGTATAATAATACATTTTATCATGACATTGTTGAGTATTACCATTACAATTTAAAATTGCCTTTTGTCTGGTTGTACAGTAGTATAATTACCCTTTGTCATTACCAATGTTATTTTTGTTTTACCCTTTGTTGTTTCAGCAATACTGAATGTCAATTTACAGTACTAGTACAGTCGCACCTGTTTTAAGCGGCCACCTGTGGGACAATGACAAACTGGCCGCTAAAGACAGGTGGCCTCTTATTCCAGGTTTCAAATTAATAAAAAAAAAACCACCGAGTATTTTCATTTTGGCTCTATTGCACAGATTAATTAATAGCATATGTAATGGCGGCGTACACGGAGATGGTGCATGCACAGCTCGGATTGATGAATAAAAAGTTTAAATTAATTTTAAATGACCGTTTTAATTCCATGTATCTATCAAAGGATTAAGAGCAAAATATTTTCTACTAAATACGCCCAAATAATAATTTTCAAGTGATTAAATGCGGTAAACAAAGATGTAGCGTTTCCGTACACAGAGTATATGCTGAACTACGATAGCCAATGTTTTACCTCTTTAAAAAGTATCAAAATTGCATTGGGATATATAATAAACACCCTTTTATTCTATCAAAGAAATTTTACAGAAAAAAAGTGCGTATTACCGGCTGTACATGCTGTTTAGCGCAAGACTGGCCATTTAATAACTTTGTAATGAAGTATATAAGTACGTGTAGATATATAAACAACACTAAACAGGTGTTATGATAATCAATTATCTCATTAAATCTCAGCAGTCTTCAAATTACCCACTCAATTATTTGTCATTAACTCATTATCAGCTTTCGAAGTTTGGCTACTTTCGATACGGGGTCACATGTCAGAGTTAAAAGTCATGTGACAAAACAGACAAAATGGCCGTTGAAAACAGGCATGTTGAAACCACGGGACCTAAAAACAGTGGCCGCTGTCCGCGTTAGACAGGTGGCCGCTTAAATCAGTTAAAATAAAGTAAAAACTAAACGGGTGGGATTGAAACTGGCCGCTCATGGCGAGTGGCCGCTGATTAAAGGTGGCCGTAACAGCAGGTGCGACTGTATTACCTTTTGTCATAACAAAAACATGTCATTACAATATAATCATTATCATTACCCATGTTATTATAATAGTATTACCATTTGTTATTACAGTACATGTATTACCACATGTTGTTATTGTATTATCCTTGTCATTACAGAACATAATTTGGAGCCATGCTTAAGGGCTGGATTTCATCCGTGACTTCTAAGATCTCAAGGGCGTTAGGTAATTTCAGCTTGATTAATGTATTTAATTTTCTAAATAGTCCTTCTGAATCATTTTTATTAATCAATTTGCATTATAAGGTTAACATATTAATAGTGTTGTCAAATTGGTTTAAAATGATTAATCTTTTAATTTGATGTTCAATAGATCAAAATCATTCACTTGAATAAACATAATTTTTGTTTTTCAGAAAATATCAGAGAATAAATGTCCCTTGAAATGTAATGGTCAAATTGAAATAGATTTAATAATAAATGGTTGTAAATTAATTCACAGGTGGTGCTCATGATGCCGAATATGTAAGTGAGGAAGATATCAACACCTCGTCTGAAATCGAGCACATTGAGGAGGGGGAGCTAGCAGAACAAGTCCAAGATACTGACCCTAAGGATGAGACCCCCGAGGGTGGTACCGATGGGCGGGGTTCGGGGGACCAGGAGGCAGTGGACAGCAGGAACATTCCCCCCGTCTGTCAAAACACATCGGGCACCTGTGTAGACATTGGACCGGAGGAGTTGATGGGTATGTTTATGGATGATTAGCTTTAGCAAGAAAGCTGTGGACTTTTCATTCCTGATTTGTAGACAATCATTTGATGTACAGATTTTTGAACGATACTCTGGTTATAGATGGAAAGATATGCACATAATTTCATAAGTATTATATTAATCCATAGTAAAATTAAGAAGAGAAATTTCTTTAAATCCTTGCCAAATACAATCATGTAACCTCCTTGTTTGTTCGGACTTCTGCAACCCTGAACAACACATTGAGGGCAATGAATTAATATTGCAAACTTAACTAGCCTTTCCATAGCAATAATATTGTAAGACTCTAATCACTTTCCTTGCAGATTTACCAGAGGACCAGGGAACAGGGTCATTTATAGTGGTGAAGGACAACAGTGAAGGGAGTCCAACCAAGATCATGGATTCCTCGGGCAGCATCGAGGTAATACATCCGGAGGACCAGGATCTGACTGGGAGTCAAAAAGAACAACCAAGCTCAGAGCTCTCAGGGAGTAGCAGAGAACAGCCTAGCTCGGCTGTGATGGACAGCATTGTAATTGTACAAGAGGAAGGCAAAGGTCATTCTGAGCCTCATTGTGGAAGTGACCCAGAGCTGACTGCTGCCATGATGGAATCTGTGTGCCGAGATCTGGAAAATAACGACTTGGATAAAATGAGTGACGAAATTAGGGATGACTGTAATACTGGGGTTTTGGAAAGGACAGAGGAGTCTGATGAGCAAAGTAGAGAGGGTGAAGTAAAGGAATTGGGAAAGTCCAGGAAGGAATCGGAGGTTCAAGAGGCCAGCATGTACTTGTCAGAAGAGGAACGCTCCAGGAAGGAATCGGAAATCCAGGAAGCGTCCATGTTTTTGTCAGAAGAGGATACGTCCTTGAGGAAGGAGAGTGTGTCTGTAATGGAGGATCAGAGTGAAGGGGCTGGGACTGTAGAGGAAAGCTTTGAGCAGGCACAGTTTGCTTTAAAGAAAAAGGAAGAAGTGGGAAAACAAGGTTGGTTGATCCCAAATTCTTTGTTTAATTTCTAGTTAATCCACAATACCATGCTTACAGCGAAATTCCAGACTCATACAAATAATTTTGTTTTGTGTGTAAGTTATAATGACCATTAAGCTTATAATAAAGTGAATGTCTCTGCTCAAACTTTCATCATTAACTTCTTCCTTGGAATCTTGCTTTACCATAGTGTGCGAAATTCATAAAGACATAAATTTTTGTGCAAGGGAAATATTGTAATATTTTACCTGTGAAAACTTCATTGATTCCAGAAGATAAAAGCATTACTGTCCCCTCTGTCACCACCACTGATTTTGAGCCACAGAAACCAGAGAGAGGGGAGAAGAAACCACAGATTGCAGAAACAGAGAATTACCTGGACTTCGTTCAGCAGATGACAGAGAAGGGCGAGTTGGTCCAAGCAAAGGACCTCATTTATAAACTGGGTCTCCTGAATGTTGACCAGAAACTCATCGAGAAGGCCATCCTGGACCAGTACAAGATAGCTGTGCAACGCAAGGTTAGGCATATTCACTGACCAAGTTTTTGGAAAGTAAAGTAATGTTGGCTGGTAATTAGGAGTTGGAGGATAAATTGATATTGCAGCAACAAATCAGTTTTGTATTGTTTTAAATCATTGTTGATAGAATTTTTTGCAAATGAATGATGAATTGACTTTTTTCATTTAGCTTTTACAATTTTATTTTCTTTGCTAAAATATACTGTGTAGTTACCATGCTTAAGTCTCAATATTTCATTCGTCTTTGCTGGTTTTTTGGATCCATTTATCTGTATCTGTTGTTCTCTGTGTTTAACTTTGCCCTTGTTTTCTCCAGTTTACTAGTATGTTGTACCTTTGTATATTTCAGTACTCTATTTGGATCAATCACTGTAGATACCATGCAGAGCTGCTCTTCTCTCCTCCTTGGATAGCAGAGTAAGTGCAGAGGAACCTTTTATACAGTACCTTATTATACCATACAATCTTAGTATTCCTTGCTGACAAGGCTTTAAAGGGACAGGGTCATGATTTGGGTCAGAATTTTTTTTAATGTTTATTAATATGTTTACAATGCTTCATTAAGGCATTTTTTGAAGGCAACTAAAATTTGAGTGCCATTCGTTGAGATATAAGTTAGTTTCAGAGCTTACATTTGTTTGCGGTGTTAACAAAGTTTTTGTTTACATTTAGAAAGCTGAGGTAAAAATTCCAGTTTAAGACCTAAGATGATTGTATTTAATGTTTTTTATGCTTAAAGGGACATGGTCACAATTTTGGTCAAAAATTATTTTTCCGATTTTAATGTTTACAATGCTTCAGTAAGGCATTTTTTAATAGGAAACAAAAACCTTCGTTTTGCTATGTAAACAAAGCTTTTGTTTACATTTTGAAAGTTGAAGTGAAAATTCCAGGTTTAGAGCTAAAATGTGTTAAACGTTAGAAACTATTTTTTATGCTTAAAAGTAATAAGAAGATAAACAAACCAGCTTGAAAAAGATTTTGTTACTGGTATATTAAACCTTTGTAAACAAAAACACGGAACGAGCCTTGTTTACATGACAAGCAATTGTGAACCTTGTATTTTGCTGAAAATTCTAAGGCTGGCTCTCAAATTTTATTTAATCATTAGAAATGAAATCTTAAAGCATTGTAGATAATAATAAAATAAAAATTGATCAAAATTGTGACCATGCCCCTTTAAATTGAATAAGATAATAGAAAAATGAGCTTGAAAAAGATTTTTACTGGTATATTGAACCTATGTAAACATGTATACAGGGTACGGTTCTTGTTTTCATGACAAAGAATTATGAGGCTTGTATCTTTCTTATACAGTCAAACTTGTATTAAGCAGTCACCTTCAGGAGGCACCCAAAGTGACCTCTTAACAGAGGTGACCTTTGAATAGAGACTTGTGAATTTGCCAACATCAAATTCCTTTTTAGAACAATTATTCAATTTTATTTCAATTACATACTTGATATTTAGCATAATGTATCAAAATGATAGATAAAGTAATTGATTTGATGTTTTTATAGTATCTATTATATTTACAAATAAGTAGAAATACATTACAATGCATTGTGCCTGCAATTTTTATATTTCTTTAAATTATTAAAAAAAAGTCATTACGTGGTAAAACCTTGTCGCCGACACTTTCACAATTATAACACTAACACCATTTTCATGAGTACCGTATATATAGAAAACAAACACTTTTAATACAAATCAACAATTACGTTTTTAACCGACGGTATCTGAACTCAAAATCATATTATTAAATCAAGGAATTTTCTCTTGCCTCGCCGCAGACATTTTTGACACCTGTATTTCATTCATGTTTATAAAACAAACATATTGTGTATACTTGTTTAAACAATTCACTTGATTCCCATTCGTATCTGATCTGCCAATTATGTATTATAAATACATCGATTAATTTGGTTTCTCTCGCCTCAAGCGTATAATTATTGTTTACATTTATTACCCGATATTTGGAAGCCATGTTTAAAATCCCCGGGTGTAAATCATGTGACCGGCCAAAATGGCCGCCTAATGCATGTCGACTGTACAGTTTCGGATCAAAATACGATGACCGCTGACCGCGTTAGACAGGTGACTGCTCTTTAGAGGGCAATTATATAGGATTTTTCATCGGGAGGAAATAAAATGAACGCATACGAAAGGTGACTGCTTAATAGGGGTGACCGCTACGGCAGTTTTGACTGTAATTCTATTTCTGACTCTCAAATTTTATTTGGTCATTAGTAATGCATTCCTAAAACATAGAAAATAATAAAAACAGAAAAATAGAATTTGAACAAAATCATGACCATGCCCTTTCAAGTTAAATTGCTTTACTATTTTAACATTAATGAGGTGGGGAGATATATTTTATTTCCCCTGTCTCTTTGTCAAGTTGCCAACTAAAACATTTGCTACGCGTAATGTATTCTTTACATTTGGCCATGTGATGGCTTAGAGGTGGAGATCTATAGAGGTCAAAGGTCAATGTCACTGATAGAGATTAAAGGTCAACTTTGCCTCTGAATTTTGGCATGAAAACAGTAATCTTGTTCTTTTATCCAGTTTGTTTACTGTTCAAAATTGTATGCTTTGGTTGGGTTTTGTTAAAACAGTTGAAATAAGAATTTTTTTTTATGATATCATTGATATGAGATTTGTGTCCTTTTAATTTCAGTCATTTGCCAAGACTTGGAAGCAACAGTTCCAAAGAAAAGAAAAAATGGCAGAGTAGAAATGAAAAGTATGTATTACTGAAAAAATAACCTTTCATTTTAAAAAATATTACCGGTATTAGTTATCCAGGTCCAATCAAGGGTGTACAGGGATTCACCCGGTGTTGTAGCAGTCCCGGTGTTGTAGCAGTCCTCGGGGTGTATGGAATTTAACATGGGGTAAATCCCTGTACAACCTTGAGCCTGGCTAACAAATTTATTTCTTATGTTATACAAATTGTAAAATGATAATGTTTTACCAGTGCTTTGCAACTTGAAAATCTGGTCTAAAGATCACTCAGAATAAAGATAAATAAATCTTATAGCACGTGCACCGGCTTCAGCAGGTGGTACAGAAATTTACACCCAGCTTGTTAACCAATCAGATCTTGCGTTATAAGTGACATAGGAAACAATATTACATGTTTATCTTAATTTTGACATTCCATTGTGTATTCTTACCCAATGTGACATCATAGCTAAACATTATATAGGATAAGGTGTTTGATTGACGTATGAGAAAAAAATCAATTCAATTAATTAATGTAGAGTTGTGAAGCATTGAAAGCTGTTTTATTATTTTCTCATGAATTAATGAAAATGTGTTTAAAAATGAAATGTTTGTTTGTTAATCTTCAAGGAAGTTTTTTCCATGCAAAAAATTGTTGACTTCTTGTACTATAGTACTACAGTAAAACTCGGTTATACCGATATCCCAGGGACCAATGAATTTACTTCATTATATCCGTAATTCGTTATATCCGTATAACGAATTCGCAATATTAACTATAACGTATTTACTATATACATGTATATTTTTTTGCTAATTGAGGCTTCAAATAAACATACATTACTTTGATACCTTTAACAATTGGATGGTGAATCAAAAAATTTATATGAATTAAATTCATCAAAACTATTTTGTTGAATGGTAGTGAAAACTTTTTTAACTTTGAAGAAATTCATCATGAAAGTGATCAATTTCATAATTATTCACCTCTACCGGACTTGAAATCAGTTCGCTATATCCGTAAATTCATTATAACCGTAAAATTTTGCAAAGATTTGTTAAAAATTTCACTGGGGACGTAAAAAAAACTTCGTTATATCCGAAAATTCACTATATCCATGTTTGTACTAACGAGTTTTACTGTATATGTGTTGTGCAGCTCATAGTTTTAAATTCTTCAGAAAAAACCCTGGTAAAACGATATAAAAAGAATCTCTCATGATTTGCAGTGGTATATGAATTTTATCCAAATTGTGCGTTTTCTTTCACTCGGGGATAGAAAACACAAAACTTGTTGGATAAAAATTATTTACCATTGCAAATTATGAGAGATCCTGTATATAATTGTGGTGATTTTAGCAAATTTCAGTAAAAATGGTCTTTCCACAATATAAAAATGTTGTTTTTAACAATTATTTTGTAGAAGAGCTAGAAGATGGCAGAAAGAGTCTAGTGGCATGTGTCGAGATGTTCGACTGAAAAATGATCCATCAATAGAAGTGGTCAGAGAAAACGCTGCTGACAACAAGGTTGATGGGGATGATCAAAATGCCGGGGACTTTCATAGTGAAAAGGAGGAGGTCAATGCCATTTCAGATGGGGTTAAGGAAGGAAAAGTTGAACTTGGAGATGGTGAAGAAAGTGAAGAAAAATGTAGTGCTCAGTTGGAAGAACCATCAAATAAGGACAAAAATAGTGAAAGGGAGACAGACAGTGCTAAAGAAGATGGTGCTAAACTTAACAAGGAACATAAAATCGGGGACAGTTTCAGTGAGAAAGAAAGAAATGAAAGAAGAGATAAACCCAAAGAAATTCCTAAAGCAAATGCCAAAGAAGAGAATTGCAAACAAAGCCATGAGAAGGATGAGAGAGGAGGTGGTGCTTGTGATAAGCAGTTGGAGTGTGCAATGCCCAGGAAGAAGTTGTCTCCGTGTAAGAAAGGGAAGACTGTGAAAGCTAGGGAGATAGACATTACTGTAGCAAGAAGGGAAGGAGTGGAGACGGACAAAAAGGACTCTGGTTCCCATCATGGAAGAGAGAGAAGAAAGTCAGACTTGTACGACAAGAGAAAGGATCGGCTAGATGACAGTGTGGCAAGGGATTCCAAGAAACCCAAAACAGAACAGGATTCTACTGAAGGAAAGTTGGAGCAGGGAGATGAAGAAAGTAAGGTGGAGAATCAACTTCTGGCCAAGGAAGTGGAAGAGTATGCTAAAGAAATCATCCAGTCCAGCATCAATGCACTTTCTCTTGAGGAGAGCTCCGTTTCAGCTGAAACAAAGTTAGCTGATCAGAAAGATGCAGGTGTAGATGAACCTGTGATTAACACAGTGCCAAACCTTTCAGAGTTGTGTAGGAGTTCAAAAGTGTCTTCAGAAGAAGGAAAACTCAGGATTGAAAAAGAAACTTATGACGAATGCTGCGAACCATCCAGTTCTGATTATGTGTCTGCTTCAGTTATACCTGAGACAGATGTCCCACAGGCTTTGTTTGATTGCAAGGCAGAAAATATGGTTTCCAGTCTTTCAAGATTTTCAGAAGCAGACACTGATGGTAGTCCGTTTCTAAGGAAAGATTCAGGAAAGGAAATGCTGACCTCTGCTTTTGAGTCTTCACCTATAGAGCCAAAAATTGCAGGCTCACCATCATCAGAGAAGGAGAGATGTGACGTTTTTGAGGAGAGTGGTGATGACATTAAAACAGAGAATTTTATTGAGCCTGAAGTGAGCAGCCTTCCAGGAGCTTTGTTGGTAAGTCCTGACTGTGTGATGACGCCAAAGTTTGAAGTTCCCCCAAACACCCCAGCATCTGGATATGCAGAAAAACTTCAGCCGTCGATGGTAAAGAACATAAATCTGATTCAAAACAAAGCCAAGCTGGAGAAAGAAGTGGCTGATTTGTTGTCCGGACTGACTATGAAGCTTCACCATCCGGTTGGATCTGGTCTAGAGGAATTTAAATCTGAGGAATCAAAACTTGATGAAGGCAAGAAAAAAGAATCAAGCCCAGAGCAAAAGGACAAAAAGGAGACCTGTGATGAGAATCCAGATTCATCCACAAGTATCCAGACATCAGACAGTGCCATCATATCTGCCAATAGCTCGCCTAGTCACGATCTCTGTGTGGAGGAGATGGAGAAGTTAGACCTGTGTGTGAAGCAAGACCTCAGTTTAGCAGAGGAAGGTAGATGTAGTCCGGAGGAGTACCTGTCCATGTTACAACAGGTGCTTCCAAACGTTACTTCCATCACCAAGCTCAAACCAGGCCAGCAGGAGGATGGTGTACAGTGTGGAGTGGTGTCATCCAGCACCCACACAGAGTGGCCTCCAGAGAACGGGGCTTCAGTGAGGGAGGGTACCACCCAGATCATGTGTAGGTCAGTTGCTGAGGTGGTGAACATGTGTGATTTGTCTGTAGCTGAGAATGTGGAGTTTCCTTGTAAGCTTCACACAGAGGAGGAGAATGATGTATGTGTGAGACAGTCTGGTGAAGTAGTGGAGGAAGAGTGTACAGATCAGGATGAGTCTTGTTTCTCCAAGGATGATCTGGATTTGGAGGACGTGGGTATGAATAGAGCAGGGGATCAACATAACTACTGTCTGAGTCAAAGTGATGGAGCAAGGTTGATCAGATATACACATGGAAATATTCCTCAGGGATCTGTGACCAGTGCTACAAAGAAACGCTGTAACTCTGCAAAGTCTTCTGTTTCTAAGAGTCTTGAAAACGAAGCACAATTTACCAAGCTTAAGTTGTCCAAAACATTGTCGAAATCAGAAGAGAAGCTGAAGCATGCTGTGAAACCTCCATGGAACAGTAATACCAAAGTGGATCATGGGAAAGCGGGAAGTGTTACTCCATCCAGAATCCCCAAAGCCTGCAAGAGCAAGACAGGCAGTCATTCTAGTTTAAAACAGACACAGGATAAGTCCAAGTCTTTGGAAACAAAGACAGAAAAGATTGATAAAGAAATGGGTGGTGAAGTCTGCTCTGGTGATTCACTTCAAGAAGTTGGGAATGAAAAGAAACATCATCGTGCCAATAACAAGAGTACAAGTACAATGGAAGATGTCAAATCAAAGGATGTTCATCAGAAACATCAGTCTGTAGCTCAGAGATCGGACAGCTCAGAAAAAAGAAAAAACCCAGAGCAAGCCCAGAAGGTGTTGTCTGAAATCGAGAAAGGTAGATGTCAAATGGATCAAGTGGAGAAAGCTGAAAGCACCAAAGCAGACTCCAGTGTGCAACCCGTCCCAACAAGTGGAGGAGAGGAGAACAAAGAACCCAGTGCTGCAGACTCCACCAAAGCTCCACCCAAGTGGAAGAGCAAGAACGCCAAAAAGGGCAAAGGTCGGCAGAAGAATCGTTGGTGAAATAGTGGAGAAAAGCATTTCGGTTGTTATTGTGTATTATTTATGATTTTGAACTACTTTTCAACCCTTTTTTTCAGTCAGTATTATGCATAATAAATTCAGGGACAATTTTGTATGAATACAAGTTTTTGTAGAAAGTTTTTTTTTTGTTAGTAAAATTAGTTTTTGCAAAAATGTTGTCTGATTTTTTATGGTATTTACATGGGGAAATTCATCTGATGTGAGGAAATTGAGGCAACTTTGGTACAAGTATAAGCAGTGTTTGAGAGCTTTTATGTGGGTGTATGAGCACAACTTCTTTTGAGTTTCAGTGCAATTCTTGCCATTGAAATAGCACATTGTAATACAGTAACTGTAAATTCTTTATTAAGGACACACGAGACCTTCCTCAATTTTATATAATTTTCCTTGATATATTATCCCTTGTTTATTAACATTTAAACCTGTTACTTCCCAAAACTTCAGGGTACATTACCAGGCTTTTTCGGAGCTAGAATATTTAGAATTTTCCATAAAATAGCATGCAAAATGCATTTTAATGCTTATAAATAGTCATATTATATATTTTCAATTGAACACTTTGTATCTTAATTTAAAAAGTATCATATAACATGAAAACATAATTAATTTATATTACTTAAGTGGAAATCTTCAAATTGTGGAGATGGGGAAAAATGGAAGATATGTCGCGTCTGACCTTAAACGTGAGGAATGAATATCCACGTAGATTTTAACATATCACTTTTTTAGCACAGTTTGAACTATGAAATTTAACCCCCCCCCCCCCCAAAAAAAAAAGGTGCTAGTGATTTTATTGTTACAATGTACATGTAAATAAGAAATTTTACACAATTGAAATATATTCTGCTATGTTGTATTCTATAAAGACTTTTTGACAGAAAGCAGCTTCAATTAAGATACCGGTAATTAAAAGAACATACCATGGCATGCGCATTGTATAGTAAGAAGAACGCCTTCCGAATACACGCTAAATTGTTGAAAAATGATTTCCACCAAAAAATTACACGCACTTTCAAAACCAGAAATACTGTCATGTTTTCATTTAGTTAAGTTTGGATTTTGATTAATTTTTTTTTTAATACTGTAGAATAATGTTGAAGTTGTTTTACATAATTTATGCAAGTAGAAAGTTTATTTTCAGAAATACATCAAAAGTAACGCCAATTTAAAACTGACTTGGGTCCGTTTCAGTTAATGATCTAACAGTCAGGCGTTTTACACTAAAGTGAATAAAAGATAAATTGAATCAGTTAAAACTAATGTGAAAGATAAGCTTTGTATAGTAAGGCGATCTGAACCTCTAGGAAAGTATTGGGGCCAAGTTAATAACGACAAAAATCGCCACTTCAACAACATTTAATTTTTATTGAAATCAGTATAGCTTGTAAATCTTATGACACGTTGGCAGAAAAATACATATACGTGTACTTTAAATATTTGAAATGTAAAAAATATCAACAAGGGTGTAAACAAATACTTAATGCATTACTGTCAGTGAAGGCCAACATTCTATAAACAAATCGTTATGTGTTGGGGAGTATCTAAATCTTTTTAAAAAAGAGTGAAAACACAACTGGACGGATTTTTGGAATGGCTACATAATGCTATGATACAATGTATTGCATACCAGTTAAAAATCAATGCATAAATAATATATATATATATGATATTGATGAAGAAATATTAGTATCTTTAGATGTTACATACGACAGTCGTAGTGTTCCACATACTTTTATTTCTACCTGTGCAAAATCTCATTCAATCTACTCGGGGATTTTCTAAGGCTAAAAATAAAACACAAAAATCCCCAGCAATGGATTACTATAACGGGACAGAATAAAAGTAAGTAGACATTGTTGTTGAACAGAAACCTGTACGGATTTAAATTGTATTTTACTGCAATGAAAACAAACACGAAATATCGTACACAAATACTTCAATTTTCAGTAAAATGGCTATTCAGAAGATATCTGAGTCGGTGTATATAGGAATGTGTCTCAAGATGGGGACCCCACAACAGGTGGCCTCCAGGAGAGATATGCGGGACATTGTAGAGATGTTGGAGTACAACAAAATGTTAAATAGACCGTTCACAGTGATGCTGAGTGGGAGTCGTAGAGAAGGATTTAGATTGAGTGGATCAGACCTGGACTACATGCGTTGGCTAAACAACCACCTAGTGATCTGGGACTTCTCTCAAGTACAGTTTTACAACACACAAGAACACACATTGATTCTCTGTGACAGTTCTGAGAGTCCACCAGGATTCACTTTACTATGGCTACCATTAGAAAGAACTAGTCATGGAGTGATGTCAGCGTGTGTAAGGATAAATGGAATGCTCTATATATCAAGTTCAAAGTACAGAGAGGTCACGTGTTCTATTATTTTCTCTGATTCTACGCCACACGGACCATGTAGTAGCGGATCACATGGTGAAGTGGAATACGATTATGCCCATTGCTTTGTCAGTGATTTCTGGCCTCCGTCTGCCTCCTCATGGATAGACAGGTGTCACTCATGGCCCCCACCTCATGTTGTAAACGATATTATTAGAAATGGGTGTCACTTTGTAGCAATAGGACACAAACTAGGAAATCATACAGACAACGAATGGAGAATTTCTTTTTCACAGGCGGAATACAAACTTGTGTATTCAATGAATCGCACACAATTCTTAACATATGGATTGCTAAAACTATTCTTAAAGGAAATCATTAACAAAGGATTAAGAGATGGAGATAAACTACTGTGTTCTTATCACATGAAAACTGCTGTTTTCTGGGCGATTCAACAAAATGCTCTACCTTACTGGCATCCTAAAAATATCCTGGTCGCTTTCTGGGTCTGCTTTAAACTTCTCCTTAAATGGGTGTACGAGGGAAATTGTCCTAATTTTTTTATTCCAGAAAACAACATGTTTCTGAACAATATCTATGGTGAAGCACAAAGGACATTATTCACGCAACTGTATATATTGTATGAGAAGGGCATAGCATTACTTCTACATAGTCCCTCCATAAATTCCTACATCATTAATGTTTTGTGTAATCCCAGACTCACGATCTGTACCGTTGAACACACTCTGATCTCTGAGGTTGAACTTGATACGGATATTTTTAATGAAATATTTATTAATGATTCAATAGGCTCAGTAGACCTACGGATATTCAGAAAGTACCTAAATGCTGTGGAAGAGTCAACAGGTTTACCCCTGACACAGTATCACACTGTCATGTTACAGAAACTTACAGCCACCGTCCTTCGGTGTACTGTATTTATGTTACACAACTTGTACACTAACACAGGTTCTAACAAACAGTTGTATATTGTAGACAAAAAGGCTTGTCACATGCTGAAAATAGCTGCTAGGTTTGGGTGTGTGTCTGACATGTTATACATTGTTATGTATTATTACAAAACATTCAGATACAGGGAAGCTTTATCAGTTATAGATATAACAAAGGTCAAGTTAGAACAGCCATATCTGATGTATGGGAGTCATGTTGACAGAGAGAGGTATACCGAGGCAGTAGGGGGGCAGTCTTTGTCTACGAAGATGAGACAGGCTGTAGCACAGAATATCAAACTTAACGATAATATCTTTTATATCAATGAATTAATACCAGAACAACAGTCTAGTAAACAAAACAATACACCTTTCTTGTTTATTCCACCCCGCGTACTGTTGTATATGCTAGAGTTTTTGTGCTCTAGTCATGTCGATACACTGAGAGCACAGAGAGCTTTAGATGATCTACAGGTCCTAGTCCACCATGATCAGGGACAGTTAGTACCTGTACCACTCAGAGACATCTCCTGGGAGATCCTGGGGATCTGTCAACAGATCGCAGGGAACCTCCAGGCTGCCCTGTACTCATACCAACAGTCACTCAGACAAAATCCCTTAAATAAAATACAAACTGCTACCATACAGAGAATTCAGGATCTACGTTTATGAACTCACTGACAATTAAGGAGTATGGAATTCCTGTATTTCAAACACTGACATTGTTAATTGTGTTTGCTCTGGTTGGTTTTCTCTAAAGTTGTCTTGTGTCTGTGTAAGGGGGGGGGGGGGGGGTTACACTTATGATTTGTATAACCCAATAAATAAGTGTATATTTATCTTAGTCTAATACAAATTTATTTGTTAATTTAATCAATATTGTAAACCTAAAATTTACCAGACAGGGAATTCAGGATCTACTGTAACATTAATTTTATGAACTTACTGACGAGAACGTATATATATATATATATAAAAAATGGCATGTCAAAATCTGACATTGTTAATCGTATTTGTTCTGGTCATTTTTTGTAAAGTTGTGTATGTGTAGGGGAGGTGTTGCACTTATGAAATCTACGTATGATGTATAATCATGGAGATACGTGTATATTTATCTTTAGTTTGTATAGTTAACATTTATTGTTTATTTTAGTCAAAATTGTAAAACTAACATCCCAAGATGATTTATATATGTACGTTATAATTATTTCAACGAAGTTAAAAATAAACACAATTAACTAAATCGGTGTCTCAATTCAATTCAATTCTTTATTTCTTTAAGCTTTACAGCTTATCAGTATGACATATGTATAACATGAGGTGGTAGTGTATTTAGTGTCTCAATCTTAAATATAATATGCTGCCTAATTCATTACAATGTAATTTGTTATAATTTTACAAGCATTTGTCAGATGCCAATTTTGCATACATGACTTATCCAAGTTTGTTCTCGACACTCTCGTTTGTCCAACATATTCAAAATCATAAAATAAACGTCTTTTAAATGATGCATACTTATATATGTAGGGGTATTTATGGTGAGTGGGGGCATTCAGCTCGCCCTCTCCCCTAAAAATGTCAAAATAAAGTTAAATCATAATCTTTTTGGCAGCTTGTGAGTCTTACTAATCAATTTTTTCAAAACCTACGAGATTTTTCTACATGACAGATTTTAACGGTATATTAAGAAAAAAAAATCGTTGCTTTAATGACGTAACGTTTAAGTTAGAAAACCCATTTCATTCACGCTCCCCATGGATTCAAATGTGACCAAGCAACCACCTTGGAGTATTAAGATAAGGTCTTGTGATACAACTGGCATGTGTTTATTATTAATTTTAAAAAACTTCATTTACATCATTCAACAAGATTTTATTTTCTGTAAAAGCTGTTTATTTAGATCCTTTTTTCAAAGGTAAAAGGATCTCTGCAAAGTAGAAGCTTTTGTTGGGTGTACTGTATAGATCTTTTTAAACCTTTAAAAACTTGTAATTCGATAAATATTATCCCGACAAGAAATATCACAAAAGTCTAGCTTTGAATACTTCATTTTTACCATACAAAATCTCTAGAATCCAGAACTTCTGCCTACGATCTTCCACTGCTAATGGATGTAAATATAATACGTTTACAGTAGTTGTCCTTTGATTAATACCAGAACTAAATCATTTGTGGAAGATAATGGATACATTGGGACGAACAATGCATAATGGAATCAATTTTGTCAAATAATAGTCTCTCTGTTGTATAGATGGGTTACCATTAAAAAGTGTAATAGAATAGGAAGAATGACCACAAGTAGACTCGAACCCAGGACTCTTCTCTCCGATTGTTTAGATGGGATATCAATGATGGTATGTTGTTCATGACTGTATACCCTGTTGCCATTCTCAAGAGATGCACAGACATATATTTGGTGCTGACTGAAGTATAAAGGGAACCTAGTGTAATTTCTGGTCATCAATAACAGGGTCCTCTAAACAATTATTGTTTAGCTATAAAACTTGAGAGTAAAGGCAACTGTCTTACTAATATTATGAATTTTAAACGTATTCTTGATATGCTGAGAATTCTGTGTTTTAATATATGGACATTAATTTATCTTGGCAGACATAATTCTAAAAATAAATTGATTATCATCAGTACTGCTTGGTACCAAGCATTTCGAACATGTGAAAAAAGACGAAAGACATTGACTTGGTCAAGAGGCAAATGTATACATGTATAAAGAAGGTGGCATTTGAGTGGCACAATGACAAGACATTGTATCTGGTAGATAAGAATTGTATATTATGGAAATTTACCTCGTAAAATGATATTAGGGGTAGAAGAACCAATTAAAGAATAACACAGATCTGCCTCTTCAACAACATTCAATTTTAATTGAAATCAATAGCTTGTAAAACTTTTGACACATAGGCATGAAAATACAGAAAAAAATATACATACTTTTAATATTTTAAATATATAAAATATCAACAAGGGTATAAACAAATACTTAATGCATCACTGTCAAGGAAAACCAACATTCTATAAATAAATCGCTAGGCTTTAGGGAGTCTACAGTCCTCCCTATATATTTTATCACAGTGTGAAACACAACTGGACGGATTTTCACATAAACAAAATTAATAGGCGATTAAACCATGGAATGGGATTTGGCTACATAATGCTATGATAATGTATTGCATACCAGTTAAAAAAAAACATATATATATAAGAATCACATTTAAATAATATAAAACCATCAACAGTTTTTTACTAAAGATCTTGGAAAATCAGATCTATACCAGTCAATTAACTTTAATCAAAACCACTACTAAAACAGTCACAATTTATAGAGAGAAAATTCAAAACTCTCCAGCCACACTACATTGTTCTTTGTCATTTAATACGGCCATATAGTGGCAGTCAGTCCGCGCAGAGCCCACCTCATGGGCGGAATTCCCTCCTTCTTGATGTCGATTTCCATGATGGGGTCACGTGGGGCAATTCTGGATGCATACAAGGGACATTGGAAGGAGGGCTCCTGTAGGGCTGGCTTCTCGTTGACTGGGTAGCACTGGAGATGGAGGACGGGGAGAGGGGCGTATCCTTGGCGCGAGGCCTGGTCCTGGAACTCATTGGTCGTCTTCTCGATGGAGCAGCCCCATAGGTGGATTCCGTGGATGTAGACACCCTCTGGTGGAGGTTGGAGGAGCTATTAAACAAGAACATTTAAGTGGCTATTTTTATTGATCTATATACCAGTACATAAATAAAATTTTCCTTGAATATCATAGTCAGACAAACCAGTACTTTATGAATCCCTTTTATTAAAGCAGCTACTGTTATAAAATGACCTTAGTATGCAAATTGTCCATTCATTTCCTAGAGCACTAGTTGTGCTCTCATACAGATCAAATGTACTTACATGTCCAAAGTCTCTGAATGTGGTGTCAGTCTGGAAGGTGAACTGTTCAAAGTTGCCTGACCTGTCCCCACAGTAGTTCTTGATGGCCTCCTGCTTCAGCAAAGCTAGGAGTCCTCTAGGATTGAAAAACGCTCCTAGCCAGTAGGCTGGCATTGCCTTTCTACCCTATAAACATTGAAATCAAAATAATGTTAAAAAGAAATACATCTTGAATTGCAGTCATTGATGCTAATAACTTTAACTGTTTATGTACATGGTTCCAATTTTTCCAACCCCTGCTCACGCATTAAAAGTAAAATAACATTAGCCAATAAAATACCAGTAAATGTTAACACAGGCGAAGGTGATATACTAATTGCTCTGTAAACTAAAAGAACTGTATATACCCGTACTCTTATAATGATTTCATCCCTAATTATAGTCAGTTTCAATCCTCTAGCATGGCACAAAATGATTTTTAAAATAATTACAGTCTTGATGAATTGTATTGGTCATCCCTAGCACTTTGCTAGAACAGTGTTTTAATATAAATAAAAGAGTTTTTTTTTTACCATGCTGAGGATTTTCTCAAAGTGTTTCCAGCGGTCCTCCAGGTCACGGAGCCACTGGGCGGTGTTGTAGGTGTAGGGTGGTGCCGTGGTGCCGGTCATCTTACACCAGATCCTGGGAATACTCAGGTGGTACAGGTCGTCCGCGGCAGACAGATAATGGTCACTCAACTGGTCACCCATTACATTGTTCTCACAGGCGTTTCTTATTGTCTGAAAACCACAGCAGTTGTTTTTCGTAACAAAATATGTTTAATTGTTTTGAAGTAGGTATTTTCATATTGTCACAACCGAACATTTCGTTGTATGGTCCCCCATTGACATTTAGAGACTTAAGGAAATATTTAAATTTAAAATCACATTTCAATCTAAAGTCTCTGTTATAAAAATATAAACTCACTGTGAGGGTGTTTCTGACTTCAGTTAACAATTGATGTAGAATCTCGCACTCCTTCATGATGAAGTCATTAAAGATGGGGTAGTCTCCTGGCAGCTTACGGATTTTCTCCACAACAAACTCGCGGAAAGACTGGAAGAATGAAATTATTTATATATATTTAAATAAATGTCAAATATTTCCTAGATATTGAACCAAGAAGATAATACATGGTTATCTTGTTCTAAGCAGTTTCATCATTATTACTGTTACTGTATAATGATTAACAGATTTCTAAATTCTTGTCACCATTTGTCATTTTAACATATTAGATTTTAATTGTGTGTCCAATAGATTTTAGGACAAAAAAGAAATGGTAACTTCAGAACAAGAAAAAGTATTGAAAATCAAATAGCAAGGTTGAACATTAATGTACTCCGATCCCTTGTCTAATGAGTACCTTGCTACTGTTGCCGATTTTGGGCGTTTTCTGCAGCAGGTCGTTGCAGATCTGCCACAGCTCCACGTCCTTGAAGCGGATTTTGTGGGTGGCGTAGCTGGCGGTGGAGAAGACCCCCTGGTGAACCACGGATGGGTTGTTACTAGTTTTACTGATTCCTGCCTGGGCTGGGCCTGAAAATTGAAAGGTTAATCTTCATGAAAAACTCGAATTGTAAACTAAGTACTGTATTTTCCTTGTTTTAATGTGAGTATACTTAGTAATTGATTCTATGATTCTGCCATTTTTTTTATCATGCAGAATCCTAAAATATCTACCGGTAATTGCAAGTGCCAAACATTTTTGTAATGCAATATATATAGTTCACAACTGTCAGAAAAACTAAAGCCAGATTAAAAAAATCTGTGTAGGGCATTTCTGGAAATTTTATGCAGATGTCAATTCCTTCCTCAAATTAACATAATCTAAATAGGAATTTATAGAACATGAGTACATGTACTTCATATGCAGCACAGAACAAATAGTCCTTCACAATGTCTGGCAGATTAATCAAATAAACATGATAACTTACCGTCGAACGGGGTGGGTGGTCGCGGGAACATCTTGTGGGACAGGGTCACCGTAGAGGGCATGCTGTCGAACACCTTGTTCAGCCGCGTGAACACGTACTGGTCATCTCCAAGCAGGGTCTGTCAGGGAAAAAAAGCCATTTTTATTTCATTGCAAGGTCAACTGCAGCTACATCAAACATTTGCTGCACAGCTTTTATTCTTTTTTATTTCAGATGAATAATTGTCCTAATGAGTGCTATAGAGTCTATTTAAGTGCATTGAAATATGATATATGAAACATAATTTCAAAACACACTTTGCATAATATCTTTGATAGCTTTAATGCCTACTATATATCAAAATGTATACCATTAAATAAAATCATAGTGCTTTTAATGCTATGAAAAAAAAAGTTTTAAAAAAGCAGGTGACCACAATTGTGCACATTTATTATTTATACACTTCACACTGGAGAGAGAGAGAGAGAGAGAGAGAGAGAGAGAGAGAGAGAGAGAGAGAGAGAGAGAGAGAGAGAGAGAGAGGAGAGGAGAGAGAGAGAGAGAGAGAGAGAGAAATAAAGGCCGGGGACAGAGAGGGAAAGAAATAAAGAGAAAGAGAAGTAATTTTATCTTAAATTTGGACTCAATGAAAGTTAAATTCATCTAGTGTATAATTTTCATCCAAAATGCAAATTGTACTTGTCCGATATACTTGTACATGTATTAAATAAATATAATTTTGTATGCTAATTTAAAAACACAATAAATACCCTTCAACCAATGAGTAAAATTGATTAAAACTTCATACATTAATTTTTCTATTAATTATTATCCTCTCCCTTAATCCTGTACCCAAATATAAATATTGAACATGAGCTATAATTGAAATACAAATTTACATATATTGACAGTTAATTACATACATAAATATAAACTGTTTAATCCGATGTACCATGATCTTCACCTCGCAAAAAATGCACAAAATTTAATTCCTAATCTATAACAATTTAATCTACAACTCGATCCTTTCATCGTGACAATCCTCGGTTTTAAGTACACAAAGAACTATATATGATTTTAGTCAAATTTGGCCCCCAAAATTCGCAATTTTTAAAATGATTCAGGTACATTAATTTGTTGTGTTATTTTATAAGAGAGTTGACATGAAATATGTTTTTCACATATTTATTTGATTTATATGCACTCACTGGCATTATATGACGTCAGAAGTGACGCTATTTTTATAATTCAATCAAAATCAACCAACAATTGACATTTTTCTTATCTTTTTTCGAATGGGAAATATAGAGCGACTCTTTGAACAAGAACGAACCTTTTGTCACTTATAAGTTTTGGAAAGATACATCTTTGGTGAAAATCTTTTGTTTGCTCAAGAAGTCGCTCAATGTTTCCTTAAAGAAAAACTGCCTCAAAACAAGCCATTTTATGCTAAAAATGAGAAAATGGCGGGAAAAGGTAAACTTTATAATGTCATATTTTTAAATTGTGGGCACTAAAATCAAAATGAAAATTATGAAACAACTTCAAATGTATATTTGTACAAAAAAAACAAAGAATTACAGTAAAATGACAATGTTCATTTTAGGGGGCCATTTTAGGCTCAAACCATATATAGTCCTTTCCTCAATGTGAACCACACCTGGGTTGCCGAGGATGAAACTATGTATGCTACATTAGAAACTCTACATCATTTCTAAGTGTGATTGCATTCCTATAGATGAGTGTTCTAGAACATAACTCTCTGAATAAACTAGTAACTAAGGACTGCAAAGTCTACGAGGGTGTTTCTTGGAAAAGCCTAGATGGGGTTACCTCTATTGGATGCGGGCCGCCCTGATATTGCAGCGTTCAAATAGACACAAAAATTTTCAAGTCGACAAAAACTCATTTCTATAAATGTATGTCTCTCAATTACCAGTGCATTGACAAAATTCTAAAATTTTCATTGATCGTAACTGAGATGGATTTTTTCCCCCTATTCAAGCTAGCAATTTTTTTTTTACATTTATAAAAAGAATATTTCAAAAAGGAAAAAAATGTACTAAATCTACATAAAAATAAGGGCACTAAACTTTTTGAACTACTGAATAGATTCAAATTTCAACTTGAAAATGAAATTATGGTACACATTGTATATGTACAAATACATGTACATATGTATGAAAAATTTAAGACAGATGGGAAAGGAACTCCATTAAATTTACCTGGTCCAGTAACACAGTCAAGTGACATCAAAATGGCTATTAAAATTGTGAGCTTAAATATATAATTCCAAGCAAGTTGCATGCATTAAGCAGCCATAGTGATATACTGCAAGGTATAATTACACTGAGTGAGGCTTGTGTGATATATCAAAAACATTAATTTGTAATGATATATATATATATATATATATATATATATATATATATATATATATATATATATATATATATATATATATATATATATATATATATATATATATATATATATATATATATATATATAAAGTCAAAATCAGCTACAGTAGTCAGCAAGTAATATAGTAGCTCTGGGACCCAATCACTCCAAGACTGGCAGGCAGAGGATAACATTGTGTTTGACATAAAAAGCAGATCAGTTGATGAGGGACATAAAGGGAATGGACTGTTTGGAATGGACTGTTTGCCTTTTAGTTGTATTTTGTCTTGAAAATGGGGGGGGGGGGGTCAAATAGAAACATAGATTTTGGAATAGGACTCTTAGAGAACCTCATGTACTCATGTGTTGTTTCTGACATGACAGCTTAGATTTAAAGTTTAATTTGAATAATTATTCAACAAAGATAAAATGAAAAACAAAAATATTTTACACATGAATACATTTTGTAATGGAAGAAATGGGATTGGGGTGGGAAATTTACTAGGATCACAGCATGAAGATTTATATATTTACATTTTTCATGCAAAAATATGAAAATTTTAAGTGTTCACTGTTCATGCATTTTTGATCTATAATCAAATTGCAGGACTAGGAGCAATTAAATCTCTAAAAACTTTGGTATACTTCTCAATATAAAAAGTGCACAGACCCCTACCTTTCTTTTGAACTACAGGATTCAAATTCATAAAAATTAAAATATCCCCCGAAAAAAATATTCTCTCTACTTGACATGTACATTGTACAAAATCAAAGTAAAATTTAACGATGATCTAAAAAAAAAAATCTCTCCAAATTCAGAATATCAATAATCTAATTTTACATTTCAATGAAACCATGTTCTATAAGTGAGAGGAAAAAAATGAATAAAAGATCAGAGTCCAGTTGAAGGGATTCTAAATTTGCTGGATTAAGCTATGTTCTGGTTTCAACCATTGTTTTAAAAAAAATATCAACATGAGGTGATGAGTTAAGGGGAGTTAATCGTAGTAGTAACATGTTAAGAATTATTTTGGCTATGGTCACACTTTTTTGCACACTGTTATTTTGCCTACCGCACTAAGTTCATCCTGTTAGGCAAGGAAAAAAGACAAACAAATGAAAAAAAAAATCATTCAATTCGATAAAAAAGCATAGAAAAAATTGCATTTCATAATTAATTAATACAATTAGCTCTACGTAATCTAAAAATTTAAAAAGTTAAAATTTTAGTGTCTTCTAAAAAAAAAATTGGCTTACAAATTTGTATCATTTTTCAATTTTTATTTTTAGCTATGCTTATTTTCTTAAATAATTTCAATTCTGTGCACAGCTTGCAGGATAAAATGTACAAGTATGCATTAATAATAGACAAACCGTATTAATCAAACTCACAAGTGACTGTCGAAAATGAAATGAAATTTTTCCAATCTCAAATGAAATTAAAAATTTAAAGTGTCTCTGTACCAAATTTGGATGAACATATTTTTTAACAACAATTTTTCTGGGTCACTCTATAGATTAGTTCATTCCCCCCCTCCCCCCAATATAAACATAAAGGAAGATATATATAGATATACATCAACAGAGCACCATGAAACAGCTATCCCCGACTAGAAAAGCTAGCCCCAGTAGTTCCACTGAATAATTGTCGAAAGAGTGAAAATGTTCGAAAGTGACTGATATGCAAACAGGCCAAAAACTGAATTAGTGATGAATAATTGGGGCGCATGACTTACCACGATGGTCTGGTGTATGTGACAGCCCTCGGGAACGTCCAGATTGTGATTCGGAGCGCCATCTAGTGCCTGGATCAGGGTGTTCAGCCGAACATTTGGATCATAGGAAGCTTGTGGATGACGGTACTTCACTGCAAAAACATGAAATAATTCATGAATATGTTGCAGAGGAAAAAGAAAATTCAAGAGGCAACGGAATGTATCAACTTTCAAAGACTAACTTATAGGACCACAGATTGATTCAGATATAGAATTACGGTAATAGAAATTAACATTTTTAACATCAATAGAGTTTTGTACATATGACAGCCGCAGCTAAACAACAATAGCATTCCGGATGCAGACGGGCAGACAAATACTCAAGGCTAATTTAAGGAGGCTGGGTGGTCAATAAATCAACCATTAGATCTGCCTTAAAATTTGAAATACCATATTTTTGGCCACAAACTATCATTTGGATAAGAAAAATTCAAATAATTTAGCTTTTAGATATGCTATATTTTCCTACAGAATTCTTCTTCTTTAGGAGATTAAAATAGTCTAAAATTGGCCACGACCATCGAGCCCTCTTTAATGGCTTAATATAGGTAGGTTGTATATTTATAAACAATACCAAAGAACTTACGTCCTTTGACCTCGAAGTCCCTCTTGAGGGCCCCTGAGGACAGCCAGAAGTCCACCATAGCACACAGACTTTGCTGGTCATAGAAGTCTGTCACATGACTGCCGTACACGATCTGTCAACGCGAAATGAACAATAAAAGATTGCATGGGAAAAGCACACACAAAATTATTCTGGTGGCAAACTACATTCCATTGAGTAAATAAACACACACAAATGTTCTTGTTCATGTAAATTTTCAGACATTCTAATGCAATCGATAGGATTTTAAAACTAATGCAAAATATCATGGCCGTGCAGGGATTAACAATTTAAGGTTTACCATTAAATGTAAATTAAAAAGTCTCTTTCTAAATAAGCTCTACTGATCAACTGATAAACAATCAATCTTATAAAATTCATGTTTATCTAAGCTGGATCGAGAAAAAGTGGTTACCAACCTCAGCGACCATGTATCTGATGCCGTTGTAGGAGACGGAGCGAGAATTCTGGGAGCCGTCGGGCGCCACTGAGATCAGTGGTTCCTTGAACTCATTCTGAACGATTGCAAGTGCCTCCTGTAAAAAATTAAACAGTAAAATGTAAAACAACCTTGTTCTACAAAACAAATCAATTATTAAAGAATATCCTCTCAAGAAATAAATCCAAAGATGCTTGATAACCCTTTTTTCTTTTGCCTATTTTTTCTGGTTTGCAAGAAAATTAAAACATGCCAGCATGCGACCATTTATTAGTCTACCTGCCTTGTCAGTAAATTGGGAATAAAACAGCTGGCTTGAGCAGTTGATGTCATTTCTGACAGTTGTTCTCATACCTGACAGTTGATGTCTTACCTGTAGACAGCTGTAGCCAATGTTGAAGAAGTCCTGGGGACAGTTCCAGCCCCCCTGTCCAAACCTGGCCCTCAGCTGGATGGCCGCGTGGAGGAAGCACAGATTATGCAGCATCACCGGCCACTCTGGGCATGACGACTGTTTGTGTATGTCAGGCTCAAACCAGGAGAACGACCGAATCATGCTGTCCTTCATCACCTGTCAAGGTCAACCATGAAAGGTCAAGGTCAGATTTGAAATTTATCATACGTATTTTAATGTACTTCATTATTTTTTATCTAACACCTAATTTTCACAGATTTATTTTTGATTGAACTTGATTCTCAAAAATCAACTGTCTGTTGAAGTTAGAAACATGTTCAGCCACACTTAAAATACAACCACTATTTTATGCATCCTTGAAACTCTGAATTTTGCAAAAAGAGCCTAAAATTATTCTCCATGAATAATAAAAAACCAAAGTATAATATTAATTTTATCATGATTTATATTTATTGTATCCTTAGGTTCAATCAAATTTGAAAACTTCTAAAAATTAACAAAATCATTATCAGTTCATTCATGAGAACTTAAGGCAACTGTACCTTTGGTGTGTCGACCACAGCCTTGATGGAGTTCTGGAGCAGTCTGACTGGGATGACCTCGGGGTCGGCCTGACACGCCACCCATAGGCGGAATCCCTCAGGGTTGGGCTTCTCCACCAGGAAGGACTCCAGACTGTTCAGGACGTTGGGCGCATTGTGAGCATTATGGAGGTACACCCAGGATCCCTGGAAGACAGGTTAAATATAGTGTCAATGTTAACTCAAGATTTTTAATGATGTTTTCATTGTGTAAAACACAATTAAAAAATTTGGATTTCATTGTTTCCTAAGGACAGCCTGCGTTAAACCACTGCCCTGTAATTAAGTAAGAAAGTGACAATCAAAAATCTAAAAGCTAATGACTTTCATTCATTTATCAAGAATTATAAACTTTAAATTCCTAACAGGCAAATCAGAATTGAGCTTAAATAACTTCAAAACTGTTCAAACTGCCTACAACTAATGCTGGGTAGTGAATATGAAAGTTCAAACGTTTAACAATTAATTTCAAAGTCCAAACTGTTTCAGCATAATTTATTGAAATACAAAGACCAGACACCATCCACCTTACCTCTGCGATGGCTCTCTTGATGGTTTTCCTGACCTTGCTGCGCGTGGCCTGGGAGTTGTCCGTGATGGTGACCATCAGTCGCGGTGCCTGTCGCCGCCCGGAGAAGTCCAGGAAACGGCTCTGGGCGGCCTCTGCCTCGAAGGAGTAGAGCAGGAGGATGGGGAGGGAGAGGGTGGAGGGGAGAACAGGGGCGCTCTGTTTGTACATCACCGACAGGTCCAGTCCCATGTCACCATAGTACCTGTCACATGTGCAAGACAGAAAGCTCGTTAATTCCAGGTATTTTCATATTTTGTAAAATTTTAATCAATAATTAGCGCAATACAAGGCATTTTTTTATGCTTGATTTTTTTTTCTTTCCTGAAATAAGAAATGGATTCAATATTATAGATACAAAAATTCATGTACCGGTGTCATATAATACCGGTCTACTTTTTTTTATCTTAAAAGAAAAACATTGATCAAGTTTGCAAATAATCTCATGTACATGCACACCATTGTAAATCAGATACATGTATGTAAACCAATCTTTATTTGTGTGCAGGGAATTTTCACAAATTTAAAATTCATGAAATGAGTCGCAAATATTTCTGATTATAAAGAAGTCCTTAAATGCCCTAGCTTTTTAAAGCTTTAATTCTACTTATAAAAGTTCCGAAAATAAGTCGCCACAAATTAGTTTGTCACTTGTAAATTGTAAAATAAAGTTGTCATGAATAAAAATTGGTTAAAATTTACAGTATTATAGATCTGTTTGAAATGTAGCACTGATCAATACATATATTAAATAAATTTCCCTTTCCAAAAAATTGACTTCATTTAAGAGATTATCAATTATCAGGTTGATTAATACAGACAATTATAGTGAATGCATGTGCATGTACAGCAACGTAAAGATGACAGTTAATTTATGTTAACATTGTACACAGTGCCACCTAGCAGACCCGAATGTTTGTAGATTTCTAGAAATTTCCCCACCACCCATCTCTCTGTACTATGTGGTTTGAATCACCCTACTAAGTTTTTTATCTAATTATTTTCGCATTCAATGAACTGATCATCAACATCACAAAATCTAAAGCACACATTTCCAGGAAAGGATTTTATATATAGCCACAAAGGAAGGAACTGCACTTTTGGGATTTTAAATTGTATTCAATTTGTAAAAATCCAATAAAAGCAATTAAATAGGTATATGTACACATTCAAAACTAAGCTGCAAGCAATTGAATTTGGAATTCAAATTTTTTACCTTAAAATTGAAATAATTTAAGAATATATAAAACACATAATTTAAAAATATAAAACACATAAATTTCTCAGGAGATTATCTGAATCCTAGAGTCACTCAAAACACAAATCTACTCAAAAGTTTTCTAGCTTCAAGCTAAACAGTACGTAAAATCAAATCATTTACATTAACCTTGTAAAAAAAACAAGACTTTAATGCAACAGCAGACACGAGACAGATGCTATGCATTCTGGGAAGACAGTGTATTTTTTTTCTGGAGGGGCACTGTGGCTGCCCCTCCCATGCATCACACACCCAGCTTACCCCGTGTAATCCTGCTCTGGGCCCTGGAGAATGCTGATGAAAATAGCGCAGGAATTAATCAATGATGAAGCTAATTATTAGTAAGCTATTGATATATCTTCCTGTTCTCTCTCTCTCTCTCTCTCTCTCTCTCTCTCTCTCTCTCTCTCTCTCTCTCTCTCTCCACTGACAAAAAAGCCAAAGTCTACAGATCTTTCTCTTCTTCTCTTCTCTCCACTTTGCTCTTTAAAATACAATACTTTAAGAACAGCATGACAACTAATTTTTATACTCTTCTATTATTTTTTTTCCATGTCCATGCCTGTCAATTTTAATATGTTCTTGATCTTTATTTCAGTAATAATCCCAATATCTGAGGCTGTACGCCATATATCTACAATATGTTGTTATTGACAAAATTCTCAACATTGGTTTTAATTTTACAACATATACCGTAAATTCCTAATTAAATGCCAGGAATTAATATCCGGGTAAAATCACAAGAAGTATCCTTCGCAGATTTTAAAATCTCGCCATTACATGTAATATCCGAGAGTTGAAAACTATAAGAAATAAGGTGAAAAGTTCCACTTTCGCGATTTAATATTCTCCCGATTTATATTTGATACACACCAGCGGGATCGCAGAATTAGGTACTCGCGTAATATAAGGAATTTACAGTATCACAAACCATGCACACAACCACTTAAAAACAGTTAAGTTAAACCTTACTCAGGGGACCAACAGAGAAAATAAATCGTACAGCACAAAAATAAAAAAAATCAAATTTGTGAGCATCACCCAAAAGTCTCTTCAACATTTTGTATTAAGACACTGGGGTCAATAAAACTTCACTGATAGAGCCAGTCTTCACCTCACTTTCCTCCACCCAAATATCTAACACGGTGTTAATGTTAAATCACCTACCCACTATAGTCCTTCTTTAAATTTACATTAGACCAGCTGAAAGTGCAGACACAGTGATCATAATATAGGAATACAAAATATAGACCACTTGTTAAAGGTTTAATAGGCAGTTAGATCTTTCTTTCTTTTTTTTTTTGAGGGGGGGGGGGTTGGGGTTGAGTTTTAGGTATAAAATGTTGAAATTTATTTTACAAGCATCTTGAAGGGAAAATTTTTTTTACTGTTCGTAGAATTTTCTTTTAGTTAAGAGGTTAATGGGGAAGGAGGGGTGGGGCTCAAATAGGGGGGTGAAAATTTTTAAAGCATATAAATTTATATACAAGTTTATATGGTGAGGTTACTTGACTATATATTGTAAAGCAATATAAAAAATGCATTCATATATATGTGAATTAAAAGTGAAAAAAAAAACCAACGAAAAAAATAAAATAACTGTGAAACATATCAGAGAAATTAATGAGGATTCGATCATGCCCAATGTGGCGGCAACTTACTTCTTGCCGAGCACCCTGTGTATGAATACGGTGGAGGCCTGCATTAGACGGTCGCTCCTGACCGCACGCACCACCAGCAGCCGCTTCATAGGGGCGAAGTCCTTGCTGTCCATCTTATCGGGGAGGGGCACCACTCCATCTCGCGGCCATCTTTAGGCATGCGTTCGAATTTCTCCTGGAACCACTCGAAGTGCGTGGCGAGAACCTGCAGGTTGTGGAACTGGTCGTCGTGCATCCAGTCGAACGGCTTCTTCATCTGGACAATCTTGCTGTCTGGGGGTTGGGTGAAGCCAAGTTTAGTCATGACAACCGCGCTGTAGTTTGGAGAGACCAGGAATTCTCGCTCACCCGGTCCTATGTTACCAAGGGAATCCTCAACCTAAGATTGTAAAAATCAAAATTAAAAAAAAAAATTAGATAACTAATGATGAAAAATCAGATAATCTTTTTTCCTAACATCAAAGATTACACTCAATTTTTGAAAAAATAAAAGTTTTGATGGAATCCTTCCCTAAACTCTATCCTATTAGAATTGTAAATATCTTGCCATCCACCAGGGTTTAATTTTTAATGTGATATTTCTTATAAATATTTATTGATAATAGAAATGCTTATTACAGCTGGTTACCTCAATAGCCAACAGCAGGGTGAATATGAATCTGTCTCTCTCCAACAGGCCCGGGCAAATGTAGTGTACGCCATGTGTGTGATCTTCTCTTGAGTTTCCTCTGCTCTCTGAGCCCTGAAAAATTGAATATAACCATCACAAAATCATAAAATGTGTGATGCAATACGATTCACCAATCTTTGGAACCCCCAAAATAATTGCTTATAATTTTTTCGACGTCCATGGGTACGTCGATTATTTCATTCTTAATATTACATGAATGTAACGAAAAAAGATTATGTTTCATAATCTGTTGAGTATGGTAGTTATTGGTGATGCATGCCCATGAAATGAATGAAAGATAAAACCATCACAAATATCAACAATTTCACAAAGGGGTATATTCTAATATATTGTGCGATAAGTATTCACAACAATGAACATTAAAATATCAAAATGTACTTAATTATGTACAGATCAACCAATCCTGGTGAAGTCAAAATGTACATGCAAATAGTTTTTCAAAGGCGGATCTTATAAAGGATCTTAATGTAAAAAGTTTAATATACTTTTGTTAAAAATCTAAAAGTCTTAGAGTTGATTTGTACATCAAATTTTTGTTCAAATCTAGGGTACATGTAACTTTTGCAGATGACACGTAAACATAAATTTTTGGCAGAAATGAATTACATATTATTTTGAACATGCCAAATTGCATGCATTGCTAATTATGAACAATGAATACACATCTTGATAATTAACAATGAGTAGCACTCACTCAAAGCCAAGAACCAGCCACCTAGAATTAGATAGTAGAGGGAGGGGTTGACTATGTAATGAATAACTATTGGCATGCACATATGTGACAAGGAAAAAAACCAGAATCATTCCCCCACAAATATATTTCAAAGATTATGCAAAATCTAGGATTCATTTAATTTGGTTTTTAAGAAGGGGAAAATCAATTTTTCAAAGTTTTTTGAAACTTTTAATAATCATTATTACTGTGGATTAGATTTCTTAATTTCGAAAAATTAAACCACAAAACGAAATCAATGAGCTTTTGTAAAAAAAATCTGCAACATTCTGTAAATTAAATATTTTAATTTCTGTACCAATTAACTCCAATCACTGGTGGTCATTTTTCAAACAAATTGTGTAACATAGAAATATTTAATTATTTAATTAATTCACACTCATCCGATTGACCTACCTCTCAGAGTGGGCAATGGCGGAGTCGTAGAGCTGCTGGAACTGATGGTAGGATACCTGGTATAGAGGGTTTCACCTCGCGTAAAAACTGCATCACATGGAAGCACACTGCTCCCCTCCGTGCAAACTCGCGCGACAACTCTCGGTTCCTGGTGTTTGTGGCCTCGTTAGACTCGACTCGCTCTTGGCTGAAAAATGTTAAATTCTCCTTGATGAAATCGCCTTTTATAAACCCTTCTGACTGATATTTCAATAAAAGCAGTCTCAGAGAAATAAACAAAAAATTTGAAAGTCTTAGAGTTGATTTGTACATCAAATTTTTGTTCAAATCTACATGTAACTTTTGCAGATTACATGTAAACATAAATTTTTGGCAGAAATGAATTGCATGTTATTTTGAACATGCCAAATTGCATGCATTGTTAATTAAGAACAATGAACCTTACAAAGACAAAATTCCTTGAATTTTAAACAATATTGAATGAATAAACATAAAATTCAGTTTAACAGAAGAAAACTAATTGTAAAAAAAATATAGGTTAAATTCTTTTTCTTTTCGAATCAAAGAATTTTTTTCATTTACTTTCATTGGAGTTTCAGACTTCCCATACATTATAGAGAAGATAAGCCGTTATTACCTATCCAGTGTTTCGTCGTACTGTTTTTTGAGCTCGGCCAGTTTTTTGGTGGCGGGGAGTTCGTTCATCAGTCGGATGTCGCTGGACAGACTCTCCAACATGGACTTCTCTAGTTTCTCCATCAGCTCCAAGTTCTCTTCCCTCTCCTGTAAAATAAACAAATGGAATATATGAATTTCACTTTAAAAATCATTTCAATCACAACCAATAAAATTTAAAAGGATATTTCTTTCTTCCTCCCTGTCTCTACAGTATAAATCTAGTAAGTTACTTATTAAAAGTTTTAAAAGTTTCTAAATCTGATAAACAAATGATTTTCCAAATAGATTTTCCCTCCAGTTCTTTTTTTTGAATGAAATCCCATCCAGTTTACCTGGAACATGGACACCCTTTCTTCCTCCAGTTTGGATTTTTCCTGGAAGATGAATCTGTCCAGCAGAGTTTCCTCGATGTCCGCGCGGGATCGCTGGAAGAAAATGACCGAGGTGTACGCCGCGAGATGTGGTGGTACAATGTGTGGCTCCACCGTTATGTGCAGGAACAGGCGGAAACGTGGATTACACTCCACTTCATGATCTTCCACCTAAAACAGAATAAATAATGGAAAAATTCAATCATTCTCGTTAATATTTTACTTTGTCCAAAAATTACTCCATATTTTTTTTTTTAAATCTTTTTTTTTTATGAGTCCATTATATTTTTAAAATTAAAAACTTTGACTTAAAGGTAGGATTTTTTCATGTTCGATAAGGATAATGACAAAAAACCCAAACATAATTAAAACGCATTTTATAGTTTAACATGGATGAGCAGATTTCCTCCATAATTATGTACATGTTGTGAATAAATTAATACTTGTCCGATAGACTTACAGTGATCTTGAACTTGAGTTTGCCGTTGATAAACTGTTTACAGCTCTGGATGGCGTCACGGAACCGCTTGTCCTTGGCCAGCTGTTTGGTGTCGCAGTCGGTCACCAGAAGGGGGCAGCCTTCCGCTAGACAGTTCTCAAACTGAGACCGAATCTCCTACAAACACGGAGTAACAACAGATAATGACCCCTCAAACTGAGATGGAATCTATTACATGTACATATGTTAAATATACATGTAGGTCTTAAGAGTTACAGATCCTGAACCTAAACTTTCAACAAGTATTGTGACTTTTTAATCAATAAAGCATTTTGAATATCAGGAATATAGGCTGATCAATAAATTCATCCTTTTTGCCACAGAAACACTTAGCAGTACAAACTTTTAGAACTTGCTACACTTACATGTCTTACAGTGAATTCAGTTTACGGTAACTTTTCTGGATCTAGACCCCCTTTTGTACTTACAGAGTACTTGACCTCCACGAGTCCGGTGTTTCCATAGAAGTTCCGGAGCGAGAGAGAGAGAGAGAGAGAGAGAAAGAGAGAGAGAGAGAGAAATGGAAAGAGAGAAATGCATAAAGACAGAGACAAGGAATTATAGTCAAATTACACAACTAGTCGAAAAATCCAATTTTTTAAAGAAATTGACAGTTGCTACGGTAACTTACAGGTTTGTACAGGAAGGTGATCAGCTCTATGTTCCTGAACAGTTTGTTCCTGGGCATGGGCAGGCCATGGAACTCACACACCTGCATGAAGAACTCGCCCATTCTCTTCCTGTTAAATGTAAAAATTTACCACAATTTACATTGTTGACAATTTTCAAAATTTCAGTGGTGGCAGCAGACATTTTAAAGAATTAAATTTTACCTGCTGTATGACTTTACTGAAAATTTCATAATTTGATAATCTTTTTCTCATATTCCTTAAAAATTCAGAAAGACTCTTTAGGAAGTAGCATTACAATTAGAAGTAAATTGAGGAGGCGTTTAGAACAAGACAAGTACTAAAAATTCCTTATTTTATGCAAGTACTTAATCCCGCAATTCAACAGTTTTGCATCAAATCGCGAGATAATAAAATTGTAAACACCAAGTTTTTTTATCATAGTTCTCTTTAGTTTATAATATTATGTGTCCAAAGAATAAATAAAATCCGCAAGATGTATTTCATGCGATTTAACGCGGATAAATATGAATCTACAGTATGTAGCGTACCTGACGTCGATACTGGCGGGTCCGCAGTATGCCAGGAAGGCTTAGACGGTCACACAGTTGGCCACCAACATCTCGTTACAGTCATTCTCCTTCACATGCTTCATCCACGGCGCCTCCTGGGGCTTTAGACTGGAAAAAAGAAAAAGGCTCTCCCAGAAATGAACAAATTATTAAAACAGTGTAAAATATACTACATCACATTTACTACCATCCATTCAAATTTTTGTTAAATTGATTACAATACAAATCCCCAATATTAAAGTTTTAGAATTATTTGAAGTGATTTCAAGATGAATTAACAGCTTTCATCCTCTTCCTATTTTCATAGAAAATGAAAACAAATTCTGTTTATCTTTTAATATTGACAGAGATCTTAAAAATTGTTACCTGTCGACCATTTCTGTGGCGGCTTTGAGTCGTTCATTCATGGACTGTAGCTCCATCTCCAGGGAGTGTTTCTCCACCACCGATTGGTCGAACTGTTTCTGGAGGCTGTTCACCGTGTCCTGTAGGCCGGGCAGGTCTGACTCTACATAGTCAGGCTCTGGCTCAGGGGTGGGGGATCGCTCTTCCCTCACCTAAAAGTAGGTCAGTGAAGTAGGTCAAACATAGAATAATAAAAAATTGTAATACATCTGATTCAAAACAAAGCCAAGCTGGAGAGAGAAGTGGCTGATTTGTTGTCCGGACTGACTATGAAGGTTCACCATCCGGTTGGATCTGGTCTAGAGGAATTCAAAGCTGACGAATCAAAACTCGATGAATGCAAGAAAAAAGAACCAAGCCCAGAGCAAGAGAACAAAAAGGAGACCTGTGATGAGAATCCAGATTCATCCACAAGTATCCAGACATCAGACAGTGCCATCATATCTTCCAATAGCTCGCCTTGTCACGATCTCTGTGTGGAGGAGATGGAGAAGTTGAACTTGTGTTTGAAGCAAGACCTTAGTTCAGCAGAGGAAGGGAGATGTAGTCCAGAGGAGTACCTGTCCATGTTACAACAGGTGCTTCCAAACGTTACTTCCATCACCAAGCTCAAACCTGGCCAGCAGGAGGATGGTGTACAGTGTGGAGTGGTGTCATCCAGCACCCACACAGATTGGCCTCCAGAGAACGAGACTTCAATGAGGGAGGGTCCCACCCAGGTCATGTGTAGGTCAGCTGCTGAGGTGGTGAACATGTGTGATTTGTCTGTAGCTAAGAATGTGGAGTTTCCTTGTAAGCTTCACACAGAGGAGGAGAATGATGTATGTATGGAGCAGTCTGGTGAAGTAGTGGAGGAAGAGTGTACAGATCAGGATGAGTCGTGTTTCTCCAAGGATGATCTGGATTTGGAGGAAGTGAGTATAAATAGAGCAGGGGATCAACATAACTACTGTCTGGGTCAGAGTGATGGAGCAAGGTTGATCAGTGATGGAGGTACACGTTATGTAAATATTTCTCGGGGATCTATGACCAACGTTACAAAGAAACGCAAAGTCTTCTGTTTTTTAAAGTCTTGAAAATGAAGCACAATTTACCAAGCTCATATTGTCTAAAACGTTGTCAAAATCTGAAGAGAAGCTGAAACATGCTGTAAAACCTCCATGGAACAGTAAAACCAAAGTGGATCATGGGAAAGCGGGAAGTGTTACACTATCCAGAATCCCCAAAGCCTGTAAGAGCAAGACAGGCAGTCAGTCTAGTTTAAAACAGACACAGGATAAGTCCAAGTCTTTGGAAACAAAGCCAGAAAAGATTAACAAAGAAATGGATGGAGAAGTTTGCTCGAGTGACTCTCTTCAAGAAATTGGGAATGATAAAAAACATCATCGTGCCAATAACAAGAGTACAAGTAGAACAGAAGATGTCAAATCAAAGGAAATTCATCAGAAACATCAGTCAGTACATCATAGGTCAGACAGCTCTGAAAAACGAAGAAACCCAGAGCAAGCCCAGAAAGTGTTGTCTGAAATTAGAAAGTAGACTCCGGTGTGCAATCCGTCCCAACAAATGGAGGAGTGGAGAACAAAGAACCCAGTGCTGCAGACTCCACCAAACCTCCACCAAAGTGGAAGAGCAAGAACGCCAAAAAGGGCAAAGGTCGGCGGAAAAATCGTTGGTGAAGAAGTTGAGAAACATACATTTCGGTTATTATTGTGTATTATATATGATTTTTAACGACTTTTCAGCCCGTTTTTCAATCAGTTTTATGCATAATTATATTCAAGGACAATTTCGTATTAATACACGTTTTTTGTAGAAATTTTATTTTTGTTAGTAAAATTAGTTTTTGTAAAAGTGTTGTTTGAATTTTTATGGTATATACATGGGGAAATTTATCTGATGTAAGGAAATGAAGGCAACTTTGGTACATGTATAAGCAATGTTTGAGAGCTTTTATGTGGGTGTATGAGCACAACTTCTTTTGAGTTTCAGAGCAATTCTTGACATTGAAATAGCACATTGTAATACAGTAACTGTAAATTCCTTATTAAGGACACACGAGACCTTCCTTAATTTTATATAGTTTTCCTTGATAAATTATCCCTTATTTATTAACATTTAAACCTGTTACTTCCCAAAACTTCAGGGTACATTACCAGGCTTTTTCGGAGCTAGAATATTTAGAAAATAGCATGCAAAATGCATTTTAATGCTTATAAATAGTCATATTATATATTTTCAATTAAACACTTTGTATCTTAATTTAAAAAGTATCATATAACATGAAAACATAATTAATTTATATTACTTAAGTGGAAATCTTCAAATTGTGGAGATGGGAAAAAATGGAAGATATGTCGCGCCTGACCTTAAACGTGAGGAATGAATATCCACGTAGATTTTAACATCTCACTTTTATAGCACAGTTTGAACTATGAAATTTAACCCCCCCCCCCCCAAAAAAAAAGGTGCTAGTGATTTTATTGTTACAATGTACTCGTGTAAATAAGAAATTTTACACAATTGAAATATATTCTGCTATGTTGTATTCTATAAAGACTTTTTGACAGAAAGCAGCTTCAATTCAGATACCGGTAATTAAAAGAACATACCATGGCATGCACATTGTATAGTAAGAAGTACGCCTTCCGAATACACGCTAAATTGTTGAAAAATGATTTCCACCAAAAAATTATACGCACATACAGAAGTTGTCTTTCAAAACCAGAAATACTGTCATGTTTTCATTTAGTTAAGTTTGGATTTTGATTAATTTTTTTTAAATACTGTAGAATAATGTTGAAGTTGTTTTACATAATTCATGCAAGTAGATAAGTTTATTTTCAGAAATACTAGTATATCAAAAGTAACGCCAATTTAAAACTGACTTGGGTCCGTTTCAGTTAATGATCTAACAGTCAAGCGTTTTACACTAAAGTGAATAAACGATAAATTGAATCAGTCAAAACTAATGTGAAAGATAAGCTTTGTATAGTAAGGCAATCTGAACCTCTAGGAAAGTATTGCGGGTCAAGTTAATAACGACAAAAATCACCACTTCAACAACATTTAATTTTTATTGAAATCAGTATAGCTAGTAAATTTTATGACACGTTGGCAAAAAATACATATACGTGTACTTTAAATATTTGAAATGTAAAAAAATATCAACAAGGGTGTAAACAAATACTTACTGCATTACTGTCAGTGAAGGCCAACATTCTATAAATAAATCGTTATGTGTTGGGGAGTATCTAAATCTTTTTAAAAAAAAGAGTGAAAACTTAACTGGACGGATTTTTGGAATGGCTACATAATGCTATGATACAATGTATTGCATACCAGTTAAAAATTAATGCAAAAATAATATACATGATGTTGATGAAGAAATATTAGTATTCTTTAAATGTTACATAGGACAGTCCTAGTGTTCCACATACTTTTATTTCTACCTGTGCAAAAGCTCATTCAATCTATTCGGGGATTTTCTAAGGCTAAAAATAAAACACAAAATTCCCCAGCAATGGACGACTTTAACGGGACATAAAAAAGGTAAGTAGACACTGTTGTTAAACAGATACCTGTACGGATTTAAATTGTATTTTACTGCAATGAAAACAAACACGAAATATCGTACTAAAATACTTCAATTTTCAGTAAAATGGCTATTCAGAAGATATCTGAGTCGGTGTATATGGGAATGTGTCTTGAGATGGGGACCCCACAACAAGTGGCCTCCAGGAGAGATATACGGGACATTGCAGAGATGTTGAGAAACAACGAAATGTTAAATAGACCGTTCACAGTAATGCTCAGTGGGAGTGGCAGAGAGGGGTTCAGATTGAGTGGATCAGACGTGGACTACATGTGTTGGCAAAATAACCACCGAGTGATCTGGGACTTCTCTCAGGTACAGTTTTACAGCACACAAGAACATGCAATGATTCTCTGTGACAGTTCTGAGAGTCCACCAGGATTCACTTTACTATGGCTACCATTAGAAAGAGCTAGTCATGGAGTGATATCAGCGTGTGTAAGGATGCATGGAATGCTTTATATATCAAGTTCAAAGTACAGAGAGGTGACATGTTCTATGATTCTCTCTGATTCTACACCACACGGACCATGTAGTAGTGGATTATATAATGGTGAATTAGAATACGATAATGCCCATTGCTTTGTCAGTGATTTCTGGCCTCCGTCTGCCTCCTCATGGATAAATAGGTGTCACGCATGGCCCCCACCTCATGTTGTAAACGATATAATTAGAAATGGGTGTCACTTTGTAGCTATAGGACACAAATCGGGAAATCATACGGACAACGAATGGAGAATTTCCTTTTCTCGGGCGGAATACAAACTTGTGTATTCAATGAATCACACACAATTCTTAACATATGGATTGCTAAAACTATTCTTAAAGGAAATCATTAACAATGGATTAAGAGATGGAGATAAACTACTGTGTTCCTATCACATAAAAACTGCTGTTTTCTGGGCTATTCAACAAAATGCTCTACCTCACTGGCATCCAAACAATCTCCTGCTCGGTTTCTGGGTCTGCTTTAAACTTCTCCTTAAATGGGTGTACGAGGGAAATTGTCCAAATTTTTTTATTCCAGAAAACAACATGTTTCTGAACAATACATATGGTGATGCACAAAGGACATTATTTAAGCAGCTTTATAGATTGTATGAGAAGGGTATAGCATTGCTTCTACACAGTCCCTCCATCAGTTCCTACATCATTAATGTTTTGTGTAATCCCAGACTCACTATTTGTACCGTTGAGCACTCTCTGATCTCTGAGGTTGAACGTGATACGGATATTTTTAATGAAATCTTTAGTAATGATGCAACAGGCCCAGTAGACCTACGGATATGCAGAAATTACCTACATGTTGTGGAACAGTCAATAGGTTTACCCCTGACACAGTATCACATTGTCATGTTACAGAAACTTACAGCCACCGTCCTTCAATGTATTGCGTTTATATTACACAACTTGTACACTAACACAGGTTTAAACAAACAGTTGTATATTGTAGATAAAATGGCTTGTCACATGCTGAAAATAGCTGCTAGGTTTGGGTGTGT
The DNA here is from genome assembly GCF_963853765.1 of Magallana gigas. Lineage (NCBI taxonomy): Eukaryota > Metazoa > Mollusca > Bivalvia > Ostreida > Ostreidae > Magallana > Magallana gigas. The sequence goes on from NC_088861.1 coordinate 30,325,715, forward strand.
GTCTGATATGTTATACATTGCCGTGTATTATTACAAAACATTCAGATACAAGGAAGCTTTGTCAGTTATAGATATCACAAAGGTCAGGCTAGCACAGCCATATATGATGTATGATAGACATGTAGACAGAGAGAGGTATACCGAGGCTGTAGGGGGACAGTCCTTGTCTACAAAGATGAGACAGGCTGTAGCACAGGATATCACATTTAACAATGATATCTTTTATATCAATGAAATAATGCCAGAACAACATTCTAGTAAACACAATTGGCCTTTCTTGTCTATTCCACCCCTCGTAGTGTTGTATATGCTAGAGTTTTTGTGCTCTAGACATGTCGACACAATGAGAGCACAGAGAGCTTTAGATGATCTACAGATCCTAGTCCACCATGATCAGGGACAGTTAATACCTCTATTATGCAGAGACATCTCCTGGGAGATCCTAGGGATCTGTCAACAGATCACAGGGGACCTCCAGGGTGCCCTGTTCTTATACCAACAGTCACTAAGACAGAATCCATTCCATAAAATACAAACTGCTACCAGACAGAGACATTTATGAACTTACTGACAAGCAATTATGAAAAAAAATGCATGTCAAAATCTGACATTGTTAATCGTATTTGTTCTGGTCTTAATTTGTAAAGTTGTGTATGTGTAGGGGAGATGTTGCACTTATGAAATCAACTTATAACCATGTAGATACGTGTATATTTATCTTTTATTGGTTATATTAGTCAAAATTGTTAAACTAACATCCCGATTTTTACAAAAGATGATTTATATATGTAAGTTATAATTATTTCAACGTAGTTAGAAATAAACACAGTTTACTAAATTAGTGTCTCAATTTTAAATATACACTTGTAATATGCTGCCTTAAATCATTACAATGTAATTTGTTGTAATTTTACAAGCATTGGTCAGATGCCGATTTTGCATACATGCCTTTTTCTAGTTTGTTCTCGACCCTCCCATTTATCCAACATATTTAAGATCATGAAATAAACGTTTTTTAAATGATGCACACTTATATAAGTGGGGGTATATAGGTTGGGTGGGGGCATTCAGCGCGCCCCCTCCCCTAGAAATGTTTAAATAGACGTAAATTAAACTCTTTTTCGCAGATTGTGAGTCTTATTACTAATCAATTCTTTCAAAACCTATGATATTTTTCTACTTAAGATAGATGTTTAGAAGAAAGAAGAAAACCCGTTGCTGTAATCATGTTTAAGTTAGAAAACCCATTTCATTCATGCTCTCCAATGGTTCAAATGTGACCAAGCAACCACCTTGGAGTTTTCAGATTATGGTCTTGTGATAAAACTGGCATGTTTATTTTTTTTTAAACTGTATTTACATCATTCAACAAGACTTTATTTTGTTAGAAGCTGTTTATTTAGATCCATTTTCAAAGGTATAAGGATCTCTGCAAAGTAGAAGCTTTTGTTGGGTTTTCGATCGATTGATTGTTATTCGATCAATTTTTAAATATAATCACGACAATAAATATCACAAAAGTCTAGCTTTGAAGACTTCATTTTTACCTGCTAGCCTTTTTACCATACAAAATCTCTAGGATCCAGAACTTCTGCCTACGATCTTCCACTGTTAATGGATGTAAATATAATTCGTTCACAGTAGTTGTCCTTCAATTAATACCAGAACTAAAATCATATGTGGAAGATAAAGGTTACACTGGGACAAACAATGTATAATGGAATCATTGTTGTCAAAGTATAGTCTATCCGTTGCATAGATGGGTTACCAATAAAAGTGTAATAGAATAGGAAGAATGGCCACAAGTGGGCTCGAACCCAGGATTCTTCTCTCCGATTGTTTAGATGGGTTACCATTGACGGTATGTTGTTTATGACTGTATACTAGTGCCATGTTGCCATTCTCAAAGATGAACAAACATAGATTTGGTGCTGATTGAAGTATAAAGTCTAATTTCTGGTCATCAATAACAGCGTCTTCTGAACAAGTATTGTTTAGCTATAAAGTTTGAGAGTAAAGGCAACTGTCTTACTAATGTTATGAGTTTTGAACGTATTCTTGATATGCTGAGAATTCTCTGTTATAATATATAGACATTAATATATTTTTGCAAACATGATTCTAAAAATAAATTGATTATCATCAGTTCTGCTTGGTACCAAGCATTTCGAACATGTGAAAAAAGACGAAAGACATTGACTTGGTCAAGAGGCAAATGTATACATGTATAAAGAAGGTGGCATTTGAGTGGCACAATGACAAGACATTGTATCTGGTAGATAAGAATTGTATATTATGGAAATTTACCTCGTAAAATGATATTAGGGGTAGAAGAACCAATTAAAAAATAACACAGATCTGCCTCTTCAACAACATTCAATTTTAATTGAAATCAGTAGCTTGTAAAACTTTTGACACATAGGCATGAAAAATACAGAAAAAAATATACATACTTTTAATATTTTAAATATATAAAATATCAACAAGGGTATAAACAAATACTTAATGCATCACTGTCAAGGAAAACCAACATTCTATAAATAAATCACTAGGCTTTAGGGAGTCTACAGTCCTCCCTATATATTTTATCACAGTGTGAAACACAACTGGACGGATTTTCACATAAACAAAATTAATAGGCGATAAAACCATGGAATGGGATTTGGCTACATAATGCTATGATAATGTATTGCATACCAGTTAAAAAAACCCACATATATATAAGAATCACATTTAAATAATATAAAACCATCAACAGTTTTTTACTAAAGATCTCGGAAAATCAGATCTATACCAGTCAATTAACTTTAATCAAAACCACTACTAAAACAGTCACAATTTATAGAGAGAAAATTCAAAACTCTCCAGCAAAGCCACACTACATTGTTCTTTGTCATTTAATACGGCCATATAGTGGCAGTCAGTCCGCGCAGAGCCCACCTCATGGGCGGAATTCCCTCCTTCTTAATGTCGATTTCCATGATTGGGTCACGTGGGGCAATTCTGGACGCATACAAGGGACACTGGAAGGAGGGCTCCTGTAGGGCCGGCTTCTCGTTGACTGGGTAGCACTGGAGATGGAGGACGGGGAGAGGGGCGTATCCCTGGCGTGAGGCCTGGTCCTGGAACTCATTGGTCGTCTTCTCAATGGAGCAGCCCCATAGGTGGATTCCGTGGATGTAGACACCCTCTGGTGGGGGTTGGAGGAGCTATAATGAAACAAGAAAGTTAAAGTGGCTATTTATATTGATATATACACTAGTACATGAATAACATTTTCCTTCAATAACATAGTCAGACAAATCAGTACTTTCTGAATCCCTTTTACCAAAGCAACTACTGTAAAAATGACCTAAGGATGCAAATTGTCCATTCATTTCCTAGAACACTATAAGTGTTCTCATACTGATCAAATATACTTACATGTCCAAAGTCTCTGAATGTGGTGTCGGTTTGGAAGGTGAACTGTTCAAAGTTGCCTGACCTGTCCCCACAGTAGTTCTTAATGGCCTCCTGCTTCAGCAAAGCTAGGAGTCCTCTAGGATTGAAGAACGCTCCTAGCCAGTAGGCTGGCATTGCTTTTCTACCCTATAAACATTGAAATTAAGATTATGTTTAATAGAAATACATCTTGAATTGCAGTAATTGTAGCTAACTTAAACAACTTTAAATGTTGATATGGTTCCGATATTTCCAACCCCTCGCATTAAAAGTAAAATAACATTAGCCAATGAAATATTGGTAAATGTTAACACAGGCGGTGATATGTTTATTGCTCTGTACACTTAGTCTATAAGTACTGCATATACTCTTATAATAAATTCATGCTTATAGCAGAGTCAGTTTCAATCCAGAAGTTTGGCTCAGAATATTTTTTTTTAAATTACAGTCATGATGACGTGATTAGTCATCCCTAGCACTTTTCTATTACAGTGATTTAATGTAAATAAAAGTGTAGTTTTTTTTTACCATGCTGAGGATTTTTTCAAAGTGTTTCCAGCGGTCCTCCAGATCTCGGAGCCACTGGGCGGCATTGTAGGTATAGGGTGGTGCTGTGGTGCCGGTCATCTTACACCAGATCCTTGGAATCCTCAGGTGGTACAGGTCGTCCGCGGCGGACAGGTAGTGGTCACTCAACTGGTCACCCATCACGTTGTTCTCACAGGCATTCCTTATTGTCTGAAAACCACAGCAGTTTTTCCGTAAAAAAATATGTTTAATTGTTTTGAAGTAGGTATTTTCATATTTTCACAACTGAACATTTCATTGTATGGTCACGCTTTGAAGTTTAGAAACTTTAGGAAATATTTAAATTGAAGATCAAATTTGAAATTTAGATTTAAAGACTCCGTAATGAAAATATAAACTTACTGTGAGGGTGTTTCTGACTTCAGTCAACAGTTGATGTAGAATTTCACACTCCTTCATTATGAAGTCATTAAAGATGGGGTAGTCTCCTGGCAGCTTACGGATTTTCTCCACAACAAACTCGCGGAAAGACTGGAAGAATGAAATCATTTACATGTATTTAAATAAATGTCAAATGTTTCCTAGATAGCAAACACAGTAGATAATACATGGTTATCTTGTTCTAAGCTATACTGTTGCTGTATAATAATTAACAGATTTCTAAATTCTTGTCATTGTCATTTTAACATAAATGATTCTAATTGTGTGTCCCTATTGAATTTAGGACAAAAAAACATGGTTACTTCAGAACAAGGAAAAGTATTGAAAATCAAATAGACAGGTTGAACATTAATGTACTCCGATCCCTTGTCTAATGAGTACCTTGCTACTGTTGCCGATTTTGGGCGTTTTCTGCAGCAGGTCATTGCAGATCTGCCACAGCTCCACATCCTTGAAGCGGATTTTGTGGGTGGCGTAGCTGGCGGTGGAGAAGACCCCCTGGTGAACCACGGATGGGTTGTTACTGGTCTTACTGATCCCTGCCTGGGCCGGGCCTGAAAATTGAATGGTTAATCTTCATCAAAAAACTTGTACTGTAAACTAAGTACTATATTTTCATTGTTTTAATTTGAGTACTTAGTAATTCATATGATTCTGCCAATTTTTTTTAAACTAGAATCCTAGAATATCTAATTGCAAATGCCAAACATTTTTGTAATGCAATATATAGTTCACAACTGTCAGAAAAACTAAAGCAAGATTAAAAAAATCTGTGTAGGGCATTTCTGGAAATTTTATGCAGATGTCAATTCCTTCCTCAAATTAACGGAATCTAAATAGGAATTTATAGAACATGAGTACATGTACTTCAGATGCAGCACAGAACAAATAATCCTTCACAATGTCTGGCAGATTAATCAAATAAACAAGATAACTTACCGTCGAACGGGGTGGGTGGTCGCGGGAACATCTTGTGGGACAGGGTCAGCGTAGAGGGCATGCTGTCGAACACCTTGTTCAGCCGCGTGAACACGTACTGGTCATCTCCAAGCAGGGTCTGTCAGGGAAAAAAAGCCATTTTTATTGCATTGGTCAACTGCAGCTACATCAAACATTTGCTGCACAGCTTTCATTCTTTTTCATTTCAGATGAATAATTGTCCTAATAAGGGCTATAGAGTCTATGTACGTGTAAATGCATTGAAATATGATATATGAAATATAATTTCAAAACACACTTTGCATAATATCTTTGATCATAGCTTTAATGCCTACTATATATCAAAATGTATACCATTAAATAAAATCATAGTGCTTTTAATGCTATGAAAAAAAAATGGTTTTAAAAAAAGCAGGTGACCACAATTGTGCATATTTATTATTTATACACTTCACACTGGAGAGAGAGAGAGAGAGAGAGAGAGAGAGAGAGAGAGAGAGAGAGAGAGAGAGAGAGAGAGAGAGAGAGAAATAAAGCAGAGACGGAGGGAAAGAAAGAGAGAGGGAAGTAATTTTATTTAAAATTTGGACTGAATAAAAGTCAAATTCATCTAGTATTATATTTTTTATCCAAAACTAAAATGCAAACTAAACTTCGACAAACACAATAAATACCCTTCAACCAATGAGTAAAATTGATTAAATTTTCATACATTAATTTTTCTATTAATTATAACCCTCTACCTTAATCCTGTACCCAAATATAAATCTTGCACGTGAGTTATAATTAAAATACAAATTTTACATATTGACAGTGAAGAACATACATTAATTTAAACTGTATAATCCGATGTACCGTAATCTTCACCTCGCAAAAAATGCACATAGTTTAAATCCTAATCTATAACAATTTAATCTATAACTCGATCCTTTCATCGTCGCAATCCACAGTTTTGAGTACACAAACTTTCTTGATGTGAATCACACCTGGGTTGCCGACGATGAAACTATGTATGCTACATTAGGAGTTCTACATCATTTCTAAGTGTGATTGCCTTCCTATAGATGAGTGTTCTAGAACACAACTCTCTGATTAAACTAGTAACTAAGGACTGCAAAGTCTACAAGGGTGGTTCTTGGAAAAGCCTAGATGGGGTTACCTCTATTGGATGCGGGCCGCCCTGATATTGCAGCGTTCAAATAGACACAGAAAATTTCAAGTCGACAAAAACTCATTTCTATAAATGTATGTCTCCCAATTACCAGTGCATTGACAAAATTCTAAAATTTTCATTGATCGTAACTAAGATGGATTTTTTTTCCCCTATTCAAGCTAGCAATTTTTTTTTACATTTATAAAAAGGATATTTCAAAAAGAATATAAAATGTACGAAATCTACATAAAAATAAGGGCACTAAACTTTTTGAACTACTGAATAGATTTAAATTTCAACTTGAAAATGAAATTCTGGTATCTGCACATATAGATGTACATGCATGTACATATGTATGAAAAATTTCAGACAGATGGGAAAGGAACTCAATTAGATATATCGATTATACATGTACATTCAAGTGACATCAAAATGGCTATTAAAATTGTGAGCTTAAATATATGATTCCAAGCAAGTTGCATGCATTAAGCAGTCATAGTGATATACTGCAAGGAATAATAACACTAAGTGCAGCTTGTGTGATGTATTAAAAACATTAATTTGTAATGATATATATTTATATATATATATATATATAGATTAAGTTAAAATCAGCTACAGTAGTCAGCAAGTAATATAGTAGCTCTGGGACCCAATCACTCCAAGACTGGCAGGCAGAGGATAACACTGTGTTTGACATAAAAAGCAGATCAGTTGATGAGGGACATAAAGGGAATGGACTGTTTGGAATGGACCGTTTGCCTTTTGGTTGTATTTTTTCTCGAAAATGGGGGGGGGGGGGGGGGGGAGGGGGGCTGCTCAAATAGAAACATAGATTTTGGAATAGGACTTTTGGAGAGAACCTCATGTACTCATGTGTTGTTTCTGACATGACAGCTTAGATTTAAAGTTTAATTTCAATAATTATTCAACAAAGATAAAATGAAAAACAAAAATATTTTACACATGAATACATTTTGTAATGGAAGAAATGGAATTGGGGTGGGAAATTCACTAGGATCACAGCATGAAGATTTTTTAAAATAATTTTAAAAAGCCTGTATATTTACATTTTTCATGCAAAAATATGAAACTTTTAAGTGTTCACTGTTCATGCATTTTTGACCTATAATCAAATTGCAGGACTAGGAGCAATTAAATCTCTAAAAACTTTGGTATACTTCTAAATATAAAAAGTGCACAGACCCCTACCTTTCTTTTGAACTACAGGATTCAAATTCATAAAAATTAAAATATTCCCCGAAAAAAATATTCTCTCTACTTGACATGTACATTGTACAAAATCAAAGTAAAATTTAACAACAATCTAAAAAAAAAAAAAATCTTTCCAAATTCAGAATATCAATAATCTAATTTTACATTTCAATGAAACCATGTTCTATAAGTGAGAGGAAAAAATGAATAAAAGATCAGAGTCCAGTTGAAGGGATTCTAAATTTGCTGAATTAAGCTATGTTCTGGTTTCACCCATTGTGTAAGAAAAATACCAACATGAGGTGATGAGTTAAGGGGAGTTAATCGTAGTAGTCACATGTTAAGAATTATTTTGGCTATGGTCACACTTTTTTGCACACTGTTATTTTGCCTACCGCACTAAGTTCATCCTGTTAGGCAAGGAAAAAAGACAAACAAATGAAAAAAAAAATCATTCAATTCGATAAAAAAGCATAGAAAAAATTGCATTTCATAATTAATTAATACAATTAGCTCTATGAAATCTAAAAATTTAAAACTTTAAAGTTAAAATTTTAGTGTCTTCTAAAAAAAAATTGGCTTACAAATTAGTATCATTTTTCAATTTTTATTTTTAGCTATGCTTATTTTCTTAAATAATTTCAATTCTGTGCACAGCTTGCAGGATAAAATGTACAAGTATGCATTAATAATAGACAAACCGTATTAATCAAACTCACAAGAGACTGTCGAAAATGAAATGAAATTTTTCCAATCTCAAATGAAATAAAAAGTTAAAGTGTCTCTGTACCAAATTTGGATGAACATATTTTTTAACAACAATTTTTCTGGGTCACTCTATAGATTAGTTCATTCCCCCCTCCCCCCAATATAAACATAAAGGAAGATATGTATATAGATATACATCAACAGAGCACCATGAAATAGCTAGCCCCAACTAGAAGAGCTAGCCCCATTAGTTCCACTGAATAATTGTCGAAAGAGTGAAAATGTTCGAAAGTGACTGATATGCAAACAGGCCAAAAACTGAATTAGTGATAAATATTTGGGGCGCATGACTTACCACGATGGTCTGGTGTATGTGACAGCCCTCGGGAACGTCCAGATTGTGATTCGGAGCGCCATCTAGTGCCTGGATCAGGGTGTTCAGCCGAACGTTTGGATTAAAGAAAGCTTGTGGATGACGGTACTTCACTGCAACGATATGAATAAATTCATGATTACGTTAACAGCAGAAAAAGAAAATTCAAGAGGCAATGTGTCTGCTATCAAAAGATTAATTTAAAGGACCATGCACTGATTCAAAAATAGAATTACGGTAATAGAAAAAAACATTTAAAACATCAATAAAGTTTTGTACATATGACAGCCACAGCCAAACAATACTAGCATTCTGGATGCAGACGGGCAGACAAATACTCAAGACTAATTTAAGGAGGCTGGCTAGTCAAAAATCAACCATTAGATCTGCCTTAAACTTTGACATACTATAATTTTGGCCACAAGATATCATTTAGTGAAGGAAAATTAAAAAAAATTAGCTTTTAAATGTTTTCTATATTTTCATACAGAATTCTTTTTCTTTAGGAGATTAAAATAGTCTAAAAAGGCCACAACCATCGAGCCTTCTTAAATAGCTTCATATAGGCAGGTCGTTAATTAAATTTATTGATAAACAATACAAAAGAACTTACGTCCTTTGACCTCAAAGTCCCTCTTGAGGGCCCCCGAGGACAGCCAGAAGTCCACCATAGCACACAAACTCTGCTGGTCGTAGAAGTCCGTCACATGACTGCCATACACGATCTGTCAACACGAAATGAATGATAAAAAAATTGCATGGGAAAAGCACACACAAAATTATTCTAGCGGAAAACTATATTCCATTGAGTAAAAAAACACACACAAATGTTCTTGTTCATGTAAATTCTCAGACAGACTCTAATGCAATGGATAGGATTTAAAAACTAATGCAAAATATCATGGCCTTGCAGGGATTAACAATTTAAGGTTTACCATTAAATGTAAATTAAAAAGTCTCTTTCTAAATAAGCTCTACTGATCAACTGATAAACAATCAATCTTATAAAATTCATGTTTATCTAAGCTGGATCGAGAAAAATGGCTACCAACCTCAGCGACCATGTATCTGATGCCGTTGTAGGAGACAGAGCGAGAATTCTGGGAGCCGTCGGGCGCCACTGAGGTCAGTGGTTCCTTGAACTCATTCTGAACGATGGCAAGTGCCTCCTGTAAAAAATTAAACAGTAAAATGTAAAACAACCTTGTTCTACAAAACAAATTAATCAATTATGAAAGAATATCCTCTCAAGAAATAAATTCACAGATGCTTGATAACCATTTTTTCTTTTGCCTATTTTTTTTGGTTTGCAAGAAAATTAAAACATGCCAGCTTGCGACCATTTATTAGTCTACCTGCCTTATCGGTAAATTGGGAATAAAACAGCTGGCATGAGCAGTAGATGTCATTTCTGACAGTTGATCTCATACCTGACAGTTGATGTCTTACCTGTAGACAGCTGTAGCCAATGTTGAAGAAGTCCTGGGGACAGTTCCAGCCCCCCTGTCCAAACCTTGCCCTCAGCTGAATGGCCGCGTGGAGGAAGCACAGATTGTGCAGCATCACCGGCCACTCTGGGCGTGACGACTCGCAGTACAGTTAAGGCGGTCAATAAAAATATCGGCAAATTTTTGTGATGAAAACACGTATACTTTAGTTAAACTGGCATGCCATTTTTAAAATCAATAACAGTCACTCAAATGCAATATATTTCTAAAATATATATATTACAGTACAATATTTTATGTTCATAGTGGTCACGTGATATGGCAGTCGCATGGTACAAGCAAATGTATTTGTGGTTTTGAGGTCATTTAAAAAATTCAATATTGCAAGGGCATAATCATGTCAAAATTCACAACTGAATTATGAAATAACTTGATGTTATATCGTAGATTTTGAAAAACGGTGCGAACTTTTTAGGATAAGAATATTTGTTAGTAGAAACCGTAATTTATAATGCATATGTTGAATAATGTTGAAGGTCACAGGGTTAATTTCATTAAAAAATAATTAATTTGTAAGATTTTACAAGGATCGTAGAAGTTTTTAAGTTACATAGCATATTTCAAATTCACATGTAAAAGTTTGTCGGGATCAGGTAAGTGTATGCCCTTGCAATTAAGTGATTTATTTAGGTACTCATATTTTAGATATACGATATTTTATACAAAACCGAGGTGGCTTCTTTATACGATGCATACTTTTAACAAAATGAAAATAAGACTATATAGGTAGCGTTCTACTAATAATAATTTTAAACAAAATATTCATTTATACTTTTCCGTTAATGTATGACATTTATTTTTCTTCGCTATAAAACTGCCCGATAGCCTTCAATGATTTAACTTAATGCGTCATTTTGAAGCATATGACGTCATATTTTGTAGTACAGCGAGAACGACACTGCTTATTTTTCAGTGTGTACGATATAACGGACATCAAAATTGTAAGTAATAGCATTTGTTGTTTTTAATTAAAAGATTAGTATAAGTTAATTTTACTAATAAATAGATTAATAAGTACTTTCGAGGTTTGTAATATACTGTGATGTCATAATGCACATTTCCCGTACTTTTTGTCTGAACGGAGTTTATTGACAGCCTTAACTGTGCTGCGCTGTTTGAGTATGTCAGGCTCAAACCAGGAGAATGACCGAATCATGCTGTCCTTCATCACCTGTCAAGGTCAACCATGAAAGGTCAAGGTCAAATATGAAATTTATCATACATATATTACTGTACTTCATTATTTTTTTATCTAACACCTAGTTTTCATTGATTTCATTTTTGATTGAACTTGATTCACAAAATCAACTGTTTTTGATAAAGTAAGAAACATGTTTGGCCACACTTAAAATAGGACCATTCCCCACTATATTATGCACCCTTAAAACTCTGAATTTTGCAAAAAGAGCCTAAAATTGATCTCCATGAATAAAAAATAAACCAAAGTATCATATTTATCATAATTTATATTTATTGTATCCTTAGGTTTAATCAAAATTGAAAACTTCTGAAAATTAACAAAAATCATTATCAGTTGATTCCTGAGAACTTTAGGCAACTGTACCTTTGGTGTGTCGACCACGGCCTTGATGGAGTTCTGGAGCAGTCTGACCGGGATAACCTCGGGGTCGGCCTGACACGCCACCCACAGGCGGAATCCCTCGGGGTTGGGCTTCTCCACCAGGAATGACTCGAGACTGTTCAGGACGTTGGGCGCGTTGTGAGCATTATGGAGGTACACCCAGGATCCCTGGAAGACAAGTTAAACAAGGTGTCAATGTTAACTCAAGATTTTTAATGTTTTCATTGTGTAAAATACAGTGAACAAAATTTGGAATTTGTCATTTTCTAAGGACAGCCTGCGTTAAACCACTGCCCTGATCGGCAAGCACTGTCAATTAAGTATGAAAGTGGCAATCATAAATCTATGAGCTAATGACTTTCATTCATTTATCAAGAATTATAAACTTTAAATTCCTAACAGGCAAATCAGAATTGAGCTTAAATAACTTCAAAACTGTTCAAACTGCCTACAACTAATGCTGAGTAGTGAATATGAAAGTTCAAATTGTTAACAATGAATTTCAAAGTCCAAACTGTGTCAGCATAATCTATTGAAATACACAGACAAGACACCCCACCCCCTTACCTCTGCGATGGCCTTCCTGATGGTTTTCCTGACCTTGCTGCGCGTGGCCTGGGAGTTGTCCGTGATGGTAACCATCAGTCGCGGTGCCTGTCGCCGCCCGGAGAAGTCCAAAAAACGGCTCTGGGCGGCCTCTGCCTCGAAGGAGTAGAGCAGGAGGATGGGGAGCGAGAGGGTGGAGGGGGGGACAGGGGCGCTCTGTTTGTACATCACCGACAGGTCCAGTCCCATGTCACCATAGTACCTGTCACAGGTGTGAGACAGAAAGCTCGTTAATTCCACGCATTTTCATATTTTGTAAAATTTTAATCAATAATTAGTGCAATACAATGCATTTATTTATGCTTAATTTTTTTTTCTTTCCTGAAATAAGAAATGGATTCAATATTATTTAGATACAAAAATTAGTGTACCTGTGTCATTTAATACCAGTCTATTTTTATATTGAAAGAAAACATTGATCAAGTTTGCAAATAATTTCATGTACATGCATGTACACCATTGTAAATCAGATACATGTATGTTAACCAGTCTTTATTTGTGTGCAAGGAATTTTCACAATTTTAAAATTCATGAAATGCGTTGCAAATATTTCTGATTGTAAAGAAGTCCTTAAATGCCCTAGCTTTTTAAAGCTTTTCTACTTTTAAATTAAGGCTCTGAAAATAGGTCGCCACAAATCAGTTTGTCACTTGTAAATTGTAAAATAAAGTTGTCATGAATAAAAATTAGTTTACAGTATTATAGATCTGTTTGAAATGTAGCACTGATCCATTATACATATATTAAATCAATTTACCATTCCAAAAAATTGACTTCATTTAAGAGATCATCAATTATCAGGTTGATTAATACAGACAATTATTATAGTGAATGCATGTGCATGTACAGCAACGTAAAGATGACAGTTAATTTATGTTAACATTGTACATAGTGCCACCTAGCAGACCTGAGTGTTTGTAGATTTCTAGAAATTCCCCCCACCACCCTTCTCTCTGTACTTAGTCATTTGAATCACCCTACTAAGTTTTTTTATTTAATAATTATTTTCGCATTCAATGAACTGATCATCAACATCACAAAATCTAAAGCACAAATTTCCAGGAAAGGATTTTATATATACAGCCACAAAGGAAGGAACTGCACTTTTGGGATTTTTAAATGAATTCAATTTGTACAAATCCAATAAAAGCAAATAGGTATATGTACACATTCAAAACAAAGCTGCAAGCAATTGAATTTGAAATTCAAATTTTTTACCTTAAAATTGAAATAATATATAAAACACATAATTTAAAAATATAAAACACATAAATTTCTCAGGAGATTATCTGAATCCTAAAGTCACTCAAAACACAAATCTACTCAAAAGTTTTCTAGCTTCAAGCTATACAGTACGTAAAATCAAATCATTTACACTAACCCTGTAAAAAAAACCCAAGACTTTAATGCAACAGCAGACACGAGACAGATGCTATGCATTCTGGGAAGACAGTGTATTTTTTTTTCTGGAGGGGCACTGTGGCTGCCCCTCCCATGCATCACACACCCAGCTTACCCCGTGTAATCCTGCTCTGGGCCCTGGAGAATGCTGATGAAAATAGCACAGGAATTAATCAATGATGAAGCTTATTATTAGTAAGCTATTAATATATCTTCCTGTTTTCTCTCTCTCTCTCTCTCTCTCTCTCTCTCTCTCTCTCTCTCTCTCTCTCTCTCTCTCTCTCTCTCTCTCTCTCTCTCTCTCCCATGACAAAAAAGCCAAAGTCTACAGATCTTTCTCTTCTTCTCTTCTCTCCACTTTGCTCTTTAAAATACAATACTTTAAGAACAGCATGACAACTAATTTTTATACTCTTCTATTATTTTTTTTCCATGTCCATGCCTGTCAATTTTAATATGTTCTTGATCTTTATTTCAGTAATAATCCCAATATCTGAGGCTGTACGCCATATATCTACAATATGTTGTCATTGACAAAATTTTCAACATTTGTTTTAATTTTACAACATATACCGTAAATTCCTATTTAAATGCCAGGAATTAATATCCGGGTAAAATCACAAGAAGTATCCTTCGCAGATTTTAAAATCTCGCCATTACATGTAATTTCTGAGAGTTGAAAACTATAAGAAATAAGGTGAAAAGTTCCACGTTCGCCATTTAATATTCTCCCGATTTAAATTTGATACACACCAGCGGGATTGCAGAATCAAGTACTCGCGTAATATAAGGAATTTACAGTATCACAAACCATGCACACAACCACTTAAAAACAGTTAAACCTTACTCAGGGGACCAACAGAGAAAATAAATCGTACAGCACAAAAATAAAAAAAATCAAATTTGTGAGCATCACCCAAAAGTCTCTTCAACATTTTGTATTAAGACACTGGGGTCAATAAAACTTCACTGATAGAGCCAGTCTTCACCTCATTTTCCTTCACCCAAATATCTAACACTGTGTTAATGTTAAATCACCTACCCACTATAGTCCTTCTTTAAATTTACATTAGACCAGCTGAAAGTGCAGACAAAGTTATCAAAATATAGGAATACAAAATATAGACCACTTGTTAAAAGTTTAATAGGCAGTTAGATCTTTCTTTTTTTGGGGGGGGGGGGTGGGGGTGGGGGCTGAGTTGTTAGGTATAAAATGTTGAAATTTATTTTACAAGCATCTTGAAGGGAAAATTTTTTTTTACTGGCAGTAGAATTTTCTTTTGGTTAAGAGGTTAATGGGGAAGGAGGGTTGGGGCTCAAATAGGGGGGTGAACATTTTTAAAGCATATAAATATATATATAAGTTTATATGGTGAGGTTACTTGACTATATATTGTAAAGCAATATAAAAAATGCATTCATATATATGTGAATTAAAAGTGAAAAAAAAAACCAACGAAAAAAATAAAATAACTGTGAAACATCATATAAATTAATGAGACTTTGATCATGCCCAATGTGGCGGCAACTTACTTCTTGCCAAGCACCCTGTGTATGAATACGGTGGAGGCCTGCATTAGACGGTCGCTCCTGACCGCATGCACCACCAGCAGCCGCTTCATTGGGGCAAAGTCCTTGCTGTCCATCTTGTCGGGGAGGGGCATGTTCTCCGGCTCCTTCTCTACGTTATCACACAGCATCCTCCACTCCATCTCGCGGCCATCTTTGAGCATGCGTTCGAATTTCTCCTGGAACCACTCGAAGTGCGTGGCAAGAACCTGGAGGTTGTGGAACTGGTCGTCGTGCATCCAGTCGAACGGCTTCTTCATCTGGACAATCTTGCTGTCCGGTGGTTGGGTGAAGCCGAGTTTTGTCATGACGACTGCGCTGTAGTTCGGGGAGACCAGGAATTCTCGCTCACCCGGTCCTATGTTACCCAGGGAATCCTCAACCTAAGATTGTAAAAATCAACATTATCCAACAAAAGAAAAAAAAATGGATAATTAATGAAGAAAAATCAGATAATCTCCTTTCCTTACATCAAAGATTACTCTCAATTTTTGAAAAATAAAAGTTTGGATGGAATCCTTCCCTAAACCCTATCCTATTAGAATTGTAAATGTCCTGCCATCCACCAGGACTTAATGTGCTATTTCTTATAAATATTTCTTGATAATAGAAATGCTTATTACAGCTGGTTACCTCAATAGCCAGCAGCAGGGTGAATATGAATCTGTCTCTCTCCAACAGGCCCCGGGCAAATGTAGTGTAGGCCATGTGTGTGATCTTCTCCAGAGTTTCCTCTGCTCTCTGAGCTCTGAAAAATTGAAAATAATAATTATTATAAAATCGTAAAATGTGTGCTGCAATATGATTCAGAAATCTTTGAACCCCCCAAAATAATTGCGCTGATAATTTTTTCGATGTCAATGGGTGCGTCGATTATTTCATTCATAATTATATTATATTATGAATGTAAAGAATAAAGATTATGTTTCATAATCTGTTGAATGTGGTAGTTATTGGTGATGTATGCCCATGAAAATCAATGAAAGATAAAACCATCACAAATATCAAAAATTTCACAAAGGGGTATATTCTAACATATTGTGTGATAAGTATAATTTACAACAATGAACATTAAAATATCAAAAATGTTCTTAATATTTATGTACAGATCAACTAATCCTCTTGCAGTCAAAATGTACATGCAAACAGCTTCACAAATTTAAAGGGGGGTCTTATTAGGGATCTTAATGTAAAAAGTTTAGTATACTTTTGTTAAAAATCTACAAAAAAGTTTTAGAGTTGATTTGTACATCAAATTTTTGACATGTAACTTTTGCAGATGACACGTAAACATAAATTTTTGGCAGAAATGAATTGCATGTAATTTTGAACATGCCAAATTGCATGCATTGTTAATTATGAACAATGAATACACATCTTGATAATTATTAATGAGTAGCACTCACTCAAAGCCAAGAACCAGCCATCTAGTGTTAGATAGTAGAGGGAGGGGTTGACTATGTAATGAATAGGGAACTATTAGCATGCACATATGTGACAAGGAAAAAACCCAGAAACATTCACCCAGAAATATATTTTAAAGATTATGCAAAAGCTAGGATTCATTTAATTTGGTTTTTAAGAAGGGGAAAATCAATTTTTCAAAGTTTTTTGAAAATCTTAATTGATTATTATTACTGTGGACTAGATTTCTTAATTTCCAAAAATTAAACCCCAAACAAAATCAATGAACTTTTGTAAAAAAAAAAAAAATAAAAGTTTTCAGAATCTGTAACATTCTGTAAATTAAATATTTTAATTTCTGTACCTATTAACTCCAATCACTGGTTGTCAATTTTCAAACAAATTGTGTAACATAGAAAAATTTAATTACCGGTATTTAATTAATTCACACTCAGCAGATTGACCTACCTCTCAGAGTGGGCAATGGCGGAGTCGTAGAGCTGCTGGAACTGATGGTAGGAGACCTGGTATAGGGGGTTAACCTCGCGTAAGTACTGCATCACATGGAAGCACACTGCTCCCCTCCGCGCAAACTCGCGCGACAACTCTCGGTTCCTGGTGTTTGTGGCCTCGTTAGACTCGACTCGCTCTTGGCTGAAAAAATGTTAAATTCTCCTTGATGAATTTGCCTTTTATAAACCCGTCTGACTGATATTTCAATAGAAGCAGTCTCAGAGAAATAAACAAAAAATTTAAAAGTCTTAGAGTTGATTTGTACATCAAATTTTTGTTCAAATCTACATGTAACTTTTGCAGATTATTACATGTAAACATAAATTTTTGGCAGAAATGAATTGCATGTTATTTTGAACATGCCAAATTGCATGCATTGTTAATTAAGAACAATGAACCTTACAAAGACAAAATTCCTTGAATTTTAAACAATATTGAATGAATAAACATAAAATTCAGTTTAACAGAAGAAAACTAATTGTAAAAAAATATAGTTTAAATTTCTTTTCCTTTCGAATCAAAGAATTTTTTTCATTTACTTTCATTGGAGTTTCAGACTTCACATACATTTTAGAGAAGATAAGCCGTTATTACCTATCCAGTGTTTCGTCGTACTGTTTTTTGAGCTCGGCCAGTTTTTTGGTGGCGGGGAGTTCGTTCATCAGTCGGATGTCGCTGGACAGACTCTCCAACATGGACTTCTCTAGTTTCTCCATCAGCTCCAAGTTCTCTTTCCTCTCCTGTAAAATAAACAAAAGGAATATATGAATTTCACTTTAAAAATCATTTCAATCACAACCATAAAATTTCAAAGGATATTTCTTTCTCCCTCCCTGTCTCTACAGTATTAATCTAGTAAGTTACTTATTAAAAGTTTTAAAAGTTTCTAAATCTAATAAACAAATAGATTTTCCCTCCAGTTCTTTTTTTTTAAATGAAATCCCATCCAGTTTACCTGGAGCAGGGACACCCTTTCTTCCTCCAGTTTGGATTTTTCCTGGAAGATGAATCTGTCCAGCAGAGTTTCCTCGATGTCTGCGCGGGAGCGCTGGAAGTAGATGACGGAGGTGTACGCCGCGAGATGTCGTGGTACAATGTGTGGCTCCACCGTGGTGTGCAGGAACAGGCGGAAACGTGGATCACACTCCACTTCATGATCTTCCACCTGAAACAGAATAAATAATGGATAAAATTCAATCATTCTCGTTATTATTCTACTTTGGCCAAAAATTACTCCATATTTTTTTCTAAAATTGTTTTTTTTTCTCCAGAATCCATTATCTTTTTTTAAATTAAAAACTTTGACTAAGAGGTAGGATTTTTTCATGTAAGATAAGGATAACGACAAAAAAAACAAAAATAATCAAAACGCATTTTATAGTTTAACATGGATGAGCAGATTTCCCATGTTGTGAATATAATACTTGTCTGATCGACTTACAGTGATCTTGAACTTGAGTTTGCCGTTGATGAACTGTTTACAGCTCTGGATGGCATCACGGAACCGCTTGTCCTTGGCCAGCTGTTTGGTGTCGCAGTCGGTCACCAGTAGGGGGCAGCCCTCCGCTAGACAGTTCTCAAACTGAGACCGAATCTCCTACAAACACAGAGTAACAACAGATAATGACCCCTTAAACTGAGATGGAATCTACTACATGTACAAGCACAATGCTCTTATATGTTACATGTAGGTCTTAAGATAGAGTTACAGATCATGAATCTAAACTTTTAAGAAATATTTTGACTTATTAATTAATAAAGCATTTTGAGTACGAGAAATAAAGGCAACCCAATAAATTCTTCTCTTTTTGCCAGAAAAACACTGATCACTTTTCATACTTAGCGGTACAAACTTTTATAACTTGCTACACTTAATGTCTTACAGTGAATTCAGTTTATGGTAACTTTTCTGGATCTAGATCCACTTGTGTACTTACAGAGTACTTGACTTCTACAAGTCCGGTGTTTCCGTAGAAGTTCCGGAGCCAGTCCAGCACACGACTGGTGGGGTCACAGATGAGGGGCCAAGCCACCATGCTGTCCCGCTGCATCAGGAAGCAGGCGTTCTCCAGCATCAGCTTAGTGATGGATAGATGCATCGTCTCCATTCGGATCACATCCATCTATCAAAGATTTGGTGTTAATTAAAGTCCATTCTTAAATTTAAACAAGGATTTAAAAGAAATTGTACAAAAATTTGATGAAAGGTTGATTGTAAAACAGTGATTGGGATTCATTGAGCACCCATTTCACAGATGCTTTTGAGAGAGAGAGAGAGAGAGAGAGAGAGAGAGAGAGAGAGAGAGAGAGAGAGTACATTTCGGTTGTTATTGTGTATTATTTATGATTTTGAACGACTTTTCAACCTTTTTTCAATCAGTATTATGCATAATAGATTCAGGGACAATTTTGTATGAATACAATTTTTGTAGAAATTTTTTTTTGTTAGTAAAATTAGTTTTTGCAAAAATGTTGTTTGATTTTTTATGGTATTTACATGGGGAAATTCATCTGATGTGAGGAAATGAAGGCAGCTTTCATACATGTATAAGCAATGTTTGAGTGCTTTTATATGGGTGTATGAGCACAACTTCTTTTGAGTGTCAGAGCAATTCTTGCCATTGAAATAGCACATTGTACATGTAATACAGTAACTGTAAATTCCTTATTAAGGACACAGGAGACGTTCCTCAATTTTATATAATTTTCCTTTATTTATTATCCCTTATTTATTAACATTTAAACTTGTTACTTCCCAAAACTTCAGGGTACATTACCAGGCTTTTTTCGGAGCTAGAATATTTAGAATTTTCCATAAAATAGCATGTAAAATGCATTTTAATGCTTATTAATAGTCATGTTATATATTTTCAATTGAACACTTTGTATTTTAATTTAAAAAGTATCATATAACATGAAAACATAATTATGGGATTACTTTGTGGAAATCTTCAAATTGTGGAGATGGGGAAAAAATGGAAGATATGTCGCGTCTGACCTTTAACGTGAGGAATGAATTACCGCGTAGATTTTAACATCTCACTTTTTTAGCAGAGTTTGAACTATGAAATTTAACCCCAACCCCCCCCCCCCCCCAAAAAAAAAGTGCTAGTGATTTTATTGTTAAAATGTACTCCTGTAAATAAGAAATTTTACACAATTGAAATATATTCTGCTATGTTGTATTCTATAAAGACTTTTTGACAGAAAGTAGCTTCAATTCAGATACCGGTAATTAAAAGAACATACCATGGCATGCACATTCTATAGTAAGAAGTACGCCTTCCGAATACACGCTAAATTGTTGGAAAAGGATTTCCACCATAAAATTATACGCACATACAGAAGTTGTCTTTCAAAACCAGAAACACTGTCATGTTTTCATTTAGTTAAGTTTGGATTTTGATTAATTTTTTTTTAAATACTGTAGAATAATGTTGAAGTTGTTTTACATAATTTATGCAAGTAGATAAGTTTATTTTCAGAAATATATCGAAAGTAACGCCTATTTAAAACTGACTTGGGTCCGTTTCAGTTGATGATCTAACAGTCAGGCGTTTTACACTATAGTGAATAAAAGATAAATTGAATCAGTCAAAACTAATGTGAAAGATAAGCTTTGTATAGTAAGGCAATCTGAACCTCTAGGAAAGTATTGAGGGTCAAGTTAATAACGACAAAAATCACCACTTCAACAACATTTAATTTTTATTGAAATCAGTATAGCTTTTAAATCTTATGACACGTTGGCAGAAAAATACATATACGGGTACTTTATATATTTGAAATGTAAAAAATATCAACAAGGGTGTAAACAAATACTTATGCATTACTGTCAATGAAGTCCAACATTCTATTAATAAATCGTTTTATGTTGGGGAGTATTTAAATCTTAATCGCAGTGTGAAAACACAACTGGACGGATTTTCACCGGTAAATCTTTAGAATGGCTACATAATACTATGATACAATGTACTGCATACCAGTTAAAATTAATGCATAAATAATTATATGATGTTGATGAAGGAATATTAGTATTATTTAAATGTTACATAGGACAGATGTAGTGTTCCACTTACTTTTATTTCTACCTGTGTAAAATCTCGTTTAACCACAGGGGCATCGTATCCGCTCTACACAATATGACATATTATATAAATAGTGCCTGTTTGGGAGGGTAACAGTTGAAATTGACACCCCGAGAAAACCATTTTCAACCGACGCGAAACGGAGGTTGACAATGGTTTTCGAGGGGTGTCAATTTCAACTGTTATCCTCCCAAACAGGCACCATTTATTTTGTTATACTGAATGTCTTAATTTTTAAGAAAATTTTACTGCTTTTATATAGGAATAAGGTGAATTCTACAGCGAACCGTACGCGCATAATTTTCGCGCAATATTTTTTTTCTCTAAAATGTTAATGAAAAACTACGTTGATGTTGATATATAATTTTTTTAAATTATTTCTTTATTCAATAATTAATATACTCATAATTCATTTATTGTCTTTGCAACCCATTTCTTAAAAATTAATTGTCGTTGCCTAAGAATCAAATTACTAGTATAAAATTATTTACATTTCTACAAAAGATTAAATGACAGGAAAATTAATATATTTGTTTTAAACAATTGCATATTAAATTACGCTAATTAAAGTACATGCCAAATATATCGGAACGAATGTTATTATCATGATTATGCTTACGGTAGTTACATAAGACAAACATTTCCTCAGACTTTTTACAGTTTAGGCCTATAAAAAAATCTGTGTGTTTAGGGTAACACTGATGAAAAAAGTAGGTTAGGTAGGTAGGGATTTTTTTTTTATTTTATATTTTTTTCAGCAAAAGTCCTAAGAATGTTTGTTTGTGTCATATTTTCTAATAGAAATAATATGAAATTCCCAATCGGATGAAAACAGACATCTAAAAATGGTAGGATCGGGGCATTTTTGTAGGTTAGGTCGGGTTACCCTACACACACCTTTGACCTTGAACGTGTTTTTTGTGACAACATTTGCAACATTGTGTGGGATGATTTGCGTAACTTTTGTCAAGTAAGTTGTTTTTTTGACATTTGTAGCGCACGTTCTCCGCCGAGCGTGCGGTCTGAACATTGCCGAGTTACAACACATTTAACTTTGATCCGAATGAATGTATGAAGTCCTAGTATGAAAAAGTCGTTGAAGAGTTTACTAATTTATTTACATATCTACACACAAGGTCTACGCATCACATAAGAACAATCCACACAATTCACACAAGAAAATAATCCACATAATCCACACATGTATAAATCCAAATACTGCTACTCTAATACACTGCTCTGCTACTACTATACTCTACTCTACCACTTCTACTACTCTGGGTACCGTTTCACAAAAGCATCGTAAATTAGGTACTACTTAACGAGTTACGACAAACTTACGTACTACGTACGCACTTAGTTAAAGCTATACACGCTATAATTTGCGTCAATTTTGAATGACAGTGAAAACGCATGTGTTTGTCTACTTATAAAAGTTATCCTTAATCTGTAAATTACAAGGGTGAATTCCATCTCGTTACAAAGATATAGATTTTTAATTGTTTATTTTCCTGCCAGGAAAATATACCTTTTCATGAATATTGATGAAGGAAGAGCAAACCGACCTCATTGCGCATGTCCGCGGAGAACTAGGTGGTCGTTATTGTTTGCCTAATTAAATATCCAACTTGATTTTTAATATGCTTAACAGTTGTTAATTTGAAATACATACATGTATAATGAGTAAAATACGCTTGCCATTCACGATACCCTTACTTCTGCATTAACACTTATAGGATCTATAAATAGCACGTAGGGGAAAAACACAGGTCTACGTCATTTTTTTAAAGGAAGTATTCATTTCTACTCACAGGCTTGTATTTTTTTCTTTTGTTTGTACTCGTATATGGGACAAATTTATGCTTTACTGAAAATATCCTTTCCTTTGTGAAACTATCACAATTATGAAGATGTTGACCCTTCACCAGTTTTGGTATGATAGGCTAAATTTAGCTGTCGATATCACGTGATAAATTGATATTCACGAGGAGGCATTACTTTCCTGGCAGGAAAATAAATATATTTTATTGTTTAATATTTGATATATTTGTTACGTGATCGAATTGAGCATTATAATTAACAGAATAAAGGTAACTTTTATTAGTAATCAAACACATACATTTACCCCTTTATTCAAAATTGACGCAAATTATAGCGTGTATAGCTTTAAGACCGTTTCACAAAAGGTACTTAGTTCCGACGTAACTTTTCCGTATTTACGTCCGTCTTAAATTACCGGAAGTTGATTTCAATATGGCAGACGAATTCGTAAATAAAATAAAAAAGGAGAGGAAAAAGAATTTTTCTGCCAAGGAGATTGAAATTTTGGTGGAAGAAGTTGAGAAGAATCGAGCGATCTTGTTTGCCTCTCACAAAGATGTCAACACAAATCAAAAGAAAAACAAATGTTGGAAGGACATTTGTTCCTTGTATGTATCTCACAGATAATGTTTCACGATTTATATTACATTGTAATTGTTTATCTATATGGATATATATTTTTTTTTTAATGGGCTTTTCGGTTTTCCTTTTTTTCTAGCATATGATTTTTCTATACATTAATAAAATTTATTTTACAGGTGGAGCAATTGTGAATAATGACAACTGTTACAGAATTAAAGCTTTCTTAAATCTAAGATTAATTTGGAATGTATACGAAGATTTTATTTTCAGGCAAAAAGAAAATATAAATATGACAGCCACTATAGATTAACTGAGTATAATACTCATTACCACAAATATATTATATAGTAATTATTAGTTCTATTTTCCTGGTCAACTGACATAACAGTAAGACATTAATATCGTAACTGTACTGAGGTGTTGAATTCAGAAACAGAGGAAATTCTGGTTGATCAGACGAGAGCCTTAGAATAAAATCTTTTCAATAATTAAAAAAAAATGAATAGATCATTAATGGTTTTAGACTAATTTTTAAAATTTCATTTGCATCTGAAATGTAGCATTTTTAAATCATATTTATAATGTGAATGATTGTTAGGCCTATAAGTATTCATAGACTGACGATGTCTGCAGTCTCCACACCCAGAAATATAAAAAAAAATAACTTTGCCTCTGCTTTTTTCATGTACATCTCTATATTAATTTTTAACACATCACTGACCTAAAAAAACTATTTATTGCATTGATAATTAAGCTAAAATAACCAAGGATAACTTTCATCCATGCTGTCAATCTGGACTTAGAAATCTTTAAAACGCTTTAATAAGTGGTGTTTTCTATTGATTTATTACAAAAGCGTTTTTTAAACCCTGGTTTGTAAAGACTCAATTGTTTAAACCAATTACGTTTGGTAATCTGGATTTGAAATAAAAAGTGTTAGGGTCGGCGCATAAAAAATAGGGTCGGTCGGGAAACCGGAAACACGCATATTTTTTTTTGGCCTTAGATCTACATGTACATGTGAAAGTTCGTAACATGGGCTGACAAATGTGCTAAATCAGTGGTACAAAATCAATATATGTCAATATGTAATCTATAGGAAACTTTGTTTGCACCTAACCTTTAGTTTCAGTGATTAAAACACTTACATTTTTTATTGCTAAACATTCATGATCAAAGGCCGTTTCAGCGTCTGCATGTTTACAAAAACTGTATGATATATCCTTGACCTTTAATGTTTACCCATTGCGTCATTAAAATAATCTCTATGAAAGGACTGAATCTAAATTCTGATGCATTAAATACTATCAATATTAATGTTTTAACAACTTGGACAGAATCAACAGTGTCTCTGTCCAGGAGAGGTCGCTTGCTGAAATATGCAAGAAGTGGAGGGATTTGTCTTCACAAACCAAATAAAAGGAGGCGGAGTTTCGGCGATATAGGTCCAAGACGGGAGGTGGACCAGCCCCCACCCCAGTCAACACAAGTGATCTCAGTCAGAAGGTTCGCGAATGATGTCTAGTTGATTTTTGTTAAAGACTTGCAAACAAGTTATTACCATCAATTAAACAAAATTAAAATTTGAAACAAATCGATAATATTGGATTAATAAAACAATCTTCATAAAAAGTTTGTCAATGTGTATAGCATGCAGCTATGCACAGACACATGTGACTGTATGATATTTAAAGTATGTGTCGAAAACAATCTAGTATACACATTGATACAGGCAGAGTATATTGATAAGATATGGAAGAGAAAATAAGGAAATTAAGACTGAAATTGAAGGGAAAGGAATATTAAGTACCCCCTCCCCCACGAATTAGGATTTTCAAGATTTTGGGATTCGAAAATTTTCCCTTTTTTTTTTTTTTTTTTTACTTGTCAAGATTTTTGGGATTAGGTTGCCCCCCCCTTTAAAAACAATGCTGCGTGCCTGTGATAAACATGTCTTAATTAAAAATCTTATTATTCCAATTTGTCCATGGGCAGACCAAGAAATTATTCACAGACGGGTTCTTATTTAAAATGGCCTTAAGTTGAAATAAATTTTCAATATAATTCTAAAATCGATGAGAGCATTATGTATAACGTTACGTTAAAAGAAAATCGAATTCTGTTACTTGAATTTTTAATTGGCTCAGCTTAAGGGAAAATAACATACTCGATACTGCAACCCCTTCTTCCTTAAACAAAAGATTAAATAAATGTTATTTCAGAAAGCAGAAAAAATCCTGCGTTTCTCACTGGCTTGTATATACATATAATCATTATTGCTAAATTAAATTGTAAGGTTACGCCATTTTAGGAATTTATTATTGATTGAAGTGTCGATAATTATTTCAGGTTGTCGCAATAATAGGAAAAACTTTCATTGAAGGGATTGACGGTGGTTTTTACACTGACCTGGAAAATTTGGGTACATTAACTCTCTCTCTCTCTCTCTCTCTCTCTCTCTCTCTCTCTCTCTCTCTCTCTCTCTCTCTCTCTCTCTATGAATAAGCTGACAATCAATAATATTGTCATAAAACGTTTGTAAGCACCAATGAATGTAATTCCAGCGAATATGTCCAATTTACAATGGATTAATTTCAGACGTAGATTTATTCAAAGTTGAAGACGTATGGCTGTCAACACCGAACACAATTACTTCAGAGAAAGCCGCTGTCCCCTCCCCAATGCTGTCTCAGTCTCCTGGGCCATCCCAAGCTAGCTGTGAGAAGGAAGAAACATCGCGTGGGGGAGAAGCAGAAATGAAAATAAAGGCATCGGGGTAATTCTAAACATAGGAACTTTTACATTGATAAAATTTATTAACCAAACAGTATTATGCATAATGTTTTCATTTTGAATTTAATTAAGACTTGTTTTTTTTAATCAAGTCAGTAAACCGAATTTTATGTATCGTTCTTTAGGAAGAATAAACTGAAAAGGAAGCGAAATGTGGATGATGTTCACGAGTTACAGTGCCAAGTGCTCGAGCAGGAACTTTAGAAGAACAAGTTACAAATTGAACTTCTGAAAAAGCTGAATGAAAAACTGGGAAAAGGCAGCGTTTCTGTGACTGAATTATTTGCATCATTTACATAAATAGATATTAAATCGTTATGCATTTAATATAAAAAAAATCAATTTACTTATCTTTCTTTCGTTCTCTCTCAAGAAAATGAAAATAGTCTGTCACATAGAAGATGTGCAAGTTGTAAACATCTTCCTTAATTGCGGACGGATTAACCATGGAACCCGCTTTCAATATACTAGTACTTTCAGCTACCGGTACTTTCACTTTCAATCAAAGTGGCGGATCATGTTGCTCAAAAAAATTGAGAGAGAGAGTGAGAGAGAGAGGGGGGGTATGTAGGTTTGTAATTTTAAGGTGTCGTTGTAATTTTGTATAATAAACATGTACATTGATTAACCAAATTATTGATAGAACATATAGAAATAAAGACGTTTATATTATCCTTTCTTATTAAAACAGAATAAACAGCATCGGAATTCAAGAGCGGACTTCCGCGGAGATCATAAGAAATGGAGAGACATATCCTCCCAAACTAAAAAGAAGGAGGCTCAGTATAGAAGAGAGCTAGGGAAAACCGGTGGCGGACCTGCTCCTTCCTCTGTGAATACCTGATATCGGTCAAAAGGTAATACTGCGTCTACACTTTTACATTAATAATGCAAGTTGTTATTTGTATTGAACATGAATCAATAACATTATTTAATAGGTTAACCGAAAGGGGCACTGATTGTCTGAGACAAAACAAGTATCATAATTAATATCATAAATAATGATAAATAAATATATTGACATTTATGAATTTCAGGTTGTTGCTATAATAGGTAAAACGTCAGTCGAAGGAATCGAGGGTGTTTTAGACACAGACGATGTGAATGGTATGGTCACCTTTCTTCTATCATCATTCACCAGATAAATTAAAGCGAAGATATAAGTAAAGTTAAAAATATCAAATTTTATTGCAGGGATGGATCTGTTCATGGTAGAAGAGTTGTGGCTCTCTCCTCCGATGACTTCCGAGTCCGAGCGAGCTGTTGTTCCCAGCCATGTGCCTTCACAATCTCCTGGCCCATCCCATGCTTTGCCTGGGGGTCCTGCTGCCACTCTTACTCTGCCAAAGTCTCCAAGTGACGGAGAGCATCTACAAATGAAAAAGTATGTGTCTTATCAAACATACATGTAAATTATGCAACTGAAGTCGATTGATTTTTTTGAATACATAGAACGTATATTAAAAGCTAGTTATACCAATTTTCAGAACTTCAGGCCACAAACAAGTTAAAAATTATACGTTAGAAGAAATTCAAATTGAAAAAAAAAAGTTTTCAATATATTTTTTACAGGAAAAAATGTGCTGTGAAGCGGAAGAGGACAATGGAGGGTGTTTATGACCTGCAATGCCAAGTTTTAGAACGGGAGATGGAGAAGAACAAACTGGAGATGGAGAAAACTAAGCTCCAGATTGATCTACTTAGATCACTTAATGCGGGGGTTGCACCTGGAGGACGGAGTGCCCTAGCGGAACTATTCTCTTCTTTGAGTCGTTGAGAGAGAGAGAGAGAGAGAGAGAGAGAGAGAGAGAATCAGTGTATATCTGCTAAATCTTAGCATTGATTTTTTTTTTTCAATCATATAAATATTCTTCATTGATGCTTATGTTTTATGTCTTTTTATTTATATAGATGGAAGATGCCTGAAAGCATAAATCGAATAACTAATGAAAAGATAAAACGTTACAATACAAGTGCATGAATTTATATTATTAATCTAATTAATGGTTTACCTAAGAGAACCGTTGCCTGATTAGTTGGTCTCTGGTTGATTTACCGTCATCGACCGGACCCTGGTACACAACATCATTTTCGTCTTCGGACAGTTCTTCTGGAATATCACTAACTGGAAGATGCTTGTCGATACAGATATTGTGTAGCTGGCAACAGACAAAGATAATCTTGCAACACTTTGTAGGTTGATGATCCAAAACCCCTCCTGTTTTATGCAGACATCTGAAAAGGATGTTATATATGTGTGTTAGTGTTTAGAACGAATGGTTCTTTGTGTTGTAAGCGTGGCCAAATGGGAACGCATTGTTCTTTTTTTTTTAATTTTATCATCGCTGAATCGATTCCCCCAAGTTATATATTTTTTCGTTTCATTAAATTAAAGCATGATAAAAATAGAAAGTATAAATTATATGTGTCTGATATGCAGGATGTTTCTTTTCAAAACATCTTTTATAATTCGCCGAGTCTGAACTCATCCAAGATGATCATTATGATATCTCTTCAAACTTTTTACACCTACATTCATTTCATTTTGCTGGAAGTAATGTTAACTAACTTTATACACAGAGTTCCATATATTCATTTTTGATGCATGTTTATAACACGTAGTTACAAACCTTTATAAAATCAGTTCTTAGGTTTATAAAATCGTATATAGCGAGAGGTACCTGAATCTATTTTAAGTAAAAGGTACTTTCCGTTCAAACACAGATGTAGGTGAATTTAGCGAGAATTGGGCGGACTATTAAGTGGGATACCTGAAGCGGGATTTTAAAACGCCAAAGGCTTGCTCCACGACAACCCTTGATCTTCTGTGTGACCGGTTATATCGATCTTCTCCCCGGCAACTTGGACGATTGACTGGTGTTAAAACTCAACTTAAAAGCCACGGTCGAAGAGGATAACCGGAATCGCGCAGAAGCCACCCATCAATCTGCTCACTGCTATTACTACACTATCCACTGCTACTATTACACACACTGTACTCTACCACTTCGACTACACTGTCCACTGCTACTATTACACACACTGACCTGCTTCTAATACACTGTTCACTGCTATTACTATACTGTCCACTGCTACTATTACACACACTGACCTGCTTCTAATACACTGTTCACTGCTATTACTACACTGTCCACTGCTACTATTACACACACTGACCTGCTTCTAATACACTGTTCACTGCTATTACTACACTGTCCACTGCGACTATTACACACACTGACCTGCTTCTAATACACTGTTCACTGCTATTACTACACTGTCCACTGCTACTATTACACACACTGACCTGCTTCTAATACACTGTTCACTGCTATTACTACACTGTCCACTGCTACTATTACACACACTGTACCACTTCGACTACACTGCTCCTGTTACTGGTACTTTCACCTTATTATATAGTGAACGGTGCCTCCTCAGTGTGGGGAGTGAAAATCTACCTCCACAGTGTGGGGAGTGAAAAATCTACCTCATCAATGTGGGGAGGGAATACATAA
Source organism: Magallana gigas (assembly GCF_963853765.1). NCBI lineage: Eukaryota > Metazoa > Mollusca > Bivalvia > Ostreida > Ostreidae > Magallana > Magallana gigas. The sequence continues at coordinate 30,355,898 of NC_088861.1, forward strand.
TATTAAATAATTATAACTGTTCGGGCAATTAACTAATTATCGTTATAATAAAAAGGTAATTAGGGGTCTGGCATAAAATAGATAAGACTAACGTACGGTAAATGAGAATTTGATAAGAGATAACACCTTACAATCAGAACATTAATTAGTACTATAAGAATAAATTTGCTACACATTGTTTACAAATCGTGTCCTATTTTCGATTCTTCCCTTGTGTATTATTTATATAAATGTCATATAGTGTAGAGCGGATACGATGCCCCTGTGGTTTAACCTACTCGGGGATTTTCTAAGGCTAAAAATAAAACACAAAAATCCCCAGCAATGGACGACTATAACGGGACAGAATAAAGGTAAGTTAGACGTTGTTGTTGAACAGAAACCTGTACGGATTTCAATTGTATTTTACTGCAATGAAAACAAACATGAAATATCGTACAAAAATATTTTGATTTTCAGTAAAATGGCTATTCAGAAGATATCTGAGTCGGTGTATATGGGAATGTGTCTCGAGATGGGGACCCCACAACAGGTGGCCTCGAGGAGAGATATAATTGACATTGTAGAGATGTTGAGGTCCAACGAAAATAGACCGTTCACAGTGATGCTGAGTGGGAGTCGTAGAGAAGGATTTAGATTGAGTGGATCAGACACAGACTATATGCGTTGGCCAAATAACCACCGAGTGATCTGGGACTTCTCACAAGTACAGTTTTACAACACACAAGAACACATACTGATTCTCTGTGACAGTTCTGAGAGTCCACCAGGATTCACTTTACTATGGTTACCATTAGAAACAGCTAACAGTAGAGTGATGTCAGCGTGTGTAAGGATGAATGGAATGCTCTATATATCAAGTTCAAAGTACAGAGAGGTCACGTGTTCCATTATTATCTCTGGTTCTACGCCACACGGACCATGTGGTAGTGGATCATTAGGTAATGTGGAATACGATCATGCCCATTGCTTTATCAGTGATTTCTGGCCTCCGTCTGCCTCCTCATGGATAGACAGGTGTCAGTCATGGCCCCCACCTCATGTTGTAAACGATATTATTAGAAATGGGTGTCACTTTGTAGCAATAGGACACAAACTAGGAAATCATACAGACAAAGAATGGAGAATTTCTTTTTCACAGGCGGAATACAAAGTTGTGTATTCAATGAATCACACACAATTCTTAACATATGGATTGCTAAAACTATTCTTAAAGGAAATCATTAACAAAGGATTAAGAGATGGAGATAAACTACTGTGCTCTTATCACATGAAAACTGCTGTTTTCTGGGCGATTCAACAAAATGCTCTACCTTACTGGCATCCTAAAAATATCCTGGTCGCTTTCTGGGTGTGCTTTAAACTTCTCCTTAAATGGGTGTACGAGGGAAATTGTCCTAATTTTTTTATTCCAGAAAACAACATGTTTCTGAACAATATCTATGGTGAAGCACAAAGGACATTATTCACGCAACTGTATATATTGTATGAGAAGGGCATAGCATTACTTCTACATAGTCCCTCCATCAATTCCTACATTATTAATGTTTTGTGTAATCCCAGACTCACAATCTGTACCGTTGAACACAGTCTGATCTCTGAGGTTGAATTTGATGAAGATATTTTTAATGAAATATCTATTTATGAGTCAATGGGCTCAGTAGACCTACGGATATGCAGAAAGTATTTACATGCTGTGGAAGAGTCAATAGGTTTACCCCTGACACAGTATCACAATGTCATGTTACGGAAACTTACAGCCACCATCCTTCAGCGTACTGCGTTTATGTTACACAACTTGTACACTAACACAGGTTCAAACAAACAGTTGTATATTGTAGAGAAAATGGCTTGTCACATGCTGAAAATAGCAGCTAGGTTTGGGTTTGTGTCTGATATGTTATACATTGCCATGTATTATTACAAAACATTCAGATACAGGGAAGCTTTATCAGTTATAGATATCACAAAGGTCAAGTTAGTACAGCCATATCTGATATATAGGAGTCACGTAGACAGAGAGAGGTATATTGAGGCTGTAGGGGGACAGTCCTTGTCTACAAAAATGAGACAGGCTGTAGCAAAGGATATCAAACTTGACAATGCAATCTTTTATATCGATGAATTAATACCAGAACAACAGTCTAGTAACCAAAACAATCAGCCTACCTTGCATATTCCACCCCTGGTTCCGTTGTATATGCTAGAGTTATTGTGCTCTAGACATGTCGACACAATGAGAGCACAGAGAGCTTTAGATGATCTACAGGTCCTAGTCCACCATGATCAGGGACAGTTAGTACCTGTACATCTCAGAGACATCTCCTGGGAGATCCTGGGGATCTGTCAACAGATATCAGGGGACCTTCAGGCTGCCATGTACTCATACCAACAGTCACTCAGACAATATCCACGACATAGAATACAAACTGCTACCAGACAGAGAATTCAGGATCTACATTTGTGAACTCACTGACAATTAAGGAGCATGGAATTCCTGTATTTCAAACACTGACATTGTTAATCGTGTTTGTTCTGGTTGGTTTTCTCTAAAGTTGTCTTGTGTCTGTGTAAAGGGGGGGGGGGTTACACTTATGATTTGTATAACCCAATAAATAAGTGTATATTTATCTTAGTCTAATACAAATTTATTTGTTAATTTAATCAATATTGTAAACCTAAAATTTACCAGACAGAGAATTCAGGATCTACTGTAACATTAATTTTATGAACTTACTGACGAGAACGTATATATATATATATAAAAAAAAATGGCATGTCAAAATCTGACATTGTTAATCGTATTTGTTCTGGTCATTTTTTGTAAAGTTGTGTATGTGTAGGGGAGGTGTTGCACTTATGAAATCTACGTATGATGTATAATCATGGAGATACGTGTATATTTATCTTTAGTTTGTATAGTTAACATTTATTGTTTATTTTAGTCAAAATTGTAAAACTAACATTCCAAGATGATTTATATATGTACGTTATAATTATTTCAACGAAGTTAAAAATAAACACAATTAACTAAATCGGTGTCTCAATCTTAAATATAATATGCTGCCTAATTCATTACAATGTAATTTGTTATAATTTTACAAGCATTTGTCAGATGCCAATTTTGCATACATGACTTATCCAAGTTTGTTCTCGACACTCTCGTTTGTCCAACATATTCAAAATCATAAAATAAACGTCTTTTAAATGATGCATACTTATATATGTAGGGGTATTTAGGGTGAGTGGGGGCATTCAGCTCGCCCTCTCCCCTAAAAATGTCAAAATAAAGTTAAATCATAATCTTTTTGGCAGCTTGTGAGTCTTACTAATCAATTTTTTCAAAACCTACGAGATTTTTCTACATGACAGATTTTAACGGTATATTAAGAAAAAAAATCGTTGCTTTAATGACGTAACGTTTAAGTTAGAAAACCCATTTCATTCACGCTCCCCATGGATTCAAATGTGACCAAGCAACCACCTTGGAGTATTAAGATAAGGTCTTGTGATACAACTGGCATGTGTTTATTATTAATTTTAAAAAACTTCATTTACATCATTCAACAAGATTTTATTTTCTGTAAAAGCTGTTTATTTAGATCCTTTTTTCAAAGGTAAAAGGATCTCTGCAAAGTAGAAGCTTTTGTTGGGTGTACTGTATAGATCTTTTTAAACCTTTAAAAACTTGTAATTCGATAAATATTATCCCGACAAGAAATATCACAAAAGTCTAGCTTTGAATACTTCATTTTTACCATACAAAATCTCTAGAATCCAGAACTTCTGCCTACGATCTTCCACTGCTAATGGATGTAAATATAATACGTTTACAGTAGTTGTCCTTTGATTAATACCAGAACTAAATCATTTGTGGAAGATAATGGATACATTGGGACGAACAATGCATAATGGAATCAATTTTGTCAAATAATAGTCTCTCTGTTGTATAGATGGGTTACCATTAAAAAGTGTAATAGAATAGGAAGAATGACCACAAGTAGACTCGAACCCAGGACTCTTCTCTCCGATTGTTTAGATGGGATATCAATGATGGTATGTTGTTCATGACTGTATACCCTGTTGCCATTCTCAAGAGATGCACAGACATATATTTGGTGCTGACTGAAGTATAAAGGGAACATAGTGTAATTTCTGGTCATCAATAACAGGGTCCTCTAAACAATTATTGTTTAGCTATAAAACTTGAGAGTAAAGGCAACTGTCTTACTAATATTATGAATTTTAAACGTATTCTTGATATGCTGAGAATTCTGTGTTTTAATATATGGACATTAATTTATCTTGGCAGACATAATTCTAAAAATAAATTGATTATCATCAGTACTGCTTGGTACCAAGCATTTCGAACATGTGAAAAAAGACGAAAGACTGACTTGGTCAAGAGGCAAATGTATACATGTATAAAGAAGGTGGCATTTGAGTGGCACAATGACAAGACATTGTATCTGGTAGATAAGAATTGTATATTATGGAAATTTACCTCGTAAAATGATATTAGGGGTAGAAGAACCAATTAAAGAATAACACAGATCTGCCTCTTCAACAACATTCAATTTTAATTGAAATCAGTAGCTTGTAAAACTTTTGACACATAGGCATGAAAATACAGAAAAAAATATACATACTTTTAATATTTTAAATATATAAAATATCAACAAGGGTATAAACAAATACTTAATGCATCACTGTCAAGGAAAACCAACATTCTATAAATAAATCGCTAGGCTTTAGGGAGTCTACAGTCCTCCCTATATATTTTATCACAGTGTGAAACACAACTGGACGGATTTTCACATAAACAAAATTAATAGGCGATTAAACCATGGAATGGGATTTGGCTACATAATGCTATGATAATGTATTGCATACCAGTTAAAAAAAACATATATAAGAATCACATTTAAATAATATAAAACCATCAACAGTTTTTACTAAAGATCTTGGAAAATCAGATCTATACCAGTCAATTAACTTTAATCAAAACCACTACTAAAACAGTCACAATTTATAGAGAGAAAATTCAAAACTTCCAGCAAAGTCACACTACATTGTTCTTTGTCATTTAATACGGCCAAATAGTGGCAGTCAGTCCGCGCAGAGCCCACCTCATGGGCGGAATCCCCTCCTTCTTAATGTCGATTTCCATGATTGGGTCACGTGGGGCAATTCTGGACGCATACAAGGGACACTGGAAGGAGGGCTCCTGTAGGGCCGGCTTCTCGTTGACTGGGTAGCACTGGAGATGGAGGACGGGGAGAGGGGCGTATCCCTGGCGTGAGGCCTGGTCCTGGAACTCATTGGTCGTCTTCTCAATGGAGCAGCCCCATAGGTGGATTCCGTGGATGTAGACACCCTCTGGTGGAGGTTGGAGGAGCTATAATGAAACAAGAAAGTTAAAGTGGCTATTTATATTGATATATACACTAGTACATGAATAACATTTTCCTTCAATAACATAGTCAGACAAATCAGTACTTTCTGAATCCCTTTTACCAAAGCAACTACTGTAAAAATGACCTAAGGATGCAAATTGTCCATTCATTTCCTAGAACACTATTTGTGCTCTCATACTGATCAAATATACTTACATGTCCAAAGTCTCTGAATGTGGTGTCGGTTTGAAAGGTGAACTGTTCAAAGTTGCCTGACCTGTCCCCACAGTAGTTCTTAATGGCCTCCTGCTTCAGCAAAGCTAAGAGTCCTCTAGGATTGAAAAACGCTCCTAGCCAGTAGGCTGGCATTGCTTTTCTACCCTATAAACATTGAAATCAAAATTATGTTTAATAGAAATCCATCTTGAATTGCAGTCATTGTCGCTAACTTTAAATGTTTATATGGTTCCGATATTTCCAACCCCTTGCATTAAAAGTAAAATAACATTAGCCAATGAAATATTGGTAAATATTAACACAGGCGGTGATATGTTTATTGCTCTGTACACTTAGTCTATAAGTACTGCATATACTCTTATAATAAATTCATGCTAATAGCAGAGTCAGTTTCAATCAAGAAGATTGGCTCACAATATTTTTTTTTAAATTACAGTCATGATGACTTGTGATCGGTCATCCCTAGCACTTTTCTATAACAGTGATTTAATGTAAATAAAAGAGTAGTTTTTTTTACCATGCTGAGGATTTTTTCAAAGTGTTTCCAGCGGTCCTCCAGATCTCGGAGCCACTGGGCGGCATTGTAGGTGTAGGGTGGTGCTGTGGTGCCGGTCATCTTACACCAGATCCTTGGAATCCTCAGGTGGTACAGGTCGTCAGCGGCGGACAGGTAGTGGTCACTCAACTGGTCACCCATCACGTTGTTCTCACAGGCGTTCCTTATTGTCTGAAAACCACAGCAGTTTTTTCGTAAGAAAATATGTTTAATTGCTTTGAAGTAGGTATTTTCATATTTTCACAACTGAACATTTCATTGTATGGTCACGCTTTGAAGTTTAGAAACTTTAGGAAATATTTAAATTTAAGATCAAATTTGAAATTTAGATTTAAAGACTCCGTAATGAAAATAAAAACTTACTGTGAGGGTGTTTCTGACTTCAGTCAACAGTTGATGTAGAATCTCGCACTCCTTCATGATGAAGTCATTAAAGATGGGGTAGTCTCCTGGCAGCTTACGGATTTTCTCCACAACAAACTCGCGGAAAGACTGGAAGAATGAAATTATTTATATATATTTAAATAAATGTCAAATATTTCCTAGATATTGAACCAAGAAGATAATACATGGTTATCTTAATCTTAGCAGTTTCATCATTATTACTGTTACTGTATAATGATTAACAGATTTCTAAATTCTTGTCATCATTTGTCATTTTAACATATTAATAGATTCTAATTGTGTGTCCCTATAGATTTTAGGACAAAAAAGAAATGTTAACTTCAGAACAAGGAAAAGTATTGAAAATCAAATAGAAAGGTTGAACATTAATGTACTCCGACCCCTCGTCTAATGAGTACCTTGCTACTGTTGCCGATTTTGGGCGTTTTCTGCAGCAGGTCGTTGCAGATCTGCCACAGCTCCACGTCCTTGAAGCGGATTTTGTGGGTGGCGTAGCTGGCGGTGGAGAAGACCCCCTGGTGAACCACGGATGGGTTGTTACTAGTTTTACTGATTCCTGCCTGGGCTGGGCCTGAAAATTGAAAGGTTAATCTTCATGAAAAACTCGTATTGTAAACTAAGTACTGTATTTTCCTTGTTTTAATGCGAGTATACTTAGTAATTGATTCTATGATTCTGCCATTTTTTTTATCATGCAGAATCCTAAAATATCTACCGGTAATTGCAAGTGCCAAACATTTTTGTAATGCAATATATATATAGTTAACAACTGTCAGAAAAACTAAAGCCAGATTAAAAAAATCTGTGTAGGGCATTTCTGGAAATTTTATGCAGATGTCAATTCCTTCCTCAAATTAACGGAATCTAAATAGGAATTTATAGAACATGAGTACATGTACTTCAGATGCAGCACAGAACAAATAGTCCTTCACAATGTCTGGCAGATTAATCAAATAAACATGATAACTTACCGTCGAACGGGGTGGGTGGTCGCGGGAACATCTTGTGGGACAGGGTCAGCGTAGAGGGCATGCTGTCGAACACCTTGTTCAGCCTCGTGAACACGTACTGGTCATCTCCAAGCAGGGTCTGTCAGGGAAAAAAAGCCATTTTTATTTCATTGCATGGTCAACTGCAGCTACATCAAACATTTGCTGCACAGCTTTTATTCTTTTTCATTTCAGATGAATAATTGTCCTAATGAGGGCTATAGAGTCTATGTAAGTGCATTGAAATATGATATATGAAACATAATTTCAAAACACACTTTGCATAATATCTTTGATAGCTTTAATGCCTACTATATATCAAAATGTATACCATTAAATAAAATCATAGTGCTTTTAATGCTATGAAAAAAAAGTTTTAAAAAAGCAGGTGACCACAATTGTGCATATTTATTATTTATACACTTCACACTGTAGAGAGAGAGAGAGAGAGAGAGAGAGAGAGAGAGAGAGAGAGAGAGAGAGAGAGAGAGAAATAAAGGAGACAGAGAGGGAAAGAAATAAAGAGAGAGAGAGAAGTAATTTTATCTTAAATTTGGACTCAACGAAAGTTAAATTCATCTAGTATATAATTTTCATCCAAAATGCACACTAAACTTGTCCGATATACATGTACATGTATTAATATAATTTTGTATGCTAATCTACAAACACAATAAATACCCTTCAACCAATGATTAAAATTGATTAAATTTTCATACATTAATTTTTCTATTAATTATAACCCTCTACCTTAATCCTGTACCCAAATATAAATCTTGAACACGAGCTATAATTAAAACACAATTTTACATATATTGACAGTTAATTACATAACATTTAATATAAACTGTATAATCCGATGTACCATAATCTTCACCTCGCAAAAAATACACATAATTTAATTCCTAATCTATAACAATTTAATCTATATAACTCGATCCTTTCATCGTCGCAATCCACGGTTTTGTGTACACAAACTTCCTTGATGTGAATCACCTGAGTTGCCGACGATGAAACTATGTATGCTACATTAGGAACTCTACATCATTTCTAAGTGTGATTGCCTTCCTACATTAGGAACTCTACATCATTTCTAAGTGTGATTGCCTTCCTATAGATGAGTGTTCTAGAACACAACTCTCTGATTAAACTAGTAACTAAGGACTGCAAAGTCTACAAGGGTGGTTCTTGGAAAAGCCTAGATGGGGTTACCTCTATTGGATGCGGGCCGCCCTGATATTGCAGCGTTCAAATAGACACAGAAAATTTCAAGTCGACAAAAACTCATTTCTATAAATGTATGTCTCCCAATTACCAGTGCATTGACAAAATTCTAAAATTTTCATTGATCGTAACTAAGATGGATTTTTTTTCCCCCTATTCAAGCTAGCAATTTTTTTTTACATTCATAAAAAGGATATTACAAAAAGAATATAAAATGTACGAAATCTACATAAAAATAAGGGCACTACAATTTTTGAACTACTGAATAGATTTAAATTTCAACTTGAAAATGAAATTCTGGTATCTGCACATATAGATGTACATGCATGTACATATGTATGAAAAATTTCAGACAGATGGGAAAGGAACTCAATTAGATATATCGATTATACATGTACATTCAAGTGACATCAAAATGGCTATTAAAATTGTGAGCTTAAATATATGATTCCAAGCAAGTTGCATGCATTTAGCAGCCATAGTGATATACTGCAAGGAATAATAACACTAAGTGCAGCTTGTGTGATGTATTAAAAACATTAATTTGTAATGATATATATTTATATATATATATATATATAGATAGATAGATTAAGTTAAAATCAGCTACAGTAGTCAGCAAATAATATAGTAGCTCTGGGACCCAATCACTCCAAGACTGGCAGGCAGAGGATAACACTGTGTTTGACATAAAAAGCAGATCAGTTGATGAGGGACATAAAGGGAATGGACTGTTTGCCTTTTGGTTGTATTTTTTCTCGAAAATGGGGGGGGGGGCTGCTCAAATAGAAACATAGATTTTGGAATAGGACTTTTGGAGAGAACCTCATGTACTCATGTGTTGTTTCTGACATGACAGCTTAGATTTAAAGTTTAATTTCAATAATTATTCAACAAAGATAAAATGAAAAACAAAAATATTTTACACATGAATACATTTTGTAATGGAAGAAATGGAATTAGGGTGGGAAATTCACTAGGATCACAGCATGAAGATTTTTTAAAATAATTTTAAAAAGCCTGTATATTTACATTTTTCATGCAAAAATATGAAACTTTTAAGTGTTCACTGTTCATGCATTTTTGACCTATAATCAAATTGCAGGACTAGGAGCAATTAAATCTCTAAAAACTTGGGTATACTTCTAAATATAAAAAGTGCACAGACCCCTACCTTTCTTTTGAACTACAGGATTCAAATTCATAAAAATTAAAATATCCCCCGAAAAAAATATTCTCTCTACTTGACATGTACATTGTACAAAATCAAAGTAAAATTTAACGACAATCTAAAAAAAAAAGAAAAATCTTTCCAAATTCAGAATATCAATAATCTAATTTTACATTTCAATGAAACCATGTTCTATAAGTGAGAGGAAAAAAATGAATAAAAGATCAGAGTCCAGTTGAAGGGATTCTAAATTTGCTGGATTAAGCTATGTTCTGGTTTCACCCGTTGTGTAAAAAAAATATCAACATGAGGTGATGAGTTAAGGGGGGTTAATCGTAGTAGTCACATGTTAAGAATTATTTTGGCTATGGTCACACTTTTTTGCACACTGTTATTTTGCCTACCGCACTAAGTTCATCCTGTTAGGCAAGGAAAAAAGACAAACAAATGAAAAAAAAATCATTCAATTCGATAAAAAAGCATAGAAAAAATTGCATTTCATAATTAATTAATACAATTAGCTCTACGTAATCTAAAAATTTAAAACTTTAAAGTTAAAATTTTAGTGTCTTCTAAAAAAAAATTGGCTTACAAATTAGTATCATTTTTCAATTTTTATTTTTAGCTATGCTTATTTTCTTAAATAATTTCAATTCTGTGCACAGCTTGCAGGATAAAATGTACAAGTATGCATTAATGATAGACAAACCGTATTAATCAAACTCACAAGTGACTGTCGAAAATGAAATGAAATTTTTCCAATCTCAAATGAAATAAAAAGTTAAAGTGTCTCTGTACCAAATTTGGATGAACATATTTTTTAACAACAATTTTTCTGGGTCACTCTATAGATTAGTTCATTCCCCCCTCCCCCCAATATAAACATAAAGGAAGATATATATAGATATACATCAACAGAGCACCATGAAATAGCTAGCCCCAACTAAAAGAGCTAGCCCCAATAGTTCCACTAAATAATTGTCGAAAGAGTGAAAATGTTTGAAAGTGACTGATATGTAAACAGGCCAAAAACTGAATTAGTGATGAATAATTAGGGCGCATGACTTACCACGATGGTCTGGTGGATGTGACAGCCCTCGGGAACGTCCAGATTGTGATTCGGAGCGCCATCTAGTGCCTGGATCAGGGTGTTCAGCCGAACATTTGGATTAAAGAAAGCTTGTGGATGACGGTACTTCACTGCAATGACATGAAATAATTCATGAATATGTTACAGCATAAAAAGAAAATTCAAGAGGCAACGTAATGTATCAATTATCAAAGACTAACTTATAGGACAACACATTGCTTCAGAAATAGAATTATGGTACTCAATAGAAATAAACATTTGAAACATCAATAAAGTTTTGTACATGTCACAGCTGCAGCCAAACAATACTAGCATTCAGGATGCAGACGGGCAGACAAATACTCAAGACTAATTTAAGGAGGCTGGCTAGTCAACATATCAACCATTAGATCTGCCTTAAACTTTGACATACTATAATTTTTGCCATAAGATATCATTTAGTGAAGGAAAATCCAAAAAGTTTAGCTTTTAAATATTTTCTATATTTTCATACAGAATTCTTTTTCTTTAGGAGATTAACATAGTCTAAAAATGGCCACGACCATCGAGCCCTCTTTAATGGCTTCATATAGGTAGGTTGTATTAAAGTTATTGATAAACAATACAAAAGAACTTACGTCCTTTGACCTCGAAGTCCCTCTTGAGGGCCCCTGAAGACAGCCAGAAGTCCACCATAGCACATAAACTCTGCTGGTCGTAGAAGTCCGTCACATGACTGCCATACACGATCTATCAACGCATAATGAATGATAAAAAAATTGCATGGGAAAAGCACACACAAAATTATACTGGTGGCAAACTATATTCCATTGAGTAAATAAACACACACAAATGTTCTTGTTCATGTAAATTCTCAGACAGACTCTAATGCAATGGATAGGATTTAAAAACTAATGCAAAATAGCCTTGCAGGGATTAATAATTTAAGGTTTACCATTAAATGTAAATTAAAAAGTCTCTTTCTAAATAAGCTCTACTGATCAACTGATAAACAATCAATCTTATAAAATTCATGTTTATCTAAGCTGGATCGAGAAAAAGTGGCTACCAACCTCAGCGACCATGTATCTGATGCCGTTGTAGGAGACAGAGCGAGAATTCTGGGAGCCGTCGGGCGCCACTGAGGTCAGTGGTTCCTTGAACTCATTCTGAACGATGGCAAGTGCCTCCTGTAAAAAATTAAACAGTAAAATGTAAAACAACCTTGTTCTACAAAACAAATTAATCAATTATGAAAGAATATCCTCTCAAGAAATAAATTCACAGATGCTTGATAACCATTTCTTCTTTTGCCTATTTTTTTTGGTTTGCAAGAAAATTAAAACATGCCAGCTTGCGACCATTTATTAGTCTACCTGCTTTGTCTGTAAATTGGGAATAAAACAGCTGGCATGAGCAATTGATGTTATATCTGACAGTTGATCTCATACCTGACAGTTGATGTCTTACCTGCAGACAGCTGTAGCCAATGTTGAAGAAGTCCTGGGGACAGTTCCAGCCCCCCTGTCCAAACCTTGCCCTCAGCTGGATGGCCGCATGGAGGAAGCACAGATTGTGCAGCATCACCGGCCACTCTGGGCGTGACGACTGTTTGAGTATGTCAGGCTCAAACCAGGAGAATGACCGAATCATGCTGTCCTTCATCACCTGTCAAGGTCAACCATGAAAGTTCAAGGTCAAATATGAAATTTATCATACATATATTACTTTACTTCATTATTTTTTTTATCTAACACCTAGTTTTCATTGATTTCATTTTTGATTGAACTTGATTCACAAAATCAACTGTTTTTGATAAAGTAAGAAACATGTTTGGCCACACTTAAAATAGGACCATTCCCCACTATATTATGCACCCTTAAAACTCTGAATTTTGCAAAAAGAGCCTAAAATTAATCTCCATAAATAAAAAAAAAACCAAAGTATCCTATTTATCATAATTTATATTTATTGTATCCTTAGGTTCAATCAAAATTAAAAACTTCTGAAAATTAACAAAAATCATTATCAGTTGATTCCTGAGAACTTTAGGCAACTGTACCTTTGGTGTATCAACCACAGCCTTGATGGAGTTCTGGAGCAGTCTGACTGGGATGACCTCGGGGTCGGCCTGACACGCCACCCACAGGCGGAACCCCTCGGGGTTGGGCTTCTCTACCAGGAATGACTCGAGACTGTTTAGGACGTTGGGCGCATTGTGAGCATTATGGAGGTACACCCAGGATCCCTGGAAGACAAGTTAAACAAGGTGTCAATGTTAATTCAAGATTTTAAATGATGTTTTCATTGTGTAAAATACAGTGAACAAAATTTGGATTTCGTCGTTTTCTAAGGACAGCCTGCGTTAAACCACTGCCCTGATCAGCAAGCACTGTCAATTAAGTATAAAAGTGTCAATCATAAATCAAGAACTAACGACTTTCATTCATTTATCAAGAACTATAAACTTTAAATTCCTAACAGGCAAATCAGAATGGAATATAAATAACATCAAAACTGTTCAAACTGCCTACAACTAATGCTGAGTTGTGAATATGAAAGTTCAAATTGTTAACAATGAATTTCAAAGTCCAAACTGTTTCAGCATAATTTATTGAAATACACAGACAAGACACCCTGCCCCCTTACCTCTGCGATGGCCTTCCTGATGGTTTTCCTGACCTTGCTGCGCGTGGCCTGGGAGTTGTCCGTGATGGTGACCATCAGTCGCGGTGCCTGTCGCCGCCCGGAGAAGTCCAGGAAGCGACTCTGGGCGGCCTCTGCCTCGAAGGAGTAGAGCAGGAGGATGGGGAGGGAGAGGGTGGAGGGGGGGACAGGGGCGCTCTGTTTGTACATCACCGACAGGTCCAGTCCCATGTCACCATAGTACCTGTCACAGGTGCGAGACAGAAAACTCATTAATTCCAGGCATTTTCATATTTTGTAAAATTTTAATCAATAATTAGTGCAATACAATGCATTTATTTATGCTTAATTTTTTTTTTCTTTCCTGAAATAAGAAATGGATTCAAGATTATTTAGATACAAAAATTAGTGTACCTGTGTCATATAATACCAGTCTATTTTTATATTGAAAGAAAACATTGATCAAGTTTGCAAATAATCTCATGTACATGCATGTACACCATTGTAAATCAGATACATGTATGTTAATTAGTCTTTATTTGTGTGCAAGGAATTTTCACAATTTTAAAATTCATGAAATGCGTTGCAAATATTTCTGATTGTAAAGAAGTCCTTAAATGCCCTAGCTTTTTAAAGCTTTTCTACTTTTAAATTAAGGCTCTGAAAATAGGTCGCCACAAATCAGTTTGTCACTTGTAAATTGTAAAATAAAGTTGTCATGAATAAAAATTAGTTTACAGCATTATAGATCTGTTTGAAATGTAGCACTGATCCATTATACATATATTAAATCAATTTACCATTCCAAAAAATTGACTTCATTTAAGAGATCATCAATTATCAGGTTGATTAATACAGACAATTATAGTGAATGCAAGTGCATGTACAGCAACGTAAAGATGACAGTTAATTTATGTTAACATTGTACACAGTGCCACCTAGCAGACCCGAGTGTTGGTAGATTTCTAGAAATTCCCCCACCACCCGTCTCTCTGTACTTTGTGGTTTGAATCACCCTACTAAGTTTTTTATTTAATTATTTTCGCATTCAATGAACTGATCATCAACATCACAAAATCTAAAGCACACATTTCCAGGAAAGGATTTTATATATAGCCACAAAGGAAGGAACTGCACTTTTGGGATTTTAAATTGTATTCAATTTGTAAAAATCCAAAAAAAAAGCAATTAAATAGGTATATGTACACATTCAAAACTAAGCTGCAAGCAATTGAATTTGGAATTCAAATTTTTTACCTTAAAATATAAATAATTTAAGAATATATAAAACACATAATTTAAAAATATAAAACACATAAATTTCTCAGGAGATTATCTGAATCCTAAAGTCACTCAAAACACAAATCTACTCAAAAGTTTTCTAGCTTCAAGCTAAACAGTACGTAAAATCAAATCATTTACATTAACCCTGTAAAAAAAACAAGACTTTAATGCAACAGCAGACACGAGACATATGCTATGCATTCTGGGAAGACAGTGTATTTTTTTTCTGGAGGGGCACTGTGGCTGCCCCTCCCATGCATCACACACCCAGCTTACCCCGTGTAATCCTGCTCTGGGCCCTGGAGAATGCTGATGAAAATAGCACAGGAATTAATCAATGATGAAGCTAATTATTAGTAAGCTATTAATATATCTTCCTGTTCTCTCTCTCTCTCTCTCTCTCTCTCTCTCTCTCTCTCTCTCTCTCTCTCTCTCTCTCTCTTCTCTCTCTCTCTACTGACAAAAAAGCCAAAGTCTACAGATCTTTCTCTTCTTCTCTTCTCTCCACTTTGCTCTTTAAAATACAATACTTTAAGAACAGCATGACAACTAATTTTTATACTCTTCTATTATTTTTTTTCCATGTCCATGCCTGTCAATTTTAATATGTTCTTGATCTTTATTTCAGTAATAATCCCAATATCTGAGGCTGTACGCCATATATCTACAATATGTTGTTATTGACAAAATTCTCAACATTTGTTTTAATTTTACAACATATACCGTAAATTCCTAATTAAATGCCAGGAATTAATATCCGGGTAAAATCACAAGAAGTATCCTTCGCAGATTTTAAAATCTCGCCATTACATGTAATTTCTGAGAGTTGAAAACTATAAGATATAAGGTGAAAAGTTCCACGTTCGCGATTTAATATTCTCCCGATTTAAATTTGATACACACCAGCGGGATCGCAGAATTAAGTACTCGCGTAATATAAGGAATTTACAGTATCACAAACCATGCACACAACCACTTAAAAACAGTTAAACCTTACTCAGGGGACCAACAGAGAAAATAAATCGTACAGCACAAAAATAAAAAAAATCAAATTTGTGAGCATCACCCAAAAGTCTCTTCAACATTTTGTATTAAGACACTGGGGTCAATAAAACTTAACTGATAGAGCCAGTCTTCACCTCACTTTCCTCCACCCAAATATCTAACACGGTGTTAATGTTAAATCACCTACCCACTATAGTCCTTCTTTAAATTTACATTAGACCAGCTGAAAGTGCAGACACAGTGATCATAATATAGGAATACAAAATATAGACCACTTGTTAAAGGTTTAATAGGCAGTTAGATCTTTCTTTCTTTTTCTTTTTTTTTTTTGGGGGGGGGGGGGTTGGGGTTGAGTTGTTAGGTATCTATACTACTATATTAAAATAATAGACTCGAATTTTTTGTCTTTAATACCGAGAAATCGGAAGAATACTGTCTTTTGTTTTATATATTTTAAACATAATTGGTACCTGCAGATTACCAATTTGTTTTTATTTTTTCTCAGTTAAACTTCGCTAATTAATAATCAACGAAAATTCCTCAAAAATTCCCGGAAATCACTTGGATTTTTCGGATTTTACAATCTTGCGCTTGCGCAATACATTCACGCTAACGGGATCTTTAGTTTACGTTTCCACAATATCACATCTGCATGAATAAACTCAGAAATGATAATACATATACGGGTAAATTTTCATTGGACTTTTGCTATATATTCTGTTCATATATATTAATGATTTCTTATGAGAGAAAGTATAAAATAACAAATATACATTTCAAGTACATGTATCTACTTAATTACTTTTGTCTTCGTGATGACAAAAAATATTTGATTACATGCGAAAACGTTACATTATATTTGTTAGAGTGAAGATAGAATATGTTTTATCGTAAAAATGAATAATGTCCTACGGACCCAGTTTTACAAAGAGAATACGTGTACGTTGGTGAAAAGGTGTTGAATTCTTCCATTCTGTGGATTAAAATTTTTAGATAAAAGGTATTTGCAGTCTGAAAAAGGTTTGTTGTGATGAATTTGACTGTTATTTTCAAGGCAACTTCATTAACTTTCTCCATAATCGTTCCGGAGCGATTCTGCAATTTTCTGCTACATTACGGGTATAACGGATGCATTCTAACTGTGGGGAGTG
Source organism: Magallana gigas (assembly GCF_963853765.1). Classification (NCBI taxonomy): domain Eukaryota; kingdom Metazoa; phylum Mollusca; class Bivalvia; order Ostreida; family Ostreidae; genus Magallana; species Magallana gigas. The sequence goes on from NC_088861.1 coordinate 30,373,031, forward strand.
CCTTTCCCGAGACACAGTTAGATTTACCAAACTAAGGAAAGTGTAGTGAAATTAATACCATTATTGTAGGATTATAGCTTTGTTATGCAAATTTCAATAATAAACTGTGTCGATGGACCTATTCGTAAGTGTCCGATATGCAATGTCAACCCGTGCACGCACGGGTCAAAGTCTAGTAAAATGTTGAAATTTATTTTACAAGCATTTTGAAGGGAAAATTTTTTTTACTGTTCGTTGAATTTTCTTTTAGTTAAGAGGTTAATGGGGAAGGAGGGGTGGGGCTCAAATAGGGGGGTGAAAATTTTAAAAGCATATAAATTTATATACAAGTTTATATGGTGTGGTTACTTGACTATATATTGTAAAGCAATATAAAAAATGCATTCATATATATGTGAATTAAAAGTGAAAAAAAAAACCAACGAAAAAAATAAAATAACTGTGAAACATATCAGAGAAATTAATGAGGATTCGATCATGCCCAATGTGGCGGCAACTTACTTCTTGCCGAGCACCCTGTGTATTAATACGGTGGAGGCCTGCATTAGACGGTCGCTCCTGACCGCGCGCACCACCAGCAGCCGCTTCATGGGGGCGAAGTCCTTGCTGTCCATCTTGTCGGGGAGGGGCATGTTCTCCGGCTCCTTCTCTACGTTATCACACAGCATCCTCCACTCCATCTCGCGGCCATCTTTAGGCATGCGTTCGAATTTCTCCTGGAACCACTCGAAGTGCGTGGCGAGAACCTGGAGGTTGTGGAACTGGTCGTCGTGCATCCAGTCGAACGGCTTCTTCATCTGGACAATCTTGCTGTCCGGTGGTTGGGTGAAGCCTAGCTTTGTCATGACGACCGCGCTGTAGTTCGGGGAGACAAGGAATTCTCTCTCTCCCGGTCCTATGTTACCCAGGGAATCCTCAACCTTAGATTGTAAAAATCAACATTATCCAAAAAAAAAAAAATGGATGATTAATGATGAAAAATCAGATAATCTTTTTTCCTTACATCAAACATTACACTCAAATTTTGAAAAAATAAAAGTTTGGATGGAATCCTTTCCCAAACCTTTTTCAATGGGAATTGTAAATATCCAACCATCCTCCAGAATTATATCTTTTATTTGCTATTTCTTATATATATTTAAATAGAAATGCTTATTACAGCTGGTTACCTCAATAGCCAACAGCAGGGTGAATATAAATCTGTCTCTCTCCAACAGGCTCCGGGCAAACGTAGTGTACGCCATGTGTGTGATCTTCTCCAGAGTTTCCTCTGCTCTCTGAGCTCTGAAAATGAAAATAATTATTATAAAATCGTAAAATGTGTGCTTCAATATGATTTACCAATCTTTGGAACCCGCAAAAATCATTGCTTATAATTTTTTCGATGTCCATAGGTACGTCGATTATTTCATTCTAAATATTACATGAATGTAACGAATAAAGAATCATAATCTGTTGAATATGGTAGTTATTGGTGATGCATGGCCATAAAATCAATGAAAGATAAACCATTACAAATGTCAACAATATCACTAAGGGGTATATTCTAACATATTGTGTGATAAGTATAATTCACAACAATGAACATTAAAATATCAAAATGTTCTTAATATTTATGTACAGATCAACTAATCCTCGTGCAGTCAAAATGTACATGCAAATAGCTTCTCAATGGGGGATCTTATTAGGGATCTTAATTAATGTTATAAGTTCAGTATACTTTTGTTTAAAATCTAAGTCTAAGAGTTGATTTGTACATCATTTTTTTTTTCAAATCTACGGTACATGTAACTTTTTCAGATTACATGTAAACATAAATTTTTGGCAGAAAGAAATTGCACGTGTTATTTTGAACATGCCAAATTGCATGCATTGTTATTATAAACAATGAATACACATCTTGATAATTAACAATGAGTAGCACTCACTCAAAGCCCAGAACCAGCCACCTAGTGTTGGATAATGGATGGAGGGGTTGACTATGATATGAATAGGGAACTATTGGCATGCACATATGTGACAAGGAATAAACAGAATCATTCACCCAGAAATATATTTTAAAGATTAATTTGGTTTTTAAGAAGGGGAAAATCAATTTTTCAAAGTTTTTTGAAAATCTTAATTGATTATTATTACTGTGGACTAGATTTCCAAAAATTAAACCCCAAACAAAATCAATGAACCTTAAATGAAATTAAAAGTTTTCAGAATCTGTAACATTCTGTAAAATTAAATATTTTAATTTCTGTAGCTATTAACTCAAATCACTGGTGGTCAATTTTCAAACATAGAAAAATTTAATTATTTAATTAATTCACACTCAGCAGATTGACCTACCTCTCAGAGTGGGCAATGGCGGAGTCGTAGAGCTGCTGGAACTGATGGTAGGAGACCTGGTATAGAGGGTTCACCTCGCGTAAGTACTGCATCACATGGAAGCACACTGCTCCCCTCCGTGCAAACTCGCGCGACAACTCTCGGTTCCTGGTGTTTGTGGCCTCGTTAGACTCGACTCGCTCTTGGCTGAAAAATGTTAAATTCTCCTTGATGAATTTGCCTTTTAAAAACCCTTCTGACTGATATTTCAATAGAAGCAGTCTCAAAGAAATTAACACAAACATCCTTACAAAGACAAAATTTCTTGAATTTTAATCAATATTGTATGAAACAAATATACAATTTAATTTTGAAGTAGAAAATTCATCGTGAAATTATGATTTTATTTTCTTCTCCAATCAAAGAATTGTTTTCATTTATTTTGAAGTTTTACTTTTCATACACATTTTTGAGAAGATAAGCTCTGTTTTACCTATCCAGTGTTTCGTCGTACTGTTTTTTGAGCTCGGCCAGTTTTTTGGTGGCGGGGAGTTCGTTCATCAGTCGGATGTCACTGGACAGACTCTCCAACATGGACTTCTCTAGTTTCTCCATCAGCTCCAAGTTCTCTTTCCTCTCCTGTAAAATAAACAAATGGAATATATGAATTTCACTTTAAAAATCATTTCAATCACAACCATAAAATTTCAAAGGATATTTCTTTCTCCCTCCCTGTCTCTACAGTATAAATCTAGTAAGTTACTTCTTAAAAGTTTTAAAAGTTTCTAAATCTAATAAACAAATGATTTTCCAAATAGATTTTCCCTCCAGTTCTTTTTTTTTAACGAAATCCCATCCAGTTTACCTGGAGCAAGGACACCCTTTCTTCCTCCAGTTTGGATTTTTCCTGGAAGATGAATCTGTCCAGCAGAGTTTCCTCGATGTCTGCACGGGAGCGCTGGAAGTAGATGACGGAGGTGTACGCCGCGAGATGTCGTGGTACAATGTGTGGCTCCACCGTGGTGTGCAGGAACAGGCGGAAACGTGGATCACACTCCACTTCATGATCTTCCACCTAAAACAGAATAAATAATGGATAAAATTCAATCATTCTCGTTATTATTCTACTTTGGCCAAAAATTACTCCATATTTTTTTCTAAAATTGTTTTTTTTTTCCAGAATCCATTATTTTTTTTAAATTAAAAACTTTGACTAAGAGGTAGGATTTGTTCATGTTAGATAAGGATAACACCAAAAAAAACAAAAATAATCAAAACGCATTTTATAGTTTAACATGGATGAGCAGATTTCCCATGTTGTGAATATAATACTTGTCTGATCGACTTACAGTGATCTTGAACTTGAGTTTGCCGTTGATGAACTGTTTACAGCTCTGAATGGCATCACGGAACCGCTTGTCCTTGGCCAGCTGTTTGGTGTCGCAGTCGGTCACCAGTAGGGGGCAGCCCTCCGCTAGACAGTTCTCAAACTGAGACCGAATCTCCTAAAAACACAGAGTAACAACAGATAATGACCCCTCAAACTGAGATGGAATCTACTACATGTACAAGCACAATGCTCTTATATGTTACATGTAGGTCTTAAGAGTTAAAGATCATGAATCTAAACTTTTAAGAAATATTTTGACTTACTAATTAATAAAGCATTTTGAGTACGAGAAATATAGGCAACCCAATAAATTCTTCCCTTTTTGCCAGGGAAACACTGATCACTTTTCATACTTAGCGGTACAAACCTTTATAACTTGCTACACTTAATGTCTTACAGTGAATTCAGTTTATGGTAACTTTTCTGAATCTAGATCCCCTTGTGTACTTACAGAGTACTTGACCTCCACAAGTCCGGTGTTTCCGTAGAAGTTCCGGAGCCAGTCCAGCACGCGACTGGTGGGGTCACAGATGAGGGGCCAAGCCACCATGCTGTCCCGCTGCATCAGGAAGCAGGCGTTCTCCAGCATCAGCTTAGTGATGGATAGATGCATCGTCTCCATTCGGATCACATCCATCTGTCAAAGATTTGGTGTTAATTAAAGTCCATTCATAAATTTAAACAAGGATTAAAAAAAAAATCTACAAGAATTAAATGAAAGGTTGATTGTAAAATATTGATTTAGCACCCATTGCCCATATGCTTTTGGAAAAGAGAGAGAGAGAGAGAGAGAGAGAGAGAGAGAGAGAGAGAGAGAGAGAGAGAGAGAGAGAGAGAGAGAGAGAAGCAGATAAAGACAGAGACAAGGACTTATAGTTAAATTACACAACTAGTCGAAAAATCCAATTTTTAAAAAAAAATTGCCAGTTGCTACGATAACTTACAGGTTTGTACAGAAAGGTGATCAGCTCCATGTTCCTGAACAGTTTGTTCCTGGGCATGGGCAGGCCATGGAACTCACACACCTGCATGAAGAACTCGCCCATTCTCTTCCTGTTAAATGTATAAATTTAGCATGATTTCTAGCGTTGACAATTTTCAAAATTTCAGTGGTTGCAGCAGACATTTAAAAAGAATTAAATTTTACCTGCTGTATGACTTTTCTGAAAATGTCATTATTTGATAATTTTTTTCTCAAATTCATTAAAATTTCAGATAGGCTCTTTAGTAAGGAGCATTAAAGTTAGAAATAAATTGAGGAGGCATTTAAAACAAGAAAAGTACGAAAAATTCCTTATTTTATGCGAGTATTTAATTCCGCGATTCAACAGTTTTGCATCAAATCACGAGAATATAAAACTGTGAACGCCAAGTTTTTTTTTTATCATAGTTCTGTTTAGTTGATATGTGTCCAAAAAATAAATAAAATCCGCAAGATGTATTTATTGCGATTTAACGTGGATATTAATTCCTCGCTTATAATTAGGAATCTACAGTATGTAGCGTACCTGACGTCGATACTGGCGGGTCCGCAGTACGCCAGGAAGGCTGAGGCGGTCACACAGTTGGCCACCAACATCTCGTTACAGTCATTCTCCTTCACATGCTTCCTCCATGACGCCTCCTGTGGCTTTAGACTGGAAAAAAGAAAAAAGCTCTCTCAGAAATGAACAAATTATTAAAACAGTGTAAAATATATTACATCACATTTACTACCATCCATTCAAATTTTTGTTAAATTGATTACAATACAAATCCCCATTATCAAAGTTTTAGAAAAATTTGAAGTGATTTTCAAGATGAATTAACAGCTTTCAGTCTATTCCTATTTTCATAGAAAAAAAAAATTCTGTTTATCTTTTAATATCGACATAGATCTTAAAAATGGTTACCTGTCAACCATTTCTGTGGCGGCTTTGAGTCGTTCGTTCATTGACTGTAGCTCCATCTCCAGGGAGTGTTTCTCCACCACCGATTGGTCGAACTGTTTCTGGAGGCTGTTCACAGTGTCCTGTAGACCGGGCAGGTCTGACTCTACATAGTCAGGCTCTGGCTCGGGGGTGGGGGAACGCTCCTCCCTCACCTAAAAGTAGGTCAGTGAAGTAGGTCAAGCATGGAATAAAAAAAATTGTAATTAAAAATGTTTTAATTACATTTTTGATCCACACCACGTTCATAAAGTGAAAATGAACAAAATATAAAATGAGCAACTTTTCATGAAATGACTTCGACAAAAAATGTTCTCCGTCATCTGTTTTGTCAGTAACTGTTATTTTGTCATATTTAGATGCTTTTATTGAAGAGATATAAATACATCTTTCACATACATAGTCTACTTCTTAAAAAGTTTTACACTAATATTGTAACACTGGTACAGTGGAGCCTCAGTTATTCAGACGCTTTCGTTCCCAAGTCCAATCGTCCGGATAGATGAAGCGTCCGGATATCTTAAATGTGTCTATTGTTATCGTGAATGTTACTGTATTTGTATACAATGGCTCCCAGTGTTGATACTAGTTTTTTTGCCTTTCATACCATATAGCAACACATGCTAGAGTTGTCTGTTGATATGAATATTTTTATTTTATTATTTTGTCATTAAATATTAACCGGACAATAATGATAACCGAATCTAGCTAAATTCTTTGTGTCCAAGTGTGATATGTGTGTGATACACTGTTGTTCGCAATTTTTCAATTTTTGAAAGTGATTTGGGAAGTCAGTGTGTTTATACAAGCTACTCATGGGGGTCTAGCACGTAAAAAAGGTGTGAAACTTCATTGACAGGGGTAATCTTTTGTACTAAGTAGGGTATCATCAAATTTTACCGTCCGGTTAAATGAAGCAAGATTAGTAGTAAATCAGTGTTTTGTGGTAAAAACAGACCGTCCGGATCCGGAACGCGGAATTCCGGATAAATGAGACAAAATAACGTATAAAAAATCTGTTCTTAAATATAATCGTCCGTAAACTGAAGCGTCCTGTTATCTGGCGTCCGGATATCTGAGGACCCACTGTATATACATTCATGCAATACCATATATATAGACGCTTCATTTCTAGACTCTAAAAGACAGCAGAGAAATAGAGGTTGGAGTTGCTAATATTTCATCTACCAGTAAAAGGAGATTTTCAAACTTTTATTAGTTATGCAATCTAATTTCTCATTAAATAGAGTTAATCTTTTTTCTATCATATCAATCATGGGGACATCTACACATGTAAGTGCTTTGTGCTAATTTGAGAAAAGACCAATCTCAGTTCATTTGTAAACTGTACTCTGACATTTTAAAATTTCTGCAACTACTGCACAATCCTCTTTTAAGTAAGAATTCTGAACACTAATTTCACAACTTAATCAATGCAGAAAACCCCAATTTAACATGTAGCTTTTTGCATTCAGCAAAACATATATCACTACATGTTAAGGTGTCATGCAATGGGTAACATGATTCCGATTCCAGCAGGCTGTTCAACATAGCTAAGCCTCTTTTAGTTTCATGCAAACAGTTTTACTAATACATCTACTCTACTAATGAAGACAACTTTGTTATATCTGATTCAAGACTTAAGTTCAGAATAAGTCTAATTTCTAAAGTTGGAAGAGGGGATTTTAAGTATCAGAATTAATCCCAAACACTCTCTTCGAAGGAATTTTTACTGCATGCACACCATGTTTTATTAAAGGAACACTGTTCAGACAGACCATATTGGTCCCAATGATGAGTTGATGATCGATAGTGCAGTTTATAATTCTACAGTAAAATTGTTATGCATCTAAATTCTATGACCACCAAATCAAACTAATTTGGACCAGACTGTTTCAGTGCATGCGTACTGACACTTACGCTGACCTGTATTTCAACTGCAGCAGGCTTATAAATCAAGCAACAAAGTTTTAATTAGAATTAAAATTTAAAACAAAAATTGCAATGAATGAAAATAAACAAATAATTTACATTCATTTTGTCATTATTTACAATTTTACTACGATAATTAAATATCTCAATTTTAATGCGAACCTTGTAATTATATTATCTCAATATCAATAATTTCTGTAGATGATGTAGTATAAAGCTGAGTATATTACCAGTTAACAAATATACGTCTAATTTATATGATTATATCTAATAACTATCAACACTTATTTACCTTTAATTCTACAGACAATTACAGAACCTTATGTACACCACAATAAGGTAAGTGGCCTAATAATTTAACTCTATGTAACTGTCTAAACAATGGAAGAAAAATCTAAGCAAAAATCATTATATTGATTTGCTATTTTTTTTTTTTTTTTTGGCTATTTGAAACCTGTTTCAAGGATTTTTGTTAGTTGATCAACGAAAATCAAAGGAAAGCACATGGAACAAAATGAAACATTCACACAAACTAAAAAATTGATTTTTTTGACTATCTCCTATAAAATGTCTCAAACAATTATCAACGATGACACTTAATTTACACAACAAGAACAATTTCACATGTAGTGATGTACTAAACACACATTAGTCTATAACTGAACTAATTTTAGTGCAAGATGCACCAGTCCTCAATCAATATTTACGAATAATAGAAACAAACAGTCAAATCTCTACATACATTGTACAGTACCTAAGTTAGCTAACACTCAAGAAGTTTCAATTACTAACAATGCAAAATTTTAATTGTACTTTAACACTTTTCTTAAATAAATTTAAATATCCATTTTTTTGTTTAATTTTTGGAAAAAAATGAAAATAATCACATCACATCTAAATTCTAGATTCAAAAGCAGACAGATGTGTTTGTGGTTGAGTTGAGAGGTCCGCAGAAATTTTTTTAGAAGTCAAATCAAAGTCAAATTTCAAAGTTGAAAAATATAAAGCAGAGAGGAAATAAAGGTTTTTAAAAAAATTTGAGATGAACCAATTTGCAAAAATAAATCTTACATAACTTAGGTTTCATAATTGTCAACCACTGATATTGATTTCTTGAAAGTGTGACCTGATTTACAGTTTGAAGTCAAGGTCATATTACCCTAAATCATGTGATTTTTAATGACCTCCTCAAGGATAAATGGAAATATTGACCATGGATTTAATTAGTTTTACTCATATATAGAAAATTTTCTATCTGAATTTATTACATTAAAAAGAGAGACTTAACCTGCATTTAACCAATAACCTTGACCTATATCTTATTTGATAAGGAAGTCTTCATTTCTAAGTCAGATGACTCAAAACAATTTTCCTGAGCTACTAAATATTTTATATGTTTATTCCTGGTATAAATTTGCAATGACATATATTTTACCTTTAATTATATGACCTTGACATTGTAAGTATTTTATCTGAACACATACTACATGTACAAGAAATCTTTCACAAAATTTGGTGGTTCAACTCATTTAGCAATCAAACAGAGTAACAAATTTGCAGACAGAATTTACGGAATTGGGAAAAATCAAGCAATTAAAGATTTCAAAATAATGAAGAGAAAACATAATTTTTTTTAACAGAATTGTGAATTAAAATGTGATGTACCTACAAGAAAACACAAGAAATAAAAAAAAAAAAAACCTTTCATTTTACTTATATCTAAGAAAATAAAATAAAACCAGCATTGCTTACTTAGTGACATTTATAAAGGTCAAAGGTTACAACAAAGCTACAACAGGTTTAGTTTCGTATTAGCAGGTGAACATGCCCACAAACCTTTGACTGTGGTTTAGGTGACGGTGTCAATTTTGACCTCCGAAGTCGCTGTTACACAGGAAAAATTACAGAGTACACAGGTCAGTATTAGTTCTGGTTGATTAGGCATATACCCTTCTTTTTTTTTATCACCAAGTGGGTAAATAATGTATTATTATATTATAAAGTGTGAAATGTGATTATTACTACGGGGTATATGACAATATCATACCATCACCTGTGTTGTGATTTTAGTGTAAATACATAATAATACAATCTTTAATCCTTATTTTTGATTGAACTTAATATTGGATTGAAAATTGATTGTTGAATATATTAAAAAGACCTAATTGATGTTTTTTTTTTAATGAAAGTGATTCAATATGTAGGGTTTCATTGGGTAGGATATAATTGATGAAGTCAACAATCAACTATAAAATCTAAAAGAATCAAAAAGCAAAGGGTTTCAACTATTACTAAATTTCATTATTCTAACTGCATCTTTATCATGGTCATATTTTTCTTCTGGTTATTTTGATATTTTAAGGGATTTATATAATCAATGAAAATAACTTGAAGAAGAAATTTTGAACATTTGAAAATTTCTCGCTTAAATTCCATGAAGTTCTAAGATTTTCCAAGCCATCTTATCAATCTATGAGTAATTTAATCAAATTATTTTCCTATTCACATATCAAGTTTAAGAGTCTTTCTAGTTCGTTTGGAAACTCACATGAAAGATGTATGTGTTTTGAGCACGTATCAATGTTTTAAATGGTATACATATTAGGTACAAATATTAATACTGATTTAATTTGTTAAGTGGATGTTAAACCCTAGCTGCAATAATGTAGCCCTATCCCGATTTTCTTTTTTTTTTTTTGAGAGTAAACATTATTGCAGCTAGTTTAACCCCTTCACCTTGATTACTGATTTTTCTTATATGAAAATTTCATTAATAGAATTATGAATTCAAAATCAAAGAAACTAAAACCCAAACAGCCAAATTCTGGTCAAAGTTAACGCAAAATTTCTATTACCCTTTTTCTGCGTGGGAAAGGGGATGCTCTCTATGCAACATTTACCAAATATCAAATTAATCAAATTTGCTATTAATTGTATCATTTGTTGTTATAATAATTATATATGAAAATTTTGATAATTCTGAAATTATAAGGTTTTGATTTTGTTTAATCCTTCATTTGACTAAATAAAAGATGGAGTAAACAATGTAAATTGCCCTTAGGCTACCTGACTATATATACATCATTTTTTCGAAAAGTGTTTATGATTTTTAAATAATTTTCAGGTAAAAATTGAGATAAAGAATTTAATTTTTTCATTTCACAGCAATATTCTCATAAATAATTTCATCCTAAAATGTTGCCTCCTTAATATAATGTTGACATTCCAAAAAGAAGGTGCATAAACATAAATATTTCAAAACATGTACTGATGACTGTGAATTGAATATTCTACCAGACTAATAGCCAAATTAAGCCCTACCTCTTCTTGACTTTCTTTCTGCAAGCGCTCGTTTTCTTCGATCTCCCGCTCCAGTTCGTGCAGTTTTTCGAGGGACCCCTTCAATGGTCCACAGAGGCGGGTGTACTCCACAATGGCAATGGTATACTGTACGAGGGTGGCGCAGTCCTCGCTGCTGTACTTGGCGCTCGCAATGGTGATACCCTTAGTGCCATCCGGAGAGGGGGTCCGCTTCTTGGCAGCAAATGTTGTTTCTAATGGAAGAGAAAAAATGAGAGAGAATTAAGCCAGTTTTCAAATAATAAAATCAGGACCAATCAAACCATGATAAGCTTGAGATCAATCCTTTAATTACATTACGGTTGATGATCGTTTTTATTAAACTTTTGAAATTAAAATGAAATTCCTTTTCATGCAATTATTTCTTACAACTCGATGAAAATTATTCCGTAATTGAATTTGAACAACTGATAATCAACAAGGCTTTAAAGCTCATAATTAAAAAGAACTGTCTAATGGATGTTCATGACGATTGTGTTCTTTTTTAACACTTTTATGCATCTTATACTGCAACAAATTAATCTACTTACCCTGAGCATGGTCCAACAGAGTTCCTTCCCCTGTGACCCCAAGTTGACCTTCCCTAGAGACAGCCAGATAGCTCTCGACAGCTAAATAAAAAAATATTTAAACATAAATTATCCTATTAAATGTTTTGTAATTTGCTTTAAAAACCTTTTGGAAATTCAAACTTTTGTGAATTTTCATTTGTAAGATTTAATTACCCCTTAGAACATCATCTGATAGGCCATCTTCCCATGATACATTGTGCAACATGTCAACAAATTTGGGCGTGTCACTCATGGTCTGCTGCATGGCTTTCCATTGGGCGCGATCGAACTTGTCACTACCATCTTTTTTACCTGGAAGAATTTAAATCAAATTTTTTTTTTTTGAAAACTATGAAAATCAGAAGATGAATCCAGGTGACTCAATGCTTGCTGAGAGAATGTTATTTCTGGGTGTATTTTTTTATTGTCACCTTATATGTATGTATATAGGCCATAATTCATGATATTAAATAAAGTGAAATGCATTGATTGTCATAATCAATATTTTATAATATTGTACAACAAAATTGCTGTATTTTACCAGTACATGTATATGCATATGTATACACTAACAATCAATGGTTTGGCATGTGGATATATAAATATGTATAATACATGTATCACTGCACACAGTATACCAGTTACCCAGATAAACTAATGGTGCACACAGTATAATTATCAGTTTGCCAGTCACCAGCAAAATCAACTACTCATCATTCCCAAAATCTTGTCACCAGTAGAGTCCTAGGACTAACACATTAGTACTTTATGTGTAGAGTCACACTCCTACATTTACATATTGTCTAAAAACCCCAGTCAGCCTCACATATGCTTACTGATCACCAGGCAGACTCATTGAATTTTTCTCGTTCTCATGAATAATTCATGCTCCATTCCTATTGGTTTCTTCACAGTTTTATGAAGGAAATCTCAACCATCCTGATAAATAATGCTTCCTCATGTATCTATCAACAATTATGGCATGTTTTCTTAACTTTAAATACTAAAGTTTCGCATTCTCATTGGTGAATTGAGATTAATGAATATTCATAAAAACAAGAAAATTTTAAAGAGTTTACCCAAGGTCAGTAAGCATATATATGCAAAATTGACTAAAACTTGGTTTCAGACTGACATTTTCAAGAACGTTTCTTCCATCCTTCATGCATTTTAGTTAGCTTTAGTTATTTGTTTTTAAAACGGGGATTGGGAAAATATCTTTTACAACTATCAGCTATTTCAATAATCTACCAACATTTTCACTTGAATACAGATTCTATCTACTGGTATCCTAATTTCAGACCCACTGGAAACTATATATTCCACAAAGTTTTGATGGTTTTGATATCATCAATGGAGAAAATGAACAAGAGGGTGCATCTAAACAAACATTTTGTTGCTAAAGATAGAGATCACAGAAAATCCGTGCAACAATGAAGTTGTTGGTGCTGAATTGGAGCATTTACTTGCATTCAAGAACTTTTAAATAATTGTCATTTAATTCATAAAATAACTATGATTATATTTAAAGTTTAACATATATCTCTCAACTATTGTTTTTCTAAAACCCTTTAAAATATCTTTTCTATGATTCAAAACTTGTATCATAATTACAATTATATTGAAAGTTTAACATTTCTCAACCATGCATGGTTTTCTACACTTTATTTTAAAAAAATATATTTTTTTTTTTAATCTTTTCTATGATTCAAAACTTGTATAACAATTACGATTATATTGAAAGTTTAACATTTCTCAACTATGGTTTTCTACACTTTATTAAAAAAAAATCTTTTCTAGATTCAAAATTCTTTCATGTTATTGTATAGTCACATCAAATATGTTTTATATAAATACAAGTTGAGAGAAGTTAAGCCCCATAATCTAAAACGACATTTAATAATTCATATAATTTAACTTGAAATAATATATAAATAAATTTTGACAAACAATATAATGATACACACATATTATCAGGTACATGTATATAGTTATAGCATACATGTATTATATGTATTTTTTAAAATAGCTCAACATAATGTATTCATTAATCAACATAGTCAACAAAATTAAATAGCTCAATAGAACGTCAAATCACAAGTAATAACAAAAACACAAAGGTATAAATAGTTCTCTACGTCAATCTCAGCTAGCGATTACCCATAATACCTTGCGGGGCGGTTCCTGCAGAACTACGAGCCGATTTCTTTCGGTCTGCGGAGAAAGTAAGAACTGTTTGACCCCCAGCACACATGTCAACCAATACCAAGTGACAGTTCAAAAAAGTTCAGTTCAAAAAATTGAAATTAAAAATTCAACCAGAAACCAAGGATATAATGTGCATATTTCAAGTATGTTTTATAAATTTATTCAATAAATTTCAGTATTCATTCCAATCCTTTTTTTAAGTTCTTTTTTTTTCAAAACAATGTACTGAGTGTCTCCTTAAATTTTGTTTGGTATATTAAAATTCACCTATTTTATTCAAACCTGGATTAATTTGAGTTCCATTAAGTGGCATCTATATATTAATGAATTATAGAACAAATATTCATACAGCCTTTAGTAACTAATATTTTCTCCCCTAAAATCATTATTTTGCAATTAATTATTTAAATCTATGATTTGCTAGTATCTGCATGACTGGACAAATTCTGTTATCATAATTATTTGATAACTATACTGATAATTAGGAAAATTCATATTTATTAAATTTTCAATTACAACTTAAATTAAAATGAAAAACACAAATTCTGCTCGTTTCTTAAAGTTTGTAAAATCTAGCAAGCTAAAAATCAAAACATTGAAACATTTGCCTTAATATTTATAAATATTCTAGCGTGATGATAATATGATATGCTACTAATGTGTTCATGGACAATAAAATCACATTTTTGGGGTGCTGACAAAATAGTACTGTAGATAAATAAACTTGTGAGGGTGTGAAAAATATATGTATTGTAAAAAAAAAAATCTTCCCTGTCTAGAACTTGATAGAGATGAACCATAGCAAAATGGGTGTAGATACAAAGCTATACAGAGAGTGAAAAGTTTATATATCCTTAACTCAATCTTTTTCATACCGTATCCAATCTGGTTTTCTAAATTAACACAAAAATCAGGTCACAAGTGAATAAAGTAAGGCAAATTTGCTTGAAATATTTTTTTGAGATCTAAAACTCACTGTCATTGACAATACTACATATGCATTAATTAGCAGATTTATATAATAAACAAAGACAAAATTCCTAGGTGTTAAAACATTTTCACGACTGATAGACACAAAATAAACTTAATCACTAACATTTCAATAATGGTTTATGATGAATGAATTTTCGTTATATCATGATGTATGAATGAATGAAATTTAATAGGAAAAAACGTTTAAGTGACCCACCTTTCTTGACACCGATCCTGGTACTGCTGGAGCTTGATGACATGCGGCTGGACATTTCTTCTTTGCCGGTCAGCTCCCGAGTCTCATACAGTCGCTGGGACGGCAGACGCTTACCGATCAGTATCATCACCATCTCCATCACCTGGCCGACCAGTGTTGGAGGATTGCCAAATCCGCGCAGCCTCTCTATGCAGGCTCTGTCAACCTTGCCTTTCCAGATGATGACCTTTTGTCAGAACAAACAACTTTTCAAAATTTATTTAACATCACGGAGTTACAGATATCAATAATTATGTAAAAACCTATATTCTTATAATAAATTTTATTGGTAAGATATTAAACTTTTGACCCAAGACTTTCAATGACCTTCACTCCCTGACCCCTGTGGTAACCAACCTGTTGTCTTGCATACTCCAGGTTCTGCCTGCACTCCTCTACAGTTTTCTGGGCCTGCACATATTCGTCCTTGGCCACGGCCTGTCGATTCTTCAACTTAGCCTCTCTCATCTTGTCAAACTCCTTGTCGTAATCGTCATACTCTTCTTGCAGAAGTAACTCCTCCTCTTCCTCGTCTTCGCTCTCTGTCATGTATAGTTTCATGTGCGCCTCGAGGTCTGTGCCCTGTGTGACGCGAGACTTCAGTTTCTCCAGAGCCGTTGCTTTGGTTGTGAGCTGCTTCATTAGGTTGCTGGTGGTCTTCTTGGCGTCTTCAAACTTGGAGGTGATGGTTTTAATGGCCTTTTTCATGATTTTGGCATCATGGCGGGTCTGGTCAAGAGTGTGGAGAACTCTCCTGTAAAAATAGGGTAAAACATTTAAGAATTCTCCTGTAAGATTGGAAAAAAATGACCTTATCAATTTTACTCTTCATTTTAAATTTTTTTGTGAAATTGAAAAGTGAATTATTTTGATTGATTTATAAAACTTCTTAATTTCAATTTATAACCGAAAAAGGTATATTTAATAGAATGCTAATGGGATTGGGTGAGAAAAATACAATTCCAGGGGAAGTACTGACTTGAGTTGGTCGACTGTCTCGGTCCTCTCCTGGGACTTGAGGTTGTAGAGGTACTTGAAGGTCTCCATGAAGCGCCTGAAGGTGGTGGGACCTACATAGGTCTCATTCTTAGCCTTCATGTTGTCTGATCTGTGCTGTAACCTAAAACACAACAATGACCTAGTCAGTCAACCATGAACCTGTATCAGACACTTAAAGAACATGAATACAGTAAAATACTTTTTAATAATAGGACAATAATGTTCTAGAAGTTTCTGACTTTATTAGCAGATTTTTATTCTTGCATGATACATATTATTGAATGGACTAACCTTAATCAAGTGTAAAAATTTTCAATTAACCAATGAAACATCTTGTTACAAACAAGTTGTGATGGACTTACTTGATCCTTTCCTGCAGCAGGACCTTGGAGTAGGGCAGATTAGGTACCTTGGCCGGCAGGAACTTGACAATCTGCTGGTCCTTCTTCTTTTCGACCTTGACCTGATTGATGTTGATCTCCTCGCTGAGGTCCCCAGCCCAGGGGAGCTGGGCGCAGTCCCTCAGGACGAAGCTGTGGATGTTGGCCAGGCAAGAGGTCACCTTCTCACTGTGTATCACAAAAGAATGTTCATAGAATTTCATTATTTCTGTCATTTGCCATGTCTTGTTCCTTATGACCTCAGAAAAGTCAATTGGAAGGTTATGAGGTTATGCAAGTACTGTACATTTTTGCATATAAAAATATATTTGATATTTTTTGACAAAATGAAAAGACAAATTGAATGAAGTTTGCATTTAGCGACATGAATATCAATTACAAAAAATATCTTATTATTTCCCTCATGCATAATGTACAAAAATAATGAATATTCAAGAGTTATGAATACTGATGGTTTTGATTAATATGAATTCAAAATGCAAATGTATACCTGAGATTCTCAAACTCCTCTGTGAGTTGATAGCGGGTGATGAAGTATGACGCCTCTCCCAGCAAAGCTTCTTGTGGCCAGTCACACATCCAATTGATGGCACAGCCACTCAGCATACCAGGGTACTGACTGCAAAATGGAACAGCCAACTTGTCAATCAAAACAATTGTTAAATAAAAAGCTATGCTCTCTCTCTTTCTCTCTCTCTCTCTCTCTCTCTCTCTCTCTCTGCTCAGCTTCAAAAACTTAATAGTGTCTATGTTTTACCTGGCAGAGAGTTTCAGAAGACTGTTCATTGGCTGCAGACACATCACAATATGCAAATTACTCTTCACTCTGGCGACGAAGAATTTCATTGGATCCACAGACAGACTGGGGAACTCTCTCTTCATGGCTGGACCAATGGCCTGAAAGATTGTGAGAAAAAATGTATAATTTTCAAAAAGGCACTCACATACCTGCAGGCACTGATTATAAAGGTACTGGTAAAAAAAGCTTTAATAATACAAATGGGTAAGTATGTTTGTTTTCTGGCTCTGTCAGTTTTATTCTCTTCCCTCCTCTCTCTATCCCTCTGCTGTTTCTTAGTCTGTCCATCTGTCTAGTATTTTATTTACCTGTAGCAGCCCCTCCATTTCATCGTTAGTAAACAGGTGTGGATATTCCCCACTGATCAGCAGACTGTTAATGGCGTCTAGATAAACTGGGTCCTCCAAGTCACGCGCCTGTCAAATAAATAACCAACACTTAATTTACAATTAATACATAGACATCCTTATAGAAGAGTATAAAACCTGGTTGCATTAATTATTTTGTTTCATCATCTTCGATTAACATCGTAATATACAACTATCATGTGTCATCTTTAATTGAATTCAATTAATTTCAATTTTAATTATAACTTTATTCAAATCGGACGAAATTTGAACTTTTAGGACTACAACTCTCTTGAATAGAATGTTACGTCTACAAAACACTTACAGTGAAGAGTAGGGCCAGGATTTTCCCCTCTGATCCACACAGTCTGACAGCAGACCTCAGTCCATCAAAGAAGTTGCTCCGCTTGGAGGTGTCCATCTTGTGGATAGGGACATCAGCCACGTGGAGAGCCAGCTTACACAATGTGGAGAGGTGGGACCCTACAGCTCCTATCAACAGCATGTTACCACTGCAAGGAAGGAAGGGTTATATTGTTATTTATTTTAAGTTTAATAATTCATTTTTTTTTCAACAGTGCTGAGTAAATCACTTATCAAGTCAAATTTTTTTCATCTGTTAACAGTTAACTTTTTCTTTAACTATAAGTCATTAACAACAAAGTTAAGTAAACATTTTTGAAAACCTCTTGCATCACTTAGCTTTTAATCTTTAAAAGGAAATTCCCTATATATTCAGTTTAAGAGATGACATTTCAAGCAAAAGACATTTTTACACCATTAAATACTTGTACATACCCGTGATGGAAGCTGAGAACTCTGTGCATCCTGATGACGTGTGAGATGATGAAGTCGGACAGCATGACGTCCAGGCGAACGTTCCCGAACTCCTCGTTGTAGCGGGTCAGGTGGGTGTTCAAACAACTGTGAACGTCCCTCAGGTTCTCAATCGGCTGCAGGGTCACCTACACAAGTCAGGAGAAAAATGGTGAACAGTTCATATCAATTGTTTCAATACAATTCATACATCCACTAGCTGTGATATTATAATGACATAATCACATATCAAACTACACAGACTGTAAAAATCATTTGGTCCTAAATATTATTTTTTTTTAAATTGTAATTCCCTTTTTTCCAAAATAAGGATTTTTAAAAATTAAAGAAATCTGAGCTTTGAATAGCAATATACCCTAGTACATTGAATTTAGACCTACAATTATACAGTTTCAACAAACTTAATGTTTGATCAACTTTTGATACCGATCATACAAAACAAGCTAAACCTGAGCTCTCCGGTGCATTTTTGGGGGAACAATAGACCTAGAACTGAGGTCTCCTGTGTGGTTTTTTAGGTGTAGCCTTTACCTTGATGTGTTTGGTGCCGACAGACGTGACTGGTCGCTGGTACAGCCTGGCATCCATTGGGAAAGTCACAAAGTACTCCAGGAAAGACTCCTTTAGGTTGGGCCAGGTCTGAAAACCAAAAAATATTTGAATAAACACTCAGATAATCTTTTACAGACCAGTTGTATTTTTTTATGGGTTTCATAAAATTAATATGTTATTAACAAGCATTTTTCATCTCCCTCTTTTTGATTAGCAAGAAGATATTTTCTCATTTTTGTTCATAACTTTCATCAAATTATGCCCCAGATTTTGTAGCATGAATAGGAAAATCTTTCTGTGTAAGAAAATTGAATAGACAATTTTGTAATTTTTCCCTCGTATACAAGTAAAGATTCACCTGTTCAATAATCTCTTGAATTGTTGTGTCAAACCAAATCAGGTCAGAAGTTCGACTCAGACGATCTCGGATGATTCGGTGCATCTCATGTCGCCATAGAGATATGACGGGTATCAGTGTCTCATCAGCCCGACTCTCTTCTGGTAATTTCTTCACACACTAAAATTAAAAAAAAAACATGTGATGAAAAAAAGAAAACAATTGTAATCATTTGGGTGCAATTTTCTTTCAATTAATTAGAGGTCTCTAATATTATCAAATATTGAACAAACTTCCGTTATTCCAAACTTCAGTTAATATTTTTTACACACAGGTAAACAATCTGACAATGAAATAATTCATTCATAAAAACCATTAAAAGTTAATGCATTTCATTTTTATTTTTTCTTTTCTATACAAAATTAACTTTTCACTTGTCAACATTTACATCTTGATATATTCCAAGTGTGGTAATTTAATATTTACTTGGAAGCAGGTGGTGATGTCTTTGAGTGTGAAGAGATAGTGTCGTCTGCCGTGCATGGGTGAAGGTCGCAGGACGTTCTGAAGGGCCTTCAGCAGTTCACAGGAAGCCTTGACCAGTCCATTGTGGAGGTCAATGTCAAGGCCAGGCCGGTCGCCATCCGTCATGTTCACCTGGGGGGTAAAAATCAGAATGTTTTTTAACACGAAAATACATATACATGTATGTATATCACTAACCTAAAAGAATTCAAATTAGGCAGAATATCTTTCATCAATCAAACCATTAATTTGAAATCAAAATGTATGATCTATAAGTTGAAATGATATCCATTTCAAAGTTTGCTTTGCAAGAAAATGAAATTTCTGTTTAGTCAATTGTGATAAAAGAGTTTCCAAAGCTGTGTAGAAGGCTACAAATCACTGAATCACTTACATCTAAGATGCCATGTACAATGCTCTTCATTGCATCATCCTGTGGGGTTGGCAGATTAAAGACCGCGAAATGTCTCTGTAACAACAAAGCAGAATTGTCAACAACTTCAACTTGTAGTTACTAAAAGAATTCATATTTCTTTGTTCAACTAGGAGTGATTTTTTTATTTATCACAAAAACACAGTGTCCAAGTGAGAGAGAGAGAAAGGCCATATTAAATATAACCTGTATCCTCAGATCAATTTAGAGTTTAATGGAAAAAAAAAAAGGAATTTGAAAAAGTAATTTCCAAATCTTTGATATTGGGACAATCTTGATGTTATATTGAACTGACCAGCAGCCTGTCGGAGAGCTGTCGACTGCTGACGCTGGCCTGCTCCGACATAGACATGGCTGAGATGATGCTCAGTCCCTCCACAGTCTTCATCTCAAACGGCTTCTGTAGCTTACACAGAATCTTGTCATCCAGCAGTTGTCGTAGCAACTGAAAACAAACAAACCACAATGAAAATATAGGAGAGGATCATGGATATTTAAGCAGTTTTGAAAGTCAATTCTGAAAAAACGACGGATATGGAAGCATCCAAATTTTATTTGATAAGAAAATGGAGGGAAGGAGGTAAGAAAATGGTTTTGGAAATATTGAAAATTGCATGTATTTTGGAATATTGTGAGTATTTGATAAGAAAAAGGTGGGTAGCGAAATTGATTCTGAAATTTTGGGATAGAGACTACCCAAACTTTGATATCAACATACTAACCTCATTACATCTTTGCACATCGTAGTCGTCGGGAACCGGCAAGTTGACATCGTCAATGAACACCTTCAGTTTCTTCTTGTCTTTGGCTCCGTACACAAAGCCTGAAAAAGTGAACAACAACATTAGACAATTAATCATACACCTCAAGAACACACCATAAAACAACGAAGCTTTCACCAAAAGAAGAGGAGGAAAATAAACAAGATCCAGGTTCATAACATTGTTTTCAAAGTGGAGGAGCTTGACACAAAGGGGAGGGGCCACTTGGTTTATTTGTCTCAAGTAAAATAAATAAATGAAAAAAGGTGTACGGGCAGGCCCCCGCCCCCTTTCCTCCCCCTCCCCCTCCTCCCCCCCCCCCCCCCCCCCCCCAAATACTCTTCCCTTTGTTTCTTTGTGCCGAGCTCTATGTACATATTCTACAATGCTCCTCATTCTAAATAACTCTAACCTTGTCTGTGGTAGATGTTGGACTCTAGGAATGACTGTAGCTGTTTTGCCGTGGAGGCTCCTGAGAATACCAGTCTCTTCCACACTGCAGCCTGAGGGTCTGAAAAAAAGATCAAAACTGTAAGCAACCTGTGCTCTGGTAGAATTCTGCTGTTCTCATAATAGCTCCTGACCTGGCAAGCCAAACATGTCAAATTTTGATACTGATTTTTTTTTTTTTATCAAGGTCAACATTCCTGTCATAATCAAATATACATGTTTCTCTTAAAAAGTTGGATTCTACCACCAAAATACTACTGAGGCAATTAAACATGTTCATTCATGAAACCCTATCAGACATACCCAGTCTTTCCATGTAGTCAATGAACTCTTCAATAAGCTTGGTTTTTCCGGATCCATTGGCTCCGACAAGCAGCACATTAAGGCCAGAGAAGGAGGCAAACTCCATCAGATTCCTCGTTCTGATCTGTGAAAGAAAAACGTTTGAATTTAAAACACTGTAAGAGAAATTATTAAAGTTTTTAAATTCCATCAATTGTTCTGATTTGCGATTGAGAAAGGAAATCATCATGTGACTTACTGTATCTACAGAGGGAACAAACACCTCCCCCAGCATGTCTTGGTTGTCTGCATACACAGCCTCTGGCAATCTGAGTGAATGAACAAATATATTAGTTAAGATATCACATATCATTTCAATTCCATCAGCCTATCTTTAATCTCGAAAAGGTACTTTTTAATAAGTAACTGGGATTTCAGGTAATGGAAATCAGACTCTGAAAAAAAAACCTCAGACTGAAGATTTCCAATCAAGGGGGAGTAACTCACTTTGAGGTCCATGGATCCCATTCTCCCGACTCGTCTACATAGTAATCAAACACACAGATGTCTCGGTCATCATCTGGCAGGCTATGAATTCAAAACAATTATAAAGGTTACAGAACAATCCCATGTACATGTTTTAGCTTAATCTAAAAATCCTTTAGTTCAGCTATTAACCCAGATATTCTGATTTATTGATTGATTGATTACATTTTGTTGCATGTCCTTTTCACATACCTTTATCACATACTGTATACATATTATATTTAGTGTGTACGATATTTGGCAGAAATGATTTTTCAATAAGTTAGCATTCAGCCAAAAATGCTAAAAAGAATATCGGTACACAACCAAATGTAATATGTTTACAGTATTGAAATATTTTGAAATTATAATTTTTTCTTACTGGAATTATTCAATAAAAGACGCACTTTATAAATAACTCCGCAAAGAATTTATCACAAAACTATATAAAAACACAATTAAGTTCAAGATCTTACGCATTAGACAGGTTCTTCAGGATGTCACTGAACGACTTCCTGTCCGCGCTGTCCAGAAGTCCACCAAACGTCCAGATGAGGCAGAATAAGTAAAGCCTCTCGATGTGCAGCTCACCACCGATCTCGTTGTTGTTGGCCAGCATCGAACTAAGGAGGCCCAGGCAGGTCTTGAACATGCCCACCAAAGACAGGGACAGGCGGGGCCTAAAAGAGGGCAGTAATAGCAATTAACTATAAGTACTCTCTATGGAGAAGTTGGGATCAAAGAGAGATGCAGATAAAGCAGTTTTATAATTGTATTGCTAATGACTCCTTGCAAAGATTAAGGGGTCTCAAAAGAATCAGAAATATTTAACACAATCTCTCTAAAAGCAGTAAAATCAACAAAAAGGCATCATCATGGGAATTTATTCTTTCAACATAACTTAAAATCATTCTTTATGGAAAACTAGAGTCTAAAACTGGACAGATCACAATTGGCCCCTTACCTGGCCTCATTGAGGACAAACTGGGAGATGGGGTCCAAAGTTTTGGCAAAAGCTCTCTGTAGAACCTGTAGTGAGAATAAAACAGATGCCTTAGATTAGACAGCCACATTTTTAACATACTGAGTTCTCAGTTGGTTAATTATCAAATTCAATTGGGTGAACTTTAAAACTTCTTAATAGAAAACTTAAATTTATCAAATGAAAACAAACCATTAGATAGTGCTTTTAAAATTCATATTCTATCAGTGCTTGACACTCTAACTATATAACACTAAGGTGTAATATACACATATCTTGCAACACAAGTGCTCACAGATTTTCATGATATCAAAAGTGAATCAACCTTCAAAAATCAGCAAAAAAAAAAAAACTTAATATGCAGATTTGCCTTTTATAAGCCCTATTACCCATTTTCCCTTTTTGTGCCTCTTTTAATTTAATATAATCTTCTGCCATACTTCAAAAAATAAAATTAAACCTTAAGCCACTAGCTATTAACAAAAGGATCAGCCAAAAAAATATAATCATATTTCTAAAGACAGTTTCATTCAAATCAGTCAGAAAACAAATTTCCACCTCACTGCAACCCCAACACAATTGTTGCCGATTTTTTTATATATTTTATTTTTACCCCTTCCACAGTTTTGATTGGTTCTGGCTCATAAGTATCTGTCTCGGGCTTTCTCTGATACTGTCCAAGGCGAATGATAATTAAGATTTAAAAAGAAGAAAAAAAATGAAAAATTGAAAATTGTTTCTATGTGTAATATTGAATTCACACAGGACAAGGGAATAGAGATTGAGTGTTTTCTAGCAACTGAACACAAGGAGGATTCAATTATAAATCATTACACAAAAAACATTGGAAATTACAAGATATCTTTTTCATAAGACAACTAACATTTGGAATGGGGAATCTACAAGATTGAGAAAGGGGACTTCTAAATACAATCTATAATACTATTTTACAATGAGAAAATCATAGTATAACTAACTTGGAGTCTTAGGATTAAAAATCAATTCTGCATCTGGTTAAATAAACTTTAATTTAATTTCTAAATGAAAATTTAACTTTAAGCTGCAAAAACTATGATTCAGAATTAACAGAAAGATAATTGCCATTGCATTGTTTTCAATTTCAATTTTAATTCTTTCTATTTACTTTTTATATACTAAATGGTCTGCAAAGATTTCTTTGAAAAAAAAATTATACTTTAAATTTTCGATCAATTCAATAGAATGTTGAAAAGCTTTAAGAAATTCAAGTTTGCAAATTTTAACAAAACTTAGTATAAAGGTCACGATGCATCATTGATCAAGGTCACTCAAGGTCACTCAGATCCTACACAGATATACACTAGTTACTTATAAAAATACTGTCACCACTCACTGAGACCAACAGTTGATGAGCCATCTCCTCCTGGATAGGGAATTCAAAACATCTCAAAATATACAGTATCTTAAATTTGTCTAAATTCATAATTAGCTGTATAATCGCTTATATATATGATCAATAACCTTGTAGCCTAGTACATACATTATACAAGTTTCCTAATACTACTACAACCCTTAGCATTTGTTAACTATATGTGACTACATTATTGTTACTCTGCAGCTGTCTAGCTATCCCATATTTGATTGGCTAAGATTTAAAACACCTTAATGCTGATTGGTTATTTTTTTTATTAGAGTATTATCTGGCAAATGATTGGATGATAGGGATATCCAATTTTCATTGGTTAGATAATGTTACTTTATGAACTAAATGTTCTTAATTTAAAAAAAGTCAAAATGTGTTACTGTTATGATTCCATTGCAATGGAATGTGTAGAAAATGTTAGAAGTTTATTTTTCTTTATCTACAATTAAATTTTTTATAAATTAATGCAAATTAATTGAGGGTTCTGGATAGAACAAACTCATGGATAAAAATAGAATTTACATAGAGATAAAGACCGCCAACCAGGGAAATAGAAAACTGAAAGCCATGTTTAGAAGATACCCCGTTCTATATATAGATATGACATCATTGCATGATGATCTTACCCTGGTAAATTTATGATGTGGAACATTCTGAAGGAAAAGACTCAATCGGTCATTCTGAGGCTATCTTTACAATACTGAAGAAAATTCTCTTGTCTTTGGTTTGTTAGTAATAAGTCACTGTTTCAAATGGGTGTTATTACGGTGAAAATGTCAAAACTTTTAAATGAGCAATAAACTTTGGTTCCTCTCTCTCTGCGGCAAGAGTTGGGGGAGTGATAAAAAAATAATTTTAGCATACAGTTTTGCAGCAAACATGAAATGAATAAACTTTGAAAAAAAAAATTGAATGAAAAAAATGAAAGTAATGGAAGAGTCATAATAAGAGTACCAGAAATTGCTTTGAATTATGAGAAAATTCAAATTGATACACATGTTCAAAAACATTACAAATAAATTGAGAGGAACCAAACACCCCCTTTTTTTCAATTTTTGTTGTTGTTGTTGTTGAATAGTACATACATTTTTTAATTTGTGAATCTACTAATAAACCACAAAAAAACCAACAAGTGATGAACACACACACAGCCTTACCTGCTCCTAGAGAGCCAATCAAAAAACAGGTCGTGACATTAGAAACAGTTTATACATGTTACGAGTGATTACAGAGGTCATCAAAGGGCATATCAAACAGAACTATATGTATATAAACAAAATACATGTATATAGTTACTCTAAAGAATTATGGCAGAATTTAAGTCTTCCATCTAGATTAAACTAACTCTATATCATAACACTGCTAGATTAATCAATAAAATTCTAGGAGGGGTAATGTAATATTCTAACAAAACTCTTGAAAAGATATAGCATTTACAATAATATGTTTTGGAAAGCTGCAGTCTTATACATAAAGTTTGATATATTGAAACAGAACTGAAAATTATAACATGTAAAACTTTTGAATGCAACTGCAGTGTGAAACTTACATGGATTTCCTGAGGACTCCGGCTCTCCAGCCATGCGTCTGCAATTGGTTTCCATCCCAGGACATCTTTGTCAATGTACACAATTCCCTAAAAAATTGAAAGATAACACAATATAGAATGCATGAATTTTCATCACTTATCCATTTTGTTGTATCATAATTGCTTTTAATTGATTTTCAAGGACTTGACAAAAACAGTTAAAGAACATTCATTTGATCACCGGTATCCCTTGATCTTCCTTAAAATTGCAATGATTTATGATCGACAAATGAAAACTTTCATTTTTTTTCAGCTACCAGTAAATCACTAAAATGCTGTCTGTCTCATTCAAACACACAACAATTGATCTCTTAAACCCAGCTTTTAGTAAACCATAAGTGATGCTGGTGTCTATAAATGTTATACATGTATTAACAAACATCTTTATTCATTATGACATCTTCACTAGTGAATGGTTTCTGATCCGGACCACTCTTAAACTTACTGAAGCATGGTGCCGATCAGAAACCCTTGGTTTAAGGAAAGATGTCATTATCATAGATAATGGAAACTAAAGGTAAACATTGGAAACTTGAGGTAAACATTGGAAACTTAGATAAACATAGGAAAATTAAGGTTAACATTAGAAACTTAAGGTAAACACACCGATCTGGAGACTGAGGCGGGTGAGGCGTTGCTGAGGTTGTCCGTCTCAAAGATGACGATGATGTTGTCTGACAGGAACATCTTGTCGCCGTTCTTCAGATGCAGGACCTACAATGGACAAGACAGGATACAGACACTGTTACTATCTGAGTCACCCTGGGCTTGCCTTGGTTTAAACAAGGAACTCTTACCCGCAGAGGTGGCCCTTATTGAACCAGATAAATGGCTGAATCAACTAAACATCTTTTAAATAATCTTGACAAACTAACTGTGTATTTCAAGTTTCAAAGAAAAATAGCATACATAGCAACAATTTTCTACCTTAGTTTTATAAATAATGAAAATTTGACTTCAATGATATAAAAATCTTATTTTCAATACAGATTTGTCAGCTACATTCCTAAAAGCTCTCTACCTGAACTAAATTGACTGACTGAATGTTCCTCTTAGGTTTTTAACTTTTGAAATAAATTTCATCTTTAATTATCACAGATTTGACCTTTGAAATATAATTATTTGGCCTCTGACACAGATTTGACCTTTGACAAACATACTTGGCCTCTGACACAGATTTGACCTTTGACACAGATTTGACTTTGGGCAAAGATTCGAAATTTGCCACAGATTTGGCCTTTGACATAGATTTGAACTTTGACACAGACTGTGGGGTACCTTGTCTCCATTCAGGATGGGGTTGAAGTTGTCGGCCCAGCCCGGGTTCAGCGGTCCGTCCAGACACAGCCAGGTGGTGCTCTGGTTCTGTTGACAGAGAAAAATAAAATTTATCAGTCAAAAACACATTGAAACATTTAGAAGTTCTTACATAAAGTAATAAATAACTACAGTGATATAATTTGGCTTTTATTTTTTCAATATCCCTATTTAAATAAAATTCTTTGATTTTGGAATCAAAATAACTATTATTACTATAATTTTAATAAACTCTCAAACAACAAACTGCTTGTGCGATGTGAATTAAAAGTTCAACAGCTGGTATCTTTTTTCAAATATTATCAAAAATCAAAATCTAAATATTATGCATATATCTCATATACATGTCTGTACAATTGATCTGCAAAACAACAACCTCCGATCTTGAAAACTGTAGGAGGAGATATCCGTACAATAGGGGTACACTTTTAGCAGCCGCCAGCCCACCTATGCCGTTTTCACCATTTCAATAACCAGATATTTCCTTTGGAAAACCCATTAAAAATACAGGTCGCCTACAAACAGACTATTTATAAAGCCACAAAAGTTTATTCCATGAAGAAATATCACTTACCCTGTTGGCTTTTCTACAGGCGGAGGTGAAGATTCCATCGACCCAGTCGTTGTTGACGTTGAGATATCCAAACATGAGTGAACAGTCGTCAACCACCATGGGGTTGATTTTGATCAGTTTGTGCTGGTTCTCTTGGATGTTCCCGGTGGTGCGGGAACCCTGGGATTGCCGGGACGTCCCCGCCTGATTGGACAGACTGAGGGCGTCCACCAGCGTCTGGATACAGCTGCTCTTCCCGCTGCCTGGGGGACCAGCTACTATCACTCCTACAGCATAGAAGGGGGAAAATTTTGATATAGGAATAGATCTTTGACATATGGCTGAAATATATCATATACCATAATTTAGTTTTGCAGGGAAAAAAATCAAAATGTAATGCAGCAAGTCTTTAAATTGCAACATTTGACAAAAAATAATAATCTCAATTTCTTCAAAACTTGGAATTTTTAAAAATGAGTTATTTTTCCTATCCAATAATGCAGCCTCATCACTTGCATAAAACCACCCAATCTTAAACTTTTTGATGTATATATTATACAAGTTAATTAATAGCCCAAGTCTTCCACTGGATTGTTTAACCTATATTTAATTCAATTTTTGTAAAAATGCATGTCATAGATTGGATAGAAACACCTAATTTAGGATTTGATGAGGTATTAACCAAAATTAAATATTCCAAACTCATCCACTAGATTAGTTGATCAGTTTGACCCACATGTACATTTGATTAACCCCGCCCCCTTACCGTGGTGTACTTTGGAGATATTGTACAGCTGTTTACAGCGCTCTATCCACGGGTCGTGAGCCACCAGCCCTTTATCCACACTTTTCTGCTTCAGAACCAGCTCCACGTCAAATCCACGTGACCTTGCGGAGGGGATCTGGTGGACCGTGGGTGGATCAGGCAGGCCCGCAAATATGTCATTCAGTATGTGCTTGAAGATCTTCATGTTCTGAAAAAAAGACCCAACATCAAATACAACAATGATAATATCAACCAGTATATTTTAGCATGATAGTAAACAAAAGAATATTATTTTTTAGTTGAGAAAAAAAAATGTTAAGTTGCTAAAAATTGTTTTGAAATTCATAATACAATACAATCATATAATTATAACACATGTATTTTTTTGTATCTAGAATTAATTATTAAATGGTTTCCCATATTGTATTAAAGATATTCATATAGCTTTCGTTTACATTTACTGAAAACATTTTTCCATTAGGCTATGTAATTCTATAAATGGATGAAGGTTAGGATTATCTTCAACTTATTTTACTATGGGACATGGAAAGTTTTAAGTCATTGAGACCACCCCCATCCACCACCCTCCCCCCACTGTAATTATGTAAAATCTATTTAAAAAGGGGGAGGTGTAGCATCTCTTTTTTTTAACTCCTAAGGAATGTGGACTTACCTGGTCAGTGAACCTGGGTCCTATGATCTCTTTGATGGTCTGGGCCACCAGGGCGTGCTCCAGTTTACCGGCCATGGTTAGGGGGTTGGGGGTGCCAGTTTTGCGGCTCATGCCGGCACCTGTGGTCATTTTGATGCCACTGGATGCCACTGTTGGAAAAAATGCAATGGAATGTTTTAGAATACGTACAATACAGAGATAAAGACAAAAATATATGAAGATTCTAATTTTGGTTATTATAATAAATATCATGCAAGTGGGAGCTTATAATGGTTTATAAATATATCAAGGTAGCATTTGTGTGGAATTCATCAACAGTTATCATCATCCAACATTTATACTGCTACGTAGTTTGCAATATTGATACCGATAAATTTGTCTGGGAAATATTTGACAATTTAGCTATAATTCTTAGCGCACCCACCACCAGAAGATTTCCAAAAAGCTCACAGACTGTTAGGCCACCCAACTTTCCATCAGAAAGTGTTACAACAAATGCCAAGATTTTTTCTTAAAGAACCCCAGAGTCTCACTGTGAATCAGATAAGTCAGAGAGCCCTTATTCTCGACCAAGAGGGGAGAAAAATTGCAGACAGGAAACTTTGAGTTTTGCTGAATCAGCACAAAGTATGAAAAGGATGTGCGCAGAGGAAATTATATTGTAAATGTAGCCATAGTTCTTACAATATTAAATGTCAACTTTTGCTTCAGTTTTATCAAAATTTGAAGCTTCAAGGATAGTAACCGTACTTGAATTCATGAATGAAATGTCAATCGCATTTAAAAAATTCATTTACCAGGTAAGGTAATCAAACATTAAAATTAATAAATATATCATACATGTTGTACTATATATTAGCTCTTATTTTGTTTATGTTGTCAATGATATTTTTCATCAAATCTATAAATGCACGAATTTAAAAAAAAGCATTATCTATTAAAAATATATATACTGGCTATATGTAGATGCACTTATTAAATAAAAGACTTCTAGTGTTCAGAGGTGATTAGATTGTACAAGATATTGTGTTTTACAACATTATGTACTATAAAGTAAGTGGAACTAGTATGTCCTTTGGAGGGCATTAAGTCTTGATATACCATGGATGGTCCATCTACGATGAGGGATGTGAGTTTCACTGAGTTCTGGTTCCTCAGATATAACTATATTTGGCACTGCAATTTCAATATTTGTGACTCTATTGAATATTCATGAGTATTGATTGGTTTAAATATTCATGAGTCTTGACCACATTTGAATATTCATAAATATTCATGACTAACACATTTTAAATTTTTGTTTTGTTTTGTTTTTTTAAATTTTACATTATCAAAGTTTTAAGTACTGAAAAATGTTGATTGGTTTTCATAAACATTCGACATGTCTATAATGCTAAATACTGACTATTTTTTTCTAGTTTGACTAAACATATCTCATAAATAAATAATAAAGCCTCTAATTTGATCATGCATTTCAGATATATATGGTTATACTAGTCTAGTATATAATTATATTGGTGACATATATTTTTCCTCCTAAAGGGTCAATCCCATACATACATATTTATTTACATAATACACATATCTCTTAGCTTCAGCTAAACACTTAATGTAGTACACATGTATAACAATTTACCAACAATGTTAATGTAGCAAAAGATTAAAAAGTGTTCAACAAATATGAAAAATCATGAGATATATAATTATATGCAGTGCTGTACATCACATAGTGTAGATAATGGAAAAATTAAAATCAAATGATTAAAGTATACTGCATCATTTCCTACTCCCAATGTGGATGAGGTACGCATGTACCCATAAATCTAACTACCAGTTACCTGCAAATCATGCATACCTGGCATGATATATGCAAGTTTTGTTTGAATGTTTGATTTTTGGTTTTGTGTGTGTGTGTGGTTTTTTTTTTTTTGGGGGGGGGGGGGGGGGGAATCAGAAAAGAATTGCTTCTGAAAGTGATAAACTATTTTTGTTTGCACCTAATTGCCCTGTCTATTTGACTGTTCCATACAAATGATCACAATATCAAACACCTTTTACTGCCCTTTACAATCAGAGTACTGAGAGCACCAAAAGGCAAAAATCCCAAGCTTAAGAGGTCAATTACATTGAGGTTTTATGATCTATGCCTCTTTGTCTGAAAGGTAATAATAAATAAATACTGCAATGCAGGGCTTTTTGTTTTTTGTTTTTTGTTTTTTTTGGTCCAGATTGGGTTGGGATGAAAAATGCAGTAGATACTATAAACTACAATTAACAATACCTAATATTAATAAAGGCAACTTAATATGCATGTGTCGACAATACCAAAAAAAATTATAATACATAAATATATACTGATGCATGTGAAATGATAAATGAAAGGCAATTGGATTAGATTTAATAAATTAAGTCAAAAACTCCCATTTTCTAAGATAAATATTTAGATGCTTTCCTTTCTTTGTAAAGAGAAAATAAATACAACCAGGAAAGCAACTGCCGAACTGACTAGAGATTAGAAATCTTCAACACCTGCTAGCATCTGCCTGTGAGCTAAGCTAAGTATCTTACCATTAAAAGAGGCAAAGTATTGTTGAACTGTGGTAATAAATCAGAAAAGTATAAAAGTTTACTTCAACAGATTGTGTTAGTAGCTATATATGGCATTCAATGATGAGACAGTTTTTGTGAATTTTTGATTTAGCTTCAATAAAGGAGCCCTCTCTCCCTTCCCCCATTATTTTTTTTTTTTGGGGGGGGGGGATGAATCAGTAGATGAAAAAAAAATTGGAAAGGTTATAATATTGCAGCTAAACCTTAAAACAATTTGGTTCAGAATAATTACTGTATACAAAGTTATTTTCGCCCAGTGTAATTTTCGCCCGTCTACACTTGCAAACAGTTTCATCCCATCTCAAATTCGCTCATGCAGACACAATTGTGTTTTTAAATAGATAATTTGAGACATTGGAGTTCGCCCAATCTCAATTTCCCCCTCTGATGAGGCCAAAAAGGGCAAAAGTAAATTAAGGGCGAATATTTTCCTGTATACAGTATGTAATAAACTTTTGGAACAGTTCTAACTGATAACAGAAATATTTAATGAAAGATAACAATTGAAATCAACATATTAATTTAAAACAATCATGAACTACATGGTAATCTCTTGAAAATACAACCATGCACTTCATTATTTAATAACAAAAATAATCGTAAAAACTTTTTTTTGAAAATTTCAAAACCCCAAATGAAGAATCCATTTTTTTCCCTCACCACTAAGATGTCTGCCAATGTGAAATGGCATTACTGGATAAGTACCGAGAAGTACCCCTACAAACAGTGACTTTGTAACATATACATGTATAGCTTGTCAACTTAGCTTTCTAAGACAATACCAATCTGAATGCTTTTGCACTATATCAGAAAAACTTTTCTTATGGTATTTGACGGTGAATAATGTTAGTGGTGAAAATTGTGAAATTTTTTTATCATTCTTAAAGGTAAAGTAAAACAACAATGAATGTTTCATTTTAGCATGATTTATAATTATAGAGATCTGATATTAATTAATATTATTACCAGACAAAACTGATTTAATTTTGAAATTTGAAGAAATTTATAAATGAGATCATTTTTATTCCCCCATAGTTTCCAAATATTGAACTATGAAGGACAGATATCAAATTAAAGCCTTAACATGTACTGATATTAAAAAATACTGCACAGTTGAGAGAGTATTCACAAAAGAAAATGTATCAGATCTAAAAAAAAATTCATTAATTTGTCTTCCTGATAATCAAAATAGCAAAGTAGAGCAAGGTAAACCTTTCAAATCAATTTCTTAACCAAACAGCTCTCTCCTGCAATATGATTACATAAGATCTTTAAATAGCCCAATTTTAGCTCACCTGTGACACTCTGCTGCGGGTTGGCTATTTTGGATGGGGCCTCAGAGGCCTGGCTGTCAGACCGGGAGGTTTCCCTGTCTTTGGCCTCCAGACGGTCGACCGTCTTCTCGTCCCTGATGAACTTCCTCTTCTGAGTGGCTCTCTTCAAAACCCCCACCAGTGTGGCTACACTGAAGTGGTGGTGACACTCAGGGGGCCTGATAAGGGAAATTTTATAAAAGTTCATAATTGATTTTCAAACATACAGAATACTTAATTTTTTTTTTAAAAGTTTATATCCTTAGCATTAAGAAAATGAAACACTCATCCAAATAGGCCCTTCCCATTTTGCCTACTCCAAAATTATGACTTTGGCTCATTTAATTTATTTAACTGCTATTGATTTTTTTAAATGTCTCATTCTCTCTATTTCATATTCTTAATTCTCACTCTATAACAAGCAAATTAAGTCTTCTCTCTCAAATCAACCCTTTACATATTATCTCCAAATTTGTGTCCAAGTTGATAATTTTCTCAATAACCAAAAAATACCCCCTAAAGCCCCCCCCCCCCTTTTTTTTACCCTCTCATGCCAAAATACAAACTTACAGCTCATCCCTGGCTAGTTCTGTTAGAGCTTTGAGACGGGCCCCGAGTACTGCTGGAGCCCTGAATCCCATGGCGGCACACTTAGCCTTCAGAATGAGGCTGAAGTCAGGCTTGACGAGGGAGACCATGCGGAACAGTGATCTGACGTCGATGGGGAGACTACAGCCGGGAGGGGCCGTCTCCTTGTTGTAGGTCATGTGGACGGCAAATGTTTTCTTGATGGAGATCTGAAAAAGCCCAGTATGATGTGGAATATCTGTCAACATTTTGAAAAGATTTATAACAAAGCTGTTTCCTATTCCTGAGAGTAATAAGGTTAACTTTGTAAACATAGGAAGACATACATGTTACACTACTTTTATTAAAAACTTAAATACAAAAATCTAGGAATAAATAAGCTGTTGAAGAATGAAAAAAATAAAAAATGTTCATGTTTATTTGAAAGTTTAAATTGAATCTTCATATTGGTAGTTAAGAGTTCAATTTTATCCGCAGTGACATAAATTATGAAAGGGGCCTTTTGCAATAAACCAAAACTTATTCAACAAGTGATATCGACAAAGAGTGAAATAGAATACAGTATTGAATAAAACACTTTACTGACCTCCTGCCCGTCGCTGAGGGTAGCGTAGGGGTGTCTGGAGCGGAGGGCTGTGATGACCGCTGTCATTTGGTCCAGTAATGTAGACATGGCCTGTTTGTTCAGACTCTGTACCTCGTCAAAACAGCACCAGCAGCCATCCTAATGAAGTGTTAAAGAGAAATGTGCACTTTTATCTAACAAATAAATTAAATATCAAGGATCTGTTCTATTTAAAAAAAATTGATTCAAAAGTTTTCTCAAAACATGTAGAAGGACTCAAATTTCAATAGGGGGCTATGCTTTATGTACTGTCAAGCCAAAACATATTATATATAGCATATCTGACTATGTCAGCAAATTATCTAAGACTGTACCTACGAAAAACCTACTAGATATTTTAAGTATATGCTCTTGATTTCTGAACAGTACAACTCAATCAACACAAAATGTACCATGCCTCCATGTACCCTTTATTATTTCCAAAGAATACAGTACCAGTATATCTTAAAAGGCTTCAAAATTAGTATAAAGGTTTCCTTAACACGACAGTACATACCATGGCGGTTCCTTGTACGATTTTCCCCATAGCGCTAGTGTCTGACTCGGTGGAACACTGGAACGTCCCAATGTAATGTCCCAGCACCGTGGCCAGCCCCTTCACAGTCTCTGTCTTTCCCACCCCCACAGGGCCGGACACACAGCTGCCCTGGTAGTTGTTGAGGGCCTGGGACATGGTCAGGAAGCAGCGCTCGGTGACCGGGGTCAAGGCCACTCCAGCGTTCGTTCCGTAAAACTCGTTGCCATAAATATAAGGCGTGTCTAGTATCCATATCAGGGGTTCATATTTGTCTTCTGTAAAGGATATTAATATCAGAATTTATTAACGATCTAATAAAGACAAAAAAAGTTTAAGCACTTGCATGCTTTTTTTTTTTTTTTAATCAAATTAGCACACAATTTTGCAGATTTTTTTTTAGTTAAGAGTTAAAAAGCATCAGTACCACAGCATAAATTAATAATTGAGCTTTAAGTTTTAATGCATTGCATTGACTTGATAAAATAAAATAATTGTCACTTTTAACTTTTTTTACTCTGATCTGGGATGTTGAAACACATATGAGATTTAGCAAAGACAAAACTGTCCTGTCTAAGATATTGTTATGCAAGTGGTAAATTGTTATATACAATATAGTTGTTAAAAATGGATGTAGATGGGGAAAATTGTAAGCAGATACATGAATTGTATAACACAAGTTTGAAAATTAAGAAAGCATTGTGTTAATCAAACATTAGTTGATTGCTGCGTCAGGTTTCAGTTTCTGCAAAACTTAAAACCTTGTTTTCCAATCAATTTTTACAAGAACTTTCATCTTTCAAGTTGATTTGAATTTTATGAAAGTTAGACTGTGGCTTCATAGTAAAATACTTATAAGTATAGCTTTGTTGTTATAAAATAGCAAATATTATGAATTATAAATACTAGCTGTCACTGCAAAACACATTGAAATAATAAACAAAGAGTTTCATCTTTTTCTGACAATTTGAAAGCAAATAAACACAATGGCACGTACATCACATATAAAGTTAAGATAATAGATGCCAAACAAATGTCAAAAAAATATGTTCACGCAGCTAATAAACACAATATAAACATAAAACAAAAATTTAAAACTGATAAAACAAAAAATAAAATGCAAAAATTTAAGTTGCTGACTGGCAACAATCATTTATTTAAATGAATAGACTTGTGATAGTTAAAACTGTATACAGTTAATGGAGATTAATTGTTATATCTCGATCATGAAAAAGTGAAAAATTAGGAAAAATCAATATTGGATTCATGCATGCATAAAATTTATAAACAAAATTAAGGTGAACTTAACAAGAAAAATTTAATAATTTTTTTCTTTGAGGTCAAGGATCAATCTAATTAGCCAAACAATTCATGATAATAATTAACGAATGGATGAAACACAAACAGATCAATGTTTACCACAGAGACTTGTACGGGTGTTTTGTTTTCCTGGGGACGCTGTGAAAATCATAAAGCAATTGCAGCCATTTTAAGTCTGATAAATATAAATGATTGCAAAATCACTTTTGAGACAAACCCTTGAAGTTATTTTTTGATATGTTATCCCTTAAACTCAGTTCTTAACTTTCTCTATTTACCTATAGTATTAAAATACAATGAAGTGCAAACTATTTTGTTCTTACTAGATTATTTTTTAAGAAATACAATCATAAAATTGTGCAAAGTTATTCTTTTTTTTTTTAGATTTTTATATTTTAATTTTCATTGCTTGCAATTCTTGCCATTTTACTTTCTATTATCATTTTACTTTTAAAAAAACTGAGTTTCGTCAATTTTTGGTCTTTAGTTTCCATTACCATGGCAACGAATATCCTTAGCAATAATTTCATGGAGCCATGCAACTATTTACATCAATGAGTTTAATATGCTAATTTTATGCAATATTAAAGAAAATCAGCAATGTGGGCATTGGGACCACTATATGAAATTATGGTCATAACAGCAAATTGATATTAAATCCTCAAAGTTCATTTTTAAAATTTTTTGAAGGTGCCCATAACCTCAGCACTTATTTCAATTTAAACTCCACCCAATCCAAGACAAAAGCAATAAAAGACTGCAAAGGGCCAAAGCTTTTGAAAGGTATCCATATATGTACAAATGTTGAAGGGGTCAAAAGTTCAGATACATGAATATCTTATATAGATATTAATTTTTGTAGAAAGGAGATTAGATTTTATATCATATGCATTTTTTCAGAGAATGCAAATCATATCTAAAAATAGTATGAATTAACAAAAAATAATGTAAAATCAAATTTTTATAAAAATTATTTTTAAAAAGAATGGTGAATTGCATTTCAAAAACATTACAGAAAGTGGATTAAATGTTTGATAGACTGGTAAAGAATAAAAATATCATTTAAATAGAACAGCAGGAGGAACTATATAAAACTGGTGATCATTAAAAGCTAAGAAATAAAAAATAAAAAAATATATATATAGCCCAACACCGATTTCTTATTTCAGCTGTATAAAGAATTCTTACGTATCGAGAGGTCACTTAGACTGGCCTCCGTTTTAATATCGACTGACTCCGTATCAACATTCTCATCGTTAGCTAATTAAACATACAAATTAACAAGTCAAACAAAGCTTGATTTCAATCATATAAATTGCCTGTTAGTTTATTATTAAAATTAGAAGTTACTTGATACATGCAAACAATTGATATTTTTTAGTTTTAGTTTTTTTTTTGTTGCATATTTAGTTCATCATATTTTCTTTCCAAGATAAACTTGATGAAACTAATTTCATCCCCCTTTTATCCGTTTTCTTTTTGCACATTAACATTTTTATAATATTGCTTTGTTAAAAATTTCATCATAATAATGTTTATTATCAAATGTACAAATTAAGAACACTAACAAAGCATCAATCATTAGTTTTAAAATGCAAAATTTATTAAATGCTAATTTTATTTATATAATAAACTTGTCATTGACTTTTTTTTTAAACTCAGTTTACTCTAATGTCTTTAAAATACAGAGATACCAAGAACTTAATCACAGACCCTCAAATTTATTTTAAAAAATTGATAATTTTAAACATTAACAAATTTTCAAAATTTGGTGCCGTACCCACAGGATGGAAGTAACAACGTATACATCTCCTCCATTCAAAGTCTGTGGTCTCTCTGAGGGATTTCCTGTTGCACATGTTCTCCAGAATGTCTCTCAGATAGAGAGATTGCTGCAAGAATTGTGAGAAAAATACAGAACTTAAAAAAAAAAATCCAGTTTTTTGAGTTCAGCTTTTGCACACAATGATGAGCTTTTAGCTTGCATTCATTGTGTTCATTTAAAAAATGTTTAACTGTACGGTATTCAGTAACCAAGCATTAACAGAACATACTGCAATCATGGACTCAAGCCGAGCCTTGTGGAGGGGCAGCATGGGTTCCTCCAGAGTCCGCCACGCCCCCTTGGTCAGCACAGTGGTCAGTTTGGCAGTGGATGCCTGGTACTTCTTCAGCGTGTTCTAAAAATAGTAACAACAGTGTTCG
This sequence comes from Magallana gigas, assembly GCF_963853765.1. NCBI lineage: Eukaryota > Metazoa > Mollusca > Bivalvia > Ostreida > Ostreidae > Magallana > Magallana gigas. The sequence continues at coordinate 30,411,648 of NC_088861.1, forward strand.
ATACATAATTCTTGTAATTGCAGTTGCATTTTATACAAGACATAGATTGTTCTTTAGATAGATATTAAATGAATTGCAATTTGTATATGATGCAAAAACCTCAGAGCAACATTTCAAAAAAAATTAGTTATCAATTAATATCATAGATAAAAATAAAGGGATCTGCATTTTGTACATGATGCAGAATTTCAGAGCAACATCATCTTAGAATGAACACAGAAACGTTAAATAGATGTTAGGCTACCTGCTGCAGAGCCTTGCGGTCGTACTTGAGTTCCCCGATACCTTGGTCGCACTCTCTCGTCCAGTAATACAGCATGCCTATCCTACACACTTGTGCTGGGTACTACAGAGAACAAAAGAAAAGAAAGTTAAGAACCAATGCTTTCCGTACCAAGTGATTAAGTGTTCCATAAACTAGAACCTGTTTTATCCATTTCAAAGTCCAACTTGACATTGGAGTTCAAAACTCAAAATTGCTGTGATTTTTACATTATCCATTTTAACACCGAAAACTGCTTTCTAAAAAAAATAACAAACTTTTTATTCGGAACAGCTTTTCACTGCAACAATCCCAATAAATTAATTTAATTAAAAATAACCAGTGGGACCTTTTTGGTAAAGATTTTTGGCATCAAAATACATGTATCCCCCCCCCCCATATCCCCCCTTTTTTTGCCTACAAAAATCACTCCCATATTTTTTAATATAAGAATTGATTAATTAATTATGATCTAAGACTGTTTACCTTGTAGGCCCACTCATCCATCATGACGCCATTGTTACAGTCCTGAATGATGTTGATGCCGAGTTCTCGCAGTGTCTTGGCGACCGAGTCCCTCAGTCTCTGTAACCACACCTCTACACCCTCATTCAGACACACCTGATAATTAACACACAAAAAATCGCCAGGTAAAATTACAGGTAAATATCCATCTTTAAAACCACTCTATTTATTGAAATATTCTTATCATGCATAGATTAACAATTCATAAACATCAAGTAACTGAATTTACTCATTATTTTGCCATTTTTACTGATACTCCATTCCATTACCCCATCTCAATTAATAACGATTAATAACGATTATCTAATTAATAATACATAGGATTCTTGAAAATGTTGAATAATAAGAGTTTTAAAATTATCATGATTTTGTAATTTTTTAACAAGATAAGGTTTATTTCATTGATTATCAAAAAGCATTGACAAATAAATATAATTTCTAAATAAAATTTTGTGTTGGGTGACTATGGAACGGAAAACATTACATTCATTGATACACATTACATCATCCATACATGCAAAATTCAATATATATCTCAGAGAAAAAAGTTTTTTATCCTATCTATGACACTAACGAATAAATAAAGCCTTACCTTTTCATGCAGGAAAATCATTTCTCCATCGGAACTTGAGACGGACACTGCGTCTCTAATGACAACGTCCTTGATGATTCCCTCTGACGGCAGGTAGGCGGGGCCATGAGCCATAGCACTGGGGTTCACGCTCTGTAATTAGGTCAGTTCAAAGGTCAATGACAAATATTTTAAATTTCAATGAAATCTTTTTTTATCTGAATACATGTTTGAAAATTAATTTGATATCGGTGAAATTTCTTTTTAAACATATTATGAAATTTATACATAGAAAAGCAGTGAATTTTATGCATTGAAACAATGTATAAACATTCATGTATTTGAAAAAAAAAACCATGTAAGTAACAAACATGCAAAATATTGCATACGAACAATATCATACAGTATATTTAAAACAAAATTTAAATTTGAACTTTGATCTGAATTGAAATTTAGATTTTTGGAAAGCATAATAAAAATCGATATCAATCTGAAATTGAAACATGCATATATTTATGTACATTGTAATTATACACATGTATATACTTGTAATACCAACACATAACACACATTCTCTACAAATATACACATCTATAACCAGGTGCTGAAAACAATTACGTAACCAATTTTTAAAAACTTTATCAAAAATGCCATTTTTTTTAAACCAAAGTCTCAACAACATGACTTTGTTGATCACCATGCATCTGATAATTAATATCTTAGAACTGATCCCCCAAAAAAGTCAAAGTGCAAATTCCAACAAATCAACTCTGAACTTTGAAACTCCCTGATAATGAACACAAAGTCACAACAGAAAAATCAAAATATTGTACAACTGTATGAAACAATGCAGTGTAGGTTCTTACGAATTGAGAGCAGTTAGCTCCCCTTAATCCTGATATCTTGGACCTGAGTCGCTTTTTTAAGGCTTCCTTTTCCTGCTGGCAATTATGAATTTTTACAAATTTAAGTATTATTGCAATAAAGAGTTGAAGTTCAGCTGCTAATTTTTTTTTAATATCTTACAAACTGAACAATATTACGTAAATTTTCAATTCCTTCTTAATTTTTGCATAATTAGTTTTTTTCATACAACCTTATCATATTTTTTAATGATATTTCAAGGATTACATTAAATAAAAAAAGATAAAAAAAAAAAAGCTTTATAATTTTTCAAAAATTAGAAACAACAATTTAATTTAAATTGAAAAAAGTAAGTTTTTGAAAAATTTAACCATATTTTTTTCCTGCATTGTTGAGGTACCTTCTGGGATTTTGGGAATTTGTGTTTGTCAAGTGGACCTTCCTCTTCTGCTTTTTGTTTTGATTTTGGGTCATCCTTATAAAGTTTCACAATGAAATTAATACATGAATGTCCATTCAGAGAGAGAGAGAGAGAGAGAGAGAGAGAGAGAGAGAGAGAGAGAGAAAATCATATATCTATTTTCAAAGGGGCAAATATAATATATCAAGGCCAGCTGAGAAAAAATAAGTTTGTTGGAAACAGAGAACTGTAATTTAAAAATTCTGATCAGGCATCATAGACTGATACTAAAAACAGCTCTATAATATTTGTACTAGTATTCTTACCAGATTTCATTTTGAATTAGAATATGTGATAAGAATTTATTTATTTTCTCTAAATTATCAGACTTTCTTATTCTCCAATCAGGTTTCCATTACTGTAAAGTACATGTTCCTGATGGGAGAATAAAAACAAAATATCAAATTGCATCATTAAATGACATATTTTAAATTTTTGTGCCAATTTTTATAGTACATTATATTCACACATTCTATAATTATTTTTATAATGTCTAGATTAGATATCAACATATAATTATTCTATTAACAGCCACACATAAATGTACCATGATATATATTTTCATCCTCATCATTTAATAAAAGCATATTAATCTAATATTATTTCAATTGCCCCAGTTAATATACGAATTTGCTAAGAAAAATCGTAAATTCCCTATTGCTGGTTACTTGGTAGATATGTAATATACAATAATACATGGATATATACAACTTTGATCGCACTTTATCATTGCCCCCTAAATGTAAACACACAAATATGTATGATATAATATCTATATCTATATATATAATGAAGCCTCAGCGTTAATGAATAAATTGGCCCCTGCCCCTAGGGTTCTGACTTACTCCCAGTAGACTGGGGGACAAGGCTAGCTCACTCCAGTACGACCCCTGACTCGAGTGGAGCCTGAGGGGGACAGAGGCGGCCCTGGGGCGAGGGGTCAGGTTGTACCGCCTCACATCCTCACCCACCACCGTAGATGTTCTACGACCTGGCTCGGGGGTCTAGCAAACACAGCATGGTAATAGTTTCAGAGACAGATGAATTTGAGTGCTGCAATTTAACTATAAAGTTTGAGCGCTGACCATTCCCAATTATACTTTTCTATGACCTGGCTCAGAGGTCTAGCAAACAAAGGTAAGAGTTTCAGAGATTGATGCAGAGTCTTTATACGGACAATTTTTTATACTCTTTTTATAACCGGTTCAGGGGTCTACCAAACACAAAGATTGACAGATATTTTCATTGACACATTCCCTATACTTTTCTAAGACCTGAATCTGGGTCAAGAAAACAAAGGTTGCGCTGTTAAAAGAGTCGCTGAGATTGACAGAGAATTTGAGTGCTGACAATTATAACTACTGGTAGTTTTCTAATAGTGGTGATATAATATTTGTTTAAACAGTGATGATAAGTCAAACATTCTACAACACGATGTGTGCATGGTAACATTCAAATTGATATTAAATAAAAAAGCTTAAATGTGCAATGGAAATTTGAAATAATTTATTAAAACAGTTGTTCAAATGCAGAATCTGACGGATCACTACATATTTTCTATTAAACTTAAAAATCCTTTACCTTTTCTTAACTTAATCTCAAAATTAAATATGAAGCGATCCTATTCAGATATTTATCAGGTGTCTAAAGTTTATCTACAATGTACATGTAGCAATTAATTACCCTGAAAGATAGACCAACTACTTGCAACTAGATCAACTCAAACTATATAATAGTACTTACTGGAATCTATAGCATAATATATAGGTAGACAGAAATTGAATATCATAATATAGCATTGAAATACAAGGTATAATATATATACATGTAGTCTAAATATTCTGTAAATTGATATGCTTGATCAAAAAAATTGCTCTGGATTATATGTGCAATGAAAACAAGGATAATTCTCAGTTATGTAGAATGAAGAATATATGAACTGATATACTGGGGTATGGAAGCATACATGTAGAGATGAATAAATGAAAATCTCATTTAAATGATTATTTTGAAGGCAAGCATCAAATTTTTTTTTCACAGATATTCAGAATGAATAGATATGTGTAGGAATGAAAATCTCATTTAGATGACCATTTTCAAACCAAGTGTACATGATACAGTATATTCCATTAATAAACAACACTTACATAGATTTCTGTGAGGCGTTTGTCGATCTTGGGCGGGGTGTTGCTGCGGAGCCCCGGGGACATGACGCTGGTTGACCTGTTCCCTCGGGACTGGGTTCCTGTCCGTGACTGGGCAAATCCAATCTCATCCGTCGGCTCATCTGGACCGGTGTCAGCTTCCTCCAACTTCACATCATAGATGGCACTGAAGATGGACCTGAAATAGAATGACAACTGTACTAAGTTTTCTATGTTTGAGGTTTCAGTAAAAGCTTAATGTCAAGGCATTTTCAAAAGCAGAGTAAGTTGTTACCATTCATATGAAGTAAGGTCTTACAAAAATTGAGGTCCTATGATTTAATTGAGGTCCTATGATTTATATTTGATCTGAAGCCATATCAACTTGTAGTGAACCCCAACAGAACCAATGTCTTATTACTTATAGGTGTGAATGCATGGTTATCTTTATCAAAACACTATCTCAACATATCAAATTTGAAATCCTTATCTATAAATGATCAGAACACTTAATTGAGTTAAGGTGTGAACAACTTAAGGTCCTACACGCATCACTACGTATTTGAGGTCCTCCGTTTCATGTACCTAATATTCTTGAGTTGAGTTCCTAAGTGTAACTTGAGGTGGGGTCTGACAGACTTGAGGTCCTCATAACACTTACTTGAGGTGAGGTCTGACAGACTCGAGGTCATTTGGTCTGCTGAGCATGGCCAGCAGGACCGGGTCGGACACGAAGTAGAACCTTGGGAAGGCCCTCCTCTTGTTGTCCAGGTACTCCATCAGAGACTTGAAGCAGATCTCTAGCTCCTGCTGCATGTTACGGAGAAGGTTCACCTTGGGGACCTCATCACCGGTACAACACTGTAACAAAAACAAGCAGTGTCAGGAACAGGTTCAACTGATATTCTAATTCAAATGAAAAAATTAAGTTTCAATAAATTTACAAAATATTGATTTTTTTCAATTAATATCTTGTTCTAGTCTTTGTAATCATATTAAAGAGTGAATTTACAGCTTTATAGTCAAAATATTTTCATACCTTGAGAACATCCCCTTTACATAAAAATATGTACAGGTCTGGAAATCTTTACTTAATTTAAAACTGTATTTTCCTACCTCTATTTCCCCTCATTTCAAAATGACAATCATCTTAGCTTTAACAGTTTTTTTGTACCTGGAGAACTCCCCTCATCTCAAAGTAGGTAGTCTTCATCATCTTGGTCCAGCTCTTGTCGGTCCGGGCAAACCGCTTGGCCTCTAGCTGGAGTTCCTTCGCGGTGACTGAATTACTGAACACTGCCTCCAGATACTGCCACAAATCCTGAACCTGCAACCACAACTCCAGAACCTCCGTAACGTCCTTCAGTTTTTTGGCCCACAGGGCCGTATCGTCCCGCAGGGGGGCAATGTACTTGGAGGTGAGCATGCTTGCCAGAAGAGCCTGGGCATCCTCCAGCTGTTCCAACAATCGCTCAGTGGAGACTTTGTCCAAGAACATAGGGCCGCGGTTCTTGTAGTGCTCAAAGGTCAACATCTGCTCGTTCCACTCATCCTCTGTCACTCGCTGTTTTATCTCGAGCTCGAGTTCTCGACTCGCACTCAGGCAGATTTCTTCGATGTCTGCTTTGTGTCTAAAAGTATTTTTGTTTTTTAGTTTAAATTTGAAAATCATCGGAATAAATTCTATAAAATATAAACAATTCATTAATTAATTATCTATTTATAAGTATATGAGTTTGACAACTAATTAATCTAATTACTTGATGAGTCCTATGTCCAGTAAGTGGGACAGTTTGAACACGTTGGCCTCCAGCTGGAACTTCACTCCGGTCACATTCATCACGTCCAACCAATGGCGGTTACGAATTTCCTGAAAACAGAAAAACCCAAATGTGTTCCAGCTGTCAAGAAAAGTCAAAATAAAGCTAGGATGAACTACTGCTGTGAACAATTTTAGAGATTTTAAAATATTAATCTAATAATTGGAAAAGAAATAAACAACAGCTATTATAATACACCATTTGGTTCCAACTAGTTGTTATAGCATATTTTGTACAAAATATGTAAACACACATTCTCACACCATTAAACATGTAGTACACCTTCGAGAGTTAAATGTTTTTCAAACTTAGACATGCAAGTTAATACATGTATTCAGTACACAACAATAAATAGGTTTTAAGACACATTTGTTCCTTGCATTAGTCTATCAAATTTGTATTGCTTAATTGTACACCTTTTAAGAAAAAGCTAATTTAAATATTAATCAAGCTACCAGAGTTTAATACACATATTGAATAAATTGCAGCATGCCGAATTTCCTGCAGGATCAAAAATTAGTGAGTAAAGACCTGATATTCATAACTTTCACAAAATCATGTGAAAATTTTTTACTATTCATCTTTCATCTTTTTCTAATTTTATATCAATAATATAACAAAAATTAATCTTATGCAACAATTTTTTACTGGTCTAAAAATGTTGTCGTTTGCAGTATTCGTTAACTGGCATGCATACAGATAAAAAAAACCATACAAATTCTCTACAGATAGACAGATGGACAAATAGACGGGTAACTTACTGGTATGTGGTATTTAACACTTCCCTGGATGTAAGCGGTGCAGAAATAAACAAGGGATTGAGTGAAAATCAATGCAAAGGGATGAAAAAATGATAACTCACTGACAGTTAAAAAATCTTAATGGAAAGTGAGTAGGGTATATATTTTTTCAGGAATTAGTGAGAGATGCAAAAATAGAAGGATGCAGAATGATATTGCTTTTAAAAGTTATGATCAAGTCAAATAAACTATATAATTATATATGTTCTTCAAAATTAGTTAAATCAATCTGAAATATTAAATAGCAAAATAATAAAATAGGAAAATTAACATTGTTTTTTTTAATAATTCTAAATAAACATGCAGATGCAATTAATATTTTTTTTTTAAGTATATATAACTCATTTTTAATGAGGATTTTTAAAAAATATATAAGAAGCATGCAATCTGTTGAAGAAAAGGAGCATGTAAAAAGTATATAGCAGGGGAGATAATATTGAAATGCAGTGATCCCGACATGAGTTATCTCCACTTGATATGGTTGCTATGGTTACCTTTGAGTTGAGTTTCCTCAGCAGTGGGAATACCTCCAGGTAATTCTGTAGCGAGGTTTTGAGATCATGATATGCGTCCCAGTCCTTGAGTTTACTTGGAAGAGCCAGACACTCATCCCAATATCCTTCCACCTATTCAAATATTTTGATTTTATAAAACCTATGTCATAATATAAGGAAAGCCTTAATTTTTAACCTGAATAAAATTTTTGATTTCTTAAATAAAATGTACTGTTAATGGGATTCAATTGTACATCTGGTATATGGCTGAAATTGTTCTTAGAAAAAGAATGAATTTTATAAAACTTTGCATAAATTTATACATAATTAATTCTGTCATTTACATTACCTCAACAAATGCAGCATCCAGATCAACATCAGCCCACAGGGTGTCTCTAAATCTGGTATCAAATCGGATGAACTTTTGGAACAGTCCATACAACTGACTGAGCAGATCCAGTTCTTCACCGGTTTTATCCAGTTCTGGAAAAGGTTTACACACTATGCCAAAAAGCTTAGAAACAGACACCAGTGTATTGCGTTTTGAATCGTACAGTTTGTATTTTTGTTGAAACTCTTGCAGACTAGCTACAGCCTTTGCTGGTGGAGTGTTAGGGGTATTAGGTCCCTGGGAATCGAAAGCGTTCCTGAACTCCATCACTTCTACCACGAAAGCCTTGACGTTTTTGTCAAGTTCTTGTTCGAAAGCTCCCCGCCGTTCCTTCAGGAGGTTTTCGCGGACTTGATCCGCTAAATCCATCAGTTCCACCCACTTGTCGCGGAGCTGATCCACTTCTTCCACTTCATTTCTTGGAAGCCTTAGTTCAAACTCCCTGTAAAAGTAAATAGATTCCTTAATCTTGTTGTCCATGTTATGAGGTACTCCGAGTAATCCGTAGAGAAATGAGTTGAGCCATACCTGATTTTCTCATACATAGTCTCAATCTAGTGAGACAAGTTAGGACTTAATTAAGTTCCTAAAACATAGTCTCTATCTAGTAAGTTGAGCTGAGCACTAGCCCTACCTGAGTTTCTGATGCATGGTCTCTATTGAGTTAAGTTGAGCCTTACCTGAGTTTCTCATACATCGTCTCTATGGGGAGATAGATGCCGTCGATCTTGTTCTCCATGTCGCGAAGTTCCTCCAGCAGTTGGAGGGCACTGTTTAGCTGATCCAGTGACTGGACGTGGAGTTCTAGCCTGTTACGGACATTTGACCTGTACAACACTGCGGAGTCCAGTTTTTTCTAGGATTGTAAAAGATTGGAAGAAAGTTAAAAACAGTACATTATGTATCACAATAAGAAAGAAACAAATACTGAGAAATCATTTACCGTACATTTGTGGTTGCCAATTATCGCGGATTGTCAATATCTTGGAGTTTCCTCTCTGACTCATTAATTTGAGATAACAATGTTTGACTGTATCAATAAGATTTTACTCTGATGTCATGTATTTAGTTTTTTTTGTACATCTTATGAAAGGATTTTGAGCGAAGTATTATTACACTGTAATCAAGGACTAAAAACTCTACAAAATTTTTAGATTCATACCTTGGCTTCTTCATGCAGAACTGATGCAAACTGGATCTTCCAAGCCATGGCAAATCCATGCAGTGCATCCTTGATAGGATCAGTCCTTAGACAAATGCAGCCTACAGGAAGGACTTTAGGAATGCCTAGGACTTTCTTCTCTATGTAAAGGAAGCGTTCCACTTCCTTCTTTATGTTGAACATCCCAGGATCTCCCATGATGAATTCCTTGAAGTTGCCATGGAGATCGTCTTTCCACAGGAAGTTGTAGTAACTGAAGTGGAACAGGTGCTTGTTCACTGTGGATTCCAGTTCTGAAAAATTCAAACACATTGTAAAATATATTTTCCTCATTTCCTAATTTTTAAATCTGTTAATTTAATATCATTAAAATCTGAAAATTTAAAATCTGTATTCGAAAAATTGTTAAGCACACAGCAGAATTTTCAAATTATACCATAATCTGAAGCCATTAGGGAAAGTGGCATTGCAAAACCTGTATTCTTTCATGGGAAATGTTTCAATAGGCAAAAATCTTGTTCATGCAAAAATCATAATATCTAAACTAGATGTTACTTTATGATCCAAAAGACTCTGACTTGTTGAAGCATTTAATTTGTGACATTCTGCAGGCATTGGGTCATTGGCATGCAAAAGGTTTTGTTTTGAAGTTAATTATGCATCATGTTCACTTCTACAGTCACTCAAATTATACAAAATCATTTCAATTCCATTTATCATGCATTTCTACCCGCCATTACCTTTGAAAAAAGAGGTAATTCCTCCTTCAAAAATAGATTACAAATTTTAACACTGATATTTTTTCAAGATTTGTCAATGAGTTTTAAACAAAATCTTAAATTATATCAGATAATATTAATTCCTTAAATCTTTAAAAAGAGATGCTCCTACAATGTGTTTTAATACAAGTTTGCTTTAAAGCATGATTATTTAAAAGATCCAAATGTGTTGTACATCAAGCAGAGCTACAATAATATACATGTACTAGACACAAGAAGGTTAATGGTACATAAGGTTATCCCCAAATGACAATTAATATTAATTTAACATTTAAATGAAGTTGACAGTTAACATATGAAAATATACAATGTGGAGTGAAAAATGAAGATAACAAAAATGGTACCTTGCATGAAGAATGGCTTTGAATCTGCTCTTACCTTGAACAATGGCGGCGACTTGACTGGTCATTTCCTGGACGTTCTCGTCCTGAGAGATGGAGCCGTAGAAGTTCTCTGGTCCATACAGAGACAGCCAGTCAATGTCTGTCATAGGAAGAGAGATCAAATTAATGTACAGTGCAACCTCTGTAATCAGCAACACTGGAAATCTATCTCACTGTCTATTCCTACTACATTCTGATGTCCAATCTTTTTTTGTTTTCAATTGTTAATTTTGACACTGTCTTTTTTTATAACTCATCCACTTCAAAACTAAATATCTTTCCTTAACTCATGTTACAGTAAAACATGCTTATAACGAAGTGCCAGGGAACGGAGATTTTCCTTCGCTATAAGCGTAATTCGATATATTCGTCAAGTATACATAATTCAGTCATGGGGAATGAAAATCACTTCGCTGTAAGCGTCAATTCATTATAAGCGTGTTCGCTATAACCATGTTTTACTGTAGTTGGTCTATTTTTGCTGTACCTACAAACTCCCCGATTTTAAAAACTGCGCTTTTATATCATTAATCTTAACAAAGCAATAGCTTTTGGAGATGAAGGTATTGTATGAAATTATCCAGCAATAGCTTGATTTAAATATAAATACATGGTTTCACAAAAAAAAAAGGGTCAGACAGTATCATAAAGGGTTCACCTCCTAACAACATTTTCATTTTGAGTCTTAATTATTTTAGAGAATTTCAAGAATTTTGAAGTGAAATCTTACTTCTGGTTGACTCCAGTATGGCGTTCGCGACGTCTGCTATTGCCATCTGTGCCACATCTAGAGAAGGTTGCAGGGTGATGTTGGGAATGTTGAATCCCACTTCCACATCAAACCTACAAATACAACATGTACATCTTAAAAGTACTATTTTATGCGCTAAAGAAATTACAGACTGAGCTTTACCTTGATTTGTCCATTACAACTACTGATTGATATTGTCATATAATTATATGTAATGAGAATCAAGATTATGTATCACAGTAACTATAGTCAGTCTTAATAAGAAATCATTATGATAAACAGAATTGACCAATTTAGCAATTCATAAAAATAAAATCTCTATATTGATCTCCTCTATGCAGTAAGACCCGTGTAAAAAAAAAAATTCCCCCTAAAATTAATTCACTTCCTAATCACTTCCTAAATTCCTTCCTATTTTTGTAAATTTTGAAAAAAAAGTGATCTAAATTCTCGGCCGTCACTCACTGTAGATAGGTGACTTCATTGGTCCTCTCTGTCGTCCATGTCATGTTCGACAGCTGCGACAGACTCGTCTGGGGCCGCGACTTCTCCGACAAGGCAGACGACACTCGGCTGTGAGCGGACTGCATTCTAGGAGATCTTGGCGTCCCCTGGTAGTCGTTGGAGGCATTGGACATGGAGCTTATGGCTCGGATTACATCACCTTCACATCCGGACGACTCCGCTAGAGCTGCTAACGATTTATAGGTGGCGGTCAGGACTGCATCGTACACTTCATCCTTGTAGTGAGCTACAAAACAAAATGAAACCATGACTGTCTGTTCCATTTCTTAAACTCACAAGATGCCTTTGTTTTTTATAACCCTTCAGGATGATTTAATGATCAATGGTCTCTAAAAATAATATCACTTAAAGCTCTTTAATAGTTGAAGGTAACATTGGCCTATTTTGAAGTTATCTATCACAGATCCTCCTTAATGTTAGGTGACCTTACCAATGAGTATAGTCTAAACTGAAATCCAAATCACTTAAAACTCTTCAGTAATTGGAGGTAAAATTTTTTCTATTCTGATGTTACACACTATAGAGCCTCCTTAACTCTAGTTGACCTTACCAATGAGTTCGGCCACGTAGTGTTCTTCCTCTGCAGCTTTCTGTCTCTCACGGGCAACCTCTTCTTCATCCATCATCAGCGCCATCTTCTTTGATTTCCCATGATGCTCGCTCTGTAACAGGTAAATAATTCATTATTACCCGCACGAAATTTCCAAATGGTGATGGCTTTTTAAAAGTTGGTCCAAAATTTCTGTTAAATTATTAACACTCCTTTCTCAAATTGCAGGACAGGTAAACTATCAAAGAAATAGTTTTAATTAAAATGCATATCACTCAATATTTACATGATGCCAAGTGTTGAAAAATAAAAGGATATGAAAATCAAAAGATAAAACTTTCAGAATGAATAAACATTCAATGACATGCAGAAATTCACATATGAAAGTTTACAAAAAAGACCTGTTAAAACTTCAAATCATATCATGTTTGTGCTTCAAAACATTCACGAAAAGTGAGCAAGATTATATTGTAATCTTAAGATGAAATACAATAAGAATATCCCAACAACCAGATGACACACTTTCTACGAGCTGTTCTAATCAGAGAAAAAAAAAACCATATTATACACAATGATATGCAAGTATGAATGAAAAATGTGAATGGGTCAAATTCATCACAAGACACCTATTAAAGAATGTGGTAGGCCATCACCATTTAATCAAGGGGTGCCATGTGGAACTGATCAGACAATGGAACAGGCAGACTGGAAATTCAAAGATCACTTAATGGAAAACAAAGAATCATACCAATAAATTTATAAGCCATTGCATCTCAAAGTGTATAAATCTTGCTGTATTTCAATGAACGTATGATTAAGGTTGAGATTTGTTAAAATAAATACATAAGATATCATGAGCATTTTTTGTACAATGCAATGGCTTATATTTTTGATGACTAGTAATTAGTATTATGTTAGGAGGAGAAATAAATGCCAGTCTTAAAATTAACATTGACAAATGTATATGGAAAAAGAACTAACAACTGAAATTGAACCTTAAACAAATTTTTTTTCAGGGGTAATGGTTTTGATTTTTGTTGCCAAAAATGTAATGATAATTTTTCATTTGAAGCCACAAAAAATAATTAAAATTGCCAAACAGCTGTAACACATTTCTTTCCAATCATGCAAAACAGATTTGCAAAAAAAAAAGAGGAAAAAAAAAATCAGGACAATTGATTAAAAATACACATTGTCATTAACTGGCATTTCTACAATATATATATATTTGTTGGTGTTATTTGGAAAAACGGTTATAAAAAAAGCCAAATTCAAATCATGCAGCAGCAATGTGTGTTATAGTGACCATGTTTGGCATGAGGGCCGGTGTGGAGGATGGGCGTGGCAGTGGTTCCCTGATGGTGGGGCGCCGCTTGTAGTGGATTAGCTTGGAGTGAATTTCTCCCTGCGCGGATGTGAGATCGTACTCCTGAAAAGTGGGTCACAGATTGCAGCTTTGTGGTCACAGTCGGTTAGATGGAGGCAAAATGAGGTTAGCACATATTGATATCACATATCATCATATGGATATCACATGGATATAACAGATTATCATATGGATATCACAGATCATCATCTGGATATCGAAGATCATATCTATATCACATGGATATCAAAGATAATCATAATTATGGAGATCACCAATTATCATATGGATATCACAGATTACCATATGGATATCACATGTTATCATATGGATATCACCAATTATCATATGGATATCACAGATTACCATATGGATATCACATGTTATCATATAGATATCCCATATGTATCAGGTTCTCACATGGATATCAGAGGTTATTTTACATGAATGTACACAACATCAAATCAATGGTATATTAGTTGGAATGGTGCAGGATGTGTATCACTGACAATACTTAATCATTTGTATTGAACCTAATTTTTTAATCTATTACTACATGTTTTTTTGCTATAATCCAATAGTTATGCATTGTAATTTTTCTTGACAACTATACTGATAATGTATAAATTCAAATTGTGGCAAAAAGTCACTTCTACTACATACATTATCATTACTATATTGGATGGAAAAAATTGAACAACTTTGATAAAAAAAAATCTTATATATAATACTTTTTTTGTTAAAATTGCATGTTTTAACTTTAATTCATAAAATTCTGCTTGGGCATCAAAGTACTATTACTGGAACCTTTGAATAAAAATTACAATTGTTATTTAGATTTCCATTCAATAGTTTATTCAAAAGCTACAGTCATGTAATTATCAAAATATAAATTTCTATGGTATTGTAAACTAGGCTTTAATAATTCAGCAGACACAGCTGAGCTATCAGTACATCAATCAAAGAGAAACACGTCTTGTCTAATTATAGCGATTCTCTCTGCTGAAATTATCTACAATATCAATTTTCAAATTTCATTAGGAATATCTATCATGCTATAAACGTATGTCTAGTTTTACTTTTATGCACGCCAATCTTCAATCTAATCAAACAACATGACCCCGCCCACCTTTCTGAGTGCCAGCGTGTTGGCCACTTTCTGTAGTCCGTCCGCCACCGTCTTCACCATTTCCTGTAACTGACGCGATCTGTCCTGTGTGCTTCGTAGCATCACTTCTCGGAACTCCTCTGGAGGCTAAAATCATAAATTATATTATTTCTTTTAAATAAATAAAATTTTAAATCAACTTTTATAAGAAACAAACAATAACCAAAATTAAAGTTTAATTTGCTGGTTTCAAAAGTTTACTTTTTTTCCTCCAACTTCACTTAAATCTACACATTACTCAAATATTTTCGAGCATGAAAGTGAGAAAATAAAATGATCAAATTCCATAACACTATTTTGGTCTTTAAACCGTATTCTATGTAAGTTCAAGAATATATTGAAAATTTTACCCAGGTCCTAGCAAAAGCTTCATCTATGTCAAACAAGTAGAAGTTGCTGATGTCGTCCAGTGTGGAGAAGACTTGTTTCTCCATTATCTCCGCTACGCGTGCCTCCATCGTCTTCAGCTTCTGTGTGGCTGAGTGGATCTGATGCAGGAAGGCATCTATAATGAAACATGGGAGTAAAATAAGAATCAATTAAAACTGTAGGTTGTCAATTTTAGCAAAATGGTCAACTTATTCTTAAGTTTCATGAGAATGTAAGTTTGTATAGAGTATACAAATAATATAAATTTCCACAAATAGTTCATGGTCCTAAAAATAATGTTGACCGGATTAGCAGATCCATACCAATATTCATGCTGTTCCAGGCCAGGGTGCTCAATCCGGGTTGCAGCTGTTGCTCCACATGATCCTTATGAGCGGTGAACAGCTTCTGGAGTGGTTCTGGAATAGCCTCACACACCTCCTTATACTCGTTCAGCACCAGTTCCAGGTGGCTCTTGTAGCTCTTGAACCTGGATTCCTGCTGCATGATGGCTATGGCTGCATCCGGAATCTGGATTCCCAGCCGAGTCAGCCATTTCGCTTCATGGATCAGTTCTAAGACTCTGAGGGAGAGGAATGGAGTAAAACTTGTATTAAAATGCATGATTTAAATATTATTAGTGTTGTACAATTGGAAAGATATCAAGCTCTTTTACATGAATTTTCCTACGTGCACTGGTAATGAATTTTAACATACACCACATAACTGAATCTTTTAAATTCAATTTTTAGAATAAGGAAGACAAAAAAAGTACAGTTCCAATCTGTATGATGCCATTTCAACATTAATGTTCTGCTTGATCAATTAATACACTCATATTCTCTAAAATAAAATAAAAATTTTGATTTTTAACCAAAATTAAAATAAGTTTCTTGATTAAGATTTTCATACCTCTCATCTGCATTGACGACGATTTCCTCGGTGGTGGGGTGATGGACGAACAGAGTGGCCCTCAGTCCATTCCTGGCGTGGTCGATTCTGTTCTTCCACTGTGTGAACCACAGACTCTCGAAGGTCACAAGCGCGGTGGCCAGCTTGTTGTAGATCCGTACGATCCGGCCAAAGTCTCCCAGCTGGTTCACTGCCTTGTTGTCGCGGAAAATCTTCATCGGGTCTTCGATTCGTTTTAGTAGCTGCCGTGACCAATGTATGGCTCCTGCCACTGGAGGAGCATTTCTAACCAGTTGAGGATTGTTCTAATTTGAAAAAAAAGAATTTTTTTTATTATTTTAAAATTTTTAGAACTTTTCTTTCAAAAATATTATCTTTAGATGTTTTAAATAAAAACTGATATTCAGCAACTTTTTGAAACAATTCAATGAAAACTTTTTAGGTTGACTTTACTTTAATTTATAATCTGTTAGTTTGCTCTTGTTTTTGTACTTAATAATCTTATCTAATTACCTTGTGAGCTTCATATATTTGATGCACTTCATCTAGGTCTGATTCATACCAGTTGAAGATTTCTACAAATTTCTCAGAGATGCAAGCTCTGATGCCTGATCTGTTTTGGACAGGTGTGAATCTGTAAAAAAGCAATCAAAAGTTGAAAATCATCATCATCATCATCATCATCATCAACATCATCATCATCATAAGAAAATAATTACCAGCACTAATTATCTAAACAAATCCCCTCTAATTACAAAATTAATGCAATATTATTTTGAAATCTACACAGTACCTTGTGATGATGTCCAATGCATGCTGAGTTTTGGTTTTTCCAATAAAAATGGCATGGAGGTATGCAGCAAGGAAGGTCTCCAAGTCACTGACTATTTGTGCAAAGTTGGTATAATAGTCCTCAAAGCGATCTTTGTCCTGTGAATAATTGCCAATATTTTATCAGAACAACTGAAGTACACAAAATCAAATAATAAGTTGTCTACAAAAGCTTAATGAATATTTCCTTTAATATTATAAATCAATATATAATTTCGCAAAATAAAATTGGATACACAGTTCATACTCGAGGTATTCAGTCAAAATACATGTATCAGCAAAAGCTTAATGCAGTCAAAAATTTCTATAAGTTTGAAAGAAATTGTTAAAAGCATGCCAAGTTAAATTTGAATGTACATGTAATTCTCTGGATACAAACATAACTTGCCAAAAACAGTGCTTTTAGAAAATGATATTTTAATCAAAAAGAAAATACTTCCAGTACTAATTTTTTTTTTTTATTGAAACTGCAAATGAAGTCATTTCAATTCATTTTTTTCAAAGTAAAAAGCAAATTCAAACATTGCAGCACATGTATATGTAAATGAAAGGTGTGCAAACAAACAAGATATAAGGAATTGCAAATAAATAAAGTGTTTAATCTCTCATATGTAATATATATATGGTTTCTGGAATATATTAACAGCAGGATGCAACATACAATAAATATGATATTAACAGCATATTAAACACACATTATATGTACATTATAAAATAACATGCTTCTTTGATTCATCCTGAGGTATATGTTTCAGGATGAAGGTATAAATATTCCCCGGTGTAGAGGCAACACTGAACGGTTAGCAGACATAAGACTAAAAACTTAAGGCATTTTGTTCATCTCCAAATTAAAGTAAATTAAGACTCATGCTCATCAAATCCATTCCCCTTCCTCAACCATGCAAACATTTCACCACATTTATAGCAGCTGCTGGGTTAAAATTTATCGGGAAGATGGATAGGCTTAAAACATTTTACTAATTGCTGGTAAAAAAAAAAAATAATAAAATCCCCAATCCATTTCAAAACTAAAAAACATGCAATGCAGGGAGGTATAGAAATTAGGAAAATTGCAAATTTTTAAAATTCAAAATGAAAAGCTTCTATAAGATAAATTTATCTCCATTGATATGTCCATTCTATATCTAGCATGGTTGGTGGGGGGACAAAATATTCTGTAGATCCTATATCTGCTAAGTTATAAATATATATGTCATAATAAGAAATGAAACATTCAAAAAGAGAGAGAGAGTTACCAATCCTGGCATGCCATGATATCGTTTCTGTGAAAAAAGGGAGCTTACTCTTATAGAATATCTTAAAATTAATCACTACATATTTTGGTGCTTTATTTTAGCTTTAGGAATGAACGGATATAATTACTGTACAGAAAAAAAGTATTTTTTTCTGACATATTACATGCATTTTTCATTTCCTCTTTAATACACTGAAATAAAACTCAAGGTACTTTATTATTTGCCATTACAAATACACAACTGAATTGTTTTAACTTATCAGGTGTTTAAGTTACATGTTAAAAGAAAAGTGAAAATGAGAAAATCACAGTGAATATTAATACATGTACAACTCCACCTTGGTGCAGAAGTTCAAAAGAATCATTGAAAACGTGAAATTAAAAATTTCATCTCTGTACACATCAAACATTTCAATTGTTACATGGTTGCTAAGGATACCTAAGGTCAGAGTTCGTTACCTTGGATTCCACATCCAGCATTGTCTTGGTTGTGACGTTATCACTCATCGCCTGGGTCATCTGCTGGAGATGCTGGGAAATAATGGCTGAAATGCTTGGCCCTTCTTCTTCCTCATCCTCAGGGAAATAGCGCCCTGATGGGGAGAATGTCAAAACTTCATTTATTCATTTACTGTCTCAAGACCACAACTGCTAAATACCAATGCCTTAAAAAACACCCTCAGTCAATTAGTAAATTTAGCTTTATAATCTGAAGTTGAATTTTTACAAAAATTCAATAACAACATTACAAATTGTGAACTCTGCCTGCATTTCATTTTGGGCTTTGATTTTGAACAGAAAATACAATTCACCAAAATCATAACACCAAAGCACTAAGGACAACTAATTTTGTTATGACTGTAATTTGTTTACAGCAATTTGTTTGAAAATACAATTTTTAACTGGGGGCATGAAACTGACTTCACTGTATTTTACTGTAATACGATATCTGACTTACTCAGCACACTGAGCTCATTTTCATTGAGCCCCTTGTTGTTGTTGACAGACTCGAACACCTCGTCATTGTGGTCCGGCTGAGTTGGGGGTCGCTCCTTCTTGTCCTCGATTTCCTGGATCTCCGATATGTTGTCGTCCTGTGTCTCCTCATCCTCCTTAATGGCCCTCAACCCGCTCCTCTCAGGGGAGGCAACTGTGACCGTGATTGTCATTCCGTCATCTCCATTTTCATCCTCATACTCCACTATACAATTATAACATCATAACAACAAATTTATTTAAAAAAAAACAATTTCTCAGTATACAATCAAATACAATGGGGCTTCAAATACTGTAAACATTTGGCTGTGTGTTCCTTTTAGTGTTTTTTTAATGGGGGGGGGGGGGTTAGATGTGGCAAATAGCAAAAATATAATTATATATAGAAAATACGTAATATCAAGAAATGTGCTAATTCAAACCTACGCTAACCTGTTGCAAAATCATTTTCTGTCTGATATTGTACATGCTATTTAAAATATAATTATAGTATCCAGATGCCAGATATCCAGATTTATCATTCTATAAACTTATGCTAACAATATTTTGGACAAATTCCATACATATTCCTTTATTTTTACTTATGCTTCTGAAGCCTTGGATACTCTCAGTACTCACATTTACTGGCCTTGTTTTCCCGGAACTTCCGATACTTGTACTCATCGCTGTCCTCATCGTCAATGACCAGGTCCTCCTTTCTGGGTTTGGGGACGCCGATGGTGCTGGTGGCCAGTCTTAGTAAGGAAAATCATTGAACCATAAATTTAACAATAACTATAAACGCAAGCCATATATCTGTGCATCTTTCCAGTAAAGAAAAGCTTCAACAAAACTATAATATCAGGCAATATCATTATGATACACCACTGAAATTGTTAGTTTATGGGCAAGAATGATTTCATTTTCACATTCATTCTGCCTCTCATATAATAGATTATATTTTTTTTCATTCAAGAAAAATTTTTAAAATCAAGGACAACCATTTCAGCTTGTATCTATAAAAATGATAGCTATATTCTTTTTTTCATCATTTAAGAAAAACATAGGTAATCACAGATTACAAAGCTCATCGAGACCAGACATCACCCTTATGAAACTTCACCTTTATGAGACCACCTTTATCATATTAAATGAAAATCATACTTTATGATCTTGGATATTCATGGATTCTGTTTTGACACAATATCGTATATCATCTGTTAAAAAATTGTATGACAATCATATGTTCATATGTAAATCAATACAATAATATAAAATTAAATATTGCATCCTATCATATTTACAACATATATCATATAATACAATAAAATACCATAATAAACAATGATGAGATATGATTTTGTAACGTATGATATGACATTGTATTGTGTTATACATTATTGTATTTGATCAGATAATACAATTTTATAATATATAAAACAATATAGTATTATATTACAATATCATATTACATAATACATCATTGTATTGAAACATATGATATTATATTGTATAATATAGTATGGTATTGTATGGTACTGTATCATTTTTGAAACATAATATGATATTGTATCATATGATACAATATAATTTGAACAATACAACATTGTATCATATCAAATGATACAATATTATGTGATAAAGTAAAATATATAAAACAACATTATATTATACATATTGTATCATATGATACAATAATATATTTTACAATATCATACAATACATTTCATGTGATGTGATAATATATCATATTATAAAGTAATATCATATTATACAATATCGTATGATACGATATTATATAATATAACAGTATCATATCATACAATTTCATGTGATATAATTCTATATTACAAAAACTAATATCGTATTATACAATATTGTATGATACAATATTATAGAATATACAATATTGTATCATAGGATACAATATTATATTTTGCAATATCTTATGTAATAGTATCATGTGATTAAATAATACATTAATAATACAATATAATATAATACAATATTGTATCATAATATACAATACTATACATAACGATATCATGTTACAATATCATAACATAAAGTATCAAAAAAATTGATACAATATCATATCGTATCATATAACTTTTTATAATATTACATATGATATTATATTGTATCATATTAAACAATATTGTTTTATACCATACAATACTATATCATAGGAATCATGTCATTTATCAACAATCACATCTATCTATCGAGCAGGTTTGAGTGAGGTAGGAGATTTCTTTAGCATCCTTGATAATGGAGATCAGGCTCTGCATCTGAAGCAAAGTCTGCGTTTCATTTATACTATAGTTAAATCAACTATGCAAGCTATCATCTATAAAACATGTGACCTGTTCCAAAAAAACTAAACCTCATCCAGCATCCGAAACCTATGGCTCAGATTCAGCATTCAAGCCTGTCAGGTGCATTGGTATCATAAGACGCATCATCAATGCAAGTTTGGTGAAGTTCAGACCAGTAATAACTAAGATATCATCATCAGAGGGCACTAGCAATTAAAACCTTAACCTGCTCCAGCATCCGCAACCTATGGCTCAGATTCAACATCCATGCCTGTCAGTTGCATCTGTATCATAAGACAAACCATCCATTCAAGTTTGGTGAAGTTAGGACCTGTAATAACTAAGATATATTTTTTAGCATCCTTGATAATGGAGATCAAGCTCTGCATCTGAAGCTTCCTCTGTGATTCATTCATATTACAGTTTAATCAACTATGCAAGTTTGAAATAGTACTATTATCTATTAAACATGTGACCTGTTCCAAAAAACTTAACCATATCCAGCATCTGAAACCTATGGCTCAGACTCAGCATTCAAGCAGTTCAGGTGCATCAGTATCATAAGACGCACCATCCATGGAAGTCTGGTGTAGTTAGGAAAAGTAATAACTAAGATATAATCATCAGAGGGCACCTGTTTCAAAAACTTTAACCAGCTCTAAAAACCTTAACCTCCTCCAGCATCCGAAACCTATGGCTCAGATTCAGCATTCAAGCCTGTCTGGTGCATCAGTATCATAAGACGCACCATCCATGGAAGTCTGGTGAAGTTAGGACAAGTAGTTACTAAGATATAATCATCAGAGGGCACCTGCAACAAAAACTTTAACCAGCTCTAAAAACCTTTACCTCCTTCAGCATCTGTAACCTATAGCTCAGATTCAGCATCCAAGCCTGCCTGGTGCATCAGTATCATACGACACACCATCAATGCAAGTTTGGTGAAGTACGGACCAGCTGTAACTTAGATATTGCTATCAAAGGGCACCTGCAACAAAAACTTTAACCTGCTCCAAAAACCTTAACCTCCTCCAGCATCCGAAACCTATAGCTCGGATTCAGCACTCAAGCCTGTCGGGTGCATCAGTATCATAAGACACACCATCCATGCAAGTTTGGTGAAGTACGGACCTGCAGTAACTTAGATATTGCTATCAAAGGGCACCTGCAACAAAAACTTTAACCTGGTCCAACAACTTTAACCTCCTCCAGCATCTGAAATTTAGGACTCAGATTCAGCATCCAAGTCTTTCAAGTCAATAAGTAGGTCCAGATGCATCATCCATGCAAGTTTGGAGAAGATAGGACAAGTAATAGCTTAGATACAGGACCTGCAACAAAAACTTTAACCAGGTCCGGACGCCGACGCCGACGCCGACACCGACGCCGACGCAGACGCCGAGGGTATAGCATAAGCTCCCCCTGACTTCGTCTCGGTGAGCTAAAAATGATATTTTGTACATTCAATATAATAATTAAAATATGTTTCGTGTAATTTTTCACCTTTGATCTGCTTATTGTAATCTTTGACCTACTTTTTCTAATGTTTGACCTACTTGTTGAACTGGGCCAGTGTGTTGATGACGTCGATCAGCTGTCTGATTCTATTGCAGAAGCTGTCCATGTGTGACATTATGGCGTCCTCGTCCGCAATCGACACGCCATGCCCTGCTTCGTTAGTCATCAGAGAAGAGATCCCCTTCTTGGGCGACACAGAGGGTCCTGATCTGGAGGCATTGCTAGGCTTGGATCTGATTAAAAATGCAGAGAGTAATTTTTGGTAATGCTTCAAGTTTTAAAATTAAAATCCTTATATGAATTCCATTATAATAAACAAAACTCCAAAACCTTGAGTTTTTTTATCACCATATACTTTCGTGTACCAAATTATCCCCCTCTCTTCCCCACCCCTCCCCAAGTAAATGCAATTTAAAATCTTTAAGATCACCCTTATTATTCAGAAAGTCGTCAGCATTTGTCACCAATAATGATTTTTAAAAGAACACAATTATACAGTAATTAATACACCACCTTTTTTCATAACCTGAGCAAGTACATTTGTATTAACTATTCATTCACTTTTCTTAGGCACAAAGCTTAGAAAGTCACCATGCATTGTTCTCCATATATCTATCAGCAAGTAAAACTTGAGTCACTTCATACACTTTTACGAAACACCTATGGAGCATAAAAATTTCCTAACAGAACCACACAGAGCGTGGACCCACCTGGTGGTGAAGCTGCCTGGTCCCCCCACACTGCTGAGGGAGGGGAAGTGGGACATGTTGGTGGTCTGTCCCAGGGAGTCCCTCAGTGACCGGAGCGTCTCACGGTAGTACCCCTGCAGGGTGAGGCAGGCCTTCAGTCGACCATACAGGCTGTCATCCTGTAGTCCTAGATCCTTCCCTTCCTTCGTCTTCCCTCGGGTCAGGGCTCCTTGTTGCTGGAAGATCAAAATTTGTCAACCTCATCATTATGTGTTGTTTTAATAGCTTTTTTCAAACAAAGAATTTACATTCAGGTGTAATTTTTGTCATTGAAAGTCTTAGAGACAAGTCCTTTATATCTCTATGCATCATGCATTCAATAGATTTTTTTAAACAGAGAATTCATGCCAATGATTTAAAAATTCTGGTATTATCTTTGTCATTATAAACTTAATGTTCAAGCTAAAATTGGCTAAGATTAATGTATTATTTCTTTAACATGAATTTTGAATCTTTTACCTTAATTTTGGCCTCCACTTGGTTTCTGAGCAGTCTCTGCTGGGGGTCTACAACAGGAAGTGAATCTCTGTTCCGAATTTCCTCCTTGATTCTTACCCACAATTCATCACCATCGTAAGCCGTGATGGTGCAGTTCTTGATATACTCCTTGCATGCCAGCACCAGTTGGTTTGTGATCTTGGTAAACACGATACCCAGAAATCCGGTTCTGGCGTAGTATCGGGAAATGGAGTCCATCTGGCGCACGCTATTGACGATGCCGGGAATGGCATTGTTGATGATGGATGCCGGTGTTGCATCCTGGTATAGCTGATCAAAATGGCGTCTCAGAGATTCCAAGTACTTAACCTTGTCTTTGGTGTCATTCATTGCATCAGTGATTCTGAGAAGAAAAAAAATCAGACATAAATTTTAGCTTACCCTGTACATAAACAATAAAAAACCAGATATGACTTATTGAAAAAACATTTTTGCTTATCCATCAAAATTTAAATTCAGAACGATGTCTATGAAAATATAGAAGCATTAACAACATCATTCTGATTTAGTTAAGTAACTATAAAAATTGTGAAAATGCATTTAACTATAATGTTGAAACTAACTAACGGCAGTTAACTAGCTTTCTGTAAATAGTAACCATGACATTAACTATGCATTCAAGAAGCTATGAAAGTTTAATACTATGAATAGACATGTAGTAACTGGTATGACATCAACTACCTACAGTGACTAATTAAGAAATATGAGTTGAGCTAAGACAATTTGCCAAATCTGAGTAGACTCAATCCATCATTAGGATTTTTGACTTACTGAGCATCCACATTCTTCCACTTTTTCAGCAGTCTGGACTTGGCCGTGATCAGTACACCAATCACTGCCTTGCATTCTTTACTTTTGAGCTGTTCTGTAATGGAGGTCAGTAGTCGTTGACGACGGCGCCATCTCTCCAGCTCGGACAGGGGACCAGCATTGGGGTCCATAAATCTATTGAAGTAATTAAAAAATCGTTTAAGACACAATTTATTGTTTTAGAAATATAATCAATTTTTTATTACTTAGCAAGTCAATAAAATGAAAGTGAATTTTTGGAAAATGAAAATTATTTCCATAACTCTAAAATTTCAATTCAAAATATCTGTATTTGGAACACCAACTTCTTCCACCCCTCTCTCTCTCTCTCTCTCTCTCTCTCTCTCTCTCTCTCTCTCTCTCTCTCTCTCTCTCTCTCTCTCTTTCTCTCTCTCTCTTTCTTTCTCTCATGTAAATTTCTACAAAATGCTACAGTTTACAAACTACATTTCTCTACAAATCACTAAATGTCCATTGTATATGGAAGCGCAATAAATCTAACCCTACAATTCACTTTGAAGACAATTTAAATTTGTATGCACATTATGGCACAAATATAAAATATTTTGAAATACAAACTTTGAACATACTCCTTAAATAATATTGCAAGGTACTTTCTCTTGGCTCAATTAACTCCACATAATGAAAAACAAAATTCATAACATTGTCTTATTAGCTAAGCTTAATCAAGCCTTATTATTAAGGTGACTTTATTAAAAATATTAAAAACCATATACACAAAATCTTTGCTCATTGTTTGAACTTTTTAATTTCAAACTGAATAAGGTTAAAATTGAGGGCTTTGCTTGATGTGCTTCAACATTTCATCTAAATGCCAAGTGCACCATTTTGAACATGATTATCTTGGTTAGAGAGATTGTTTGGGGAGGGGGTCTCAGAAAATAGGTTTTGAAAAAATTGAAAACAAATTTTCTCTTCTTTAAGAATTTTAAAGAAATTCGGAACTCTAATTAAATACACCAAGGCAATTCATTATTTGTTTTTTCTTTTAAAAAAGCTACGTAATCTATATACAGTAACATAAATTAAAAAACAAATTAAAATTATAATATATACATATTCATAAACTAAAAAATTAAATTTAGTAAAATACAGATGTTTTAACTCTGGAGAAATGCACACTTCCAATGGAACGACTACTTTGTCAAAAAAAGACAAAAAATAATAAATTAAAATAATATTTTCTATATAAAATTAACTTGTAAAACAATACAAAAATATTATATTTTGATGTAATTAAACACAGGTATGCGGTGACCTAATGAAACAACCAACATCAGTGTGTAGGGTATGTATCAAAAGCTAAAATTAATTCACTTCCAGTTAGTCAGACATCATCATCAACAACGACACATTACCTTGGGTCAGACATTCTGAAAGGTCAAGGTCATAAGCTGTCTACAAGGATTTACACATCATAACTTATTAATCTTTTATCTTATAATTTTCCATTTTTATATCTACATGTCATATCATACAAAGTTTGTGAAAGGAAAAAAAGCTGCAGGGTTGAATTTCTATGAAGTGAACTTGTGTTGTAATTCAAGAATACTAATTGCGTTTTCAAAAAAAAAAAATCTTTCGCATTTTATATACATGTACATTGTAGTTGTCGATATTTATCATTAATTTGAAGCTTGTTAACTGTGGTTAGTGCATCATGTCAACAATGTTACACATATTTAAACTTAGTTGTTGGTTGAATTTTTCTCTTTTTATTAAGAAATTAACTGCAAACATATTTCACCAAACACTGGACACCTTAACACATGTAAACACTTCCTTTTTTTAAAGTATCAAAGCCATACTGAGTTAATTGTTTCCATGAAATCAATTATTTACTCAAGATAAATTAAGCTACAGTAGTTAAATACATAAAACAAAAAAAAATTACAAAACTAGGAGTTTATCTACTGTCAATTAAAGTCAGCATTTTCTTTTTATCAAATTAACTTTTCAAAACACTGCATTAAACAAATTCTCTAGATTTGATTATTTCACCTATATGTAGGGGGCTCTTCAGGAAAAACAACTCTCCTAAAAAAGTGCAAGAAATTCAAATGCATATATAAGAAAATGAAATGATAGATAGTGAAAAATATTGTAAATTGATTACATGTATTTTCCACTCTCAACAGACACCTTAGTAACATTTAAGTTGATCGAAAATAACTTAAATATCAAGGCATTAAAAGCCGTAGGATTCATGACCAGATTCTGAAAGGGGAAATCAGTTGTATGATTTCAATCACATGATTTATGCTAGCTGGATAAGGACCAATGAAGACATATATATACATGCAAATATATTAACTCAGGAAAACATTATTCCACAAAATTCAAACAAGAAATATATTTGGAAACAGATATGCCGTGGTTACAATAAATGGCATTATTAATTTCAAATTTCTGACAATGGGATAATTAAGGGAATGAAGGAATGTCAAACAGTACATGTATTATGCAAAAGGGTGGTGAAACTTTGTAAGAGTTGATAGGAAATAGTTTGTAGGTAAAAATGAGGTCCCGGGGTACCTTTCATCTGAGGTGTCGTTGAGCATGGTCTCGATGGTGTTGATCCAGTCCGTCACCAGCTCCTCATACTGACCGATCAGCTGAGCATCAAGAGCGGCCGCTCGATGCTGCTTGAAGTCGTTCAGGACAATGTTCTCTGGTTGCTTCAGCATCTGCCATTGATTAAAGGAAATACAAATTTAGAATACTGGCTTTTGATGTAAAGAAAAGCATGCCATTGGGCATTGGTGATCATATATTTAATATGTTAGGTGAAAATCAACCTTCCTTTGCAAAAATTACCACAGTTCTGCAAAAATTGCCATTGAAATGATATTGAACTATTAAAGTTACTGTTTATAACAGCTAGAGTTAATCGTGATAATTTCAAGAGACAAAGTTCCCTCTGTAAGTGTTTAAAAATCAAGGATGCCTGATGTACATATAAATTATGCTGCTTTTTATTACACTGTCAGATGTATCCAGACCCCTATTGAGCAGAAAAAGGTATTTGCACAGGCTTTCAAAACTTCTATTATCCAGTCGATATCTTCCCAATTCAAATGTTTGAGTGCACTCATAAGCGCCTGTTGAACAGGCCTCGATCTAGTGAAACATCATATAACGAAGAGTTTATCTAAATCAGTGGATAAAACAGCTATACCAATAAATACTTTAAAATTGCCAAGGTCTGTATATGTAATAGCTGTTTGTCTAAAAACCAAACTTGTTTATTAGATTAAAGTAATCATTTGAAACTTTTAAAAAGTTTGCTTCCAGCCAAAGCTAGGTCCACAAACTGCAATGGGCTGCATGCTATTGTATGGGTCTTATTCATTGATTTATATAAAGACACCTAGATTCAGAGATACACCTCAGATGGGTGGTTTACTAACCAGTTGCTTGGAGTGGTGCATGGAGGCCGTGGACTCATTGAGAGCCGTCAGGAACTTGTCCATGCTGTGACTCAGGTTAGTCTGGCCCTCCATGTTACACTCCCCCCACTCCTTCTGGGCCTTGATCAGGGGGTTGTACACGTCAGACAGGAGGGTGACCAGCGTCTCGATCGTATTATGCTTGAGTTCCCCACAGAAAATGTCTCTCTCGTACCTGACCGTATCCACATCTTTATCTACTCTGTTTCGCAAGAAGTACAGAATGTTCACTTTATCTAAATCTGCATCTTTCAGTGCAGCTAGCGTCCCCATGACATTGAGCTCCCGTGTGGATAACTCGCCGCTATCTGCTTTTGCACATGAGAAAAACAACCTGCACGGACCACCTGCTTTCAAAAAGCGGTTGATTTTGTTCAATGTGGTCTCCTCGGTCATAAAATCTTCCAACAACGTTGGGTTGTCATATCCGCCGATCTTAAATGTTTCCTGGATTTTGCCAGCAATCCACCAATGTCTTTCATCCATTTTCTATCTTTTATGAGCTACTTTTCACTATTTAAGAAGTTCATAACTTTTGTAGAACGCGGTGCTATCGAATGAACGCCGCCATACTGATTGTTGTTGGTTACGAGTAACCCGGATGAAGCACCTTGCAAAAATCGGCGTTTATGGCATGCTTCGTTTTCAGTATGTGGCATGGAGGGGTCGTCTCAAAACCTATTATCTACATTCGACGGTTACAATTTAGCGATGCCGAGAAAAAATGTAGTTTTACAGGTGTTTATTAAAAGTTTAGGTGGTTTATTTTTCAAATAAGTACGGATCGGTAGATGTTCTAGAAAAGTAAAAGTTAGTTGATACATAAATTATGAAATAATAAATATTCCAAAATCCGAAACCAAAACAAATAAAAAACAAAATACCCCTCACCCCCCCCCCCCCCCAAAAAAAAATAAAAATAAATACAGGTATTTTATCGGTACAAACACAGTTACAATAAATGGCAATTTAAAGGCCCGATATATTCATAAACAGAAGAATTTGTTCTGGGGTTTTTTTTCACATCAGTATGAAATCATTATGTTTCACATTGAAATTTCACTTGAGAAGAATTTATGATAGTTCTGACAATTTTAAGCTTGTGCATTATTTATGTATTGTGTGCATCAATTGATAAATGAGAGAGTGATTTTCATCATTGTTGAAAATTTCCTATTAATTTATAACAGAATTTAGTCTTATGGATCATGGTTGATATTTTTGAGAAAAAAATTCTAGTATGAAAACATGTATATAAATTTCTTTCAAAAACTGCCCTCAAGTTCATATATTTAGAACACCTGAATAAAAAATGAAATTCATCGTCAATTGCTCCAGTGTTACAATAGTTAGAAAGTCAAAGTACACCGAACAAAATTTATATTGTATTTAATTTTCTTTAGATAATAATTATCAATGCATTATTTTTCCTTAATCCACAAGTAAATTTAGATCAATGGCATAGCTAGGAACTAGAACTTTGTAAGCAGGAAGTCTGGGAAAGGGTGGGGGTGGGGCGGTCCTCCAGGAACTGAGTACATTTTTTAATTATGACGGCTGTAATTTTTATTTTCATGTCGTACGATGTAATGTGTATTAGATTAAATACCTCAGTCATGATACTGTAAACGTACTTACAGAAAAGGCTCTATTATATAAACGTTTTTGGTTTTTTCTTCTTTTGTGTACATAAAATCAAATGTATTGGATTGGAACAAATTAAAAAAAAAACCCACACACTCAATAAGATATGAAAAGACACAACAAAACAATACATATATCAACAGATACCAGAGAATCATTTAAAATACATCTGAAAAAATAATGTTAATGTGAATAAGTACATAAATATGAGACAACACTGAGAAAACCGAGGAAAGTAACACTTTTGATTAGGGTTTTTTTTATGACAAGTTGCAGCAAATAGTTATTACCTGTTTGGCAGTTTTATATTATTATGAAAATTTACTTTCCCCTTTACAAAGTCTAGGCGACCTCCGTTTTTGGAGGATAGATTTTTTCCTCCGAAATTTGAGGAAAGATGCTCACCCAACTGTCCTCGGAAGAAATAAAACCCAGTGTTGCTTTTTTTCCTTTTGCCACGCTGATCAGTTGATTGTAAGGAAATGAACATTTGTTGATTTGTAACATATCAATGGATCTAAATTTAATTTGTATATTACGACAGGGGAATATTTCGAAAAGCGTATAACTGTAGTATTTTACTACATGTATAAGAATAAGTTCGGGATACTTTATAAAAAAAGTATGGACACAAGAGCAAACCGTTGTGGTGATTTGAATATGAAAAAGGAACAATGATTTTTTGGGTTTTTTTTTTAAATGTGATTATAAAAATTGTTAGCACGTGCTTACAGTGCTACGCAACTTGGGTTGTTCTAATGAAAACTGTGTTCAGTTCAGATCAGATTTCTTATGGGTTTTACAAATTAATACACAGTACGTACATGTAGTTACTTACACAAAAATGCTTTCTCTGGAGATTCATTCGGGATATGATGGTATCCCGAATGAATCACCAAAGAAAGCATTTTATTGTTCATAAAAAACTTTACATAATGAATAAAAATATGATGAAGGGATTTTAAATCACACAGAATAACTGATACATAATTATGTTGGAAGGAAACCGCGCAGTCCTACCGTGCGTTGAAAAGCGGAATGGCCAAGTTACCTCAATAAGTTGAGGTACGTACAACACTATGAAATAACTTTGAATCTTTCTTTTTAACTTCTTCGACGTCTAATAGCGCAGCAATCTGATTAAAATCAGATCCTCGATCCGCATTTTTTTTTTATTAATTGTCGCTACACAAGGATCTGATCATCAGTACTGCGAAGAGTAAAAAAGATTTTTAGTAAAAAGATTTTTTTTCTGAAACATTGCATGGGGCTTAAACATGAGAAGTATGAGAACTTACAGTGGAAGCAACTTTTAAGCTATAACATGTAATTCAAGTTCGTTTAAACCATGATTCGTGATCGAGCAAGTGCCAGCTAGAGTTCAACGAGATTTGTCATAGTTGCGGAGGGGGTTAGGTTGATTTTTATATAGAAAATTTAATTTGTCTCATTTTAAGGTCGTTACACCACTGTTTCTACAACTTTTCTTTTTATTTCCGCGTCATGTATTGTCGGTCGATAAACTCGTCAGAATTTTTTTAAATTTCAAAGCGAAAGTGACAGCACGAGGTACGCATTTCTACTTAATTGGGGTTTTCCAATCTGTGCTAAAAAAAAAAAAAGCTCAGAAAATTCCCAGCCAGACTTCAACAGAACAGCAAAAATGTAAGTTTGTTTGATTAATTCATATTTTCTTTGGCTCAGATTAAAAAAAGAAATACAGAGTCAAACAATAACATCTTTCATTTTCATTAGGTTGTCTGTTCAGAAGATATCTGAGTCAGTGTATGTTGGAATGTGTCTCAAGATAGGGACCCCACAACAGGTGGCCTCTAGGAGAGATACAGTGGACATTACAGAGATGTTGAGAAACAACGAAATGTTAAAGACACGGGAAACAGTGATGCTGAGTGGGAGTCAAAGAGAAGGACTCAGATTGAGTGAATCAGACAGAGACTACATGCGTTGGCCAAATGACCACCGAGTGATCTGGGACTTCTCTCAGTGTCAGTTTTACAACACACAAGAACACGCACTGATTCTCTGTGACAGTTCTGAGAGTCCACCAGGATTCATTTTACTATGGGTACCATTAGAAAACGCGAACGGAACCGTGATGTTAGCGTGTGTAAGGATGAATGGAATGCTTTATATATCAAGTTCAAAGTACAGAGAGGTCACGCGTCCTTTGATTAAGCCTGATTCTACCATTCATGGACCATGTAGTAGTGGATTACATGGCATATTAGAATACGATAACGCCCATTGTTTTGTCAGTGATTTCTGGCCTCCCTTTGCCATCTCGTGGGTAAACAGGTGTTCCGATTGGCCCCCACCTCATGTTGTCAGCGACATCGTCAGAAATGGATGTCACTTTGTAGCGATAGGACACAAACTAGGAAATCATACAGACAATGAATGGAGAATTTCTTTCTCTAGGGCGGAATACAAACTTGCGTACTCAATGAATCACACACAGTTTTTAACGTATGGAGTGCTGAAATTGTTCTTAAAAGAAATAATCAACAATGGATTAAGAGATGAAGATAAGCTACTGTGTTCCTATCACATAAAAACGGCTGTTTTCTGGGCTATTCAACAGAATGCTTTACCTCACTGGCATCCAAAAAATCTCCTGGAAGGTTTCTGGGTCTGCTTTAAACTTGTACTTAAATGGGTGTACGAGGGTGTGTGTCCAAACTTTTTTATTCCAGAAAACAACATGTTTTTGAGCAATATCTATGGTGAAGCACAAAAGAATTTATTCAAGCGACTGTATAAGTTATACGAGAAGGGTATAGCATTACTCTTTCACAGTCCCTCCATCAGGTCCTACATCATTAATGTTCTGTGTAATCCCAGACTCACAATTTGTACTAATGAACACACTCTGATCTCTGAGGTCGAATTTGATAAAGGAATATTTTGCCAGATTCGTGAATATGATTCACCAGCCACACTAGACCCACGGAAAGTTAATACATGCCTTCATGCGGTAGAACAGTTGATAGGTTTACCCCTGACACAGTATCACATTGTCATGTTACAGAAACTTTCAGCCACCATCCTTCAGCATACTTCATTTATATTACACAACATGCACACTAACACAAATTTTAACAAACAGTTGTATATTGTAGACAAAATATCCTGTCACTGGCTGAGGTTTGCAACCAAGATTGGATTTGTGTCTGACAAATTGTACTTTGCAATGTATTATTACAAGACATTCAGATACTGGGAAGCTTTGTCTGTTATAGATATCACAAAGGTCAAGTTAGCACAGCCATATCTGATGTATCAGATACGTGTAGACAGAGAGAGGTATACTGAGGCTGTAGGGGGGCAGTCCTTGTCTACAAAGATGAGACAAGCTGTAGCACAGAATATCGTACTTAACAATAATATCTTTTATATCGATGCATTAATACCAGAACAACAGTCTTGTAAACAAAACAGTTGGTTTTATTTGCACATTCCACCCCTCGTACTTTTGTATATGATAGAGTTATTGTGCTCTAGACACGTTGATACAATGAGAGCACAGAGAGCTTTAGATGATCTACAGGTCCTAGTCCACCATGATCAGGTGGGGTCAATACTCAGAGACATCTCTTGGGAGATCCTTGGAATCTGTCAACAGATCACAGGGAACCTCCAGGCTGCCCTGTACTCGTACCACCAGTCACTCAGACAATTTCCATACAATAAAATACGAACTGCTACCTTACAGAGAATTCAGGATCTACATTTATGAACTTACTAACACGTACATGTATACAGAGGCTGTATGGGGACAGTCCTTGTCTACAAAGATGAGACAAGCTGTAGCACAGAATATCAGACTTAACAATAATATCTTTTATATCGATGCATTAATACCAGAACAACATTCTAGTAAACAAAACAGTTGGTTTTATTTGAGCATTCCACCCCTCGTACTTTTGTATATGATAGAGTTATTGTGCTCTAGACACGTTGATACAATGAGAGCACAGAGAGCTTTAGATGATCTACAGGTCCTAGTCCACCATGATCAGGGGGAGTCAATACTCAGAGACATCTCTTGGGAGATCCTTGGAATCTGTCAACAGATCACAGGGAACCTCCAGGCTGCCCTGTACTCGTACCACCAGTCACTCAGACAATTTCCATGCAATAAAATACGAACTGCTACCTTACAGAGAATTCAGGATCTACATTTATGAACTTACTAACACGTACATGTATGAAAAGGAGTATGAAAGTCCTGCATGTCAAACACTGACATTGTTAATTGTGTTTGTTCTGGTTGGTTTTCTGTCGGTAAAGATTGTCATGTGTATGTGTAGGTGAGGGACTTTCCTTATGATTTGCATGACTTGTAGATATACGTGTATATTTATCTAAATTAAGTCAAATTTTATTTGTTATTTTAGTCAATATTGTGAATCTAACATCCCGGTTTTACAAAAAGGTGATCTGTACATGTTAAGTTTTTTTTTCAAAGTCGTTAAAATAAAAAGAATACTAGTATACGATATGAATATTTATTAAAATTCACGCTATATTTTAATTTTTTTTAGTTAATCTTGCATTTATTTCCTTTAAGTTCTGCTCTGACATCTGTGACTGCCCTAATCTACAAGTAAATTGATTTGCTCTAATGACAACTGTGTTCATGCAGGGCAGTTCTAAAGGTTCTACAAATGATTACACGGTAGCTTCAAATTTATAACTAAGTTACATATAACGTTATGAATTTTAAAAGAAATGCTTAAAGAATATCATAACACGAAAACAATTGGAAGGAAACCGCACAGTTTTACCATTATCGAGTTGTAAGGATAAATCGCCGGGTGACGTCAATATTTTGTCGAATTTTTTCGAAATAAACATTGAAAATAAAACTTTAAATCATATTCTCTCTTTAACCACCTCGATGTCTAATAGAGTAGTGCAATTATGTAAGTTAGGGTTTTAAACTCATGAAGCGACTGAAAATAAGGCATTGCCTTTTTTGTAATTTAGTAGCACATTTTTTGACAAAAAAAAATTTCCGTCATAAAAATTGCTACTTTAGAGATTTAAGACTTAGAGGATAATTTTATGGCTGTCGTAATGGTAAATTTAACACAAATAATTTTACAACCAATATAAATTGGTGACAAATTTTTTTAATTTTGTCTTTTCAAGACGATAATTATAATACCAAATTTTAAAAGATAAAATGTTTTGGTTTTTCTTTACTATGAATAATAGTGATAGTTTAACAAGGCATATTTTTAACTTTAGGGAGATCTAAAATAAAGTTGTGTGAAAATATTGGAAATAATTGAAAACGGAGCTTGTTACCCTGCCTTCCTTTTATGTCGAAACTCGTGAGTGAAAGAATTTTTTAGTCTAACAATTTTAACTTGTAGTTCACAACATTATCTGTGTTTGTAAAACAATGATTTTTGATAGGTAGCTTCTAATGATGTAAAAAAGGTTAAACAACAAGAAACAACTTTTTTACATTGCTCCCAAAAAACTTCAGGAGGCTGAATGGTCAACAAATTAACCATCTTCCTTAATTATGCATACTTCAATTAGCTAGTAAGGAACATTTTTTTTTCTTTTTACAAAAAGATAAGTTTTGCTAAACGTTGTTTTAAAGTGTACATTGACAAGCTGAATGAAAAAGAATGTAAATCGAATCGTGTATTTTAATTTACTGATTTCAAAGATAGTCGGGACTATTATAGCATGCCAAATTAACAAAAATGAGCTAATCATAGTTTCACAGTCGATAAACTCGGTTAAACGGATGTAAACTATAGTTTACGGACTGAAAACTAAAGTTAACGACAATATCTATATTTCACACCGGTAAACCATATTTGACGCAATCACCTATGTTTCAGAGGTGTAAACCTGTAATTAACACTGAGGATGCCATACATGGTTTATCTGGTAATATAGTTTCACAATTGTGAAATCATGATTAATAACTCTTAACCATAGTTAACGAATGTAAATTATAATTTACAGATGTGAATTTATATCTATTAGCAAAATCTATTGTTATTTGCCGACAGATAAACTTATATTATCATTCGAAAACTATAGTTAACAGCCGTTAAATATAGTTTTACAGATGAAACCTATAGTTAACGAATTTTTCGTAAACTATAGTTACCAGTCGATAAACCTAATTTATCAAATGTGAATTTATGTTAAGCTCATTTTTGTGAATTTGGCGTGCCATAGGCTATAAGCAGAAAACTTTTCTCCAAAGGCGTTATTAACCAATGGTATTTAGGGAAACAAAAATGATTTAATAAAAAGAGTGATGTTTATTCAGCTATCTTTAATGTTAATTATTAATAATAATGCTCAATTTTGTATTTTTTAAAAAGCAACACCGATTTACAACTGACGATGGATTACTTATGTGATGTAAAAAAAGTATATGGGCCAGGATCCAGGATCACGAAGCGGTCTTAAACTTAAGTCAAAACTTGTGCACTGTCTGATTGTCTAATGATTAATTACTTCGAAAAAAATAAAATAAAATTTAACTCTATATTACGTTAATTATAACAAATTTTAAGCGTAATAATAAACATAGTATTATGTTTAATTATGATTTTATGAATGATTGAAATTCGGAATCAAATCATAGAGTGCCAAATAGATAACATGGCAACAGGAAGTTCGAGACATCAGATTGAAGTATAAATGCAAGGAATACATGTACATATACCAGGTTAATATATATGATAATTATATTATAATGACCTATATTACATTTTTACTGTACTGAATGAAGATTCGTGACTATTACACCAAATAGAGCAACATATTTTAATTTCCCTATTGGCGAGGAGAACACCCTGTTATAGAAATACGAATAAAGAAGCACAACATGATTATATATCGTAAATAGTAGAAAGTTTTTGAAGGGCCATGCTACTGACATTACAAGGAAGATGTGAACCCCTATTGAAAACCAAATGGATATCCACGTACCTAGAAGTGCATATCTGTGAAAATATCACTTGGAAACAGGATGTAAAATAAATTCTTAAAGTTATTTATAGAAAGCAAGCCTCGATTTCTAATTTTTCTTCATCGACAAAGCAATTGAAACCAAGTTAATTAAAATTGATTATTTGAAAACAAAAGTTCCAAGGGACAGCATTCCAAAAAATGTAACATTTAAAAATTAATTCGGAGTTGGGAATAAATAAATGTATGTGAAAAATTATCAATATTCAAACTAGGTCAACTCTGCTTCCTGTACAATCTAATTAAAATTAGAACTTCCATCCGCTCCCCGGTTTTCGATATGTCGCGTGGAAGCGACATATCGAAAACCGGGGAGCGGATGGAAGTTCTAATTCTAATTAGATTGCTTCCTGTATATATATATGATTATTGAATAGCTGCAAAATGGCATTTCAATTGTTATATTCAAAGATATATCTACATAATCAAGAGACGTGAATTTTCAAATATCGATATCTGTGCATTAAGTCATGAAATTGAAATTGGTGATTTTGCTGGATGTATTCCCCGATTTACGGTACAACTGAAACGAATGGCATTGAATTGGATTCCATAAAATTATGTAACGTAATATTTTCAAACAACAAAGTATATGTAATACCCAAGCCTAAGCTTAAAAATCGATGTGAGAGAGAGGGGGAGAGAGACAGAGAGATTAATGCAGAGAGACAGACAGAATTGATTGCAAGTGCTGAACAATCATATGCCGTAATTTTTCCTTGCATGCTTGAAATAATCATAAACAAAAATTGTTCACAGAGTGACGTCAAATAAACAT
Source organism: Magallana gigas (assembly GCF_963853765.1). Classification (NCBI taxonomy): domain Eukaryota; kingdom Metazoa; phylum Mollusca; class Bivalvia; order Ostreida; family Ostreidae; genus Magallana; species Magallana gigas. The sequence continues at coordinate 30,449,822 of NC_088861.1, forward strand.
TTGATCTTAACAAAAGAAATTAAGTGCCTCAGTCTTTACAATGCGGTAAGATTTCAACAACATACGTGACATTTTTAAGCTACTCGCATCTTTTCCCTTTTGGTTTAAACTTATTTCAATGGTGACAAATTTAAAAAAAACCCAGCATTTTACTATTGTATTTTAGCAATATTGACTCATATGAAATGGAATAAACTGGAATAATGTGTACAGCGTATGTATAAACGATGAAGGAGTGTTTTTAAAATCAGTCAGGGTTATTTGAGGTTATTGGTACATTGGATAAACTAGAATCTATCATAGGATACAGTACATACGAGTAAATTTGGGAAAAGTTAAATAGTTCCTATTATACAAGATCTCACGATATATCCTGTTTGGGGTTCATCTTAAAATCAGCCAATGAAATTTTAGGTGATAATTCTGGCATGCGTATCGTTTTCACAGACTTAGATCGGGGTATGGTAAACGATTTCAAGACTAATGACTATCCTTGGTATTATGTTGTTTCCATGAATATGAAAGATATCTGATTTCAGAAACTTAAACAACAATTTTTGCAGGTAAAACTTAAATTAAATTAAAAAAAATTTTCATGCCTTGTACAAAGAACCTTGAAGAAAAAAATGACAATAACAAACCGTCAACCTTCTCAAAAATCCATAAAACGAAATACAAATTCAAAGCAGAGCAACACGGACCTCCAAAAAGATACAGGTAGGATCAGGTGCCTAGGAGGAGTGAGCATCCTCTGCTGACCGGTCACACCCACCGTGTGCTCTTTGTCGTAATCGGGAAAAAACGGAAAAGTTCATAGATAATTATTATACATCTATTCATGCTTGAAAGAAAAATTGCTTTAAATATTTTTATGATTCAATAGATCGCATTTTTACAAATTTATACGAAAAAATTACCATCTTAACAAACAATATTGTAGACTTTTTATTGTTGGTATTAATTGTTGAATATTTGTAATAGTTGGACAGGAAATGTTTTGTAAGGTTATATGATCGTCAATTTGATCATTTCTGAAAAATAAAGGCTGAATGACCAGCCAATCGTAGTTCACTATATGTAGGAGAAACAAGGTAAAAAGCTTATCAAAGGGAAAAAACCAAACGATTTAAGGCTAATATTTGGTATATAAAACAAATTACAAAAAACAAAATGGCAAAAGAGCCTCTTTACATGCGGAATAAATACAATTTAGTGGTACCAAAAAAGTAGATGGTTTGGAATTTTTTTAGTAATTGATAGTAATTGCACTATGTCTGACTAGGATTATTTCTTTACTGCATACTGTGGTTTCATCAATATTCGTTGAATACCAATTTTCGTGGATTTCGTTATTAAGTTGATCCATGAAATCAAATGTTCATTGAAATGCAATTTCTATTAACATTTTGTATTGCTGGGGTCATTGGCCACGGATCTACGTATCCTTGAAACTGTGATTTTCACTTTATCCACGATAATTGATACCCTTGAATATTAATGAAACTACAGTATGTCATATACAATTCATAATTGAAAATATAACATGTTTTAAAAATAATTTATGCAATAACACAATTCTAATAGAAATCTTTTTGCATCTTTTATTTTCAGTTTAAGATGGCTGTTCAGAAGATATCAGAGTCAGCGTATGTGGGAATGTGTCTCAAGATAGGGACATCGCTTCAGGTGGCCTCCAGGAGAGATATGGTAGACATAAAGGAGATGTTGAATAACAACGAAATGTTAAAACATAGTTCCAAGCTGATGATAAGTGGAAGTGAAAGAGAAAGTTTCAGACTAAATTCAGATATAGACATCATGCGCTGGCCAAATAACCACCGAGTGATCAGGGACTTCTCTGAGTGGCAGTTTTACAACACACAAGAGCTGGCAGTGATTCTCTGTGACAATTCTGAGAGTCCACCTGGGTTCACTTTACTTTGGCTACCATTAGAAAGAACTAGTCATGAAGTGATGTCAGCGTGTGTAAGGATGAATGGAGGTCTCTATATATTAAGTTCGAAGTACAGAGAGATAAGATGTTCTTTATCAAATATCGGTTCTACAATTCATGGACAATGTAGCAGTGGAATATTAGGTGGAACGGAATATGATATTGCCCATTGCTTTGTCAGTGATTTCTGGCCTCCGTCTGCCTCCTCGTGGATAGAGAGATGTCCCTCATGGCCCCACCTCATGTTGTCAACGACATTGTCAGAAACGGATGTCACTTTGTAGCAATAGGACACAAACTTGGAAACCATGCAGACAACGAATGGAGAATTTCTTTCTCTAGGGCAGAATACAAACTTGCCTACTCAATGAATCACACACAATTCTTAACGTATGGATTGCTGAAACTGTTCTTAAAAGAAATAATTAACAATAGATTAAGAGATGAAGATAAGCTCTTATGTTCCTATCACATGAAAACAGCTGTTTTCTGGGCGATTCAACAAAATGCACTGCCTCACTGGCGTCCACAGAATCTTTTGGTCGGTTTCTGGGTCTGTTTTAAACTTTTAATCAAATGGGTGTATGAGGGTGTGTGTCCTAATTTTGTTCATCCCAGAGAACAATATGTTTCTGAATAACATTTTTGGTGGAGCACAAACGACATTATTCAGACGACTATATAGAATGTATGAGAATGGCCTTACATTGTTGCTACTTAGTCCCTCCATCAGGTCCCATGTCATCAAAGCTCTTTGTAATACCAGGGTCAGAGTTTGTACTAATGAACATGCTCTAGTCTCTAAAGTTGAATTTGATAAGGAAATTTATATTGAAATACGGCATCATATTGCTCTAGACCCACATGGCCTTCATGAATGTATAAAGTACATACACACGATAGAACAACTTGTACGTTCACCTCTGACACAGTACCACACGGTTGTGTTACAGAAACTAACATCCCATATCCTTCGGAGTACTGCGTTTTCATTGCACAACATGCATACTCACTTAGATTATGAAAAACAGTTGTATATTGCAGACAAAATATGTTGTCACATTTTGAAATTAGCAGCTAAGTTTGGATTTGCTTCAGATACGCTATACTTTGCAATGTACCTTTACAAGACCCTCAGATTCATCGAAGCATTGTCTGTTGTAGATATGACAAAAGTCAAGCTTGCGCAGCCATACCTGTTTTATAATGAGGGTTTTGTAGAAAACAAAGAGAAGTATACTGAGGCTGTAGGGGGACAATCGTTGTCGTCAAAGTTGAGACAGGCTGTAGCAGGTGACATCAGACTCATCAACGGATTCTTTTATTTTCAAGAATTAATGCCAGAACAAAAGTCTAGTAAACAAGCCAATTGGGATACATTATATATCCCACCTTTCATATTGTTACTTTTGCTAGATTTTCTTTGCTCTAGACATGTCGAAACGATGAGAGCACAGAGAGCATTAGAAGATTTACAGGTCCTAGTGCACCATGATCAGGGGAGGGTAATATCTGTCAACAGATCTCGGGGGACCTCCAGGCTGCCCTATACTCCTTCCAACAGTCACTTACCCAATACCCACAAAATAGAATAGAAACTGCTACCAGAGAGAGAATTCGGGATTTACACTTGTCAACCTAAGTACTCAATGAAACTTGAAACGTCATGTTGGCATTTGCAAAAATCAATATTTAACTTTATTTTACCCATACTTTTTAAATTGTTGTCTCCCTGTTCCATCCACCCTGTCTTCTTTTCATATTGCTTTCAACAAAGTGTCCCTTGGAATTTCCAATTATGTAGATTTACAGAAGAGTTCAAACAATGTACCATAAATGTCATTATATGATCGCGATTATTTCTTTTTATTTACTTATACAGTACATATACATTTAACTGAAGACTATTTAGACTGATATACTTTACTTTAACAGTTAAATAGTACACAAGTAGCACGTTGTGGCTTATTTTGTAATTATGTGAATAAAATTATCTACCATTATAGCAACGACTATTCTCCGTCAACTATAAGGTACACGAAGTGAGAAAAATCAGACAATGACCTTGTGTTATGTGGGTCTTTGAAGACTTTGACCTTGATAAACATGTACATTGCTTGGTGCAATGTTGGAAGGAAGTGTCCAATTTCTTTTTTCAAAGTTCTTAAAACATTGCCTAAAACATGATCAATTGTAATCATTTTAACCGTCATTTGAACGTTTTTCCTCTGTTTTTGTTCTGAATATACCTTTGTAAGTCAAAAGGGCCGACAATTTGTCAGAAATAAAGTATTAACTTAGTAATTGCTTTTGAAGTTCGATTCTTAAATGTGTTGATATGTGTGAAACAGTCTAATATAGAATATCATGAATGAAACAATCTGATCTCAATTGTAATATCAGACTGATTTATAAGTTAATAATGTTCAAACTAGCCAAGGTAAACTTTAAGACTGCAATACCCAAGAAATAACACAACAGTGGTTAAAAAGTACATATGCTTGAACGAGTACAAGATCTTGAAGGTTGGACACCAAGGTAAGCGTTCAAAGCCACGCGTATTTACACATCATTTTCCCCAGTTTTATGTGATTAACAATAGATATTGTAATACTTTCATGTTAAATACTGAAATCTGATTGGTTTAGACGCAGTTCATAATCCGTTCTATTACCCACAGCGTTAGCAACGCACTAAGCAACGGGTAAAATGTTACATGCGCGAAAATTATGTCAATTTCAACTGTCACCCCTCCCCCCCAAACAGGCACTATTTATATAATGTTTCGTGGTTCAATTAAAAACGATAAAAATCAAAACGTAGAATTCGTCAACGAAGTATAGCTATGGAATTCCGCAATACTACCATTGTGGCCCTCGATAGCATGCGAGTCGTGTAATATAATTTAAGTCGCTATGGTAAAAAAAAAGTGAGAAACTAATCTTGTTATATAAGCTTATTACATGATATATCTTGTAATGAATAATCAGTACTGATACATGTGTTTTGTTCGGACTAGGTTAGACAGCATCTGGAAGTTGGGCGTTGTCGCTTTTCGGGCTATGGTTTACTAGTATATCAACCGATTGAGCTGATACCGACGAGATGAAAACATAAGAGTGATATGTTCAAGATACGTGTCACCGGCATGTTACATCTTGAAAACATTAGAATGATACTTTTTGTGTATCATCAGCATGTTACATATTGACGATATATATATGACATACCAGGGACGATATGTTTAGGGCGAGAAAATATATACCGTTTTAACCCCTATCCCCACCCCATGGCCACTACTAGCAACAGAAAAAGGGAGAGTGAGGTGCCCTGCGCTTAGTGTAGAAGAAGATTAATTTGCAAATTGCAATGCAACGTAGATTAAAATTTCCTTGAATCTTATATATGTAGTTGTTTTTTTTATCACGTCTTAATCATCGATTAACACCATTATATGTTCATGTATTTGCAAGGTATTATATTTTAAATTTTCCTCAAGGAAGTTCTTCAGATAGATGACAGGTACGTGCACCATAGGTGCGCCTTTACAAATTTGACTTTTCACTACTTATCTATAGTAAGATGACGAAGGAAGAAATATACGTGTCCTGAAATCACAGTATACACGCATCTCGAGAGTCAAATCCAGGTAGTGGTAAAATACATTTTAAAGGTAAGAAGTTTTTGAAAAATTGATCCTTTTTCGTTATTTTTTAAAAAAACCTTTAATATTGCATTGAAAGTCTTCTTTACATCATTTTGATGATCACTTATTACGTATGAGAACAATTTTTTTAAAACATTAAACCTTTCTAATGTATCAGTGATCGACGTTTCAGAGAACTATTTATTAAACTTTTTCTTTCCATTTATTGGGGCGAATCACTTGCTCGGCCCTTTGCATATTTGTATTGACAAGATAAACATTTTAATAAAAAACATTGTCTGAACTGAAAAAAACACCGGTAAACCACGCTATACAAACTAATGCTAATTTTCCGCCACTTTTTCTTTTTAAAGGTTTTATCAATGACTTAAGGGAGTCAATGCAATAAACGTAATTTTAGAAACAGATTAGGTTGGCAATCATCACTTCCTGGAGAGATTTTATTCGTACAAAATGGCCGAATAACCACGGTTGTAGCGAGTAACTAAATACCTTAATGATTTATTAATACTCACAAGGATATAATTTGAATTCAAAACACTTTACATCTAAGCATGGATGATTTTTCAGCTCATGGAAGAAAAACCAGTTCCGAAACCCAGAACCAAAGAGCAGATGGCGGGAGGGAGAGCAAAGAGAGTGATGCCGGAAGCAATGGTCTTTTCTCACAACTGGTCCTCTTTTCATGGTCGATCCCATCGGCGCAGGTCCTCTGAACCTTCCATCAAAAAAGAACACCTTCACGGAATCCGAAAATCCCAACTCCATACTCTTCCATCTTGTCCAGAGCACCCTAGTTACAGGTATGACCAGTACTGTCAGCAGTGTGAGGTACCGGCATGCCCCGGTTGTGTCACTTCCGGTTTACATAGAGGCCACGATGTGCAAAATATCTCCAACGTGTTCGATCTAATGAGAGAGATTGTGCAGAAGGACACACAGGAACTAGATATGTTCATCTCGCCGTTTTACGACACAGTTATGTCTGATATTGAAACGACGCACAAAATCGTGGTAGCCAAACACCAGGAGAGGAAGAAAATGATCGTAGAGGTAGGAAAAAATCTGCATAAAATCGTCGACAATATCACGCAGAGATACTTGAAAGATGAGAACGAAATGGAGGCGGATGACTTAAAGCAAATACAATCTTTGGAGATGAGGTTTCTAAGGCTGCGAAACCAAGTGCGCATGACCGTAGATGAAAACCACCAGATACTTACTAATAATGACTTTACTAAATTCATCGGCCAACTTCTCAATTACACGTCCAAAAACCAGCATTTCCGAGATGTTCCGGAAAGGTTTGAAATGGTTGTCGCGGATTTCAATCCATCAATCCCAGAAGAAGGCGAACTGTGTGAAATAATTGGAAGTCTGGGTATCACCAAGACGAAATCAATTGACCGATATCGATTACCAATTCTAAGGAAAATTACCGACAAGAGTCACAAAACTGCAAGCAGTTCACATTCTTACCATCTACTAGGAAAGATACGGACTGGATTCACCCGCACTGCACGAGTTTCGTGTTCTCAGGATGGAGACCAACTGTATGTGTGCGGCGATAGTAAAGTTATCAAACATTTTAGTAAGGAGAAATTCGAGCTTATCGAAGAAGTTCAAACCTTAACGGGAAACGAACCATTTGATATAACAGTCACGAAAGATGGAGTGCTGGTGTACACTGATTGGGAGGATGGTAGTATAAATATCGTGAAAGGTGGTAAGGTGGAGGGCCTGGTTAAACTGACAGAATGGAAACCCCAGGCCATCTGCTGCACCTACACCAACGAATTACTTGTCGCAATAAAAATGGCGGATCACACTCAGAGTAAGATTGTCCGTTACCATGACTGCAAAGTGACACAAGAAATCCAATACAACGATAGCAGAACCCCTCTGTACGCCAACCCAGCTTTTGTTGAGGAAAACAAAAACTGTGATATCATCGTTAGTGATTGGACTAATCAGGTGGTTGTCGTGGTAACGAGATTGGGCAAATTCCGGTTTTCTTATACCGGCAACTTACAGACCAGCAAAAATAAAAAGTTTAATCCGTTTGGTCTTGCCACCGATAGTCAGAGTCACATTTTGATCTCGGACTGTGATAATTTTGTGGTGCACCTTATAGATAAAAACGGTCAGTTTTTGCATTATATTGAGGGTTGTCATTTGCAATATCCATGGGGACTTTGTATTGACAAATCCGATGTATTGTTCGTGGCGGAATGCTACTCGAATGACGTCAAACGAATCCAGTCTCAGAAATAATGCTACGTTTGATTTCAATATAGATGATCTCTGGAATTTTGCAGCAACAGTGGTTAGCAGTATTTAGATTTCAAAAGCAATTACGTATGGATGTATGGTAAAATCAAAATGCGAAGACGTGCACGTGACCTTATGACTTCAAAAAATATCATATTTGATACATGTATATTAAATCCTTAAAAATTATTATAATGTGTTATGTTAGTCTTATATTAAACACTGCATAAAAACAGAAATGCCAATGCAAACAAAAACTAAGCCTTTATGTCATTTTGTTCATACAAAATTTAATTTGTATATGTTATCAAAGTCCCGTAATTGTCTTTGCCAGTTATCAAAATATTTTCTTACTATATTTATGTCCTAATGACTCATGAGGTTAAAATTATCTCAGACAGTTTGTGCAATTTTATCATTTTCGATTGAGTTGATGTGATTAAGTTTAGCAGCCATAAGGACCGGTCCGTAAATGATATTTTTTTTTAAAAACCAATGCAATGTGGTGCCTTGACCCGGATCATTTAACCGGAGGGATCACTTTTCCATATTCACAATCTAAGTTATTTTGATACTTAATATTTAATTGAAATTAAGGACGAATTTTATTTAATAATTGTAAAGAAACCGGGAAATATATAAAATCTAGACAAACACTGATCAAATGTTAGTAAAACAAACACGGAAATTATCAAGAAATATATTGCGAATGTTTATCAGGTGCCACTCAGCCATATTGAATTATGTTTTAACACACGATTCTCCACTCGCATACACACACTATTTTCATTGCGGGTTAGGTGTACTGCACTGGTACACTCGTATAACTGATTAATTAATTCAGTATGTTATAGATCTATAGTACTCTATTATTCATACATATGACGTCAATGTATTTAAAAAAAATACTGTACACCAATTTTTATTCGCGGCGACTTTATTTCGCAATTAACTGCCAATAAACTGGTTCGCGGCGACTAATGTTCGCGACCAAGCCTTATCCAGACCTGTAATGTTATAAAAACTATAGATAAAGGGTTGGTTCGCGGCGATAGATAGTCGCGAAGACATGGCTCTAGCTAATCTCGCGAAAATTTATCGCACGCGAATTAAAGTTTGTTTACAGCATAGTGTTGTTGTTTTGCTGGTAATGAGTAGGCCTACACATCAGATTGAGTTTCATCTTGTAGAAATTCGTCGAGCACACGAGCATATCCAGGTAGCAGGCTTACGTAAAGCCAATGTTAGACAAACGTGATCGCGATTTAATTGGACCAACGTCGGCAAATAACTTTAGCCGAATGCAATTTTGCTCATCGGTCCAACGTTGGTCCCACATGTTGGGCCAACATTTGCAAATTGTTACATTTTCCATTTTCTGACATTGGCCCAACGTACATATATGTTGCATACATGAACAAAATTTGTCCAATGTTGGTCAAATGTTGTAAATAATTGAATATATTGCAGGCACGCAGCCCCCCCCCCCCCTCCCACTTTTTTGCGCAGCAAAGATTTTTCTTAAATTTGGATACAAAAAAATGAATTAACATGGAGTTGCCCCCTCCCCCCCCACTTTTCTGTGACCATGTGAAAATTAAATTGGAAAGAATGAAATATAAACAGTGAAATTGGAGTGAAAAGAAGTATTCCTTTCTCCCCCGTTCCCACCCACGGATTAGGATTTTCAGGATTTTGGAAAGTGAAAGTAACCTTTCCCTTCATCTTTTTTTGTTGGCTTTTGTCTAGATTTTTTGGATGAGCCCCCCCCCCCCCCCCCCCCCCACACACACACTTTCAAAAACGATGCTACGTGCCTGTATTGTGAGTATACCATTTACATGTATACTGAAGCTTTAAAATGCTAGTAGTCTTGTTCTAAACAATAAGAATCTATCAAATTCAAAAATTCCCACATGTATAAACTAGATTTATGCAAAAATATCAATATCCGACAGAGAAACGAACGACAACTCTATATGGTATAGTTTCTTAGTTAATATTTTTATTAACTTTGAAACAACCCCTAAGGTGCAGCGAAACAAACTGCAACAGTCGTACGTCTTCGAGTTGAAGCTTTCGTACAAAATATTTGTCAAAGCACATCTAAACTTATCTGGTTTAAACTGCCTCAAATGGATGACTTGTGTAGAATAGGAGCTTTTACTATTCAACTTTTGCTGGTATATACGCAACAAACCCAAATCAAAACAAAAAACAGCTAGCGAAACATCGAACGACTTACTTTAAGGTTGTGTTGACCTTCGAACCTAAAGTTTACGTTGGTTAGGTGAGCTCACGCCACTACATTGAGAAATCAGGCGAGAAACATGTTTTTTTAGAACTGTGTACACGCTTAAGGTAAGCATTCGACGTATTAGGTGTTATGATTGTTAAATGATAGTAGAAAAGAACAATTAAGGCGGTTGTCTTGAGTTGACAGAGTTAGGTTAGTGCCATCAACAGAGGACGAGTGAGTTAACTGAGTGAATTAACGATACCGGGTACATTATCTGCATTTGTATGATATAAGACGATTATGTGTAAAATTACGTCGACTTAATTCATTTTTTAATCATTTGCACAAGTCTGTTAGTTGGTTCAAGTCTGTGTACTATCCAGCTATCGTTGGACTGGAATTGACGTAATGCGTACATGTAAATTCCACTCGCATGTACTTCATTAAAGTTTATATTCCATTCGCAATCAATTTTAAATGTATTTTTTTTATATAAAAATTTGTTAATGCGATGGGGAAGCGCAATAATGCATACTAAGTTTTCGGACCTTACAAAATAACTTTGACTCAGTTTGAGTGATCATTAATCAGCTGTTTATCATTTCAAAGATAAATGTATGGCATGACCCTCAGTCCATTAGGCTCGGTGTACTTAGGTCTATATAATAAAAATTAGATCTTAAATCCTCTCCAATAGAAACGAATAGAAGATCTAATTTTTATTGAAGCTGATCTAATATTGATTACATTGATGCTGACATGCCATTCTTTCAAAAAATCACCATCTTATAGTGATAGGCTAATTTATGAAATCAGTATCTTTATATCGCACATCTGCCACTCAAAATTCTGAATCTCTTATTATAAAATATTCATGTGCAGAAATTGTCATGAGTAAAGAAAAAAAGAGTGGAGAAGTGAGTTTTTTGCTGGGGGACACAAACGGGGAGGAAGTAGAAGAGGGCACCAGTCCAGAGGATGACCCACAGAGTGGTCCACTCGAGGACCACCATGAGGAGAGGCATGATAGCGTGCCCTCCATGATCAGTGCCAGCTCCTCCAGGGAGGACAGTAGTCAGGAACCAAAGCTCAAGTAAGTAACCGTTGTAGTCACTTTATTGTAAGTCACCGTTGTAGTCATTTCATTGTACTTAGAGATACTGTGTATAAATGCCAGAAAGTCCCTTACCTCAGTTGTTGTAGTTAGTACTGATTAATATATAAATGCAAGAAAATCGTGTAAAATAACCTTTGTACAATGTAGTTACTGATGTAAAAATAGAATTAAATCCCTTACTGCAGTCGTAATTACTGACCAAGTACTGTTATATAAACAAGTAAGTCCCTTAATTACTGCAGTCATATACTTATCAAGTACTGTTATATATATACTGTAAGTCCTTTACTGATACTGTTGTATATGTACAGAGTGTCTTACTGAGGTAGATTCTATGTATTAAATTTAGTAACCAAGAAATGTTATAGGTTCTATATACGAAAGTAAGTCTTTAACTGCAGTAGTAGTAGCAAGTAATGAAATACAGTTGAACTTTGGTATCTCGAACACCGATATCTCGAATACAATGGATATGTCAAAGTGATTTTATTTAGTCCCAAACACTTCAACTTTAAGTATTTTACTTTTGATATCTCGAATACTTGGATATATTGAAGTTTTTAACCAGTCCCATCTAGTTCGAGATAACGAGGTTTGACTGTACTGTAATTAACTAGATACTGTGTTGTATATACACACATATTCATTAGTTCATTTTATAAGTGGATAAAGAAAAAAAATCATTCCCTGCAGCAATTGATTGCTTAAGTTTGTTCATGTGTTATATTATCTAGTTTTTTTTTTTAGCAAACTAATATTGTAGATATTTGTCATTTGTGCATTAAGGAGTGTGTTTAAACTCCATGCACACTTTTTGTACATGCACAGCAAAAACTGAAGTTTCTGCTTTTTTCCTGAAAATGAAAGTAACTGTAGCTGTGTGTTCAATCTTTTGGGGAAAAAAATAGACAACAAATCAAAACATATGTTTGCTTCTTTTAAATCTTATTGCATCTGCTTTTATTAAGAAGTTAATATAATCATTGTGTTTGTAGCAAACATTTGATTTCAAGCTTGAGCTGTCTGACAGTGTGTTTGAAAGTTTATTTAACTCTGACATTGGTAGTCAACTTAGTTTACCGCTATTTTAGGATTATAGTAAACCAACAGCCAGTCTCTTTTAGGCTTATTAACTGTGGGCCAACTTAAAACAATTTTCTCATTTCCACAAAAATTTATCATTGTCAATCCACAAATCTAAAGTTGTTACAAGAATGGATATCAAGATCATATCAAGAAAACACGAATATAAAGCATCAGTGCAACTAGGGAGATTTCCCTCACAAAAGTGTGAAGGAGTGAATCATATTAAAGTGTGAATTATTTAAGAGAACAAGAAAAATTCAGTGAGTGTGCCAGCCAGGGCTCTTGGGAAGTAAATGTGTGAGATACATTAGGCAGTTGTTTACAGATGCATGCAAAAGCATGGCTTTGATTGGTGAGATTAATCCTTCATGAAAATGTGAAGAAACCAATCAAAATGGGGAATGCGTTATTGAGTTGGCCCCTGACCACGAAGCTTTTGTGAGACTTGATGGGGGGGGGGGGGGGGGGGGGTTTGCTCTGATATTTTTATTTCCCAAACATGTCAAAAAGTTCTTGCTTTTTTAAACATTTTTTTGGAATTAAGTTCTAGTTGTGATCTCACCATTAATTAATGCTTGTAGTTAACTATTTTACAGCATCAGGTATTGCTAATTTTGTTTTGCATTTGAATTTTGTGATAGTTTGACTCTGATATTCTACAGAATACAATATCATATTTTAAATAGGACAAGGTTTAAAGATGGCAATGTACTTGATACAATATATGCTACAGATATTTATGACATTAAGGTGAATCAAATAATTAATATCTGAATGATTTAATCAAACTCACCCCCTACACCCTAAAAATCTGCAAATATATTATTGAATTTTTGTTCTGGTTTTTGTTAATTTTAATTCATAGGATTTCATTTGTCAGATTTTGAAAATTTTCAAAATTATTGAAAATCTTATTCATTAACATGTATGCCAGATTTATTGATTTGTGAACATGAAATGATCATAATGATGCTTAATACTGCAAACTAAAATTTTTAATGAAGAAATTTTGTCTTAAATTTCTGATTTTTTTCCCTCTCAATCTGCTTCGAATGCCTTCATTTTAAGAAAGAAAAAAATTTGTGTTCTTTATTTTGAACTGTAGGGATACACAAAGTGACAATGACCCCCAACTTTTTTTTTTACCTTATCACTGATTCAATAAAGATTCCTATCGTATAGTCCATAATGATATGCACTCAGATTATTGAGTATAACCTTCACCCAGTAACTCAAACAAAAATACCCTGTATAATCTCTGGCATGTACGATGCATGTAATATCAAACTTTTTAAAACTTTATTCAGAGATAAGGGAATTAAAGCTCATTTCATATTTACAACTATTGATTTGATTTTGAAATCTTTGTCCTTCAACTTTTAGATCCCAGTACTTTACATGCATGCATGCATGCAATACTTGAAACTTTTTATTCATTGATAATAATTAAAACCACAGGTAAGCAGTTAATTGTGTTAATGGCAGGGGTAAGAGGTTGTTGGATGGGTGGGTGGTTATAATTTTAATCTTAAATACAGTAAAACACGCTTATAACAAAGTCCCAGGGACGGGCAATTTAACTTCGTTATAAGCGTAATTTGTTATAACCGTCAAGTTCACAACATGAAATAGAGACTTGGGGAATGAAATTCACTTCGCTGTAAGCGTAAATTCATTATAAGCCTGTTCGCTATTACCATGTTTTACTGTAAAGTTTTGGTATGTACAGGTAGCTAGATGTTTGTACCTGCAAATATTGAGGGGAAGGGGGATGGAATTTATCCTGACGAAATTGTATTCTGTAGAATGTTGAGTGAACCCTCACAATAGTCTGTTTTTTAAATAGATTTTTGTGTACTGAAAGTTGGACTGCACTGTCCCTTATGTGATGTTTTACTATTGCTTATAATCTTGATCCATTCTAACCAATCTATTATGATATAGGACCACACGTCTGAGTTTCAGTGAAATTTTACGCGGAGTTTCCTCCTTTGGAATCGATCCCTTAAAGTAAGAGTCCGAAACCATGTTTTCCCGGTTCTTGAGTTAAATTCTGTTATTAACTGGTTAAATTGGAGGAGGATTTTTTTATGTTGAGAGTTGTTACATGTTTACATAACAAAGTTGAAGAAATTTAAGGAATATGTGTGTTTCATTCCCACGTCATAAGCAAATATAGGCCAAGTTATGTGTGTAACGCAGTTATTATAGACATCTTGAGATGAAGCTGATAAAAAATTATATGACATCATAATTGATTTCAGTTTTTTTATTTCGCTGGTTTTTTTTAGTTTCAATGAAAAAAATAAGAGTACACAAGCATTTTATCAATTTCCACGAAAACGAAATCCGCATCATATGGTTTTGAATAGTGTTTTAGAAACATCAGATTACACAGATTCTAAGATACGTTTTTCCTGAAATCGGTGCACTTGGAAAGGTTTCAAATAAGATGTTTTCGTTTACATAATAGTTGTCCAAAATTTAGACTTTTGTTGCATTTTATTCTATTTTTAGATAGTTCATCAGCAATTAATAAAAGTGAATCATGATATTAATAGTGATTTTATTTTCGAACATTTTAAGCATAAATAACCGTAAATAACCCCCATAATAGTCACATATAAAATGTACATATTTTCACGAAATTGTTTACATTTCATCAAAATAAAAATTGGAAATCATGAACTTTGACCTTTTGTAGTTATAAAACGGGACGGGCAAAATTCATTTGAATTTCATGAGAAAAAAGACTTTTATTTAGTATAGTGAACAAAATGGTATGTAACTTTGGTACAACCTCTAAAAAATGCAAGCCGCAAACCTTACCTTAAGACATTTAATATGGTATCTTTTTACACTGTCTTTCTAAGACAGAACATTTTTGAAAATTAGGGTATTTGAATGATACTCGGGTAAACATCTGACATTTAGTTATATTCCTGGTTAAAAACTCTTGATGGTTAGAAGCACACTTGTTTCTATTTTGTTTGTTTTTGTGTAATATTCTTTGTTGACATTTCAACTCACATGTAAAACAAGTATTATTTAGATATACGCATGATGGCAATTTACAGATGGATTTTGGACCCATGCAATCCTATCTATACAATATAATTTCGACCCTGGGCCAAGGGCAGTTTTCTATTAATAATATTGATAAGTATAAAATAAACTAGAATTTTCTCACTTCTAGCCTTTCATCTATTGCCTTCAACACAACATATGTATTGAGTTTAAATACATGTATCTTACATGTGTACATAATAATATTATCATTAAACTATTAACATGATTTAAAAACTTTACTGTATTGATGGTATTTATGATAAATTGAAGGTATTTAATTAATGGATAATTAAAGATCCATTTATTTATTTTACAGCTATAATTTGAGTTACATATTAATTTGTTAGAATTCTAATGGTGACTCCTAACTTCAGTTATATGATGACTGTTTTTAATTAGAAATAAGGATATTCAATTCATTCAATAATAGACCATTTTGATTTATGTAAGAATTACCTGTACAAGGTATGCTCATAACAATTTTTTTTTTGTTAATTCTGATAATCATGATAATGTGATGTAATGTGAATAATATAATAGATCAATTTGTTATATTCAGTTGTATATTCTTACTGTATAACTTAATAGAATAATAGTCAAAAATAGTACCGGTAATATTAGCTAGTCCAACAAAAATGACAGCTAGGTCAATATTTTTTTTTAATATTGCCTGGCTAGGAATAATATCTAGAGACTCTCTCTAGTCTTTATAATCTATCAAAATAACATTAACAGCTAGAATGAATGCATTTTTATCATTTTCTCTGTCTGCCAAGTTTCTTTTCAAAGCATGGACATTTTATGTTTGGATGAGGGAATTTAGAAAATTTGGGGAGTGAGGGAACATAATCTGGGATATATATCTGACGTTACATATATATTCATTTTAATTTCTTTTTAGTCTCTCTGCATGACAGATTTTTGTTGACAACATTATATTCTCAACAATATAGATATAAGAATTTCATCTAGAAAATATTTTTGTATTTATCTTTCTCAGTAGACCTGATGAAATAGATCGAATTACATGTACAAGTTATTGCTTATCTACTTCGATCTCACATTCAGGAACTTAGGAATATGTTTATTAAATAGAAATATTCATGATTGTACCGATAATTAATGTTTCTGTAATTCTGTAATTAATGATTTTTGAATAAATAATAAAGTCATGTGTAAATAATTTTCATCAGGTATCAGCCCAGCAACTTTTCCCATGGAAAGCAAATTGGGCACAGGTAAACAATAAAAAATAAAACTCTATTTCGATTACCAAATTATATGACACAAAGTCAGCGTTTTATGTGCAATTTGTAAGTATTTTGATCATTCCATGCAGAGCAAGCCATATATAGAAAATGTATAAAATTAATGTAGTATTTCCTCTACTAACACTGAAATGTATGTGTGTTTGTATTTAATAAAGAGCATTTTAGATTATATGTTTTAGAATTATACTGCTTGTTGGAAATTACCCAAAAAATTAAATAACTTAATAAAATTATTAATTACCCCTGAAAACCCCCCTGAGGGTCTGGGATTGTGGCTTTACATGTTTGTATTTCAAGGTGATTGTTTCTGAATTGTTTTCATTTAAGGGTGTTATTTACTCAGGGTTTGAGTTCTCAAATTCCGATTGTTAAAAAGTTCAATGTAATGAGTAAAATTTGTTCTAAACACAAAAAGTATTTATGAAATAAATTATTATTGACAAAACATTCAATAGTTTTACTTTATTATGGAATTATGCTCAAACAAAAATTGACTTTTAGCCAAACAGAGGAAATTCGGACTAAATTTTGCAGATTTTGTTTTCTGCTAAAAGTTTTTTGGCAGTAGTCTAATATTAAAAGTTAGGATTTTATATTCAAGTCTACGTAATTTTACATATTTTCCGTTGGTTTTACCTCACTTATTCATTAAAATAATCTTATGGCACGAATAATAAAAATATTGAAAAATGCTTAAAATTAAACGATAAAAGTCATCATATCTCAAAATTTTGATCATTGACCTCATATAAATTGTATGCCAACAGAATAAGGTCAATATAAGTAGTTCAATATCATAAATGTTTTTGTTTTATCATCATTCAATTTTTTGTAAAATAGAATCAAAAAATGGGTAGGGATTGAAAACTGTTAGAGGAAATTCGGACTGAATTATTTTTTGAAATTGATGCTGAAATCTTAATGTTGTGTACTTATTTAGTGTCACTACCATTCATAAACTGTATCTTATTTTTAAAAGTGTTTAATTATTTGTAATATTTTTATATAATTAAGAAAATCTCAATCGTAGTGTAAAATTTTATGGGATTTTTCTTGATTTTTCAATAAATATTCAATGGCCATTAACTCAAAAAGTAGGTCATTGACCTACTTTTCTGAAAGTGAAAAATAACAATACAAGCAAAGGTCTATAACACACAATAGATGGTTTTTCATTATCATCAGTGGATTTTTTTTTCATTCTGAGTAAATGTCATCCTTAAACCAACATTTAAACAAATTAATAGATTCAAATGAATTTTTAATAAATTATTTCATTTGAATGGATTGTATAATGTCATACTGATAGTATAATTAAAGAAATACTCTATACATTGTTAATAAGAATATTAAATTATAAAAATAAATTTATACCAAAAATATTTTTTTTAAATGTATTCTAATAACATTAAAAAAACATAATATGTACATGTACTAACTATGCATGATTAAATAAGATTCATATTTAAGAAGTAAATGAAATAAAATAAAATTAAGTTTTTGAATATAAAATTTTTACATGCTAGCTAGCACTACATATAAATATAGATAACGAATAACTTTTAATTGATAATTTATACTAATTGGTGTGAGGGATGTAGTATGCTATTTTAAAATGTCAAAAAATCTGCAAAAATTAAAAATACTATGTGCTGTGAGGGAATTAATTTGCTTTTTTAATATGTCAAAAAATCTGTAAAAATTCAAAAACTTGAAAGCTTAATTTTAGATGCACACTAAGATATATTTTTTTTTAAATTTGATGGATTTAACCAATTTATTCCTCAAACATTATGCACGCATGGTTATAGAATTGATGGATATTATATACTCTTGATTTAGTGAATTATTGATATTCCCCTTTTTCTGTTTTGCTGTGATTACGGTACTTTAAAGCTATAAGGCTATATACTTTTTCTTATTATAAGTATATCAAAAAAATAATCTAAATTAATAGATTCATTTGATAATTTCCAATGTCTGAGCTGTTTTTTAAAGATGCTAGTCATAAGTGTAGGAAGATATATTACTGAATAAATTAAGCATAAAAAAAAAAAAAATGAAAAATTAGTATTTAAATAAATGTAATATTGATCCATACACAGGTCAAATATGTACGTACTCCAAAGGTAGGAATGATATATATTAGCAAATTAATATATATTTATTTTGCTTTTTGTGTGTCACAAAATTCATTCATGGAGGTGTATCATACTCTATCACATTCTTTATACATCGAATGTAATTAAGTAAAAAGTTGAGTCTAAACACCCCCCCCCACCCCCACCCCCCACCCCCACCCCCTCTTTTTTTGGATTTTTAAAGATTCCAACTTATACTAGAAATAATTGAATTTTTTATAAGCTTTGAAATCAATTCCTGAAAAACATAAATTTTTTTGGCATGGTTGCATGAAAGGATTTTTTTTTGGATGTCTTAGGATATGCACCTTTTAAAATTTTTGTCGTAAATTTTCCTGTCCTGACTCAAATGTTTAAAACTTAAAGTGATAGGTATATATAGGTTTATAGTATATAGTTTACTATTTTTTGAAGACTCCTAATAAAAACTATAGATTCGAACCTTTGAAATAATAGAAAAAAAAATTAACTAGACAGTAGTATTTATTTAAATTAATAAAGAAAAAAATGCCCTGCGAGCTACATAGTGACTCATTTTCTAGGTATATAGATGTAATGCTTGACTCTCACAATAGAAAAATGCATTGTATACTGTGATTTTCAAATTCACATAAACCAAAAAAGGGAGAACTGTTTAGATTTTGAGCATGGGATGTGTTTGTACTAACAGGACTATGTGTTTGGAAATGCTGTGAAAGATTATATAGCATTTGTTCATTTTGCTTGGCATGATTTGCATGGCAGAGTTTAATTTGCATGGCAATTGAGTCTGTAGTATTCTCACTTCATATGTGGTCTATTGTTTTACTTTAAATTTGAAATTTTTTAAAACTTGAATTATATATTTTGGAATTTTGGATATAACCCATTCTTGTTTTGATTTTCTAAAATTTTCTTATCATTTATAGATATAACCTATTAATAATTTATACTTTAAGTAGTCTATAAAAAGGATGTGATGAACAAACTATTAAATAACTGTTACAGCAGATCAATATTGTTTGGTTATAGATAATTTTACAAAAACTCAAATGGAGAAATTCATTCTAAATTTGGCATACTTTTTGATTGCAGACATTCCATGTCGGGGGCTAGTAACTTGGACAGCAGGGGACGGAGGATGAGCTACCACCCCAAGGATTTTTCGGTGGCCACCCCCGAGGAGTTTGTTAAGCGGTTCGGGGGCAAGAGTGTCATCAACAAAGTAAGACTGAGGGCGGCCCCACATATCACTGAAATAATATTTATTGCGCAATTGCTAAATGAGCCATAAATTTATAGTATCCTTTTTAAGGCCTGTATAAGGGCCATATGAGACAACGAACAGAAACAAGTTTTCAATTACTGAGTTGAAAGAAGGTTATCTATCTATATAAGGATGATAAATGTTGGAGATCTGAGGTATATTGAAGCACCTGTTACTGATTTATTGGATAAAGAATAAACAAAACTAAGAGAGGTTTGATACAAATCATGCAGTGGGGTTGAATATATACAGAATGCATCAATAGATAGCAACCCACTTCTTGTAAGATAAAATTTAAAACTATATACAGGTATTGATAAGAGTTCATTGACCATGATGATAAAGTGACATTTTGTCAAAAAATAAATAAGATCTGTAACTCCACCCTCTTGAGTTACAAACACACTACATTATTAACTGGTGTGAGCTTTTTTTTAAACTTAATAAATTAAATAAATAAATGATAAAATTACTTTTGATAGGTAGAAGATTTGTTCAGGCACCAATACATTTATGGTAGTTTTTCAAAAAGTGATGCATTTTAATTTACAATTTAATCCAGATACCATTCTAAACACCAAATGAACTAAGCCCCAAATGAACTAAATAATGCGGCACAATGATTTTGATTTACCTTCTACATTTCAATAGCTTTTGACATCTTCCTTACTTTTAAGGTATAACATATATGAAAGCAGCGAACAGATTTCCAGAAATAGAACAATGTGAAAAAATGCTTTATACAGATTAAATGTTTTAAATTTAGTAATGTTAATTAACATACAAGGTGAAAAATGGCATACGTATGTGACATATGATGTCTTTTTATTGACTCTTAGAAAAAAATCAAAACTCTATGTATGAATTTGTTAATTTAATTTGATAATTGTTAAATTATTATTTAATATACAACTATTTATACAGGTGCTGATTGCCAACAATGGAATTGCAGCCGTCAAATGCATGCGCTCGGTCAGACGATGGGCATATGAGATGTTCAGGAATGAGCGCGCCATTCGATTCGTCGTCATGGTGACACCAGAGGATCTCAAGGCTAATGCAGGTATATTATGTAGTGCTGTATATTATGCAGCTACTGCAGTGGATGTATTAAGATCTAGCTTAGTTAATACATGTACTTTAAACCAATCATTATAGTATTACGTGTCATTTTTGTGTTTTAGAATACATTCGACTGGCTGACCAGTATGTTCCAGTTCAGGGCGGTACTAACAATAACAACTACGCCAATGTAGAACTGATTCTAGATATCGCTAAAAGAACGCAAGTACAGGTACGGGATGATATGCACAATAGGCAATCAAGACACAAATTTTAATAAATATGGCCAAAATGATCTTCATGTAGTTTACTCATTGTCATAATATAAGGGATATATAAATCTGATTCTTGCTCAAAAACCTCTGTTAATTTGAGTCTTATTGAAATTGCACATTTGAAATCTGAAAAAAGAAATCAGCAGACTCTGAGAAAAAATATTATGAAGTTATAAATATAAGGATGTGTATTCATTTGATAAGATGTTGGTATATCAAGTTAAACTTTATAAAAATCAAAAACTCAGGTTCAATATTCAATGGCTCAATTGTTGATTAGGGATTTTTTTTTTTTACAGGCTGTATGGGCAGGCTGGGGCCATGCCTCAGAAAATCCCAAGTTACCAGAACTCCTACACAAGAATGGAATCATCTTTATTGGTAGGTCCATACTTATGACACAGAAATCTAGAATTTTGAATCAAATATTTTCCCTACCTTGAGTTGAGATGAAATGTTTCATTCAAGTTGTTCTTTGGCAGTGTGTATCAGCTGAGGATGAATTATCTCCCTTTTTATTATAACAGGTCCACCAGAGGGAGCTATGTGGGCCCTTGGAGACAAGATTGCATCCTCCATTGTGGCTCAGACTGCAGGAGTTCCCACAATGCCTTGGAGTGGATCAGGTATTTTAACTAGAATATTACCTTGTTTGAAAGACACATTAAGGAATAAAAGTAGAAACCACATACAATTATTCTGAATCATCATATCATATTGATACCAAAAATTAATATCTTTTAAATATGAAAAGCTGCAAATGCCTTCTACTTAATGCATGTAATGGTGAATAATTTTGATAACACAAATTCTTATCCATGTCATGAGATTAAAGTCAGACAATGTGATGATTTCACCCTAAAGATTTGAAGGATGCAATTTTTTTTTTGCACATGTAAAACTCAAAAATACTCATTCAAAAGATGTAGTTAATATATATTAACTGATAAGTACCAAGCATTACATTTTGCTCTGTGTGTATTTGGGAGGTGAACTTATTAAACTCATTTAATCGAGTTCAAATATGTGTTATTTTTAGGCCTGACCTTGAAGTATAACAAGGAGGACAATAAGCCACTGAGCGTGCCCTCTGACCTCTACAGGAAGGGCTGCGTGGAGGACGTAGACGAGGGACTGAAGTCAGCCAACAAGATCGGCTTCCCCGTCATGATCAAAGCCTCGGAGGGAGGCGGAGGGAAGGGCATCAGGAAGGCGGAGAATGCCGACGACTTCCTCAACCTCTTTAGACAGGTACATAAAGGCACAAAGCAGGGAGTCTTTATATTTATAGTTTTAAAGCAGATTTTCATTCGATTTGACTTTGAGCTTGAAATATTGCATAGTTACAAAGAAATGTAGAAAAATTATTGTAGTCCTCACAAATTAAAAAAAATTGATATTGATCAATTTTGGATGAATTTCCTAGCCTCTCCTGTCAGCTACATAATTATGTACAATACGTAGGTTATTAGATGAACCAGCATGTCTGGATTTATTTTGTTAGAGATTTCTACGACTTGAACTGGATTTGACCTTGATCTGAGTCTGCAATATTGTGTCAAAAGACAGTGAAGGAAAAAAAATATTTCTGATCAACATTTATTAGGCTGATGATGCCAAGTGACAATTATTAATTTTCTCTGAGTATGAAATTATTTACTAAAACCAATCTCGACCTTTGCAAGATTAATTAAACAACATGAAAAGTTTTTCCTGAATATTTGGATTCTTTTACTTGCTAGGTACAAGCTGAGGTGCCAGGGTCTCCCATCTTCATAATGAAGCTGGCCACACACGCCAGGCACTTGGAGGTCCAGATATTGGCGGATAACTACGGGAACGCCATCTCTCTGTTTGGGAGGGACTGCTCCATACAGAGGCGTCACCAGAAGATCATCGAGGAGGCGCCCGCCTCTGTAGCCACATCAGTGGTGTTTGACAAGATGGAACAGGTAAATCTGGCATAGCCACCTCACTGGTGAATGTGGCATAACCACCGCAAAGTTAAATGTGGTTTAGCCACCACAGTGGTGAATGTGGTTTAGCCACCGCAGCAGTGAATGTGGTTTAGCCACTTAGTTGTAATTGTGGTATAACCACTTCAGACTCCGAGTTAAATTTGGTTTAGCCACCTCGGTGGTAAATGTGGTTTAGCCACTTCAAAAGTAAATGTGGTATAAGCACTTCAGAGGTAAATGCGGTTAAGCCTTCTCACAGGTAAATGCGGTTAAGCCACCTAAATGGAGTTTGATAAGATGGTTTTGGTATTCACTATATATTTATTACATATGTTTGAATAGTGAATATCCTTTTGCTGAAACTTGAATATAAACAGGTATGTGATTACCTATTACACTTACATGTACTATGATATATTAACCATTATGATGAAGTAATCTAATAATAAAAAATATTTATTACCTTCATCCTAATGTGACGAATTTCATAGTAACAAAAATTCATAATAACAGTTCTTCATTTCTCAAAAAATTCCTCTTTCCCCAAAATAACTGTTACCAAAAGTATTTTTGTATTTGCAGATCTACTTGCATAATAAATATATTACATTTGTCCAGTAAATGGTCAGGAATCATTAAGATATAAAAAAAAAAGTAACTGCTAACATGTTGAATAATGAACTCCTCCACCAGGCTGCAGTGACCTTGGCTAAGATGGTGTGTTATGTCAGCGCCGGGACGGTGGAGTATCTCTACAACGAGGAGACGGAGACCTTTCACTTCCTGGAGCTCAATCCACGTCTCCAGGTGGAGCATCCGTGTACGGAGATGGTGGCCGATATCAATCTTCCTGCGGCTCAGCTCCAGGTAATGTTAACAGTTAAAAAACTTGATGTGTATAGCACTGGACAGATTCAATTTCAACTATTCAATATTTTGATATTCAAATGGTTCATACATGTTTTTAGAATAAATTCAAGTTCTTTTTAATGATTAATACATAAGAATTGTTTGATGTGAAAATCTGTATTTATCATTGCAGATTGCAATGGGTCTGCCCCTGTATCGCCTGAAGGACATCAGACAACTGTATGATGTGGACACCTGGGGCGACACGCCTATAGACTTCTCCAACCCGTCCATGCACCCACGCCCCCGGGGTCACGTTATAGCAGCCAGAATTACCAGCGAAAACCCTGATGAGGTCAGAATCTCTCTATGGAAGCTATATTTTCAAAATCAACAAAAAAAATGTTTAGTTTCTTCCTGAAAGACAAAACAAATGAAGATTTACCAGTCTATATACACATGTATTGCATAAGGCAGTCAGGAATTTTCTTTTTATTTCAGATCTCGCAAAGAGAAATATCTCAATATTATCATTCTGTATTTAACTTAAAATTTACTACTTTAAATTAATATTTTCGTTATCAATTCTGTGTTGGTGTAGTAGATGTAGTATAGATCATGATAGATATTAATATGCATGATGTTTTGAAGGGGAATTAATTTAGGTAAAGTTGCTCTCTGCCAAAACCACTAAAAAGAAGACACATTTAATGTGAAAAGTATTTTATTAAAACCATGTTTATAGTAAATGAATTGCCTTTCAGGGATTTAAGCCCAGTTCAGGCACAGTCCAGGAGTTGAACTTCCGTAGCAGTAAGAATGTGTGGGGCTACTTCAGTGTGGCTGCTACCGGGGGTCTACACGAGTACGCCGACTCTCAGTTTGGTCACTGCTTCTCCTGGGGCGAGGACAGAGAAGATGCTAGAGAGTGAGTACTAGAGCTCAAGACACAGAGTTGATCAAAATTATCGAAAATTCCTTATTTTACACGTCAAGTACTTAATTCCGCGATTCTGTTGTTTTAAATTAAGTTGTGAGAATAGAAAATTGCGATCACCAAATTTTGTTATAATTTTATGTATTTCAAAACTACCTGAAAAATAAAAGACTTCGGAATGCCTCTTGCGATTTTATGTGAATATTTATTCCTCACATTTGGTAAGGAATGGATATTAAAATAATGTAAACCAATTTACCCTTGTATGCTCAGAAGGACATTATTATGTTATTTGCTTGTAAGGAAACAGCGTGCAACAATTCATTTTCAAAATCAAATACTGTAGATAATGCAAAAAACAAAGATAAAAACAAAAACATTTAAGGACAGGTTCACTACAAGAAATATTGAGGTCGAAGGTATTTTAGAGAACCTCATAAATTTTACTCTCATGCAAAGTTAGTTAATAGTCCTTCTGGGTGTATGACATACTCAGTGGGGAATAAGAACAACCAACTTTCCGTTATTTGATTCACTTCAGCTCTAAAGGAATAGGAAAGATCCCCCCCCCTTAAAAAAATAAAAATTCACTGTAAGGATATCTGATATTCAACAGAAACTTGGTGGTTGCCCTGAAGGAGTTGTCTATCCGAGGAGACTTCAGGACCACGGTGGAGTACCTAATCAAGCTGTTTGAGACGGAGGAATACCAGAACAACAAGATAACAACTGGCTGGCTGGACAAGCTGATATCTGAAAACGTCCAGGCCGAGAAACCGGACGTCATGCTGGGCGTGATATCCGGCGCACTCCATATCGGAGATTACCAGATCCAGGACTGCTTCCAGACATTCCAGGCATCCCTGGAGAGAGGACAAATCCTGCCGGCCAACTCGCTGAAGAACCATGTGGATGTGGAGTTTATAAGTGAAGGGATCAAGTACAATGTCAAGGTCAGTATCTAGGGAAATGAAATGTTACAGTAAAACTCGTTTAGTACGAACACGGATATAGCGGATTCTCTGATATAGCGAAGTTTTTTTGAGTCCCCGGTAAAATTCTTATCAAATCTTTGCAAAATTTTACTGTTATAAAGAATTTGGATATAACGAATTAGCGGATATAGCAAATGATTTTGAGTCCCGTATAGGTGAATAATAACTAAATTGAACTTATTTATAACGAATTTCTTTACAGTTTAAAAAAGTTTGCACTACCATTAAACAAAATAGACTGTATGAATTTTTTTCGTTTAATTAAATTTACAATCCTATTATTAAAGGTATCAAAGTAATGTATTTTTATTTTAAGTCTCAGTTAGCAAAAATTACAGTCTGACGAAAGAAAACATTACATAGTGAATTCGCTATAAATATTATTACGAATTCATTATACAGATATAACGAATTACGGATATAACGCAGTAATTCCAGTGGTCCCTAGGACTTTGCCATAACCGAGTTTTACAGTTACTGTAATATTTAGAGAAATGAAATGTCAAGGTCAAAACCCAATACAATGTCAGGGAGGGTCGTGTGTCTAGAGAATGTTTACATGTAATGAAGTGTCAAGGTCAGAATTCAAATCAGTATCAAGGTCGTTTCGATATATAAAAATGTTATACAGTGTCAAGGTTAATATTCAGTACTATGTCAAGGTCTATGGGAAATACAAGGTCAGCCTGAATAGCATGTCAAAATTAATTTTGAAACTGAAAATGTTAATTGTCAAGATCATTTCAATGTTAAGATGAAATGAGGTAAAAAATTTCGTGCAAGCACTAAAAATTAATTTGTGAAGGAAAATCATTTTTTAAGGAGACAATTCATTTACAGTTTTGATGCTGATGATTTAACTGTTATATTGTAAGCAAGGAAAAAAGTTGACAGCAAAAAAAAAAAAGGAACTCATTCTGTAACAATGCATTGCAGGTGGTGAAAACAGGACCAAACAACTATTTCATTTGTATGAATGGCTCTATATTGGAAGTAGAGGCCCACAGGTAAGGAAGGAGAAAGATAGCAAAAAAGAGAAAGGAATGAAAGAGAGAAAGGAAAAATGTGTTAGAAAGAGTGTGTTATCACTTTTATTGAACTGTTTTTAACAATATTCATGATGTATCAACATGGATTTTGGATGTTGAAGCTGCAAGCGTTTCTGTACTAAGCTATTGTGTGTTTGGGTATCACAGACTAAGTGACGGGGGTCTCCTGATCTCGTTTGACGGCGCCAGCTACACGACCTACATGAAGGACCAGGTCAGTAGTTACAGGATCACCATCGGCAACAAGACCTGTGTACTCCACAAAGAGAACGACCCCACCAAACTCAGGTAACTTACCCCAAATAAACTCAGATAAATTACCCCAAATAAACTCGGGTAAATTACCCCAAATAAAGGGTAAATTACCCCAAATAAACTCAGGTAATTACCCCAAATAAACTCAGGTGAAACAAAAAAAACATGCATATACTAGGTACTTCCAAACTCGCTACCAAACCCATGTATAGTTCTTCAGGTAAAGTTATTCTCACCAAACTCACATAAAATCTTCGATATAAAGGTGGGAGAAATTCAGACACCCATCTTCAATGAAATGTTAACATGATTGTGCTTTTGCAGAATGCAGACCTGTAACTACTTTGATTAATCATTTCAGTTTGACAGAGAAAGAATTTAGTAGGACATTACTAATCAGCTACCATAAATAACATGCTTTTGTATTTTGGATCTGTAAGCAAATTTACATGTGGTTTGACATTTTGCCGTTTTAGGTCGCCCTCTGCCGGCAAGCTCTTGAACTACATGATTGATGATGGCGGCCATGTTTTTGCTGGAGACGTGTACGCCGAGATAGAGGTGATGAAGATGGTGATGGAACTCAGGGTCACAGAGAACGGATGGTAAAATTTACAGTAACAGTGTATTTCTTTCTTCAGTGTGGAAATAAATGATATGTTTTGGTTGGTTTTTTAAAGAAACTTTTAAAATATACTGTAAATGATTCTATGTGAAAGAAGTCATAGGAATAAAAAAATATGTAAAGTTTGATTTAAAAATATTTTCTTTTTCTGATATTCTTCTACACGTAAATCATATTACATGTATTAAAGAAATTTAAGTTATTTTTGTCAACAACCAAATTTTGAATGGCAAAAACTCTAGACTAGTTTTGAAAAAGCAGTGATAATAGGCACTGTAACAGTAATGCCTTTTGGTAATGGTGGTTTTTTTTCTGTGTATCTTATCTGTATGACTGTATTCTATGTGTTTCAGTGTCCATTACGTGAAGCGGCCAGGCGCGGTTCTGGACGGTGGCAGTGTGGTCGCTCACCTTGACCTTGACGACCCAAGCCGGGTACAGCAAGCCCAGAGCTTCACCGGGACCCTACCTCAGCCCCAGGCCCCACCCACACACGGGGAGAAGCTCCACCAGCTGTTCCAGAGTACCCGGGCTGAGCTAGAGAATATCTTGGCGGGGTATTCACTGCCTGAGCCATACTTCAGACCCAAGCTACAGGAGTCCATAGAGAGGCTGATGAAGTGTTTGAGGGACCCTGCACTCCCACTGCTAGAACTACAGGTATATAATTATACATGTATCTGCGCAGCTATTAAATCTTTTCTTATCACTGCACTATCTCAGTCAAATATCAATTTTTATTAAATTCCATTTGATTTATGCTTTCTTCTTGTACATATACGTGCATCAATGGGATACTGTAAACGTACTACATTTAGCTGTGTATTCTATTTAGCGCTTTTGGCGGTCTGCGGCTTCCGCTAAATCAAGTACATCGCTAAATGCCATGCACATGTGTTCAAGAATAGTCACATTCAGGAATACGCTAATTCAAATCTACGCCAACTTGTTCAAAAACTAATTTCCGCCAAATATCGTACACGCCAAATACATGTATTATATGTTTACAGTATTCTCTCTCTATTTCTCTTTCATTACCTCCTGCTGATGAAATTTTATGTTTTTTTAAGCTAAATTCTATCTAGTAAATTTAACTTTTTCCATGTTCTGTGCATACTTTAGAATCATTATTGTTTGTGGGAGACCAGTGTTTATAGCTTTCGTTGATAACCCCCTGCCGTTGAATTTACATTCCTATCAAAAAACATTTACAAGCATTTGTTTATTGACAATATTTATTAGGATTTTTTCTTTGTTTACACTACCAACGAAATTACCTCCTCAAGAACCAGGAAAATTTATGATACCCACAGTCTTTGACCCCCGCAAATAAAATTGATTTACAGTATCAGTGATTGAAAAAAAATGATCAATTTGATCATTAATAACTTAAAGATAGAATGGAAAAAAGTCATTAAGTTTGTCACCATAAATTTTGATACATGTAATACAAACTTATTTATGTTAGATGAAGGGTTATGTAAAGCTATAATTATAGCAATGACAAAAAGAAGTAATCAAATTGATGTTGACTAAAAACTGTTGATGTTTCCAGGATCTTGTGGCAATGATCTCGGGTAGAATTCCTTCACAAGTGGAGAAGGCCATCAAGAAGCAGATGCATTCATACGCCAGTAACATCACATCTGTCCTCAGCCAGTTCCCCAGTCAGCAGGTTTGTGCACATATATACTAAGCCATTAATTCAAATACTAAATAAAGTATGATTTTAATCCAATGTTTTAAATGTATTTAAGATGGATTTATAAAAGGAATCTATTCCCATTATATTTTACCTTCCATCGCTGTGGTTTCATCAACTTGAATATTTAATGGTGACAAATATTCTTGGATTTCAATGTGGAGTCATTCCACAAAATCAAATGAACATAACTTTATTAATAAGTATTCATTGACAATTTCAATTCCGTTAAAATGAAAAATTAAAATGTTTATTAAAAACAATAAATTGGATTTTTTGTAGATTGCCAACGTGATAGACAGCCACGCCGCCACACTGACTCGGAGAACAGAGAGAGAAAACTTCTTCATGACGACCCAGGGCATAGTGCAACTAGTTCAAAGGTCAGGGGTCAAAGTGACAATTCACATTTATTATATCCACATTTCTGTTCAAAACCTAATAGACAAACTTTTTAATTTAAGCTTTCTGTGCATTTATTTGCATGATAATAAACCATAGTTAATTTTGCTTTTTGATTAACATTGTTAATGTATAACAAAAGGTTAAATGTTCGACTTGCTTATAATTACATGATTGTTCAATATTGTGAAGATCATGTTTTCTGCACGAGATCTTGTAGAAAGTTTTTCTTTGTCAGTATTTTATTTTTTTTAATATTACCCATTTTTTTTGGTGGAGGGAGTCTTTGAAATGTTTTGGAGTCATTTTCTTTTGTCTGTAAATAAATGCATGTTTCATATTCTCTTCACAGTGGAACTAAGGGGTAATGCTAGTGGGTTGTGAGTAGAAGATTGTAGATTCACAAGACTGCAAGATTTTCATGACATAATTAATAATTACACGTTTTCTGTCACATGAAGATTTTTCTCACTCACAAATCTTTAAAATGACACCAAAAATTCAACTTTATAAACCTGCTCAGTTTTGAACTTTATTTTTTTAAAAACCACCTGATATTTTGCTGTTGATTTTAACTTGATCAGAAAAATAATTTTGATTCAATTATAAATGTTTGCTTACTAGAAAGAGTTCTTTTAATTATGTTATTCTCCATTTTTTTTTTTAAAAGTTAATTTTTTACATATTTGTAACAATTTATTTTTAACATTTAGGATGTTCAGGACCTAGGTCTGTAGGGTTAGGGGGTGGATGGGGATTGTCGAATCTTGCAGACTTGACTAAGAAAACTGTTTTGCACTATTAGTAAAACCTTCTGGCATTAACCCCTTTCTCACATATCTTCCTCTCCATGTGTATGTCGAATCACACTCTGTGATATGTATGTGTTGTGTGTCGTTAAGTATGCTTTTCATGTCACAATGTGATCAGTGTGTGTGAGCTATTTTCATTTCATATTCTACAATATGTGAGTTAGTATGATTGTATGTTTCACTTCATAAATTGATTAGTGTCAATTGGCTTTTGATCTACATTCTTTTTAGCTCACCGAGACGAAGTCAAGGAGAGCTTATGCTATACCCTCGGCGTCGGCGTCGGTGTCGGCGTCCGGACCTGGTTAAAGTTTTTGTTGCAGGTCCTGTATCTAAGCTATTACTTGTCCTGTCTTCACCAAACTTGCATGGATGATGCATCTGGACCTACTTATGGACTTGAAAGACTTGGATGCTGAATCTGGGTCCTAAATTTCAGATGCTGGAGGAGGTTAAGGTTGTTGGACCAGGTTAAAGTTTTTGTTGCAGGTGCCCTTTGATAGCAATAACTTAGTTACTGCTGGTCCGTACTTCACCAAACTTGCATGGATGGTGTGTCTTATGATACTGATGCACCAGACAGGTTTGAGTGCTGAATCTGAGCTCTAGGTTGCGGATGCTGGAGGAGGTTAAGGTTTTTGGAGCAGGTTAAAGTTTTTGTTGCAGGTGCCCATTGATAGCAATATCTAAGTTACTACTGGTCCTAACTTCACCAAACTTGTATGAATGATGCGTCTTATGATATTAATGCACCTGACAAGCTTGAATGCTGAATATGAGCAATAGGTTTCGGATGCTGGAAGAGGTTAAGGTTTTTAGAGCTGGTTAAAGTTTTTGTTGCAGTTGCCCTCTGATGATTATATCTTAGTTACTACTGGTCCTAACTTCACCAAACTTGTATGGATGGTGCGTCTTATGATACTGATGCACGTACCTGACAAGCTTGAATGCTGAATCTGAGCAATAGGTTTCGGATGCTGGAGGAGGTTAAGGTTTTAAAAGCTGGTTAAATAAAGTTTTTGAAACAGGTGCCCTCTGATGATGATATCTTAGTTATTACTTGTCCTTACTTCACCAGACTTCCATGGATGGTGTGTCTTATGATACTGATGCACCTGACAGGCTTGAATGCTGAGTGTGAGCCATAGGTTTCGGATGCTGGATAAAGTTAAGTTTTTTGGAACAGGTCACAAGTTTAATAGATGATAGTACTATTTCAAACTTGCATAGTTGATTTAACTGTAATATCAATGAATCGCAGAGGTAACTTCAGATGCAGAGCTTGATCTCCTTTATCAAGGATGCTAAAAAATAGTTCTTAGTTATTACAGGTCCTAACTTCACCAAACTTGAATGTATGGTGTGTCTTATGATACAGATGCACCTGACAGGCATGGATGCTGAATCTGAGCTATAAGTTACGGATGCTGGAGGAAGTAAAGGTTTTAATTGCTAGTGCCCTCTGATGATGATATCTTAGTTATTACTGGTCCAAACTTCACCAAACTTGCATGGATGATGCTTCTTATGATACCAATGCACCTGATGGGCTTGAATGCTGAATCTCAGCCATAGGTTTCGGATGCTGGATGAGGTTTAGTTTTTTGGAACAGGTCACATGTTTTATAGATGAAAGCTTGCATAGTTGATTTAACTTTATTATAAATTAAACGCAGAGGTTGCTTCAGATGCAGAGCCTGATCTCCATTATCAAGGATGCTAAAGAAATCTCCTACCTCACTCAAACCAGCTTGATAGATAAATGTGTTTGTTGATAAATAATATAACATGATTCCTATGATATTGTATGATATGAAACAATATTGTTTGATATGATATAATATGATATCATATGTTTTATTATAAAAAGTTATACGATATGATATGATATTGTATCAATTTTTTTGATATTTTATGATATGATATTGTATCATGATATTGTTATGTATAGTATTGTATATTATGATACAATATTGTATAATATTATATTGTATTTTTAATATATTATTTTATCACATGGTACAATTACATAAGATATTGCAAAATATTATATTGTATCCTATGATACAATATTGTATATTATATAATATTGTATCATACAATATTGTATAATATGATATTGGTTTCAGTAATATAGAATTACATCACATGAAATTGTATTATATGATATTGTAATATTATATAATATTGTATCATATGATAATGTATGATATGATATTGGTTTATATAATATATTATCATATCACATGAAATTGTATTATATGATATTGTAATATATATTATTGTGTCATATGATACTATATGTATAATATAATAATGTATTTTATAATATTTTACTTTATCACATAATATTGTATCATTTGATAAGATACAATGTTGGAATCAAATTATATTGTATTATATGATATAATATCATATAATGTATAAAATATGTTTCAGTGTCACTCAATACAATATCATACTATATTATACAATATAATATCATGTTTCAATGTTATGATGTATTATGTAATATGATATTGTAATATAATACTATATTGTATTATATTTTATGATATTGTATTATGTGATCAAATACAATTAGGTATAACACAATACAATGTCATCATACGTTACAATATCATATCTCATTATTGTTTATTACGGTATTTTATTGTATTATATGATATATATTATAAATATGACATGATGCAATATTTAATTTTATATCATTGAATTGATTAACATATGAACATATGATTATCATAAAAAAAATTATCAGATGATATACGATATTTTGTCAAAACAGAATCCATGAATATCCAAGATCATAAAGTATGATTTTCATATAAAATGATAAAGGTGGTCTTATGAAGGTGATGTCTCATAAGGGTGATGCTCCGTCTCGGTGAGCTTAGTAATCTATGATTACCTATGTTTTTGAACATGTGTTTTGTGTATGTGTCAACCATTTTGATATTCTGTGTTTTGTGCTTGAATGTGTGTGCCCCTTTTCTTATTTTCAATTGAATTATTTTTCTGAATCATTTTCACTTTTAAACTCCTCTATACTCATGAACAATACCATATGCCATTATACTTGAATGTCTTTCTAGTAAATGAAAACAAACCTTTCAAGTTAAACAAGACTTTGTAGAAAATTGCACAGTCCAGCTTGTTTTTAGCTCACCTGAACCGAAGGTTCAAGTGAGCTTTTCTGATCACCCGTTGTCCGTCCGTCCGTCCGTCCGTCTGTCTGTCTGTCTGTCCGTCCGTCTGTAAACTTTTCACATTTTCAACTTCTTCTCAAAAACCACTGGGCCAAATTTAACCAAATTTGGTACAAAGCATCCTTATGGAAAGGGGGTTATAAATTGTTAAAATAAAGGGCACAGCCCTTTTCAAAAGGGAGATAATTGCGAAACAGTAAGTTTAGGTGCATGTCTTTAAAAATCTTCTTCTCAAGAACCACGGCACCAGAAATGCCAATATTTACATAAAAGCTTGTATATATAGTGAAGATTCTAAATTGTAAAAATGGTGACCCTCGGACCAAAACTGGGGCCCCAGGCGGGGTTCAAAGTTTAACATAGAAATACATAGGAAAATGTTTAAAAAATCTTCTTCTCAAGAACCACTGCACCAGAAATGCCAATATTTACACAAAAGCTTTTATATGTAGTGAAGATTCTAAATTGTAAAAATGGTGACCCTCGGACCAAAACTGGGGCCCCAGGCGGGGTTCAAAGTTTAACATAGAACAACATATGGAAAATGTTTAAAAAATGTTCTTCTCAAGAACCACTGCACCAGAAATGCCAATATTTACACAAAAACTTGTATATATAGTGAAGATTCTAAATTGTAAAAATGGTGACCCTCGGACCAAAACTGGGGCCCCAGGCGGGGTTCAAAGTTTAACATAGAAATACATAGGAAAATGTTTTAAAATCTTCTTCTCAAGAACTATAGTGCAACTGTTTGGGATATTACTATGCATACATGTACATCCTTAAATAATGTAGATTAAAAAAATTGTAACTCCCGGACAATTGATGGGCACCAAGAGGGGTTCAAAATTTAAACATTTTAAAAAAACATAAAGGAAAAGTTTAAAAATTTTCTTCTCAAGAACTAGAATGTTTTAGTTTGTGGAATTTCTATGCATGCATCCTTCGCTTATGTAGATTCCTAATTGGTAAAATCGTGACCCCGGACCAATACTGGGGCCCCAAGATGGGGTCAAAATTTATTAAAGAAATATAAAGGTAACATGTTAAAAAAATCTTCTTCTCGAGAACTACAATGCTTCAATTTGTGAGATTACTATCATGCATACAACCTTGGATAATGAAGGTTCGACAGTTTTAAAATAGTGACCCCTGGACTAATACTAGAGACCCAAGATGGGTTTAAAGTTAAATGTAGAAGTACCGGTATATATGGAAAATGTTTAAAAATCTTTTTTTCGAGAACTACAATGCATCAATTTGTCAGATAACTACGTCAGCACCCTCAAATAGTGTAGATTCGAAATTATAAAAGCCGTGATCTCAATCTAATACTGGGGCCCCAAGAGGTGTTCAAAGTTTAGCATAAAAATATAGAGGGAAAATGTTGAAAAATCTTTTTCTAGGGAACTATAATGCTTCAGCTTGTGAGATAACTAGGCAAGCATCCTTAAATAATGTAGATTCCAAATAATTAAAACTTTAGCACTGGACTAATACTGTGGCCCCAAGAGGGGTTCAAAGTTTAACATAGAAAGATATATTGAAAATGTTTTTAAAAAGTTTTTCTCGAGAACTATAATGCTACAGTTTGTGAGATTACTATGCAAGGATCCTAAAATTGTGTAAACTCTAATGTAGTGGAACCAAGACTTATCTTTCTTGTGTTCTGTACAGTCTGAGAGTTATTCCTCTTGAAGTGGAACTCTGCTATGTTCAGTTTTTCAGGTTGTGTACGTGCGGTCCCACCACAGTGCTTCACATTTTCATTCCTATGTTACTATTTATGTTGTTCAAGCCAACCATAAACCTCGGACCATAACAGGGTCCCCAGAAAGGGGTTCAATGTTTAAAATAGAAAAAGCATATGCTACGAAATGTAATGTTACAAGGAACTGCTGTTCAGGTGAGCGATGTGGCCCATGGGCCTCTTGTTTTGTATATAAGTTTCTACTGTATATAGCGAAATATTCACTCCATTTTATTTTCGCCCTTGCGTCGGCTGTGCGAATTCAAATTTCTCATGATATCTCTCTTTAAATGCAACGAATTCAAGACGGGCGAAACTATTTGCAGTTTAAGAAGGGCGAAAAAATAACATAGGGTGAAAATATCCCCGTATACACCATATGTCTAGGTGGAGGAACTTGTATACAATCATAAACTTGTTTTCAAAACTCACAAGGTTTGACACTGCAAATTCCACTCTCATTTATTAAACGGATAAAATGACATTGCACATTATGCAATGTTCTCAACTTAAATATACGTGAAAATTAATATTTTATTCATCTATGGCAAGTGCTTTTGTTAACTAGACTAAGTATTATCATTAACCAGAATTTTCTCTGATCTCTAGGTATCGCAATGGGATCCGTGGTCACATGAAGAGTGTGGTCCAGGAACTTCTGAAGCAGTATGTCAGGGTAGAGGTCCAGTTCCAACATGGTAAGATGTCGCTGTCAAGCCAGGGATCACACAAATCTACAACTCTGTATAACTGTTAACTCAAGTTGTTAATGCTAAGGTTTATATTTGATCAGTCCCAATTAATGGTACATGTACTGGTGCATTGTAAGATTTGACTGGCCAGTAGTTACAGGGGTCAATATCTAAGCTCTTTAACTGTAAAGTTATATTGTAATCTCATAATTATTTGAAAACTTGATTAGTCGCCTAGCTGTGTTGGTTTAATGTGCACCTGTATATGGTAAGATGTTGATAACTATTTTTCGTTTTGTTTACTTAGGTCATTACGACAAGTGTATAGCACAGCTGATCTCTAAGACCAAGGACATGTCCGCTGTGGCGGGCAGCATCTTCTCCCACCTGGCCGTCCAGAACAAGAACCTGCTGGTCACCATGCTTATTGTAAGGCAACACTCTTTATTATATACCCATCAATTTTCCCTTCTTGATACTATCAATATTACAGATTGTGATCCGATTTTCCGGATCATCATACTGTGGGTTTCTGATTCCGCATCACCACTCCCTGAAACTGATGACATAGTACAAATTAAATAAAATCTGTATTTTAAAAGAGTTTATGAACCGCGAAGCGCCATATAAAAAAGCGTAAACTGTTTCAAACCATTTTAAATCGTATAAAACAAAAAAATATTGAATTCATTGCTTATAATTTATTTTTTTTACTCTTCCTTGTAGATTAAAACGGTTATTTGACCCTTAACATGCTTAAAATGACGTAAAATTGTACAAAATTCAAACGTAACGCCAGGCATATTGATACATTTTTGCCGTTAGTCTTGCTATGATGTTATATGACAATATCAAATTTGTAAACATGATATAATTCAGTGTAAAACCTGTTTCAAAATAAGACTAATTGTTGCATGTATTATACACATTGTGTGTGTTATAACTTGCCAATAGTTATTTCTCTGCAAGGAATGATAATGCTTGCTTATTTGAATTCTGTAGGACCACATGTGTAGGAAGGAAGCGGGTTTGACGGACGAGTTAGCCTCCATTCTGACCGAGCTTACCACACTGAACAATGCAGAGAATGCCAAAGTAGCCCTCAGGGCCAGACAAGTTCGTAGTGATACAAGTTCTTTTATTTCTAAAAAATAATACGACCTGATACTCTTACAGAATGATTTTTTATGAATTTTAACACAATACTTGGAATATAGATTTAAGAGAAAGAAATTGTCAATATTTATGAACGATCTGAAGAGTCTAAGAGTACCTTTAATGTAAAACTATTTCACTTTCCCAGTAATGTTGTCTCACTTCCATTTTTTAAATATTTAAGGTTTTCAACAACACTGTTTTATTAGCAAACCTTACCCCAGGAATCTTTAACATTTATTTATTATTAAGTATTCTTTGAAAACTATCTGTAAATATTTGAGATTCATTTGAATTTAAGTTTTAGTTTTTCTTTACATCAGAAGTTATAATTTTTTTCATTTGAAAGGTATTGACTGGTCTAAAACTTGATACCTATTAATTGCATGTTCTGAAACAAAACAAAAAGTTGATAAAACCATATTTCTTATGAATTTCTTCAATACTATCAGTACTTTGATTATTGAACAAAAGTTCCTTTCAGTACTTTCAGTGCTTTGATTTTCCAGGTGTTGATTGCCGCCCACACACCACCCTATGAACTGAGACACAATCAGATGGAGTCCATTTTCCTGTCTGCCATCGACATGTATGGACCAGAATTCAACCCAGAAAATCTTCAGGTGAATCAAATTTAAAAGATCTCTGTAAAGTGTAAAATATAGATTCACAAATTTGTATGGATTATAAATACTATGTATTTGTTTACGGTAAATTAAAAATAAATTTAAAAAAAATTATGATAAAATACAATATCAAGAATAAATTAAAAAGGGATAAAAACTACAAAATCAAAACTGAATAAGAAACTAATGAATTAAATTACAATATGTCAAGAATAAAGTTTACTTTTGTCAAAGGGAAATTGCTGGAAGTATTGGCAATTTCTTAAATTCAGATTATATTGTGTTTTCTGTATTTTATTGATACATGTTATGTAGATGGAGAAGACATATCTGGATTTCTTGTATGAAGTAATTTATTTTTCTCTAAATTATTCAATTTATTTGATTGTCTTTCCTATTCATATAGTTATGAATATAAAACATAAATTTTGAAATTATTTTGTTATTTGACATTTAGTTTTGCAGTTTTTTTTTTATTCGTATTCTTTTTCCTGTTCTTGTTCTTAATTATTTTAAGTTTGTTTATATATATATTAGATCTTTTTTATACTTCATTAAATATTTTGGGAGTTATTGGCTGATGTGTCTTAAGGTCATGGCAATCATTTGATCAATGCGATATAATTGAGAGATTGAAACTTATCAAATAATGTAAAATGACTTAATATGTGTTAAAGGTCATTTGAGTAAGCAACTGTGTGTTGAAATACAAAATCTGGAGAAATAATACATGTATTTATTATGGGTTTTTTTCCTCTCTCCAGAAAATAATCCATTCTGAGACTGCTATATATGACATCCTGCAGGAATTCTTCTGGCATTCCAATAACCTGGTCAGGTCCGCGGCCCTGGAGGTTAGCAGACTTATTGTAGATTATTTTAACTCTATTCCCCCTGAAGCATTTTACCCTTTACCCCCTAATGCCACGATATGACGCATTGGTCATTTCCCTAATGACGACTTATGACGCGTCCGTATAGAACCCCAATTTTCTTTGTTTATTTTACTTGTCTGAAGCAAAATTTAGTGGCAAATAACACCTAATAGTGTCTACCTTACACAGACGATTATACACAGTCAGGTTATGCAATGGTTTGACAGATATCACGTGATACACACACCTGTGAAGTTTTAAAAAAATGGCGGCATCGGACGATCATGACAGAGATTGGTTTAGATATTCTAGATGATTCTGTGTGTTTAAAATTACCCCCAAGTGGAAATAAACATGACCAATCCACTTCCTTTGAAGTTTATGACAGGAATTTGGTTGATTAGCAGTGAATTAGGGCTAATTCACGACACCTGCATGACAACAACAATGGCGGCCCCCAAACATCGGCACATGTGCATTGCGTCAGCCTGGGCATAATCTAACTTAAATTCAACACATTAACTGTGGATCTTTCCCAGTATTTTGTAGTTATACTGTTCCATAAAAGTATTTAAGAAATAAAACCCAATAGAAACTAATATACAATGCTGTATAATTTATGCTATACATCGGCGAAGGGGGGGGGGGGGTGCCAAAAAACGAAACTTGTCGAAGTCGGTAAATTATTAGCTCATACCTGGGTCTGAACTAAATGTTTTGAAATCCCCCTTTGAATAGTTTAATGTTTTGACTAAATTACAATAACTATTTTGAAATAAATATTGCTTTATACATGTAACTGTGCAGACAATAGATACAATAGTGTACAGGTATTTTTACCTGAATTTCTGTACCTTTACTACAGGTATCTGATATAATTTATATAAAAAATAATTATAAATGCAAAACTTAGAAAAATTCTGATTGCAGTGATACATGAACCATGATAGTTTGATAAAATATTACTCTAGGGATGAATTTCTATACTTTTGATTAAATCTTGATTGTTGGGTATTGGTCTCAATTCGCAAGATAAAACAAGAAACACATTATTCAAAACATGAAAAAATATTTTTGAACAAAAGTTGATCATATGTTAAAATTTCATTCATTAATTTTTATGTTTACAGTAATTTCTTTTAACGTACAGGTAAAATTACCTGAATAAACTCACCTAATTAATTTCTGTTAATTTATTTGTGTACTCTAAAGTTATAATGTTAAAGTTCAATCTTTTCCGATCACAGTGGTATATCATATGGCATGGTCAGACAATAATTCTTGTCAATAACTAGGGTAAAACAAGACCACTCAAACAGTGAAAAAAGCTTCAGGGGGAAGCTAAGAAAACCTTATAGGGAAATGACAAATGCGTCATATGGTGGCATCAGGGGGAAAAGAGTTAAAATTAAGCATTGTCGATTACTTAAGTCCGTAATCTTTCTATCTATGTAATTTCACCAAATTGCAGGCAGGAAATTTTGATTTGAAGCAGTACCTTTCTCTCAATTTTGCATTATTTCATTTTGAATTTAAGAATATTATACATTCCAGTTAATTATACGTATCCGCTTAAATTGCAAAAAAAAAACAAAAAAACCCCCAAATTTACTGACTCAAATTGTGATAAATTGCCAATTTACATTTATCTTGTTTTTAAAATTTGTTTTTAAAAATGCCAGTTTTCCTTAAAGTGATAATTTTTTTTTTTAAATTGTGACACAGAACCCCCCCCCCCCCCCTGAATATATTCATTTGAAAGTTTGACCTTGATGTATCAAGTTATCATTGTAATACCACAGGTGTATGTAAGACGGGCATATATTGCCTATGAAGTGAACTGTCTGCAGCACAGAGAACTGAATGGAGATATGTCCATGGTGGAATTCAAGTTCCTGTTGCCAAGATCACATCCTAACAGGTAAATATGGAACGCAATAGATTGCAAGAGAAGTGAGAAATTGTCAGTTCTCTTCATGTCAAAATGTCTCTTGAATGAAGCAGTGAGTCATGTTCAACATATTTTTGAAAAAGAAACTACTGTAATTTGTAGTCATCATCCTCATGTCTTTATGGTCAATGATACACTTTTTAAAAATCAAATTTTGGCATTAATTTAAAAATAAAGTCAGTCATTTCTTAAGGGATACAAATCTTTGGATTTCATTGTAATAACTGAATGAGAGATATTGAAAGACTTTGGAGATACATGTAGGTTTTGGATTGAATAGCTCATATTGAATAGAATTTTCAACATCCTTCACTCTGGTCTATTTGGTAGCTTTTAAGGACCAAACATCAGATTTAAAGATTATACTTGAAAAAAAGCTTGCTCTTGACCCTGACCTGAAATTATAAGGTCAAGGTTACATCATCAACAGATGACACAGTGTCGATCCCCTTCCGAAAGAGAAAAAAGGGACCAAGTGAAAGGGATTTATCAAATGTTCTCTGATAGTTTTAATGTTGTGTTTTACCTTGACTTCTCTAGCTAAGGTCAGTTAATAAAGGTCAAATCTTCATCAAGGTAGCGTTTATCTCCAAAATAAAGGCCCTGGCCCCGCCGTCACCAAGTTTCCTCAAATGAATACTCAGCTTCAAGTCTGAGTTTTGACCTCAAGTATGTGACTGTACATTTCTTTTGAGAATTTGAGTTGAGGACTGAGTTGAGGGATTGGAAAACTTGATGACGGTGGCACTAGGAGATATTATTCTACCTTTAACAACGGAAGTGTTTTTCATTCCCCAACATATTTGATTTTGACAGGATGATGGTGATGCGATACGACAGTCTTGACAAGATGTCAGGGGTGGTGGACTATGATGCCCACATTGACCAGCTGGATGAACCGCCCACCTGTCAGAGAATGGGCATCATGGCTTCCTTCAACTCAATGGAGGAGTTTGAAATGTGAGTCTAGTTCATCTAGTAATCTTTAGATTTATTTCAATCATAGTGAATATCACTGAGGTTCTCTGATCCTGTTTTGTGAACATGTATTAATTATGTTAACTTATGGTAGTGCTAAATCAATTATATTATTAATCATGGCCATTTTTAATTCCGATATGTCAATTTGGGAACTGATCTTCGCCACTTAATTTTTGCAAGCAATCATTTAGCCTAATACAGAAATTATCTCTGGTATAAACTGCTAGCAAATCATTCTTTAAAAAGTGTTATCAAACTTTATTTACAGTAATTTTGAGCAAATCATGAATTGTTTCACTGTGGACACAGACAGCCCACCCAGCAGTCCCACAATCCTTGCCAAGAGCCCAGCGGGCAATGAGGACTCCATATCTCTCCATGTCAGTTTACATAACAATGCTAACTGCTTTTGAGTATTGATTTATGTTGGCGATCTTGGATATATTACCTTATGTTCTGTACATCCAGCCCCAGTGTTAATTGCTGTATATCTCTCCATTTAATGCTGTATATCTCTCCATTTAATCATTATCGGAAAAGCTGTAAAAGAATTCTTTTCTAGGTTTAAAGTACTGAAGTAGTATTCATGCACACACTGTAAATTATGATGCTGTAAAAATAATACAGTATAAAATCAGTTCCATTATTGATATTTTGATTATTTTGCAAGTTGTCGTTTTTCCGATGTTACAGAGTACCTCAGAGTCGGACGAACCAATTCACATCATTAACGTAGGGATCAAATTCAGTAAGAAAGAAAAATACAGCGACAACGACTTGGCCGTCAGATTCCAGGATTTCTGTAAAGAACGGGTAAGGGCTCTAATCTGCATCTTGTTTGTGCTTATCACTATAATTGATGTTGCCTGTTTGGATATTAACGGAATGTTAATGAACTATTGTTTGTGCCTATTACAGGCCTACATGTAAAAGAGGTCAAATC
The DNA here is from genome assembly GCF_963853765.1 of Magallana gigas. Lineage (NCBI taxonomy): Eukaryota > Metazoa > Mollusca > Bivalvia > Ostreida > Ostreidae > Magallana > Magallana gigas. The sequence goes on from NC_088861.1 coordinate 30,492,986, forward strand.
AAAGTCTATGGAGTGCTTAAAATTTATATAATTATCTGGATCTTGTTTGATGTGCTTATTACTATCATTGATGTACTGTAAATTCCTAATTAAACGTGAGGAATACATATTCGCTAAAATCGCAAGAAGTATCCCTCGAGTATTTTAAAACTTCGCAATTATTTTCTGAGAGTTGATAACTAAAGGAAATATGGATAAATGTTCCACGTTCGCGATTTTATATTCTCGCTATTTGATTCAAACCAGCGGGATCGCGGAATTAAGTACTTGCATAAGATAAGGAACTTACAGTATTGATACTGTTTTGGAAATTTAATTTAATGGAATGTTAATTTACCATGAGATTCTTTACCAATTGTAGGAGGAGTATTTGAATGAAAAAGCTATCAGAAGAATTACATTTTTGGTGTACTGCAGGGTAAGTATTTGCTGCAATAAATTCTGTTGAATTGATAATAACTGTAAGCCAACATTTATTTGCCTGTGAGAAATATTTGCGATGTTTACTATACCCTTATCTTTACGAATATTTCTTACTGCAAACCATTCTTTGATGAATTGTTTAATATGAACACGAGTATGGAGAAGGCTTGGTCGCGAAAAATATTTGTCACGAAACATTTATCTTGAAGTTCGTTAATTGCAAAATAAAGTTGTTGCAAATAAAATTTGGTTTACAGTATTAAAATACAGTAACTGTAAAACCTAAATTGTTTCTTAACTCACGTCTGGAACATTTGCTCTGGTGGATGATCTTCTGTTTTACATGGATGACTATCAACATCCGAATATGTAAAATTTGATAATCATAATTATGGATTGTATTTCTGTTTTCCAGAGAAGTTCACCAAAGTATTTCACTTATCGTGCCAAGTTTAATGTGAGTACAAGACAAATTCTGATTTAAAAGGTTTTTTTTAAGAGTTTAAAAAGATTAAATAACCCTGTATTACGTTAAATTTATCATTAAAATGACCTTTTTAAAATCAGAAATGCACAAGAAATAGATAAATTAATGTTGATTGCACTATTTGAACTACATTTATCAGTAGCAAAAACCATAAGCACACTTCTTATCATAATTACATTCCTCTCAAACATTGTTAAAGTTTTGTTTTGTCGAGGACAGAGTTATAAAAGGATTTAAATCATATTGACCATATTAATATTATGTCTGTTTTAAATGAAAATAGTGTAAGAAATGCTCCGTGGATGTATAACACTGGATGCTTTGTTCCAGTTTGGAGAGGACCGGATTTATCGCCATCTGGAGCCGGCTCTCGCCTTCCAGCTGGAGATCAACCGGCTGAGGAACTTTGACCTGGAGGCCATCCAGACCAACAATTACAAGATGCATCTGTACCTGGGCAAGGCTAAGGTATGCAGTCCTTACTCTATCAGCTGTGTAAAGGAGAAAGTCCCTGCTGTATCAATAATTAACAGATTATCTGCCAGTGGGCAAAGTGAAAGGATCCAGTCCTCCCTCAATACATTTTAAAAAAGAGATTATTCTTTGCACTATGTAATTACCAGATATCTGATGTTCCTCATAAATAAATCTATTCTTCTCATATTTATTCCCTTTGAATCAATGCAATGTACAATGCCTTGACAAGCTAAACAACAAACATGTACTTAGACATCTTGTCCACCTCTGTTAACTGTAATAGGGGTGAAAATGCTTCACACAAAATTTACAACAGTTTGCATGATACAGAAAGGGTTTCTGGCACAGAAGTTGCATGCTTATTTTGTGTAATAGTACGCTGTATGATGTGTACCAGTACAAAACTAACAAAAGAAGTGGTCCTGATGTAGAAATCTGAACTTTAACCTCTACATTTAATAACAGGTAGCTGCCGGACAGGAAGTGACAGATTACAGATTCTTTGTCCGAGTCATCATCCGACACTCGGATCTGGTCACCAAGGTAACATTCTTAACATTTGACCAATGATGAGTGAGATGTGGTTTTTTCTTGTTATATAAAATCTACACTATTTTCCTGTTTTGTGTTGTATAGGAAGCGTCATTTGAGTACTTACAAAATGAGGCTGAGAGAACTCTCCTGGAGGCCCTGGATTCCCTGGAAGTGGCCTTCTCACATCCACTGGTAAGTGTGGCTCATTTATAGTACAGCATTAATTAACCACAATGGAGTAGAGATTTTGGTTGAAAGTTTGGCATATTGGACTCCACAGTTTTTATATTAGGTGTTGTTTGGACATGCATTTACATTTAAATGTAAGGTACATGTATGTACTACATGCCATTGATGTTGAAGAAGTTCCAATAATTCAGAGACTTTCCTATTTTTTAGTCTAAGAAGACAGACTGTAACCACATTTTCCTGAACTTTGCACCAACATTGACCATTCCAGAACCTGGCAAGGTAACAAAAAACAGGTGTACGCTATGCCCAGTCTGTACAATGATTTCATATAGATCTCGCTCCCAATTATTTGAATATAGATTTTTAGCTCACCGAGACGAAGTCAAGGAGAGCTTATGCTATACCCTCGGCGTCGGCGTCGGCGGTGGCGTCGGCGTCGGCGTCGGAGTCCGGACCTGGTTAAAGTTTTTGTTGCAGGTCCTGTATCTAAGCTATTACTTGTCCTATCTTCACCAAACTTGCATGGATGATGCATCTGGACCTACTTATGGACTTGAAAGACTTTGATGCTGAATCTGGGTCCTAAATTTCAGATGCTGGAGGAGGTTAAGGTTGTTGGACCAGGTTAATGTTTTTGTTGCAGGTGCCCTTTGATAGCAATATCTTGGTTACTGCTGGTCCGTACTTCACCAAACTTGCATGGATGATGTGCCTTATGATACTGATGCACCAGACAGGCTTGAGTGCTGAATCTGAGCTATATGTTTCGGATGCTGGAGGAGGTTAAGGTTTTTGGAGCAGGTTAAAGTTTTTGTTGCGGGTGCCCATTGATAGCAATATCTAAGTTACTACTGGTCCTAACTTCACCAAACTTGTATGGATGATGTGTCTTATGATACTGATGCACCTGACAAGCTTGAATGCTGAATCTGAGCAATAGGTTTCGGATGCTGGAAGAGGTTAAGGTTTTTAGAGCTGGTTAAAGTTTTTGATGCAGGTGCCCTCTGATGATTACATCTTAGTTACTATTGGTCCTAACTTCACCAAACTTGTATGGATGGTGCGTCTTATGATACTGATGCACCTGAGAAGCTTGAATGCTGAATCTGAGCAATAGGTTTCGGATGCTGGAGGAGGTTAAGGTTTTAAGAGCTGGTTAAATAAAGTTTTTGAAACAGGTGCCCTCTGATGATGATATCTTAGTTATTACTTGTCCTTACTTCACCAGACTTCCATGGATGGTGTGTCTTATGATACTGATGCACCTGACAGGCTTGAATGCTGAGTCTGGTTTCGGATGCTGGATAAAGTTAAGTTTTTAGGAACAGGTCACATGTTTAATAGATGATAGTACTATTTCAAACTTGCATAGTTGATTTAACTGTAATATGAATGAATCGCAGAGGTAGCTGCAGATGCAGAGCTTGATCTCCATTATCAAGGATGCTAAAAAATAAATCTTAGTTATTACAGGTCCTAACTTCACCAAACTTGAATGGATGGTGTGTCTTATGATACAGATGCACCTGACAGGCATGGATGCTGAATCTGAGCCATAGGTTGCAGATGCTGGAGGAAGTTAAGGTTTTAATTGCTAGTGCCCTCTGATGATGATATCTTAGTTATTACTGGTCCAAACTTCACCAAACTTGCATGGATGATGCGTCTTATGATACGAATGCACCTGATGGGCTTGAATGCTGAATCTGAGCCATAGGTTTCGGATGCTGGATGAGGTTTAGTTTTTTGGAACAGGTCACATGTTTTATAGATGATAGCTTGCATAGTTGATATAACTTTATTATAAATTAAATGCAGAGGTTGCTTCAGAAGCAGAGCCTGATCTCCATTATCAAGGATGCTAAAGGAATCTCCTACCTCACTCAAACCAGCTCGATAGATAGATGTGTTTGTTGATAAATGATATAACATGATTCCTATGATATAGTATTGTATGATATGAAACAATATTGTTTGATATGATACAATATGACATCATATGTTATATTATAAAAAGTTATACGTTACGATATGATATTGTATCAATTTTTTTGATATTTTATGATATGATATTGTATCATGATATTGTTATGTATAGTATTGTATATTATGATACAATATTGTATAATATTATATTGTATTTTTAATATATTATTTTATCACATGATACAATTACATAAGATTTTGCAAAATATTATATTGTATCCTATGATACAATATTGTATATTCTATAATATGGTATCATACAATATTGTATAATATGATATTGGTTTCAGTAATATAGAATTATATCACATTAAATTGTATTATATGATATTGTAATATTATATAATATTGTATCATACGATATTATATGATATGATATTGGTTTATATGATATATTTTTATATCACATGAAATTGTATTATATGATATTGTAATATATATTATTGTGTCATATGATACAATATGTATAATATAATAATGTATTTTATAATATTTTACTTTATCACATAATATTGTATCATTTGATAAGATACAGTGTTGGAATCAAATTATATTGTATTATATGATACAATATCATATAATGTATCAAATATGTTTCAGTGTCATTCAATACAATATCATACTATATTATACAATATAATATCATGTTTCATTGTTATGATGTATTATGTAATATGATATTGTAATATAATACTGTATTGTATTATATTTTATGATATTGTATTATGTGATCAAATACAATAAGGTATAACACAATACAATGTCATATCATACGTTACAATATCATATCTCATTATTGTTTATTACGGTATTTTATTGTATTATATGATATATATTATAAATATGACATGATGCAATATTTAATTTTATATCATTGTATTGATTAACATATGAACATGTTGTTATCATAAAAAAAAATTATCAGATGATATACGATATTTTGTCAAAACGGAATCCATGAATATCCAAGATCATAAAGTATGATTTTCATATAAAATGATAAAGGTGGTCTTATGAAGGTGATGTCTCATAAGGGTGATGCTCCGTCTCGGTGAGCTTAGTAATCTATGATTACCTATGTTTTGCCAATCTTTTCAAACTGATTGAATACATTATACAAAACTTGACAAGTTAACTTTATACAAATACGACTTACATGTCTACCCAAATGATGAAGAAACATTTGCTTCTCTCTTTTTTCACTTTGTCTTTACCTCTTCCCCCTTCTCTCTCTCTCTTTCTCTCTCTCTCTCTCTCTCTCTCTCTCTCTCTCTCTCTCTCTCTCTCTCTCTCTCTCTCTCTCTCTCTCAGAGACTGTATTATGTAACTGTTGGCAGCTGGAAGAAACAGTCAGAGCCATGGTGATGAGGTATGGCAGTCGTCTGATGAAAATGAGAGTGCTCAACGCAGAGCTGAAGTTTACCATCAAGTAAGTCTACAAGTTTCATTAAACTAATTAAAGCTAAACACCACTCATAAGTATAGGTATAAGTATAGGCACTGTCAAACAGATACCTGGTATATAAACCCTTCAATTTTGTTACCCCCGATTGCACACCTGAAACTCGGTGACTTGCGTGGAGTGTTCCTTTCGTTGTTTTTGGTTTTTCTGCATTTGATTCTTATTTTATGTGCATATTCTGTTTGTAAATAATGCGTTGACCTGTTTATTTGTTGTTAGCTCTGTCCTGGCTTGAGATTAGTGTGTAAAACTTGAAAATTTCATCGCGACCGAGTAACACTGCAAAGCAAGATGTAAGCCCACACAGATTATACCTCTACAGTGAAATACTTTAAACTGTTAAGAGGCCTGTGGTTTTATATAGGGGTTGTAGGGAAAGCCGTGCTGAAAGAGAAATATGGCGGACAGTGCCTATTTACAAGTAGTGTTCAGCTTTTAACTTATCCTTAAATTCAATAAATCATTCCTATCTTATGAATTTACTAATGTTTGCTAATTGAATTGCATTCTACATAAAGCTTGTATGAAATTTTCTTTACAGGTTTGCCTCCAGTGATACAAGCATTCCGATTCGTCTGTTTCTGACCAATGAGAGCGGATATTACTTAGACATGAGCATGTACAAAGAGGTCACAGATCAAAACACTGGACAGGTTGGTAACCTTTTACAGATGGTGCTTCTGTGTTGCACCTTATCATAAATGCTTTTACTTCAGTTAGTTTTGGGAAATTGTTGTGTGTTTGGCAAACTAACATTTTCTTTGTTTTTCATTTTTGGAGAAAATATTTCTAATCTTTCGTGCACTGGCACTATTGGTACATAACTTCTATCAAGCATGTTACTTCTTTTAGCTAAGTTTCAATAAAATGATATGAATTTAATCTCTTTTCTTTTTTGGTAAAAGTCTCACGTCCATGGGTCAATTAAAATGGATACAAGTCTTATTCCTACGGAATCCAATGTAAATAATTATAGACTGGAATTCTCTGTTGGCAAATATTGTGTGTTTTTTCTACACTGACAAATTCTCCATTATGTCTTATACAAAACAGGTGATGTTCCAAGCTTATGGTACAAAGCAGGGAGCCCTTCACGGTCTGCTGATCAGCACACCTTATCCCACCAAGGACCACCTCCAACTGAAGCGCTTCCAGGCTCAGTCAAGTGGAACCACATATGTCTACGATTTCCCAGGAATGTTCACTCAGGTACAGAATGCAAGCTAAACAAAAGTAAAATATTAATATACATTTTGAGCAGAAATTTTCAAGGTAGAAAATTAAAAGTTAAAAGTATAAAAATTCTATAATTATTTTAAAATATTTACATTTTTTTGAATGTTTCTGCTTGTGATAACACTATGTAACAATTTTGTACTATAGAGTCCAATAAATTCAAATGATGTATAATTGGGGTGCAAGCAAGGTTTGCTTATTTAAATTGAAATATTTAATTGTTACAATTGCTGAAAATTATATAAATATAAGTAATAAAGAATCATTCTTTTAATTTTAGGAGTTGATTTGGGCATGATCAAATCTATCATAATTATAAAGCCTTTGGACTTTATTGGATGTGAAGAATGATTCCTTATTCCTTAAATTAATTTACAGAAGCCATATTTGCTTTGGTTTTTATAGGCATTACAGAAGTTCTGGAAGGACCACAGAGAGGAGAATAAGATTCCTCCAGATGCCTTCAGCTGTATAGAACTGGTGCTTGACAAAGACAACAACCTGTGTAAACAGAACAGACTGCCAGGGGAAAATGAGGTCAGATTGTAAACTTATTACAGTAACTGTGTTATTACAGGCTGTAAGGGGAGAATGAGGTCAGACTGTAAACTTATTACAGTATCTGTGTTATTACAGGCTGTAAGAGGGGAATGAGGTCAGACCGTAAACTTATTATGAATAAAGGCTATAATAGAAGACAAAATAAAACATAACAGGCTTTGAATGGAGACTGAGGACATGCTGTAAACTCATTTTTGTGTATTATATAACATAGTGCATTTGGAGAATGAGATAATACTGCAAACTGTATATTATACTTTAACATGCTGTAATGGAAAAATTAGGGCATACTAAGTATTAATTCTAGACAGTGTACTTTCAATATTTTTAGCAAATAAAGTTAGGAGACAAATTTTGAGATATACACATATACTCACTTCTGAGTTTTTAGTGATGAAACTTTGACGAATTTTTATAAGCTTTATGTGTGCCTCCATTTTAGATTGGAATGGTAGCCTGGCAGATGACCTTGAAAACACCAGAATGTCCTGAAGGTCGTGACATCATTGTGATATCCAATGACATCACCTACAAGATTGGGTCATTTGGACCAGCAGAGGATCTTCTCTTCAAGGTCAGAAGTTCAATATATATGATTCAGTTTAGTAAAAATAAGAAATTTTCTCAAGGCTATGATCGGGTCATAGAGTGTGACGATTTAGGGTTAAATTATGTTGTTCTGAGACTGTCAATTATTTTTATAAATAATGTAAATGTATTTAGAAACTCACAACTGGATTTTGAAATTGAAAGGTAAATGACAATTGAATTGAAAGTCATTAAAAAAATTCATGGGAAAATTCAAGTAACGATTAGATTTGATATTTGGCCTATTAAGTGTGGCTGCCATTGTGTAGAAAACAATAAGTTTTGAAAAATTGTCATTAATTTTTCTGGCTTCAGAAAGCCTCAGAGAAAGCCAGAAGGGAGGGACTACCTCGTATCTTCGTGTCTGCTAATAGCGGGGCTCGGATTGGGCTGGCTGAGGAAATCAAACACTTGTTTAAAGTCGCCTGGAATGACCCCAGTGACATAGAGAAGGTGAGGGCATCAGAGGTTTAAGATAAGCTTGGTTTAATGTTACCTGAAATTTAGTATGTATTTGATTATTTTCAAAATTTAGGAACCTTTACTTTCTTTGATATAATGAATAACATTGTACATGTATTTACAGTTTTTTTTATTTAATATTATGTTTAGTTATAAAAATGCATTGTTTAAACACAATGTCCTTTAAACATTTGAAATACTTCATTAATTTGATTTTGCATAATGGATGAGTTGTGCTTATTTATTATGATATTGCAGGGTTTCAAATATCTTTACCTTACCCCAGTAGACTTTAAGAAAGTTAGTGCCATGAATTCCGTCCACGCTGAATTAATTGAAGATGAAGGAGAGCCACGATACAAGATCATTGACATAATTGGTAAGTTCTTATAGATGCATTCAGCAGCATTCTACATGAAATATGGACACCAAGACATTTTATGGTTTATTAATAAAATTTATGTATAATTATTTTGTATTCATAAGTGATTATAATAAACAAAAAGGAATTCGTTGTTAAATGTAGATTTTGCTGTTTAAATACATATAGGTCTATAACATACGAGATCTTGAAATTCTCAATCAATTATTATTTTATTAATGGTGTAATGTTTAAAAGCACTTTGGGTAACCATTCATGTATGACACTGATATTCCTTGTTGTTAGGTCGGGAGGAAGGTCTTGGGGTGGAAAATCTGAGAGGGTCTGGAATGATCGCTGGTGAATCGTCTATAGCTTACAACGAGATTGTCACCATCAACCTGGTCAGTAAGATAGTTACTTCCTGGGTCAAAGTTCTTGCAGGCTTGATCAAGAAGTAGGATGACCCTATATCCCATAAAATTCACTGAATGAACTTGAAAGTAAATGAACTGTATGCTTGGCTTTTTTAACTGAAGGAAATTTAGTTTATGTGGTGTTTATGTAGACATAAGTATGAAGTGGCATGTTGTATTTGTTTACATATTGTGTACAGTTTATTTTTGTTTTGTAGGTTACCTGTAGAGCTATAGGTATAGGGGCTTACCTGGTCAGACTTGGGCAGAGGACTATACAAGTAGAAAACTCTCACATCATCCTCACAGGAGCTGGTGCCCTTAATAAGGTAAACTTATAATAGTGATGATGATGATGATGATGATGATGATGATGATGATGGCAATTACAATTATGTAGAGGACATTTTTGTAGATGATTACCGTTTTTCTATTAACCTATGACCTAATGATGATAATCATTATGACATTGATAATCATGATAGCAGTTTTAGCAGTGATTTTGATGATCATGATGAAGATTTAAAATCATACAATAGGGAGGGCACATTGCTTTGCTGCTGTCTGTCTGTCTGTTGGTCAGTCGGTCGGTCCAACAACAGTTTCCTCTCATTTTCTTCACAGAGGAAGAACAAATTGAAATGAATTTTGGTATACAGGTTAATCATGATAATATCTAGCTCAAGTTTGATATTACATACGATTAAGCTATTTTCAACAGAGTTATGCCCCTTGGACATAAGAAAATTCTAGTTATTTTCAGTTTCTGCTCATTTTCTTCGCAAAGGAAGAACATAATGAACTGAAATTTGGTATACAGGTTTAATCAAGATAATATCTAGGTCAAGTTTGATAATACCAGAGACCTAAATAACAGAGATTGGCAACTGATCGAAATCTTGCGGTCCCTATTGTAAAGTATTCCCAGTTTAAATTAGTATATCTTTCTAATAAACAGTTATATCGAATTATAAACAGCATAAACCTATAAATAAAACATTCAAAATATTATATTTTAATGAGTTTATGTCATATAAACAATATTAAAAGAATTCTAGGAGGCAGTTGGCGTCCGAGATTTCGCCAATGTTTTATAGCTGGCCAATATGTTTTCTATAAATCTTATTTTTCCATTTTTTGTTTCAAATATGTCTAAAACCTTTGTACATTTTTCATAAAATAATTATATACTTTTGGTTTAAGGTCATTATCTGAGTTTACTAATATGTAGTTCTCAAAGTAAGATTGGTCCCGTAATATTTTTTCAACATCAAAACAAGCTAATGGCGGAATTGCCAATCTCTGTTATTTATGTCTCTGATATCAAACTATTTTCAACAGAGTAATGCCCCTTGGACGTAGAAAAATTCCAATTATTTGCATTTTCTATTCATTTTCTTTGCAGATGTTTCAATTATTTGCAGTTTCCATTCATTTTCTTCACAGATATTTCAAAAGGAGGGGGCATAAGTGTTTTATCAACACCTCTTGTTTGAACACTAACCACAATGGTATCTTGACACAAAATGCTATTTTGAAAAAAAAACTTTGGGTACTTGAACTGTATTACTTGTAATTTTAGGTGCTAGGGAAGGAGGTATACACCAGTAACAACCAACTGGGAGGCATTCAAATTATGTACACTAATGGAGTCACACATGATGTCACAGCTGATGACTTTGACGGAGTCTACAAGATCATACAGTGGCTGTCTTACATGCCTAAGGTAGGATAATATGTACCATCAGACAGTTAGCTAATTAGACAAGTATAGCTAAAATTAGACAACTACTGTAGTTATTAATGCAAAAGGGAAATATATAAAATTTATACTGTAGTAATGAAGAGGAAGAAATTAATATACTACATTTTCTTATTCAGTGTAAAGGTTCCCCATTACCAATATTGGAAACAGGAGATCCAATAGACAGAGAGGTGGAATTTGTCCCCACAAAGGCCCCTTATGACCCCAGGTGGATGTTGAATGGCAGGCAGAATCCAGGTATAGCAACCTTTTGGTTTTCGGAAATCAAGTTAAAAGCAATAAAATGGGTAATTCTCACTTGATGAATTATGGTATAGAAATATCTAGATTTCATGGTGTTGGAATGTTATGAACTTGTAACTGTAGATGACAAGAATTGCTGGCAGAAAGGTTTCTTTGACCACAAATCTTTCCACGAAATTCTACAACCTTGGGCACAAACTGTGGTCACAGGCAGAGCAAGGTTTGTCTCCCTTGATGGGAATTCTAATAATTATGTAATTTTATTCCAACAGTAAACCACCTGTTACATTAATTTGCGGTAACATTTTATGTACCAAATAGAATGATGACAAGCATAAATCCTGAATGAATTCTTAAAGCTCAAAAAATGAAATATGGATAATTTATGTGAGATTGGACTCGAGTATCGGAACATGTTGTTTGTTTGCTCAGGTTGGGAGGGATTCCTGTGGGTGTGATCTGTGTAGAGACCAGGACTGTGGAAATGACCATACCAGCTGACCCCGCTAACCTGGACTCAGAGACCAAGGTCAGTGTACTAAACTGTGCTAATACTTCAGTGTACTCATTAAGATACCAGGTTCAGTAGACTGGAACCAAATACAATCATATGCTAAATATTTTAGAATACAAAAGAAAACTTTAATTGCCGTGTTACCAGCATTTTTCAGGAATCCATTTACATTAAGTTCCAATGTATTTCAATTTTGGGTGAAAAAATATCAGCAAAAGCTACAATAACTATAGTTGTGTTGTCTGTGTTTAGTCAACAAAAAAAAAAGAAAAATCTTTGACTGTTTTGTGCAGGTGATACAACAGGCGGGCCAGGTGTGGTTCCCAGACTCCGCCTACAAGACGGCACAGGCTATTAAAGACTTCAACAGAGAAGAGCTCCCACTGATGATCTTTGCTAACTGGAGAGGTTTCTCTGGAGGCATGAAGGGTACAGAAATCTGTTTTTGATTTTGTAGACCAGATCTTTAAGTTTTTTGCCAAAATTATAGGTTTCATAGTTCTTTTTTGAAGATTTCAAAAAATTTTGGAAAAAGATTTGGAGGTGGTTGTCATTACAAATTTATAGTTTTTCTACTCCAGAATGAAACCTAATTAAATGCAAATATGAGACTCCTCGACAAGTTTGTGTATGGGTTATATGCTACACAGGTGACTGTTAATTAAAAGCCTATTGGCCTCTTGTTTTTTAAAGTACACTGAATTTAGACTAAGAATGCATGTTTGCCATCTATGAATGACATGATCTATATGCATATTACTGGTAAAATACAATACAATGTCATGTACATAATATTAATATTACTGTATTTTGAATCATTTGTACCTGCTTTTCAGACATGCATGACCAGGTGTTGAAGTTTGGTTCCTACATAGTGGATGCCCTCACAGAGTATAATCAACCAATCATGATTTACATTCCTCCCTATGCTGAGCTGAGGGGTGGGGCTTGGGTAGTTGTAGACCCCACCATTAACCCCACCCATATGGAAATGTATGCCGATGAACTCAGCAGGTATGAGAGTTAATATAATTCAAATATACTATGCTAAGAGGAGTATCGTAAATCCTGTAATTTTTGCAACGATCTAATTTTTCGCTTTTTGTGCGATTTATTGACATCGCAAATTATTGAATACCGGTACACAGAAATTATTTCCTTTTATATTTTCTATAAGAAACTTTTAAATTGCAGAAATTGACTGAGGCTACACATTTTGTCCATTTTCACAAATTTTGTGACGTATAAAATAAATGTATATACAGTTATTTCGGAAATCATTATTTGGAATATGTATGCCCGAATTTTAATAGTGTTCAAACTTCGAAGAGAACCCTAAACATTTTTCTGAATAAATTGACCATTATTAAATAATTTTTAATATATGGGAACAGTATTTAAAGAAAATATATTGATTTGCTATTTCTTTTTAAAAATAGAGATTTTTAATTTTCATTGAAATGTTTTACTTAGGGGAGGAGTCTTGGAACCAGAGGGAACAGTGGAAATAAAGTTCCGACGGAAAGATCTGGAGAAGACCATGCAGCGTCTGGATACAACTTGTATCCAGATAGTGGAAAAACTGACCAGTCCACAGCTGAATCCAGACGAGAAAGCTGAACTCCAGAAAAGATTGGCAGCCCGCCAAGAGAAGTTACTTCCCATGTACCACCAGGTGGCTATCCAGTTTGCAGATCTCCATGACACCCCAGGCCGAATGGAGGAGATGGGTGTTATTACCGTAAGTGTAAAGTCATGTGGAGTAGGGAATACGTTGGTTAATGATCATGAAAATATTAATGTGAGAATTAACTTTTCTTTTGAAGCACATTAGTTTTAAAAATGCCGACACAGAAAGTTGCACATAAAGAAAATTGTTAGTTCATTAATTACCAAGTAATGTCACGAATTTTAATATGAGCTCATATTTCTCTCTTCTTTAATGACATGAAGGACATCCTGAAATGGCATAGTAGCCGAGAGTTTTTCTACTGGCATCTGAAGCGAAGACTTCTGGAGAGGCAGCTGAAGAGGAAGATGAAGCCGGTCACCCACAATGTGGGGGAGGGAGAGCTCAACTCCATGTTACACCGCTGGTTTGTGGAGGATAGGGGCACCGTTAATGTAAGATCATTCTTCACATCACTACACATGTGTTTTTAGCTCACCTGAGCCAAAGGCTCAAGTGAGCTTTTCTGATCACAATTTGTCTGTTGTCTGTCGTCGTTGTCGTCGTCGTAAACTTTTCACATTTTCATCTTCTTCTCAAGAACCACTGGGCAGATTTTAACCAAATTTGGCACAAAGAACCACTAGGTGAAGGGGATTCAAGTTTGTTCAAATGAAGTGCCACACCCTCTTTAAAGGGGAGATAATTGAGAATTATTGAAAATTGGTTGGTATTTTTCAAAAATCTTCTTCTCAAAAACTATTCAGCCGGAAAAGCTTATACTTGTGTGAAGGCATCATCAGGTAGTGTAGATTCAAGTTTGTTCAAATCATGGTCCCCGAGGGTAGGGAGGGGCCACAAGAGGGGGATCAAGTTTTACATAGGAATATATAGAAAAAATCTTTTTCTCAAAAACTATCAGGCCAGAAAAGCTCAAATTAAAATGGGAGCATCCTTAGGTAGTATTGATTTAAGTTTGTTCAAATCATGGTCCCCGGGGGTAGGGTGGGGCCACAATTGGGGGATCAAGTTTTACATAGGAATATATAGAGAAAATCTTTAAAAATCTTCTTCTCAAAAACTATTTGGCCAGAGAAGCTCAAATTAAAATGGAAGTATCCTCAGATAGAGTAGATTCAAGTTTATTAAAATCATGGTCCCCGGGGGTAGGGTGGGGCCACAAGAAGGGGATCAAGTTCTACATAGGAAAATATAGAGAAAATCTTTAAAAATCTTCTTCTCAAAAACTATTAGGCCAGAAAAGCTCAAATTAAAATGGAAGCATCTTCAGGAAGTGTAGATTCAAGTTTGTTCAAATCATGGTCCCCGGGGGTAGGGAGGGGCCACAAGAGGGGGATCAAGTTTAACATAGGAGTATATAGAGAATTTTTTTAAAAAATCTTCTTCTCAAAAACTATTAGGCCAGAAAAGCTCAAACTTGATTGGAGGCATCCTCAGATAGAGTAGATTCAAGTTTATTCAAATCATGGTCCCCAGGGGTAGGGTGGGGCCACAAGAGGGGGATCAAGTTTTACATAGGAATATATAGAGAAAATCTTTAAAAATCTTCTTCTCAAAAACTATTAGGCCAGAAAAGCTCAAATTAAAATGGAAGCATTCTCAGGAAGTGTAGATTCAAGTTTGTTCAAATCATGATCCCCGGGGGTAGGGTGGGGCCACAATTAGGGGATCAAGTTTTACATAGGAATATATAGAGAAAATCTTTAAAAATCTTCTTCTCAAAAACTCTTAGGCCAAGAAAGCTCAAATTTGAGTGGAAGCATCCTCAGATAGTGTAGATTCAAGTTTGTTCAAATCATGGTCCCCGGGGATAGGGTGGGGCCACAATTGGGGGATCAATTTTTACATAGGAAGATATAGAGAAAATCTTTAAAAATATTCTGGGAAAGTTTTTGGTCCAAAACTCAGTACTTAGTGTGAAAGCACAGGTTATGCAGATTTATGTTTGATGAAACCATGATTCCCTAGAGAAAAGTGGGGCCACGAAATGGGAGGGGGGGGGGGTATATAGGAATAGAGAAAAATCTTCTTACAGTTACAACAACAAAAGGGGCTTGGTATTTACCAAAAAATAAGAGGTGGATAAAATTGGCAGATTTTTAATTTTTTTAGCAAGATCTACTGTACTGAATTGTCAGGATATTTTGATACTGTAATGCTAATTTGATCAGAATTAATGCAATTGTTGCTCAGGTGAGCGATGTGGCCCCTGGGCCTCTTGTTCTATTTGTGATATACTTTTTGCCTATTGTGTTCAACAATTACATGAAATGTAAATCTATAAAGTCAACATAAAAGAAACCTCCTTAAATAGGTGATATTTTATAATTGTTGTTTTTCAAATTGAAGTTTTAAAGACAGATGTTGGTTTTCATTTTAAATTTGTATATTTCTAAATGTTTTTATGAACATTTGCTTTAAAATCGAAAAATAAGCTTTTTTAAATATTGATATTAATAATCAAGATACACATTTTTAACTTGTAAGATTTCACTTTACATTTTTTGAAAGTAATGCTTTCTTTGAGGTTATTTGTTTATGTTTTTGCCAAACCATCACTTGTCATTTTGTATTTTAGGCCTACATGTGGGAGGATGATAAAGCCATGGTTCAATGGTTGACGGAACAGATCCGAGAGGACAGTATGGACAATGCCGTGTCAGACAACATCCGGTGTCTACAGAGAGAGCACGTCCTACAACAAGTCAGAAGGTCCGGCACTTTTACCCCAAAATATGTTCTCCTATCATTTATGTAATTTTAATTGCAAAATATGAAATTTCAAGTCGTATCTAAAAATTGTACAATACACATTTTTTTAATGTGCAGACATCATAAAAAAGATCTGTAATTAATCTGGTCTAATTGATAATCTTTCTGTTGACAGCTTGATACAAGACAATCCTGAGGTTGCTATGGACTCCATCGTCCACATAACACAACACATGACCCCGAGTCAAAGGTCAGAGGTAACAAGAATCTTAGCCAACATGGACACGTGATGCCGAGTCAGACCATAGTCATCAAGAACCATAACTCTGGACTTATCCATGAACAAATTTTGAATCATTATTTCTTGAATCCATTATTAACATTGTATATTCTTGTCTGAGACAGTTTCCATGGAAATGAAATCCATCATTGTTGACCATCTCATGAGTTCAAATTGTTGATGTTGTTTTTTTTTCAAATCATTTTAGAAATTAAATCCATTGATGCATAACATTGCATTTGTAGTTCTGTAAAAGACTATTAAGGACTTTTTCTTTAAGGGCATTTATAAGGATATTTATTATTAAATGTTTCAATTTCTACAAGATGCCATACAGGGTATATAAACGTGTATATAAAAAGACACGTATTTATGAAATAAGTGCTCAAGTTTATAATTCATATATTTTTTAACTATTGTTAAAATTTTCTGTAAATTTAAGAAGAAATTAATTAAATTATTGAACTTGTACACAGAGCTAATTTATGTTTTATCACAGTGATAATGTATTATGAGAATGATTATTTTATGTACATGTATATGTCTATATATACTGTATACTGTATTTATTCCATTATTTGATTTATTTTGTATATATATGTACATGAATATAAATCTTATGGAAAACATGAAGTATAGTTTGTGTTTTGAATTAAAATTGATTAGTTTAAGAAATATATTTTATTATTACCATTATTGATCACTTCTACAAGATAATGTACATGATAGTTGATCATTTTATATTTACACTATCCAGTGTCTTTGCCTGTGATAACACTAAGTATCGATTTTGTACTATATAACTCACAATACAAACGACGCCAAATCGAGGCGCCAGCGGGGTTTGTTTATTTATAATGAAATATTTAATCGTACGATGGCTTAAGATTATATAAATATAAGTAATAAGGAATCATTCTTTGAATATTCGGGCTTTATTAGATTTGATCACGCCCCGACAAAAATTATCACCTCATAATACTCCAAGAATGATTCCTTATTCCTTATATATATATGATAGTTAATCATTTAATGATACACTTAATTTAAAAAAAAAAACTACAGCATTTGATTTTGCAACATCCAAGAGACGCTCATCATTTTGGATAAATGAGAGGATCAAGAACAAACTGGGAGGAGTCCATGATGTAAGATTGGTAGGTGCACCTGACCAATGCTTGTAGAATTATTTAGAAAATTACCTTGTGATGAATTTGGCAGCACATTGTAGTCAAAATTGAGACATTAATATATAGTGAATTATGTTTATTATTAAATACTTCAAAATAAATCATAATATATACAAATTATTATTTATTTTCTAAAATTGGAATTTTAGGTTTACAATATTGATTAAATTAACGAATAAATTTGCTCTAAATTAAGATAAATATACACTGATTTACTGGGTAATACAAATCATAAGTGCATCTCCCCTTTAAACATACACAAGACAACTTTAGAGAAAACCAACTAGAACAAACACAATTAACAATGTCAGTGTTAAAATTTGACATACAAGAATTCCATACTGCTTGTCAGTAAGTTCATAAATGTAGATCCCGAATTCTCTGTCTTGTAGCAGTTTGTATTTCATTCTCTGGATCTTGTCTGAGTGACTGTTGGTATGAGAACAGGGCACCCTGGAGGTCCCCTGTGATCTGTTGACAGATCCCCAGGATCTCCCAGGAGATGTCTCTGAGGTGTACAGGTACTAACTGTCCCTGATCATGGTGGACTAGGACCTGTAGATCATCTAAAGCTCTCTGTGCTCTCATTGTGTCGACATGTCTAGAACACAAAAACTCTAGCATATACAACAGTACGTGGGGTGGAATATACAAGATAGGCTGATTGTTTTGGTTATTAGACTGTTGTTCTGGTATTAATTCACTGATATAGAAGATATCATTGTGAAGTTTGATATCCTGTGCTACAGCCTGTCTCATCTTTGTAGATAAGGACTGTCCCCCTACAGCCTCAGTATACCTCTCTCTGTCTACACGTCTCCTATACATCAGATATGGCTGTGCTAGCCTGACCTTTGTGATATCTATAACAGATAAAGCAGCCCTGTACCGGAGTGTCCTGTAATAATACATTGCAATGTATAACATGTCAGACACAAACCCAAACTTGGCTGCTAATTTCATCAAACGACAGGCTACCTTGTCTACAATAAACAACTGTTTGTTAGAACCTGTGTAAGTGTACATGTTGTGTAATATAAATGCAGTACACTGAAAGAAGGTGGCTGTAAATTTCTGTAACATGACAATGTGATACTGTGTCAGCCGCAAACCTAACAACTGTTCTACACTATGTAGATTCTTTTCACATTCATGTAAGCCCGATCTGCTTATTGAATCATATTGAAATATCTCGATGAAAATATCTTTATCAAATTCAACCTCAGAAATCGGAGTGTGTTCACCAGTACAAATTGTAAGTCTAGGATTACACAGAACATTAATGATGTAAGACGCTATGGAGGGACTGTGTAGCAGCAATGTTATGCCCTTCTCATACAATGAATATAGTCGCGTGAATAATGTCTTTTGTGCTTCGCCATAGATATTGCTCAGAAACATGTTGTTCTCTGGAATAAAAAAGTTAGGACACACTCCATCGTACACCCATTTAAGGAGAAGTTTAAAGCAGACCCAGAAACCGGCCAGAAGGTTTTGTGGACACCAGCAAGGTAGAGCAGTTTGTTGAATCGCCCAGAAAACAGTAGTTTTCATGTGATATGAACACAGTAGTTTATCTTCATCTCTCAATCCTTCATTAATTATTTCCTTTAAGAACAATTTCAGCAATCCATAAGTTAAAAATTGTGTGTGATTCATTGAACACACTAGTTTGTATTCCGCCTGTGAAAAAGAAATTCTCCATTCGTTGTCTGTATGATTTCCTAGTTTGTGCCCTATCGCTACAAAGTGACACCCATTTCTAATAATGTCGTTTACAACATGAAATGGGGGCCATGAGTGACACCTGCCTATCCATGAGGAGGCAGACGGAGGCCAGAAATCACTGACAAAGCAATGGGCAGTATCGTATTCCACATTACCTATTGATCCACTACCACATGGTCCGTGAGGTGAAGAACCAGGAAAAACTAAAGAACATGTAACCTCTCTGCACTTTGAACTTGATATATAGAGCATTCCATTCATCCTTACACACGCTGACAACACCATACTGTTCGTTATTTCTAATGGTAACCATAGTAAAGTGAATCCTGGTGGACTCTCAGAACTGTCACAGAGAATCAGTGCATGTTCTTGTGTGTTGTAAAACTGACACTGAGAGAAGTCCCAGATCACCCGGTGGTCATTTAGGCAATGCATGGTGTCTCTGTCTGATCCACTCAGTTTGAACCCTTCTCTATGACTCCCACTCAGCATCAGTGTGGTCGGTAACATCTCGCTGTTAATCAACATCTCTGCAATGTCCTGTATATCTCTCCTGGAGGCCACCTGTTGTGGAGTCCCTATCTTTAGACACATCCCCACATACACTGACTCGGATATCCTCTGAACAGCCATCTTACTGAAATTAAAAAAGACAAGTTTTTTGTACAATTATATATATAATGGTGTCATAATACAATCTTAATTGAAGTGTGCTGTTTAACAACATTTTACTTACTTTTGTTTTGTCCTGCCAAGAGTCCAATGCTGGGGATTTTTGTGTTCTATTTTTAGCCTTGGAAAAACCCGATACAAACCGAATATTTTTTCAAGTGCTCGGCCATTTCCGTCACCGCAAATATCGGAAAAGGGCAAGCGTGATCCGAATGGTTCTGCACCCCCAGGTAATGAGGTTCTTTTACTTTTTTCCATATGGAATAATTTTTCAAAGACACAATCATATAAGTACTATATTTGTAAACTCAAGAACGTAAAACTAATTATATAACCTTTCATAAAAAAAAAATCACAATCTCTGAAACGGGATACTATCAAAGGATTCATAGTATCAGAGAGTGATAACTTTTATTAAAGTATTTACAGTTGAATTTTTAAAAAAATTCGTAAAATACCCCGATATCACTGATAAGAATTTTGATAAAAGATGTGTTCCGCCATGTACTGTGAATGTCTAAATCCCGTGACATACTTTTGCAGGGGATCTCTACATATATACATGTATAAACACTGTTGGTCGTTCGATGTGTACTTCAAAACCTTATATGAAACGCAAAAAGAAATTGCATGGAATCGCTTTAAGAGAAAAAAAAAAGTAATGGTCTAACGGAATATCATTTGTCTGGAAAATCGTCAGTGCTTGTGCATGGACAGGACCGCGCATCACCCCCCCCCCCGCCCCCTTCTCTCTATCAACGCAGGTTATGTATTTTTCCGCAATGTCGCTTTGTTATGCATGGTAAGCTTCATATCCGGCATAAATCACAAAAGAATTTCGAAGCATTAGATGATTTTTAAAAAAATGATATAACTAGGCTTTTTAAAAAATTCATAAAGTTCGCTAACTGCATTACCTATACTCAATATACAGAATAACATTTCAAATGACATTGAAACATAACGTAAACGTCACGTCACCATGGTCAGGGTGAGCTTATTCTTTCTAACATAAATATGGACATGTAGCATGTAGTGTCTTAATATTTTTTTTTTATAAAACATTATGCTTGTATGTATGTGCGTGTACATGGCGTAGCACTCGTCTCTGAACGATATCTAAAAAAGCCAGTAAACTTTCATTAAACTCCCAGATGAAGCAGCTATAAAGTAAACTTGATATCACATCTCCCACAATGACATAGAAATATCCATTGATTTTGGTCAAAAGATAACGTAAAACCCCAGGATGTGCATGTATCTAGCCCGGACTCATTGGTGCTTTATTTAAACTCTGCAACAACAAAAAAAAGCCAAAAACATACAGTAATAATTTAATTGGTAAACATAAAAGTTGTTTATCTGAACTCTTCACATGGATTTTTCTTCATGATTTAAAAATCACTATTCACCAAACTGGAGAACGAGTTGACTAAAACGAACGCACCGGAACCGAATCAATTTGAAAGTAGAATTTCTGAATTCGAATCGTCTTCATGGGAAATCATTTGATTGATATCGCTACAATTAATGATATCATAATTATTATGGATTAAACTAATCTGCGTGTCTCGGTATGTATTAATAATTTTGTGTAGAACCTGTCGGAAAAGGCCCAGAGAGAGCCTGTATCATATCTTTGTGTTGGGTAACTAGAATTACCGAAATACCCGTGATTTACCGAAATGCCCTTCAAAAACACCGAAATGCCTCATTTGAGCACAAATATTTAACATCATAGTTTAAATCTAAGTGTTTAAATGTATTTCCCCAATTTTCAGTTTGATAAGAACGATAACTCTTGCATGAATTGCTTTTCACTCAAATAGAGGTGTGAAATTTTATTCCCAGAGTAAAATAACTAAGAATTAAAAATAACAGTTTATCAGCTTTTATTTTTTAATATCATATAATAATCATCAAAAATCCATATAGAGTGGAAGCAACTATAAAAATAGCAACTATTTTAAAGACGTAATTCCTATCAGAATTGCTCCTTTCTCTTGCACACCTATATAACACAAGTTCAAGTATTATAATGAATATACACTTATTCAAAAAATTAACTTTATATACAATTACTATCTATATAAAATACTAGACATACACTCTTTATGACGTAAAAATGGGCATTTTGGTGTTTTTGAAGGGTATTTCGGTGTTTTCACGGGGTATTTCGGTAAATCGCAGGTATTTCGGTAATTCTATGTACCGCTTTGTGTTGGCCTATGGACTCTAATGGAGGGGTTTGGATCGGGCATGGGGAAGAAATCAAACATCTGTTTAAAGTCACATAGAATGATGACAGCAATATAGAAAAGGTGAGGGCATCAGTGTCGTAGATCGGTTTAAGTTACTGAAAATCACAGATTTATAATAATTAAAACTATTGTGTAAATAGCTTAATCGATTTTAAAATGGAGGAACCCTTAACCCTAAATCTATCAAATGTGTATTTATAACCATCTTCTGTTTTGGTCTGATATTCATTAGCAGTGTATTAAGCTTTGTGTTTACAAGGTAATTTAAGAATATGATATGCTTTAATGATTTAAACTTTTCAATTTATTTTTGAATTTTTTTTTAAATATGGATAAGAAATGCTAATTTTTGCTTTTGTTTGCGGGGTTTTAAATATCTTTACCTGCCCCAAGTAGACTATAATAAAGTTAGTGCCATGAATTCCGTCCTCGTGAACTAATTGAAGATGAAGGAGAGCCACGATACAAGATCATTGATATAATTGGTGAGTTCTGATGGATGTACTCTACATGAAATATGGACAACAAGACATTTTGGACCATACTGGCGTGCGACCAGTTCTCGCCGAGTACCATTTCTTGCCAGTACACTGTGACGTCATTTTTTCGTCTATAATTTTATATGTTGATAAATTGACGTCACAATGTACTGGCGAGAAATGGTACTCGGCGAGAACTGGTTGCACGCCAGTGCTATTCACTGTAATAGGGGTGGAAAGGATTCTCACAAAATTTACTACAGATTCTATGATACGGGTAGGTTTCTGTCACAAAAGTTACATGCATTTTTTTGTGTAATAGTAAGCTTAAGGATGTGTACCAGTACAAAACTAACAGAAGAAGTCGATCTACATGTACTTTTAATAACAGGAAGCTGCTGGGCAGGAAATGGCGGATTACAGATTCTTAGACCGGGTCATCAGCCGACACTTGGATCTGGTCACCAAGGTAACATTCTCAACATTAGACCAATGATGAGTCAGATGTGGTTTTTTCTTGTTGACATGAAATCTATACTATTTTTCCCGTTTTGTGCCGTTTAGGAAGTGTCGTTTAAGTACTTACAAAATGAGGCTGAGAGAACTCTCCTAGAGGCCCTGGATTCCCTGGAAGTGGCCTTCTCACATCCACTGGTAAATGTGGCCCACATACTGTATACCAAATTTTATTCGGACAACTTTATTTTGCGATTAACCAGGAATAAACAGATTCGCGGCAACTAATTTTTGCGACCAAGCTTTATCTACATCCATGTTTATATAAACCCGAACTGTATGGACTTGTTCACTGAGAGAAATATTCATGACAACAATACTCCTCAGAATCTCACAAATTTTAAAGAACTATATATGATAAGAGTTAAATTTGGCCCCCATAATTCGCCATTTTTTAAGTGTTTCGGGTACAATAAAATGTTAACTAATGTTTTAGAAGAGTTGATATAAAATATATTTTTCATCTATTTATTTGATTTATTTGCACTCACTGGCAGTATATGACGTCAGAAGTGATGCCATTTCTATAATTCAATCAAAATCAGCCAAAAATTGACATTTTTCTTATCTATTTACGAATGGGAAATATAGAGCGCATGCTTGAACAAGGAAAATTTTTTTGTCACTTATTAGTCTTGGCTAGATACATCTCTGATTAAAATATGTTATTTGTTCAAGAATGCGCTCTATGTTTTCGAAAGGAAAAACTGCTTGAAAACAAGCTGTTTTACGCTAAAAATGCAAAAATGGCGGGAAAAGGTTGTCTTTACAATGTCATATTTCTAAATTGTGGGCACTTGAACCAAAATGAATATTATTTAAACACATCACATACATATCTGTACTAAGAAAACAAAGAATGATAGTAAAATGATGATGTTCATTTTAGGGGGCCATTTTAGGCCCTTATCATATATAGTCCTTTCTCGCAGGCGAATAGAAGTTGGGTTACTGTATATGACTAGTACACCAATAGTTAACTACACTTGAGTACAGGGATAGTTGAACATTTTGCATGTCCACAGATTTTATATTAGGTATTTTATGGATATGTATTTACATTTAAATGTAAGGTACTATATGTCAAAGATATTTAAGAAGATCTAGTAATTCAGAAACTTTTTTTATTTTTTAGTCTAAATAGACAGATAGTAACCAAATTTTCCTAAAAATTTGCACCAACACTGACCATTCCAGAGGCTCGCAGCCAAGGTAATAAAAAACAGGTGTACGCTATGCCCCGTATGTACAATCATACAGGTCTCACTCCCATATTTTTGTAGACTTTTGCCAATCTTTCGATAGTATGCAAATTACAAAACTGGACAAGTTTATACAAATATGACTTGCATGTCTACCCAAATGATGAAGAAACATTTTCTTCTCTCTTCTTTTAGTTTCTCTGTCTTTACCTTTTTCCATCCCCATGTCTCTCTCTGTCTCTCTCTGTCTCTCTCTCTCTCTCTCTCTCTCTGGTAAAGGGTGGGGTTGCTCTGAAGAGGTTTCACACTGAGTGGTTACGCTCAAGGATTATTTGTAGTTATCGCTCTAAGCAAGCCCAGAATGATTGCTAACGTTGTGTTTTATGGAATAACTTAAATTTATCGTGATTTCACTTTGTTATGTAGGTCCTGTCTTAATTAATGCCTTTTATAAACATTTGTGTAGTAAAGGCATTTTTAGCCAATATTCACATTACTAACAGTGCTTTCTTAACGCCTTTATGAACATTTGTCATGTTGTTAGTTAAATCATTTTTAGCCAATTTTCTTGGTATGGGCTAGGGATGGAAGACAGACTATAGAATTAAATTTTTTTCAAGACATGGCAAATGATCGGCTTCTCCCTCTCATCATTAAGTTTAGTTAAACTGCTCATCGTGAACGTACTGAGATCAAAAGAGTGCCCGACAATCGGAATACTGACAATCGGTGTGTAGTGTAGCGAATCATCGATAGCGAACATGTATTCGGGGCGAAAACTCAGTGCGACAAGTGATTGGAGCGAAACCAATCCTCTCTCTCTCTCTCTCTGAGACTGTATTGTGTTACTGTTGATAGCTGGAAGATCCATGGTGATGAGGTATTATGGCAGTCGTCTGATGAAAATGAGAGTGCTCAATGCAGAACTGAAGTTTACCATCAAGTAAGTCTACAAGTTTCAGTAAACTAGTAAAACTTATCATTAAATTCAATAAATCATTCCTATCTTGTGAATTTACTAATGTTTACCAAATGAATTGCATTCTACTTTAAGCTTGTAATAAAATTTTCTGTTCAGGATTGCCTCCAGTGGTACAAGCATTCCAAGGTGTAACATTAAAATGCACTTGGGTAATTGTTCATGTATGGCACAGTGATATTCCCTGTTGATAGGTCAGGAGGAAGGTCTTGGGGTGGAGAATCTAAGAGGGTCCGGAATGATCACCGGCAAATCGTCCATAGCTTACAACGACATCGTCACCATCAACCTGGTCAGTAAGATATTTACTTCCTGGGTCAAAGTTCTTGCATGCTTGATCAAGAAGTAGGATAACCCTAGATCGTATAAAATTCACTGAAAGAACTTGAAAATAAATGTTTGAAATGTATGCCTGCTTTTTATACCCTGCCCCAAAGGAGAAGGGGGTACTGTGGAATCATTAGATTTCGTGGTGGCTCAATTTTCGTGGAATTCATGGGTACCTCTCATCCACGAATTAACATCCCCCACGAATTAATAAATTAGAGCTATAAAGTCATATACCTCTTTGCATGTATACGAAAATACACGAAATTATGTCCCCCGAACCTGTAAAATTTAAGCAATCCACGAAAATTGGCCCCCACGAATTTTAATGATTCCACAGTGTACTGTTAATGATTCCACAATATACTGTTTTACCCTTGTGTGTCTGTCTGTCTGTAAACTTTTCACATTTTCAACATCCTCTCAAGAACCACTGGGCCAATTTCAACCAAACTTGGCACAAAGCATCCTTAGCATAAGGGGATTCAACGTTGTGAAAATTAAGGACCACACCTTTTTGCAAAGGGAGATAATTAGGAATTTATAAAAAAAATTGAGAAATTTTCAAAAATCTTCTTCTCACGAACCATAAAACCAGGAAAGCTGAAACTTGTGTGGAAGCATCCTCAGGTAGTGAAGATTCAAATTTGTGAAAATCATGACCCCCGGGGGTAGGTTGGCGCCAGAATTGGGGGTCGAAATTTTACATCGGAATATGTAGAGTAAATCTTTTAAAATCTTCTTCTCAGAAACTAATCGGCCAGGAAAGGTGAAACTTGTGTGGAAGCATCCTCATGTAGTATAAATTCAAAGTTGTAAAAATCATGATCCCCAGGAGTAGGGTGGGGCCACAATGGGGGGGGGGTCAAAGTTTAACATAGGAATATATATAGTAAATCTTAAAAAATCTTCTTCTCAGAAACTAATTAGCCAGGAAAGCTGAAACTTGTGTGGAAGCATCCTCAGGTAGTGTAGATTCAAAGTTGTGAAAAGCATGATCCTTGGGGGTAGAGTGGGGCCACAATGGGGAGTCAAAATTTAACATAGGAATATATAGAGTAAATTTTTAAAAATCTTCTTCTCAGAAACTAATCAGCCAGGAAAGCTGAAACTTGTGTGGAAGCATCCTCAGGTAGTGTAGATTCAAAGTTGTGAAAATAATGAAACTCTTGGGTGTAAGTTGGGCCCACAATGGATGGGGGGGGGGGGTTCAAAGTTTTACATAGGGATATGTAGAGTAAATCTTCTCAGAAACTTATCAGCCAGATGATTCTGTATAATTGTTAAGACTTTGGCCCCAGGACAATTCTTCGGCCTCCAAGAAGGTTCAGAGTTTGATGTAGGTTTATATCCCATATATAAACAATTGTTAAGGGTCTTTTTGAGAACTGCAATACTCAACATGTGATATAACTAAATATCATCCTGTTAGAAAAGGGATTAATGATTATCAACATAAGAATATCCAGGGGGAAAAATGGATTTTATTTATACAGGATCTACATGTATTATTGTACATTGTCCAGATAGTTTGTATTATGACTCCATTAAGCTGATTTAATCATACTATTGTTCCTCAGGTGAGCGATGTGGCCCATGGGCCTCTTGTAAACAATAGATTGGATTTTTTAGCTCACCGAGACGAAGTCAAGGGGAGCTTATGCTATACCCTCACCGTCGGCGTCCGGACCTGGTTAAAGTTTTTGTTGCAGATCCTGTATCTAAGCTATTACTTGTCCTACCTTCACCAAACTTGCATGGATGATACATCTGGACCTACTTGTTGACTTGAAAGACTTGGATGCTGAATCTGAGTCCTAAATTTCAGATGCTAGAGGAGGTTAAGGTTGTTGGACCAGGTTAAAGTTTTTGTTGCAGGTGCCCTTTGATAGCAATATGTAAGTTACTGTAGGTCCGTACTTCACCAAACTTGCATAGATGGTGTGTCGTATGATACTGATGCACCAGACAGGCTTGAGTGCTGAATCTGAGCTATAGGTATCGGATGCTGGAGGAGGTTAAGGTTTTTGGAGCAGGTTAAAGTTTTTGTTGCAGGTGCCCGCTGATAGCAATATCTAAGTTACTGCTGGTCCGTACTTCACCTAACTTGCATTGATGGTGTGTCTTATGATACTGATGCACCAGGCAGGCTTGGATGCTGAATTTTAGCTATAGGTTACAGATGCTGAAGGAGGTTAAGGTTTTTAGAGCTGGTAAAAGTTTTTGAAACAGGTACCCTCTGATGATTATATCTTAGTTACTACTTGTCCTAAGTTCACCAGACTTCCATGGATGGTGCATATTATGATACTGAAGCACCAGACAGGCTCACTAGATGAAAAATCAAGTTTCAGCAAAACTGAAACTATATGGAAACCTTGCTGAAACTTGAAGTTGAAGTTTCATGTATAGTTTCCGCAATGCGGAAACCATTATATCGATTCAGCAAGTATCCGTTAGGTTTCAGTCAGCAGAAACTTTAGTCTAAGATTCCTGATGGTTTCCGCAATGCGGAAACTAAATGTGAATCGTGTGAATAGTTGTGTAAATTATTATTATTATTGATATAATCAGTTTCAGAACATTTCCGCTAGGTTTCAGTATGCTGAAACTTTAAGTTAAGATTCCTGATGGTTTCCGCAATGCGGAAACTAAATTTGAATCATGTGAAAAGTTGTGTAAATTATTATGGAAATATCAATCAGTTTCAGAACATTTCTGCTAGGTTTCAGTATGCTGAAACTTTAAGTTAAGATTCCAAATGGTTTACGCATTGCTGAAACTATTACTAAAATTGATTTGAGTTTAATAGTGATATCATTTATTTTCAACAGGTTTAAGTTTAATTCTAGCCTAATGATAATGAATCCGTACATACTAAAATGTATAGTAAGGTTTCAGCGTGACTGAAACTATATGTATACATGTAACTATCTTCAAATGTGGCAAATAAGGCGATTAAGAACCTTAATAAGTAATTAATTGAATTTGAAAAGAAAAACTGATGTCTGATCTTGTTTAATGCATATAATGAAATCATTAATCTTAGGTACTCGGGCACGTGTATACATGTGTATACATTCTTTGTCCAGGTGACCTCCTCTGTGATTTTCCTGTATATTCTGTGTGGATTGCAGGGTTTTTTCTGTCAGGAGTGAACAAAAGACTGTTACATAACATATACACAGTACGAAGCGTGAGTTTATAACTGGAGCCCGGCGGGAATTTTTTTTCAATTTGTGTGTACCTGATCGAGTTAGTAAAACTGATAAGTAAATTATAATTATTTAGTAAAATAAATTAATATACCTATTTTGTAAGACGCCTTCTTAAATCATTTAGTTATCATTTGAATGAACCTTGATGTACAGTAACTAACTAAGCAAGCAAATTAAGGTAAAGTCGTTGTAAATTTTTACAAATCGTACCAAATATTCGTACAACCTGAAGTTTAGAGCTAATTCATTTCTTTTTTAATACCACGCCAACACATGTACACAGGATTTTTTTTTTTAATTCTACAGTTGATAATAACAAGTAAAACCCACTTGGAGTTTGAGTCTAATATAATAATTGTTTAATTATTTACATGCATTTCAGACTTTACTGCATGTATGACTGTATCATGATTCACTGGCGTCGGAAGCAAATTGAAAGTGGGGGGGGGGGGGGCTAGACTAATCCTCAGAAATATTGAGGAAAAACCCTAATTCCCAAAATCATGAAAATCCTAATCCGTGGGGGGGGGGGGGGGTTATACCTATACTATATACTTCCGAAAATAAATTTCCCTACCCAAACGTTTTTCCCCAAAATCATGAAATTCCAAATCCGTGTCGGGGAGGGGGGGGGGAGCTAGTATGCCTATTACTCCAACTTCTCAATCTTTCAAGGTAAATTTAGGAACAATGACATTTCCGGCGAGAAAAAGTGGGGGGAGGCTATATGCCTATTGGTTAAGTCTAACTTTGCACTAAGCCCCTAGCCCCCCCCCCCCCCCCGGTTCGACACTTCATGTATGTATGTGATTCGTGCATTTCTTTACTTTGTATTTACTTTCTGTACTGTAAAGACAGATATTGATACATGTTTATGAAACATGCACATGTTTCTGCTACAAGATATAATAAGCATTATTTATAATTTTACTGAAGTTATACGTTATATTACAAAATCAGTTTAAAATCCAGCACTAGCCATGTGGTGCACGTGATTTTAATCCCATTTTTAAAATTTGATTATACATTCGTATACATTTGATGTAGAAAGTATACCAAATAATTAAAATTATATTTTGTTTATATATCAGTCCGACGTGTACGTCTTACTTCCCGGCTTGTTTAACGCGTTTGTATTTTAATTTCATAAGTATTCTTAACGTACTGTTCATCGTATGACCAATCAGTGCACAGTTGTAAATTTACCGTACGGGTGAACGCTGTTAACCGGACCCCGTTAATTGATCGGCATCTAATTATATTTGTGATTTCTGTGTGTTCATGCAGAACCTGCTCTGTGATGAACATAATATTTTCACACCTCTATATTTTGAATAAGAATTTGACCGTGCTTAGAATCGCGGTGAAAATTGGACAAGTGAAGACTAACTTGTCAGTAAACTATATGTGGCTCTATCATATTTAGTTTGGCAAAATCATCAGTACATGTAAATAAAATATAGTTAAAGACAAAATCTGATACATATGTCTCATTAAAACTTGTTTAATTTCATTAGACATTTGTAAACAAACGGTCGGCCATTTTTTTTGGTTAATCACGTGTTACAAATACAATTGTAACAAACACACGCCAATACTTTGTTGTATTTAACCAGGAAATACTGACTCCGACAGTTCTTATTTAAAATAAATATACATGTAAAAAGTATACTATTCGGTAAGAAATGATAATTTTGATTAAACCTTATTCTTTTTAAACTATCCCAAGATGCACTTTTCCAAGATTTAGCGAGTTCTGATTGGTCAGTATTGGCGCACTTTATGATTCCGAGCGAAGGTTAAAATGGACAAGAAGGTGCTGTTGTAAAATGGAGAATTGAGAAGTATTAATAGCCTCTACAACAAGGAGATAATGCAGGAACGAAGAACTCATGTCAAGGTAACTTAATTCACAATATAGATACTCCCAATAACATTTTCAAGGCTCTAATTTATCTCTCATTTGTAAACGAGATCTCGCGCCATCAAATCAAGATGGCGTCATTTTTTCAAACTTGGTTCGGCGTTTTGATTTTTATTACCGTATCTCTTTTAAATATACGTTTTGACCAAGTTAACCATTAACCAACTTTATATGCATGATAATCGAGATTATCCACGGTATACACATATATAATTATATAAACGTCCCTTATATATGAAATTGAATGCTTGGTTGGTAAACAAGACGAACAATGAATCTTTCGCACATTATACAATTTACAAACTCTAAATGTAACGAAAAAAATTTATTAATTAAATCCGGAAAATGAAATCTTTCACGTTTTTCTTTTTCAGCATTGACAGCATACAAAGTCAATGTTTCCGGTGATTAGTTGCATCCTCTGTTCGGTGATTCGGGTGAATGTTTTGACCAGCTGGACGATGTGAACGCAAGGTATTGCTTTGAAATTGATTATTTTCACCATTAACTTATACATGTGTTGGATGTTTATAATTTACTGTAGTAATTTTTGGGAAATCCAGGTCTAAGTTCTTGAAAAGGAGGTTGATGGGGGGGGGGGGGGTGAAACACACTTATTGTTGATAAGTTTTTCCATTGTTCAACAAACAATAATTGAATCAAAATGAAAATAACATAGCCTCAAACATAAAATGAAACATTTTAGACCAGATACTACTGTAGTCATTATATGACATAGTTTAAACAGCAACTGGCAACTGCATAGTAGCTTCTGTATGCAGAATTTTATTCAGAATGCTTTTATTACATGTTAGGCTGAATGACTTATGTTTATTGTTTAACAATCTAAATGAAACTTTATTATTCTTGTTTAAGATAAATAGAACAGACATAAAGTACAGCCCAGTGAAAGGAACAAGTTCACCGCAAGAAGAAGAATTTTAATGCTACCACTGTCCAGAACTACTATTAAAGTCTGCTGTAGCCATGATGTGATCATATGAGTGCTTCACTGGTCTGGACAATGCTCGAAAGTCCCCCAAAAAGGCCTATTTCCATAAACTACGACTCAGGTTACATCAACAACAGCCAAGGACACTCCTTATTGATTCGAATGGACACATCTCTACGACCCGACTAAACCTCTGCAGAACAAGACTTTTTAACTGTAAAGTATTCTCATTTCAAAAAACCTATAAACTATAAAAGTACTTTTTAATATGATCAAATACCAGTATATTACAATGTCTGTCTGTAAGCTAGAATCTTAGAAAATCACATGGTTTTGACTTATTAAATGATTGATTAAACCTTGCAGATATTAACTTTCATTTTCTTAAATAATTTGTTATATTTGCATATATTGCATAAAATATTAGGCTCCATGTAACATATATCCTCACACCTCCAAGTTGATAAGTGTTAACTACTTTTTTTTCCATTTTCTTTGTTTAAACATTTATTGATAACTTAGTTTTTATTTGCAGCAATATATGAAAAATTAAGAAACCAATCTTAAATGTAAAAACACTGCATTAGGAGATGAATGCATGGGTCATAGAAATGATAAAATACACCAAACAATATTCAATTATGTCGTATATGAAAAAATATAAAGACAACATATACCCCATGTATTACAATTTTTATATAACAAAATTACTTGGATGGAAAGTTGTTTCCATGTGGGTTTTATTTTAATCTGTGTTATGTAACTAATATATAATTGGAATTAGCTTTTATATCATAAGTAAAATGCTGGTATTGATGAGAATTGTAAGGTGAATGATCTGTGTGATACTTTGTATTTTATACATTCATGCTACAAAAAGCAAGTACATGTACATGTAGTAATACTTGTCATATATAAACAATGTATATTTTACTTCATGTCTTGGATTTAAAAATATTAATGTAGGTAAAGTAGTGAAATGTAGGAAGGTAAACCGTGTGTAAAGAAGAATATTCATCAGGAATGAAGTGTGTTGCAATCAGCATAATTAATTAAATGTGTACATCATATTTTTGCACATGATTTGACAGACTGCTCCATTGTTAGCTTTTTATTGGCCAACAAGCTTTTCATATCTCCCTATGGGTCATCTATTAAATACTGACAGGCTTATGATATTAAAATCTGATCAGTTGGTACATCATGGGTGGAAATGAAAAGTTCACTTTGGACTTAATGGATTATCAAAAAAATGATATCAAATCCTGTTCTATTGTAAAACATTAGATTATATTACTAACAAAGAAAAGGTTTATCCCAACTTGTAAGTGGGTCACTTTGACCTCATTTTGGAATTTTTTGACATATTCAAATCAAATCTGGGTCATACCTCTATAGTCAACTACTATCTTGTAGTGTACATTTTTTTTTTAAAGATGGATACTTTAGACTTTTCAAAAATATTTTATGGTGTACATATTCATTGTAGTTCAAAACAAATTGAGACAAGTGTATCATGTTCATGTAACAGTGAAGTTTTCTTTGTTTATTCATGTACTTGCAGTTATTTTGTAAATTGCATTCATATTTTTAAAAAAGTAAGATCTTTGTTGCATTTTTAAAGGGAGATTTGATAGGCATTTAATCGAGATGAAAAAAATACAAATGTAAAGATTTCTATGGGAGTTTTTTTTCTTGTGCAATTTTATCATTTTTTAAATAAAAGTCCCTAATAAGGGAATTGCCATATGGATGTTCCTCCATTATTGTATCTTGGCTGTATTTTATTTATTATTGGAAACAATTTCAGATTTTTAAACAAAATAAATTTGGAACTGTTTGAAATTGTTTTTTTTTTACATAAAGTAGAAACCTTGCTCAGCTTTTGTGAAAGCAAAAATATAAAAAGTTTCAGTAAGTTTCAGTTGCGGAAACCCTTTGTAAACAATATGTTTCCCAATTGTATATGAAGGTTGAAACTATGCAGAAACTTCAAGTTTCAGTAAGTTTCCGTCGCGGAAACCATTTGTAAACAATATGTATCCCAAACGTATATGGAGATTGAAACTATGCAGAAACTTCAAGTTTCAGTAAGTTTCCGTTGCGGAAACCATTTGGATTCATGGACAGCCTAAGTTTCAGCACTGCGGAAACTTAATGAAACTTGAAGTTTCCGTGCTGAAACCTGTCGGAAACTTAAAGTAACCTTAAGTTTCCGCAGAGTTTCCAAAGGGTTTCCGCAGCGCTGAAACCAGATATTTCATCCAGTGGCTTGAATGCACCATCTGAGCCATAGGTTTTGGATGCTGGAGGAGGTTAAGGTTTTTAGAGCTGGTTAAAGTTTTTGAAACAGGTACCCTCTGATTATTATATCGTTAAGTATAGTTTTTACTTGTCCTAACTACACCAGACTTCCATGGATGGTGTGTCTTGTGATACTGATGCACCTGACGGGCTTGAATGCTGAGTCTGAGCCATAGGTTTCAGATGCTGGATATGGTTAAGTTTTTTGAAACAGGTCACATGTTTAATAGATAATAGTACTATTTGAAACTTGCATAGTTGATTAAACTGTAATATGAATGAATCACAGAGGAAGCTTCAGATGCAGAGCTTGATCTCCATTATCAAGGATGCTAAAAATATATCTTAGTTATTACAGGTCCTAACTTCACCAAACTTGAATGGATGGTGTGTCTTATGATACAGATGCACCTGACAGGCATGGATGTTGAATCTTAGCCATAGTTTGCAGATGCTGGAGCAGGTTAAGGTTTTAATTGCTAGTGCCCTCTGATGATGATATCTTAGTTATGACTGGTCTGAACTTCACCAAACTTGCATGGAGATGCGTCTTATGTATACTGATGCACCTGACAGGCTTGAATGCTGAATCTGAGTCATAGGTTTCGGATGCTGGATGAGGTTTAGTTTTTTGGGAACAGGTCACATGTTTTATAGCTGATAGCTTGCATAATTGATTTAACTATAATTTAAATGAAATGCAGAGGTTGCTTCAGATGCAGAGCCTGATCTCCATTATCAAGGATTGTAAAGAAATCTCCTACCTCACTCAAACCTGCTCGATAGATAGATGAGTTTGTTGATAAATGTTATAACATAATTCCTATGATATAGTATTGTATGGTATGAAACAATATTGTTTAATATGATACAATATAATATCATATGTAATATTATAAAAAGTTATATGATACGATATGATTGATACGATATGATATAGTATCAATTTTTTTGATATTTTATGTTATGATATTGTAACATGATATGTATAGAATTGTATATTATGATACAATATTGTTTGATATTATATTGTATTATTAATTTATTATTTTATCATATGATACTCTTACATAAGATATTGCAAAATATAATATTGTATCCTATGATAAAATATTGTATATTCTATAATATTGTATCATACGATATTGTATAATATGATATAAGTTTCTGAATTATAGAATTATATCACATGAAATTGTATAATATGATACTGAAATATTATATAATATCGTATGATACAATATTGTATAATATGATATTGGTTTACAATATGATATATTTATTTATCACATCACATGAAATTGTATGGTATGATATTGTAAAATATATTATTGTATCATATGATACATTGTGTATAATATAAAATTGTATTATATATTTTACAATATCACATAATATTGTATCATTTGATATGATACAATGTTGTATCAAATTATATTGTATCATATGATACAATATCATGTTATGTTTCAAAAATGATACAGTATCATGCCATATCATACTATATTATACAATATTATATCATATGATTCAATGTTATGATGTATTATGTAATATGATATTGTAATATAATACTATATTGTATATATATTATGATATTGTATTATGTGATCAAATACAATAGCGTATAACACAATACAATGTCATATCATACGCTACAATATCATATCTCATTGTTGTTTATTATGGTATTTTATTGTATTAATGATATATGTTGTAAATATGATAGGATGCAATATTTAATTTTATATTATTGTATTAATTTACATATGAACATATGATTATCATACAATTTTTTAACAGATGATATAACGATATTGTGTCAAAACAGAATCCATGAATATCCAAGATAATAAAATATGATTTTCATTTAATATGATAAAGGTGGTCTCATAAAGGTGAAGTCTCATAAGGGTGATGTCTCGTCTCGGTGAGCTTTGTAATCTGTGATTACCTATGTTTGTAGATTGCGAACATGATAGACAGCCACGCGGCCACACTGACTCGGAGAACAGAGAGAGAAAACTTCTTCATGACGACCCAGGGCATAGTGCAACTAGTTCAAAGGTCAGGGGTCAAAGTGACAATTCACGCTTATTATATCCACATTTCTGTTCAAAACCTAATAGACAAACTTTTTAATTTAAGCTTTCTGTGCATTTATTTGCATGATAATAAACCATAGTTAATTTTGCTTTTTGATTATTAATAACTTTGTTAATGCATAACAAAAGGTTAAATGTTTGATGTACTTATAATTACATGAATGTTCAATATTGTGTAGATCATGTTTTCTGCACGAAATCTTGTAGAAAGTTTTTCTCTGTCAGTATTTTATTTTTTTAATACCCATCTTTTTTTGTTGAGGGAGTCTTTGAAATGTTTTGGATGCATTTTCTTTTGTCTGTAAATAAATGCATGTTTCATATTCTCTTCACACTGGAACTAAGGGGTAATGCTAGTGGGTTGTGAGTAGAAGATTGTAGATTCACAAGACTGCAAGATTTTCTTGACATAATGATTACACATTTGCTCTCACATGAAGATTTGTCTCACTCACAGATCTTTAAAATGACACCAAAAATTCAACTTTATTAACCTGCTCAGTTTTGAATTTAATATTTCAAAAAACCACCTGATATTTGCTGTTGATTTTAACTTGACCAGAAAAATAATACTGATTGGGTTATAAATGTTTGTTAAAAAAAAAATCATTATATGATGTATGTTATTCTCCATTTTTAAAATAAATTAATCCATTACATATTTGTAACAATTTATTTTTAACATTTAGGTTGTTCAGGACCTAGGTCTGTAGGGGGTGGATGGGGGTAGTCAAATCTTGCAGACTTGACTGAGAAAACCTTCTGGCATTAACCCCTTTCTCACATATTTTCCTCTCCATGTGTATGTCGAATCACACTCTGTGATATGTATGTGCTGTGTGTCGTTAAGTATGCTTTTTATGTCACAATGTGATCAGTGTATATTATTAAGCTATTTTCATTTCATATTCTACAATAAGTGAGTTAGTATGACTGTATGTTTCACTTCATAAATTGATGAGTGTCAATTGGCTTTTGATCTACATTCTTTTTTTGAACATGTGTTTTGTGTATGTGTCAGCTATTTTGATATTCTGTGTTTTGTGCTTGAATGTGTGTGCCCCTTTTCCTATTTTCAATTGAATTATTTTTTTTGAATCTTTTTCACATTTAAACTCCTTAATACTCATGAACAACACCATGCCATCATACTTGCCTCTCTAGTAAATGCAAAAAAAAACCTCTCAAGTTAAAAAAAACTTTGTAGAAAATTGCACAGTTCAGCTTGCTTTAAATTTCCGCATATAATTTTCTACTGTATATAGGGAAATATTCACCCCTGTTTTATTTTTGCCCCATTTGCCCTGGTTGTCGGCCGTGCGAATTCAAATTTCTCATATCATATCTCAGTCTCTATTTATGCAACTGTGCCTGGGCAATTCAAGATTGGGCAAAACTATTTGCAATTTAGAAGGGCGAAAAATAACATAGGGTGAAAATATCCCCATATACAGCATATGTCTAGGTGGAGGGACTAATATACATGAACTTGTTTTCAAAACTCGCATGGTTTGACACTGCAGTTTCCAGTCTCATTTATTAAACGAATAAAATAGTGACACTGCACATGTATGCAATGTTCTTAACTTAAATAAACATAAATATTTATTCATTTATTGCAAGTGCTTTTGTTAACTAGACTAAGTATTATCATTAACCAGAATTTCCTCTGATCTCTAGGTACCGCAATGGGATCCGTGGTCACATGAAGAGCGTGGTCCAGGAACTTTTGAAGCAGTATGTCAGGGTGGAGGTCCAGTTCCAACATGGTAAGATGTCGCTGTCAAGCCAGGGATCACACAAATCTACAACTCTGTATAACTATTAACTCAACTTGTTAATGCTAAGGTTTATATTTGAACAGTCCCAATTAATGGTACATGTACTGGTGCATTGTAAGATTTGACTGTCCAGGAGTTACAGGGGTCAATATCAAAGCTCTTAAACTGTAAAGTTATATTGTAATCTCATAATTATTTGAAAACTTGAGAAGTCGCCTGTGTTGGTTTAATGTGCACCTGTATATGGTAAGATGTTGATAGCTATTTTTCGTTTTGTTTACTTAGGTCATTACGACAAGTGTATAGCACAGCTGATCTCTAAGACCAAGGACATGTCCGCTGTGGCGGGCAGCATCTTCTCCCACCTGGCCGTCCAGAACAAGAACCTGCTGGTCACCATGCTTATTGTAAGGCAACACTCTTTAATATATACCCATCAATTTTCCCTTCTTGATACTATCAATATTACAGAGTGTGATCCGATTTTCCGGATCATCATACTGTGGGTTTCTGATTCCGCATCACCACTCCCTGAGACTGATGACGTAGTACACATTAAATAAAATCTGTATTTTAAAAGAGTTTATAAACCGCGAAGCGCCATATAAAAAAGCGTTAAGTGTTTCAAACCATTTTATATCGTATAAAACAAATAAATATTGAATTCATTGCTAAGCCTTATAATATAATTTTTTTACTCTTCCTTGTAGATTAAAACGGTTATTTGACCCTTAACATGCTTAAAATGACGTAAAATTGTACAAAATTCAAACGTAACGCCAGGCATATTGATACATTTTTGCCGTTAGTCTTGCTATGAAGTTATATGACAATATCAAATTTGTAAACATGATATAATTCAGTGTAAAACCTGTTTCAAAATAAGACTAATTGTTGCATGTATTATACACATTGTGTGTGTTATAACTTGCCAATACCATATTTTTCGGGGCATATGTCGATGTGGGGCATAGGCCGAATTGCTAATTTTAAGACAAAATTCAAGAAAAATCCTTAGACTAGCCTAATTGGGGGATAAGCCGATTTTCAATCGATGAATACTATAGTGAAAGTATGACCGCTGATTAAGAAAGTCACCATATTAAGTATATACTTTCAGAATATCGATGTAGAAAGTCAAAAGAGTAATTAAAGTTATTAAATTTGCTTAACCCTTAGGCCGCTACGCGCGACTATTGTCACGCCGAAATTTAAGGTCCGCCACTGCTACGCTCGACTATTGTCGTTTTTCCGAGAGCGAGTTATCTAAGGTTTCCCCAAGCCTCGCTTTGAACAAAAACACGATGGCTATTGTTAGGATTGAAATTTGATTGGTCAATTGATGTTTTCGGAAGGTTTCTAGAGTTTTCAAGAGTTTAAAATAAAGGCTATAGAGCGGTAAACTTCCGAGAAATGTTTTGAATTTGTAGCCAAAATGGCGAACGTAGAATGAAGCGACGAGACGAAAGTTTTGAACTTTTTTCACAGTGATAGCAAAGACGTAAATACTTTTGATGGATTTAATCCTGCAGTACATAACTTAGAAGATGTTGAATTATTGATATATGTGTCTTTGATGGACTTTGTGCCAAGAAATGACCAAGAATTTGATGCCGATCTCGAGGTAGGCTGGTCGCGTGTTGATCGACCGCCATGGAATATCCCATTCACCAGAGAGGAAAAATTAAACACTAAAATGGAGGATTACGAACCTTTATCGTTTCTTAATTTTTTTTAATGATATGTTTATGGAAATTCTTATTTGATTGATCAACATCTTTACCGAGAGACGTGAGCAGTCCGAGAAAGTGAATCAGACCAACATTAAAAAACATTGATAAAGTGTTTGATGTATTTCTTTATTTTTCAGTTATTTTGACCTATTAATTGTTTACCCGATGTTCAAAAATGATATGAATAAAAATGAATCTAACAATGTATGACTTATTCATATACTAAGGAACTTTTACAGTCATTTGGGTTCTAAAATATGACAATTGAAGAATGGAACAATAAAAGGCATTGATTTTAATATTTGAACGTACCTAGATTAATAAATACAAGTTAAATGAAGAAAATGAGCATTGCATTGAAATCTTCAACATTTTC
This sequence comes from Magallana gigas, assembly GCF_963853765.1. NCBI lineage: Eukaryota > Metazoa > Mollusca > Bivalvia > Ostreida > Ostreidae > Magallana > Magallana gigas. The sequence goes on from NC_088861.1 coordinate 30,533,122, forward strand.
TCTTGCATTTAAATATTAGTTTGGTAACTGTAGCATAAATAGTTGCTGAGATATATGATTTTAAAACTCGATGGTCAATTACCATTAATTGTGATTAATTAATTCAGCAGTGGCGGCCATCTTGGCGAAAATTAATGCAGCTGCCTAAGGGTTAATATATATATATATACATAATATATATTTCAAGCAATTTTTAAAAATTAATCTGTGTTTTGTGGCTGTTTGGTCTCTTCCGTATTCGTCGGTGTATCGTTGTGTATCGTAATTTTACATAGACTAAGTGTAAATTTAATTGCAACACCAACCTCCGTGGTTCTGTCTGGTAGAACTAAGTATAATATTTTACCAAACCTTTTATATTTTATTAATACCTTATTGCTAAATCTTATTTAATCAAGTTATACTTTGAAAGCTACTTGTTAATACGGGGAGTGGCGTCCATTAGCTCAACACGTGGTTTCATATTCAAATAGAGTTATCCCCCGTAATCGCTATGAATGAGAAAACGAAATACCAAACATTTGTGTTCTTTCCATTAATTTATTAAGAAGTGACTTGTCGTTATGCAGAGAAGTTGTAATGTTAAAAACACAGTTAATGCAATGAAGTGTAACGGTGTTCACTAGGCTACGTGCCCCCAGGCTGTGTTTTAGTCACGGGTTTCACACCTTTGTATATACACACGACACCAGAATACCGTTATTTCATCCAACAGAAAATTAATTGTAAAAACACATAGCATTTTTATTCTACACCCAAGACCAGTGATTCCTACGAACGCAGACATGAAGAATTCACCAAAATTCTGTCATATTACATTCTACTCGGTTTCGTTTTCTTTTTTACTACGCAATAATAGTTTCCAGGGTTCATACACGAACGTGGGAAAAAAATTCTTTTGATTGGGATTGTAAAGAAATACCTCGTACAGTACTGTACATTTTATTACTCATGATGTCATTACAAAAATTATCAACGGGACAACTATCGAACAATAGTTCAAACGGATGAAAAAAAAACAACCCTCATAATAAATTGCTACAACAGTACAACGGATAAAAACAGTGGATTTTATATTTTACTGTTAATTTTTTTTAACTTTGAGTCTAAGAATAGCCGATCCCGGGGGATAGGCCAGGGCTCGCTCATCGGAGGAAAAAAATACCGGCCTATGCCCCGAAAAATACGGTAGTTATTTCTCTGCAAGGAATGATCATGCTTGCTTATTTGAATTCTGTAGGACCACATGTGTAGGAAGGAAGCGGGTTTGACGGACGAGTTAGCCTCCATTCTGACCGAGCTTACCACACTGAACAATGCAGAGAATGCCAAAGTAGCCCTCAGGGCCAGACAAGTTCGTAGTGATACAAGTTCTTTTATTTCAAAAAAATAAAACGACCTGATACTCTTACACAATGATATTTTATGAATTTTAACACAATACTTGGAATATAGATCTAAGAGAAAGAAATTGTCAATATTTATGAACGATCTGAAGAGTCTAAGAGTACCTTTAATGTAAAACTATTTCACTTTCCCAGTAATGTTGTCTCACTTCCATTCTTTAAATATTTAAAGTTTTCAACAACACTGTTTTATTAGCAAACCTTACCCTAGGAATCTTAAACATTTATTTAAGCATTCTTTGAAAACTATCTGTAAATATTTGAGATTCATTTGAATTTAAGTTTTAGTTTTTATTTACATCAGAAGTTATAATTTTTTTCATTTGAAAGGTATTGACTGGTCTAAAACTTGATACCTATTAATTGCATGTTCTGAAACAAAACAAAAAGTTGATAAAACCATTTATTATTTCTTTTGAATTTCTTCAATACTATCAGTACTTTGATTATTGAACAAAAGTTCCTTTCAGTACTTTCAGTTCTTTGATTTTCCAGGTGTTGATTGCCGCCCACACACCACCCTATGAACTGAGACACAATCAGATGGAGTCCATTTTCCTGTCTGCCATCGACATGTATGGACCAGAATTCAACCCAGAAAATCTTCAGGTGAATCAAATTTAAAAGATCTCTGTAAAGTGTAAATAAAGATTCACAAATTTGTATAGAATATAATTACTATGTATTTGTTTATGGTAAATTAAGAATAAAATTAATTACAAAAAAAAATATGAATTTAAAATACAAAATCAAGAATAAATTTAAAAAAGGATAAAAACTACAAAATCAAAACTGAATAAGAAACTAATGAATTAAATTTCAATATGTCAAGAATAAAGTTTACTTCTGTCAAAGGGAAATTGCTGGAAGTATTGGCAATTTCTTAAATTAAGATTATATTGTGTTTTCTGTATTTTATTGATACATGTTATGTAGATGGAGAAGACATATCTGGATTTCTTGTATGAAGTAATTTATTTTTCTCTAAATTATTCAATTTATTTGATTGTCTTTCCTATTCATACAGTTATGAATATAAAACATAAATTTTGAAATTATTTTGTTATTTGACATTTAGTTTTGCAGTTTTTTTTTTATTCGTATTCTTTTTCCTGTTCTTGTTCTTAATTATTTTAAGTTTGTTCATACAGTGCTGCTATCCTGAAAGTTGACAAGGATAGGATATGATAGAATGCAGGTTGCACGACACAGGATAGAAATATAAAAGTTAAGTTCTATCCTATCCTATCCTATCCTGCATCCTGTAGCCAATCAGATTCGAGTATAAATTTCAGAGTTATTTTGCGAAACGAAAATTGGCTTAACAATGTATTTTCAATGTCAATTTAATACGTTTTGAAAGTTAAACCATTTAAGAATAATTATTATATCAAGAACGCGGTGCATAACATTGATGCGCGCTAAAATGTCGGCGTGACATATTTGTCAATTTGTACGCAAGTACGGAGTTACTGCGAGAATTCGATGCAACATTTGACAACGTCAGAAATAGATTTCTGTATTTACTTCATTTAAAGTCTGCAAAGTAATAAAAGCTTGAATTTATAAACGACCAATGCGGCATTTTAAAAGATAAACATGTATACCAGAAACAGACATTGCTTCACGTTTCATATAATTTCTTCGATGCCCAATAACAGGGACACATATTTCTGTCCGATATTAACCTGAACATATCGAATTAATAAATGTTAGCTTGCTATAAATGTTTAAGAATTTATACTTTAAAAATAACTCCGAGTGGTTTAACTTTAAACGATATAAACTTCCTAAAGGAAATATTTATTTCCAGATCGTGTTTACAATTATCGCCGAACGAATCGCTCGAATAATGATAATTACCCTCAGTTATATGTGATAAGAAAATATTTGGATAAAAATATGTGCCAAAATAGTTCCTCAATAAGTGCATCGAAGTTATTTTCGTTTGTTATGCATAAATATAATAAAATCAAAAATGGAATCGCTTACCTGTTTGTTTACGTTATTTTGTCCATCCCGCGTACGATTTAATTCTACCGTAGCACAGGTAAGTGAGTTATCCCGTTCGAAGAATATTCGGTTTTAAGATTTAATAATTCAATTTGAGTACTACATTAATTGATAAAATCATTTTATTCTTAAATTTTGTTTCATTTAACTTGCATTCCTATATTTTGAGGGTATGGGATAGGATAGGATAGAGCTTATTTGCAGGATAGGATGCAGGATACAGGATATAGGATAGGATAGGATAGTTTTGTCAACTTTCACGATAGCAGCACTGTATATATATTAGATCTTTTTTATACTTCATGAAATATTTTGGGAGTTATTGGCTGATGTGTCTTAAGGTCATGGCAATCATTTGATCAATGCGATATAATTGAGAGATTGAAACTTATCAAATAATGTAAAATGACTTAATATGTGTTAAAGGTCATTTGAGTAAGCAACTGTGTGTTGAAATACAAAATCTGGAGAAATAATACATGGGTCATTATCAAAATATGCAGACTTTTTAAATATGTAAAACATGAGAAAATTATTGGTGAAAAAATTACTTTGATTGCAAAAAACACATTTAACAAACAATGAAGTATAACATCTAAAAATTTGCAAACACTGGAATCTACCATTTGGTTGATAATTAGACTAAAATTAAATGAACTGTGAAAATTTTGTCAGTGGTGTTACAGGCATATAGTATAGGAAAAAATTCTTAAATAAAATAAAATAATTCTTTTAAAATGATGGACATAAAGTTTATATCAACAAACTTCATTTAAAGTTATTAGAATTAGATAACAGAAAATATTTGACACATTTACATAGTGACCAACATAACATTTGAGACAAAGTCTTGATGTTACTCAACAAATTTTTAATTTGAGCATTAAAAAGAACACAACTGGATTTTTCTTTTAATGGAGCATAAAAAAGACATTATTGTAATTGCACTGGTGTTTTCAAATATACATGAATCATTGTCAGTTAATTTTATTTGGAGAAAAATGTGCACGTTACACCACTGATTATTATGTTTTACCACTGACTAAAAGTTACACCACTGACCTAGCGATAATAAATAAGAGATAAGCGTGTTAAATTTTGTAAAATAAACTAATTTCTATTTTTGATTGCATTTAAAACATGATAAATTTGATCTTAAATAAAAGTTTTCTTGCCTCCTTCTTTTATATTCTGAAGATAGACACACTGTTACACCACTTATAATCAGTGTTACACCACTGACACAAAAATGGCATGTAGATGTTTTTTTACATGAATTCACTCATTCTTTGATGTTATATTTTTTACTATTGGCATCCACACACTTTTATCCACTTTGTACCGAGTTCGAACTTTCTTCGGCTCATCAATCTCACAAACAACATCTTCAATACTATACCAGCTCATATCAATCATACACATTGGACAATAAAATTGAAATTTCTTCAATTTTCTCCAAAATCTATGCATACAATGCATATACACTTCCTCTTTGTCTATATATGTTTTTTGAAGCTCAGCTAGCATTTGTTACCTTTAAGTATTTGAAAGATTTTAGTAAAACATAATAGGGAATGTGAAATGTCAGTGGAATAACATATATTATTGTACACTATAAGTCATTAAAAAATTTGATTTTTTAATAAAAATATGATGTGGATAATTTCATTTCTTTATTAGAATAAATTTGTTTTTACTTTTATCTTTTAATCAAGTATTTAAATGGGTAAAACATAATTAGAGCATACAAAATGTCAATGGTGTTTCAAATAATGTCAATGGTGTAACAGGTCTCATTTTCCAGATTAAGAAAACACAATTGCAATTAAATAGTCAAGCTTTCTTTATTGTGACAGTGTCTAACTTGTAAAATTGATAAATAACAATTGTTCAAAATGCTCAAAATATAAATGAAATGGAAGAAAAAGTAAAACTAGATGCTGTCATTAGACAGTAATACCCGCACCATGTGTTTGCCCCTAAATAACACTGTTTTGTACCAGTTTAATTAAAAATGAAGGCTACATGCAAATTCCGGTAATACATTTAAAAATTATAATTTTCATAACTGAAGGATGAGATCCCTGCCCATATGATAATACACATCGTGACATGAGCAGCACTTTATGTGCAATTTGGGGTAAAACTGTTTGCAGTGAATTTTCAGTTAATCATTAATCTTAACATTTTATGTCATAGGAAGTATAATGGTCTATATAATTATTACAAACAAAATTAAAAATAAATTATGCCCCCTCCCCGTGGCGGTTGCCGGTTTTAGATTTGCTTCTGTGTGCCTACATGAACATCATCGTGTGCACAGATTTAGAGAAGGGGTGGGAGTGAGGGGTCCAGACCCCCCTCCCCATGAAAATTCGTGAATTACCAAAAATACACCTTGGACCCCAATGCTCTTACAGACATGTAAACGCTCTAACCCATTGCGCTTCAATGTTAGGTAACATTATTTGGGGGGTAAATATTTAATCAATATTCAACATACTTTATTGTTTATCTCAATAGGAAGTATACATGTACATCACAATATGCAGGTGTCCTGCACCACCTTAAAGCTGTTATTTACCTAATAAAATAGTGCAAGTGGATTTGAAGAATAGGTCATAAAAATACATGCATGTTACAAATGACTGATCTTTGTCTGAAGTTACGTACACAACACAGGTTTGCATGTCTCATTAGCGGGTACTAGTTTTACCCAGCTCTTCGATTAGATGGGTTCACGTGTATACATACATGGGTGTTGCTAAAACGCGGAACGGAAAATGGAACGGAAGGAAAACAGAAAATCTTATCTAATGTTATTTACCTCATAGATTTGTCAAGTATGCTAAAACAATATACTTTATGTACCTTTTTAATTTTTTTTGAAAGATTAGCAATATTAGATTATTTATTCAAGAATATTTATTTCCTCAAAATTAACAGTACATGCATTGACCACTATATTCTGTCCCAAAATATCCTCGATTCACTTTTTGCTGTATATTTATATATACCTCAGGGTTCAAGCGATTCTCTTTTAGAAGCATTAAACATTCTCATTATTCTTTCTTTAAAACGTCCTCTCTAGCTTATCAGCTGGTATAAATACATGGCTAAAAATAAAGAAGTCTACGGGGTTTTGCATTTTAACAGACCCGGATGATAGTGTTGAAAAATTGTGCAAGGTCTTCTGAGTGACTTCCAAATGGAGAAAAGATGTCAACATTTTCCATTATAAATCGTCCAAATGTGCTGCATGAATATTTTGGGATTGACAGACTATAGTCCCAATATATAATCGGAAAATCAAACTAGGCAACGTCTAGAGCTCTCTATTCGGATCATATGTATATAGCTGCTGGAATAATTTATTGTTTAAAACAACTGCATGCTTTGTAATGCAAACGTAAACAAAATTGCATTGCTAAAAATACTAGTTTCACAAATTACTAGTTTCACAAATTACCGGGTATTTTAATGTTTACTGTATTTTAATTTTTTAATGTCGTCAGTCCTACAGTTTTTTTCTTCCATCTCAATGATACTGTATCGTCTATATGATAAAAGATCGTCTAGAACACCGAAAATTCACAATTTTGATGTAAGTATATACATGTACATCATATTTGAAAATAATATAAAAATACTCAAAACACGCATAAAACGCTTTCACTAACTGCGTACGTTACGCTAATATGCCAGCAATACCATATAAGAGAAATAAGTAAAAAGTTATAGCTAATTTTCTCGTTTAATCATGTTAATGTTTCACAATTCGTATACATTTGATTTTTCCGTTTCGTACTCAACTAAAGCCGAATGAATACTGTGGAAGAATTAATTTTCGTGGTGGCCAATTTTCGTGGATTGCTTAAATTTTACAGGTTCGTGGGGACGTAATTTCGTGTATTCTCTTAAACCTACAGAGGAAATATGTCTTTATTTCCCTAATTTATTAATTCGTGGAGGATATTAATTCGTGGATGAGAGGTACCCACGAATTCCACGAAAATTGAGCCACCATGAAATCTAATGATTCCACAGTACAATGCTATAATTAATAGACATTCATATGAATATTAACAAGATAGCAACATGTTGATAATCATTCATTAGATATAAATAAAAGATACAAAGTAAATCGTTTCTGGCCAGTCTATACCCTTTTTAAGCGATAAAAGTGATGATATTTTCCATTCCGTTCCGTTTTCCGTTCCGCGTTTTAGCAACACCCATACATACATGTCTGTGTTTTCCGTATGCAGAAAAGGATTACGGTAGTTAAGATCAGCTAAAGGAATTCATTATTGTGTTTTAATTGGATTATCATTATGATGTTGACCAATTTAGGTAAGCATAATACATATAGTAGCAGTAGCACAATATAATAAGATGCCAGCATGGGATTCCTGCCAGCATACATACACATGTATATAAGTTCTACTTTCACTTTCTAAATGTAATCTCCCTTTGACAGCATACTGTATCATCATCTTTTAATATTTAAATAAGCTTATCATCGTTACCTATCCTATCGCATTTGTAAAGTTTCTGTCATTTTAGTTGCAAAAGTTATTTTTTTCATTTGTCAGACTGCATGCACTGTTGAGTTGACCCCATATTGACCCTGTATAAACAATTTCTTATTAAATTTGTGTATTACATATGTAAGTAAGTGTAGACACTTATATTTTTTATATGAGTAATAATAGGAAGGAAGGAGTATTTCTTTCTTAATGTATTATAATGCATCAAATACAATGTTGGTCATGACCTTATGGGACTGTTCTGACCCCACGAAACAGGAAAATACAAAATATCTTCTAAAGTCATTATGATGCATCAACTGGTGTAAAGTACATTAATGACCCCCGGGTGTTGTCTTTAAACCCCCCCCCCCCCCCCATCCCCCCCGCCTTTATGAAATAGGAAATGATATGATACACTGTATATTTTGTTAACTTCTGAGATCTGAGATCCTCATCCCTAAACCGTTTAATTTATTTTTGCTCTTTGTGTCATTGCGCGTAAAATTGTATTGTAAGATTATGCCCCCTTGGAGACACCCTGACATTTTAGAACTAGAAATAATAATGTATTTTATCTTATTCATATGTTATACAGTAGTGTTTGATCCATGTGGGTAATTCCTAGCCTAATGATGTCACTGCTTTGTTTAGGAGACTTTACAATTGCCCCAAATAGGTGAATACACATGGCAGTGATGCATATAACATTTTGTTTATAAATCTTAAAAATTGAATTAAGCAATTTCCAAAATGTTAATGTGAATCACGAGAGAAAAAGCAATCAAGAAATGATTTAAAATTTGCTACTGTACACATGTAAGAATGTATTAAGAAGACTGAATCTTTATAAGCAGGTTAGATTGCGGGGGGGGGGGGGGGGGATGAATGTGGAGTATAAACATTTATAATTTGAATCATTTATTGTTATTAATTAATTTTAACTTGTCAATGAATACTACTTATTGATCCCAAGGTAGGAATATGACCTCTGATCGTATCTCAATAGATCATTTGTCAATTATGCAAGGTGTAATGTAATTTTTTTTAAGAATAACATTTTTTACCAGTTTATAAAAGTTTTTAGACACCCAAATTATATTTTGATTTTAATAGATTATTCGACAAGGAAGGGGGGGGGGGGGAGAGAACAGTTTATATTTGAGTTTGTTTGGGAGTGGGAATTCCAAGTCATATATTTGACAATTTTTTAATGTAATTTAAAATAAGACTAAGCCATACAACAGTCATGAACATGAATAGTATAGAACAAAACACAAACTAATACATGTACATGTATTTATACATAGGAAGTATTACAAAACAGATGATTGATCTATATCTGGGTTCTTAAATTGCATCATATATCATGTACATATTATATTATTGTTTCTTTGTTCAAGGCATTTAAGATGGTATGTAGGTCATGATCCCAAGTGCTCTTCCTGAAATTATCAAATATCATAAAAACCATTGAGATCCCCACCTTAATCCAAAGATATTATTCCTCCTTAGGTCATGCAGGCGCATCAGATCATTATGGCATGTAAGTCATGACCCTAAGGGGTCATCCTGACCCCCTTAGAATCAGAAATTGTCAATTATCTTTAAATTATTGATGTTTGATGATCCTATCTCTATTTAATCTTTATTAATTATTAAGTCTCCTGAATGAAGTTTGGAGACTTATTGTTTTTGTACGGTTCTTAATACATGTATATATTCTTCATCTTCTTTTTCTTCTTTCCCGCTCTGAACTTGTTTCTCAGAGATGGCTGAACATAATTGTACAAAACTCTAGGATATGATAGGCCTGCAAATCTAGTTGTGCACCCTGGTTTGATTTTTCTCATTTTGGGTTAGACAACCACTTTTCGGGGGAGGGGGAGGGGGGGGAGGGGGGTGTCAAAAGGGTGTGGGGTCTAACATTGAACCTTGTAGGAAGAATCATAGACTCTATTGTAAATGGTAACTTGAATACGGACAAAGATAATAATATAAGGTTTTCATAATCATATATTGGCTGTTACTGGCAATATATAGGGTTTATTAGATCTGACCCCTGGGGTCATCCCCACCCCCAAGGAATTTGAAATTACCATATATCTCAGAAACTGTTATAATCATGACCCCTAAACCATATATATTCATGTTCCTGATGTCAAGGGGCATCAAATGTTATGTAGGTCATGGGCCCTGTGGGTGGTCCTGACGCCCTCAAACAGCAAGTCCCTTAATATCTTTAAAACAGTTGAGATCCCCACCCTTAAACCATATATATTCTCATTCCTTGTGTCAAGGGGCATCAAACGGTATGTAGGTCATGGGCCCCGGGGGTGGTCATGACCCCCCTTGAACAGGAAGTGCACGAATATCTCGAAAACGGTTGAGATCCCCACCCCTTAACCATATATATTCTTGATCCTTAAAGGGCATCAAAAGGTATGTACCGGTAGGTAATGGGCCTCAGGGTTAAATTTAATTTTTCAAAACCGTAATGCACATCTATGGAACAGTGCACATCTAACATTGAACCTTGTAGGAAGAATCATAGACTCTATTGTAAATGGTAACTTGAATACGGACAAAGATAATAATATAAGGTTTTCATAATCATATATTGGCTGTTACTGGCAATATATAGGGTTTATTAGATCTGACCCCTGGGGTCATCCCCACCCCCAAGGAATTTGAAATTACCATATATCTCAGAAACTGTTATAATCATGACCCCTAAACCATATATATTCATGTTCCTGATGTCAAGGGGCATCAAATGTTATGTAGGTCATGGGCCCTGTGGGTGGTCCTGATGCCCTCAAACAGCAAGTCCCTTAATATCTTTAAAACAGTTGAGATCCCCACCCTTAAACCATATATATTCTCATTCCTTGTGTCAAGGGGCATCAAACGGTATGTAGGTCATGGGCCCCGGGGGTGGTCATGACCCCCCTTGAACAGGAAGTGCACGAATATCTCGAAAACGGTTGAGATCCCCACCCCTTAACCATATATATTCTTGATCCTTAAAGGGCATCAAAAGGTATGTACCGGTAGGTAATGGGCCTCAGGGTTAAATTTAATTTTTCAAAACCGTAATGCACATCTATGGAACAGTTCCTTTCATATCCCAAGATATGATGTGTCTATCCATTAAATCATAAAAGGAGTTCTAGGATCTATGGTTTTTTTAAGTGATAAACGTCAATTTTCTGCTACATTTTGTCTCCCTGGATGAAATTTAAATTTTGAAAACCTTACTGCACATCTATAGAACAGTCCCTATCATATCCCAAGATATGATTGTCTATCCATTAAATCATAAGAGGAGCTCTTGGATCAATGTTTGTTTTTTTAGTGATAAACGTCAATTTTCTGCTACTATTTGACTCCCAGGATGAAATTTAAATTTTTAAAACCTTATTGCACATCTATAGGACAGCCCCAATTATATCCCAAGAGATGACGTAGCTACTCCAAAAGTTGTAAGAGGAGTTCTGGGAACCATATTTTTTTGGCCAAAAAACGTCATTTTTTGTTGCCCACTGATCCCCTTAATTAAAAAAAAAATTCTTGAACCTGATCATGCCTCAATATGACACCCCCAATCATATTCTAGAAGATCATTTGGCTACTGCTTAAAAAAATGACGTTTTTTAAACCAGTTTTTTTGTAAAAAAAACGTCATTTTTTAGCCATTAAATGACCCCCAGGACAAAATTGAAAATTCCGAAACCTTATTGCGCATCTATAGGATACCCTAAAACATATTCCAAAAGATGATTTGTCTACTTTTGAAAATGTAGGAGGAGTTCGAGGAAGAAGGTTTTTTGTGAAAAAACGTCATTTTTTACCAATTATTTGACCCCCAGGACTAACAGAGAATTTTTGAAACCTTTTTACAAAACAACATGATACCCAAAATCAAACTCCAAGAGTTCAGTTTGCTGGTTTATAAGATGTAAGAGCAGTTTGAGAAAGTAAAACGTGACAGACGGACGGACGGACAGGCGGACGGACGGACGGACGGACGGAACAGGGTAACAACAATATACCCGAACTTTCTTTAGAAAGTGCGGGTATAATAATTAAATAATGTCATGTGGTGTAACAGTTTTTTCAGTGGTGTAACAACAATTTTTGGTTACACCACTGACCGTTATACCACTGATGTATCCATAGTAAATGTAGCAGTATGACCCAAGAGAACAGATACTACACGAAGCTACATAGCCTATGTTATAATGTGATAAACATTCATCATTTATGTGAAAAACTTTTTTGTTCTTTCATAATAGAAAACCTTAAATAGCACGTTATCCCACTGACACAGTTTACATTGTATTTTTCGGAGCATACTAACATTTTCTGCCATATTTTCTATCACAATGATGTCATCACTGATACATTTATCTTTTTAGTAGCAGGGAATGATGTCACTATGATCTGGGGGATTCCAACTGTAGTACAATATTATTTACTTGATGTATTTTAAGATATTTTTATATAATTTGCCTTGTAACACCAATGACAAAAAATTTTTGTACAAGCATATATCTCATCAAATTCATTGTTTTTAAAAGAGAACTTGTTAAGGAGCATAGCAGAAATTAAAATATGAATGTTGTTTTGAAAATTAACGGCGATATTTGGAATAAAACATCAATATTATTGAAGATATTGTAGGTTAAAGACGTTGGAAAAATTTAATGACAACATAAATTCACTGAAATCTCATAACAAATAATATTTTTTTTATACTTTATTAATAAGCAGTAAAATTGTAGATTTATTTGTTCAACAATATGGGTTTAAGTTTCTAAAATCCAATGGTACTGTATATATTCCCCAGAACATTATTTTTCCCCCTTTAAATTGACACTGACACAAAAGGCTGCATATTTTGATAATGACCCACATGTATTTATTATGGGTTTTTTTCCTCTCTCCAGAAAATAATCCATTCTGAGACTGCTATATATGACATCCTGCAGGAATTCTTCTGGCATTCCAATAACCTGGTCAGGTCCGCGGCCCTGGAGGTAAGCAGACTTATTGTAGATTATTTTAAGCATTGTCAATTACTTAAGTCCGTAATCTTTCTATGTAATTTCACCAAATTGCAGGTAGGAAATTTTGATTTGAAGCACTACCTTTCTCTCAATTTTGCATTGTTTTATATTGAATTTAAGAATATTATACATTCCAGTTTACTATACATATCCGCTTAAATTGCCAAACCCCCCCCCCCCCCCCCCCCAAATTTACTGACTCAAATTGTAATAAATTGCCAATTTACATTTATCTTATAGCTTTTTTTCAATTATTTTTTTTAATAATCCCAGTTTTCCTTAAAGTGATAATTGTTTTTTTTTTTAATTGTGACACAGAACCCCCCCCCCCCCCCCCCCCCCCCCGAATATATTCATTTGAAAGTTTGACCTTGATGTATCAAGTTATCATTGTAATACTACAGGTGTATGTAAGACGGGCCTATATTGCCTATGAAGTGAACTGTCTGCAGCACAGAGAACTGAATGGAGATATGTCCATGGTGGAATTCAAGTTCCTGTTGCCAAGATCACATCCTAACAGGTAAATATGGATCGCGATAGATTGCAAGAGAAGTGAGAAATTGTCAGTTCTCTTCATGTCAAAATGTCTCTTGAATGAAGCAGTGAGTCATGTTCAACATATTTTTGAAAAGGAAACTACTGTAATTTGTACAGTCATCATCTTCATGTCTTTATGGTCAATGATACACTTTTTTAAAAATCAAATTTTGGCATTAATTTAAAAATAAAGTCAGTCATTTCTTAAGGGATACAAATCTTTGGATTTCATTGTAATAACTGAATGAGAGATATTGAAAGACTTTGGAGATACATGTTGGTTTTGGATTGAGTTGCTCGTGTTGAATAGAATTTTCATCATCCCTCACTCTGGTCCATTTGGTAGCTTTTAAGGACCAAACATCAGATTTAAAGATTACACTTGAAAAAAAGCTTGCTCTTGACCCTGACCTGAAATCTTAAGGTCAAGGTTACATCATCAACAGATGACACAGTGTTTATCCCCCTCCGAAAGAGAAAAAAGGGACCAAGTGAAAGGGATTTATCAAATGTTCTCTGTTTTAATGTTGTGTTTTACCTTGACTTCTCTAGCTAAGGTCAGTTAATAAAGGTCAAATCTTCATCAAGGCAGAGTTTATCTCCAAAATAAAGGCCCTGGCCCCGCCTTCACCAAGTTTCCTCAAGTGAATACTCAGCCTCAAGTCTGAGTTTTGACCTCAAGTATGTGACTGTACATTTCTTTTGAGAATTTGAGTTGAGGACTGAGTTGAGGGATTGGAAAATTTGATGAAGGAGGCACCAGGAGATATTATTCTACCTTTAACAACGGAAGTGTTTTTCATACCCCAACATATTTGATTTTGACAGGATGATGGTGATGCGATACGACAGTCTGGACAAGATGTCAGGGGTGGTGGACTATGATGCCCACATTGACCAGCTGGACGAACCGCCCACCTGTCAGAGAATGGGCATCATGGCTTACTTCAACTCAATGGAGGAGTTTGAAATGTGAGTCTAGTTCATCTAGTAATCTTTTGATTTATTTCAATCATAGTGAAAAAAATTACAGACTCGCTGAGGTTCTCTTTGATCCTGTTGTGTGAACATGTATTAATTATGTTTATGGCAGTTGTTAAACCAATTATATAATTATTCATGGTCATTTTTAATTCCGATATGGCAATTTGGGAACTGATCTTCTCCACTTAATTTTGGCAAGCAATCATTTAACCTAATACAGAAAATATCTCTGGTATAAACTGCTAGCAAATCTAATTTAAAAATGAGCAAATCATGAATTGTTTCACTGTGGACACAGACAGCCCACCCAGCAGTCCCACAATCCTTGCCAAGAGCCCGGCGGGCAACGAGGACTCCATATCTCTCCATGTCAGTCTACATAACACTGCTAACTGCTTTTGAGTATTGAATTATTTATGCAATTATCTTTGATGTATTATTTTATATAATTCTGTACATCCAGCCCCTGTGTTATTTGCTGTATACCTCTCCATTTAATCATTGTCGGAAAAGCTGTAAAAGAATTCTTTTTTAGGTTTAAAGTACTGAAGTAGTATTCATGCACACACTGTAAATTATGATGCCGTAAAAATAATACAGTATAAAATCAGTCCCATTGTTGATATTTTGATTATTTTGCAAGTTGTCGTTTTCCGATGTTACAGAGTACCTCAGAGTCGGACGAACCAATTCACATCATTAACGTAGGGATCAAGTTCAGTAAGAAAGAAAAATTACAGCGACAATGACTTGGCCGTCAGATTCCAGGATTTCTGTAAAGAACGGGTAAGGGCTCTAATCGGCATCTTGTTTGTGCCTATTATGGGCCTACATTTAAAAGAGGTCAAATCAAAGTCTATGGAGTGCTTAAAATTTATATAATTATCTGGATCTTGTTTGATGTGCTTATTACTATCATTGATGTATAGTAAATTCCTTATATTTTGCAAGTACTTAATTCCGCAATCCCGCTGGTTTGTATCAAATCGCAAGAATATAAAATCGCGAACATTGATATTTTCTCCTTAGTTCTTATAGTTTTCAACTCTCTAAAAATAATGACGAGATTTGAAAATCCGCGAAGGATGCTTTTGGCGATTTTATGCGGATATTAATTCCTCGCATATAATTAAGAATTTACAGTATACTGTTTTGGATATTTAATTTAATGGAATGTTAATTTACCATGAGATTCTTTAACAATTGTAGGAGGAGTATTTGAATGAAAAAGCTATCAGAAGAATCACATTTTTGGTGTACTGCAGGGTAGGTATTTGCTGTAATAAAATTTGTTGAATTGATAATAACTGTAAGTCAAGTTTTCTTTGCCTGTGAGAAATATTTGCGATGTTTACAATAGCCTTCACGAATTTTTTTTGCTGCAAACCATTCTTTGATGTATTATTCAATGTGAACACGGGTATGGAGAAGGCTTGGTCATGTAAAGTATTTGTCACGAAACGTTTATCTTTGTTTAATTGCAAAATAAAGTTGTCGCAAATAACATTTGGTTTACGCTATTAAATACTGTAAAACCCGAATTGTTTCTTAACTTTAACATTTCTTTTGTTTTACATGGATGACTATCAACATCCGAATATGTGAAATTTTATAATCATAATAATGAATTGTATTTCTGTTTTCCAGAGAAGTTCTCCAAAGTATTTCACTTATCGTGCCAAGTTTAATGTGAGTACATGTACAAGGCAAATTCTGATTTAAAAGGGTTTTTAAAGATGTTTAAAAAGATTAGATAACCCTGTATTATGTTAAATTTAGCAATAGAATGACCTTTTTAAAATCAGAAATGCACAAGAAATAGATAAATTTATGTTGAATGAACCATTTGAACTATCAGTAGCAAAAACCATAAGCAAACTTCTTATAATTACATACCTCTCATTTAATGTTAAATATTTTGTTTTCTCAAAGAGAGTTGAAAAAGGATTATAATTATATAGACCATATTTAATATTTTGTCTGTTTTGAATGAAATTAGTGTAAGAAATGCTCCGTGGATGTATAACACTGGAAGCTTTGTTCCAGTTTGGAGAGGACCGGATCTACCGTCATCTGGAGCCGGCTCTCGCCTTCCAGCTGGAGATCAATCGGCTGAGGAACTTTGACCTGGAGGCAATCCAGACCAACAACTACAAGATGCATCTGTACCTGGGCAAGGCCAAGGTATGCAGTCCTCACTCTATCAGCTGTGTAAAGGAGAAAGTCCCTGCTGTATCAATAAATAACAGATTTTCTGGGCAAAGTGAGAGGATCCAGTCCTCACTCTATATGTTGTAAAAATAAGATAGTCTTTGCCATATATAATTACCAGAATATCTGATTTTCCCCATAAAAAAATCGTTTCTTCTCATATTTATTCTCTTTGAATCAATGCAATGTACAATGCCTTGACAAGCTAAACAACATACATGTACTTAGACATCTTGTCCACCCCTGTTAACTGTAATAGGAATGAAAATGCTTCACACAAAATTTACAACAGTTTGCATGATACGCGAAGGGTTTCTGGCACAGAAGTTGCATGCTTTTTTGTGTAATAGTACGCTTCAGGATGTGTACCAGTATAAAACTAACAAAAGAAGTGGTCCTGATGTAGAAATCTGAACTTTAACCTTTACATTTAATAACAGGTAGCTGCCGGACAGGAAGTGACAGATTACAGATTCTTTGTCCAAGTCATCATCCGACACTCGGATCTGGTCACCAAGGTAACATTCTTAACATTTGACCAATGATGAGTGAGATGTGGTTTTTTCTTGTTATATAAAATCTGTACTATCTTTCCTGTTTTGTGCTGTATAGGAAGCGTCATTTGAGTACTTACAAAATGAGGCTGAGAGAACTCTCCTGGAGGCCCTGGATTCCCTGGAAGTGGCCTTCTCACATCCACTGGTAAGTGGGGCTCATTTCTAGTACAGCATTAGTTAACCACAATGGAGTAGATATTTTGGTTGAAAGTTTGGCATATTGGACTCCACAGTTTTTATATTTGGTGTTGTTTGGACATGCATTTACATTTAAATGTAAGGTACATGTATGTACTACATGCCATTGATGTTGAAGAAGTTCCAATAATTCAGAGACTTTCCTATTTTTTAGTCTAAGAAGACAAACTGTAACCACATTTTCCTGAACTTTGCACCAACATTGACCATTCCAGAACCTGGCAAGGTAACAAAAAACAGGTGTACGCTACGCCTAGTATGTACAATGATTTCATATAGATCTCACTCCCAATTATTTGAATATAGATTTTTTGCCAATCTTTTCAAACTGATTGAATACATTATACAAAACTGGACAAGTTTATACAAATACGACTTACATGTCTACCCAAATGATGAAGAAACATTTGCTTCTCTCTACTTTCACTTTGTCTTTACCTCTTCCCCCTTCCATCTCTCTCTCTCTCTCTTTCTCTCTCTCTCTCTCTCTCTCTCTCTCTCTCTCTCTCTCTCAGAGACTGTATTATGTAACTGTTGGCAGCTGGAAGAAACAGTCAGAGCCATGGTGATGAGGTATGGCAGTCGTCTGATGAAAATGAGAGTGCTCAACGCAGAGCTGAAGTTTACCATCAAGTAAGTCTACAAGTTTCATTAAACTAATTAAAGCTAAACACCACGCATAAGTATATAGGCACTGTCACACAGATACCTGGTATATAAACCCTTCGATTTCGTTACACCCGATTGCACACCTGAAACTCGGTGACTTGTGTGGAGTGTTCCTTTTGTTGTTTTTGGTTTTTCTGCATTTGATTCTTATTTTATGTGCATATTCTGTTTGTAAATAATGCGTTGACCTGTTTATTTGTTGTTAGTACTATCCTAGCTTGAGATTAGTGTGTAAAACTTGATAATTTCGTTGCGACTGAGTAACACGGCAAAGCAAGATGTAAGCCCACACAGATTATACCTCTACAGTGAAATACTTTAAACTATTAAGAGGCCTATGGTTTATATAGGGGTTGTAGGGAAAGCGGTGCTGAAAGAGAAATATGGTGGACAGTGCCCATTTACAAGCGGTGTTCAGCTTTAAACTTATCATTAAATTCAATAAATCATTCCTATCTTACAAATTTACTAATGTTTTCTTAATGAATTGCATTCTACATAAAGCTTGTATGAAATTTTCTTTTCAGGTTTGCCTCCAGTGATACAAGCATTCCAATTCGTCTGTTTCTGACCAATGAGAGTGGATATTACTTAGATATGAGCATGTATAAAGAGGTCACAGATCAAAACACTGGACAGGTTGGTAACCTTTTACAGATGGTGCTTCTGTGTTGCACTTTATCATAAATGCTTTTACTTCAGTAAGTTTTGGGAAATTGTTGTGTGTCAGGCAAACTAACATTTTCTTTGTTTTTCATTTTTGGGGAAAATATTTCTTATCTTTCGTGCACTGGCACTATTGGTACATAACTTCTATCAAGCATGTTACTTCTTTTAGTTAGTTTTCAATAAAATGATATGAATTTAATCTCTTTTCTTTTTTGGTAAAAGTCTCACGTCCATGGGTCAATTAAAATGGATACAAGTCATATTTCTACGGAATCCAATGTAAATAATAGACTGAAATTCTCTATTGGCAAATATTGTGTATTTATTCTACACTGACAAATTCTCCATTACATCTTATATAAAACAGGTGATGTTCCAAGCTTATGGTACAAAGCAGGGAGCCCTTCATGGTCTGCTGATAAGCATGCCTTATCCCACCAAGGACCACCTCCAACTGAAGCGCTTCCAGGCTCAATCAAGTGGAACCACATATGTTTACGATTTCCCAGGAATGTTCACTCAGGTACAGAATGCAAGCAAAAAAAAGTAAAAATATACATTTTAAGCAGAAATTTTCAAGGTAGGAAATTAAAAGTTTAAAGTAAAAAATTCTATAATTATTTTAAAATACTTCCATTTTTTAGCACACCTGAGCTGAAAGCTCAAGTGAGCTATTCTGATCACATTTTGTCTGTCGTCCATCTGTCTGTCCGTCTGTCTGTAAACTTTTCACATTTTCAACATCTTCTCAAGAACCACTGGGCCAATTTCAACCAAACTTGGCACAAAGCATCCTTAGCCTAAGGGGATTTAAAGTTGTGCTCAGGAAGTGTAGATACATCGTTGTGAAAATCATGACCCCCGGGGTAGGGTGGGGCCACAATGGGGGGTTGAAGTTTAGCATATGAATATATAGTAAGAGTAAATCTTTAAAAATCATCTTCTCAGAAACTAATTGGCCAGGAAAGCTGAAACTTGTGTGAAGGCATCCTCAGGTAGTGTAGATACAAAATTGTGAAAATCATGACCCCCGGGGGTAGGGTGGGGCTACAATGGGGGAGGGGGTCGAAATTTTACATAAGAATATACAGAGTAAATCTTTAAAAATCTTCTTCTCAGAAACTAATCAGCCAGCAAAGATGAATCTTGTGTGAAGCATCCTCAGGTAGTGTAGATTCAAAGTTTTGAAAATCATGACCCCTGGGGGTAGGTTTGGGCCACAATGGGGGGTCAAAGTTTAACATAGGAATATATAGAGTAAATCTTTAAAAATCTTCTTCTCAGAAACTAATCAGCCAGGAAAGCTGAAACTTGTGTGAAAGCATCCTCAGGTAGTGTAGATTCAAAGTTGTGAAAATCATGATCCCCAGGGGTAGGGTGGGGCCACAGTGGGGGGGGGGGGGTCAAAGTTTTACAAAGGAATATATAGGGTAAATCTTTAAAAATCTTCTTCTCAGAAACTAATCAGCCAGATGATTCTTTATAATTGTTAAGACTTTGGCCCCAGGACAATTCTTTGGCCTCACAAGAAGGTTCAGAGTTTGATGTACGTTTATATCCCATATATAAACTATTGTTAAGGATATTTTTGAGAACTGCAATACTCAACATATGATATGACTATAAAATCATCCTGTTAGAAAAGGGACTAATGATTATAAACATAAGAATATCCAGGGGGAAAATGGATTTTATTTATACAGGATCTACATGTATTATTGTACATTGTCCAGATAGTTTGTATTATGACTCCATTAAGCTGATTTTATCATACCTATTGTTCCTCAGGTGAGCGATGTGGCCCATGGGCCTCTTGTTTCAATATCTCTGCCTGTGATAACACTATGTAACGATTTTGTACTATAGAGTCTAATAAATTCAAATGACGTACAATTGGGGTGCAAGCAGGGTTTACTAATTATGATTCCTTATTCCTTAAATTAATTTACAGAAGCCGTATTTGCTTTGGTTTTTATAGGCATTACAGAAGTTCTGGAAGGACCACAGAGAGGAGAATAAGATTCCCCCAGATGCCTTCAGCTGTATAGAACTGGTGCTTGACAAAGACAACAACCTGTGTAAACAGAACAGACTGCCAGGGGAAAATGAGGTCAGATTGTAAACTTATTACAGTAACTGTGTTATTACAGGCTGTAAGGGGAGAATGAGGTCAGACTGTAAACGTTTTATGAATAAAGGCTGTAATAGAAATCAAAATAAAACATATAACAGGCTTTGAATGGAGACTGAGGACATGCTGTAAACTCATTTTTGTGTATTATATTACATAGTGTATTTGGAGAATGAGATAATACTGCAAACTGTATATCATACTTTAACATGCTATAATGGAAAAATTAGGGCATACTAAGTATTAATTCTAGACAGTGTACTTTCAATATTTTTAGCAAATAAAGTTAGGAGACAAATTTTGAGATATACACATACATGTATACTCACTTCTGAGTTTTTAATGATGAAACTTTGACAAATTTTTATAAGCTTTATGCGTGCCTCCATTTTAGATTGGAATGGTAGCCTGGCAGATGACCTTGAAAACACCAGAATGTCCTGAAGGTCGTGACATCATTGTGATATCCAATGACATCACCTACAAGATTGGGTCATTTGGACCAGCAGAAGATCTTCTCTTCAAGGTCAGAAGTTCATTATATATGATTCAGTTTAGTAAAAATAAGAAATTTTCTCAAGGCTATGATCGGGTCATAGAGTGTGACAATTTAGGGTTAAATTATGTTGTTCTGAGACTGTCAATTATTTTTATAAATAATGTAAATGTATTTAGAAACTCCCAACTGGATTTTGAAATTGAAAGGTAAATGACAATTGAATTGAAAGTCATTAAAAAAATTCATGGGAAAATTCAAGTAACGATTAGATTTGATACTTGGCCTATATTAAGTGTGGCTGCCATTGTGTAGAAAACAATAAGTTTTGAAAAATTGTCATTAATTTTTCTGGCTTCAGAAAGCCTCATAGAAAGCCAGAAGGGAGGGACTACCTCGAATCTTCGTGTCTGCTAATAGTGGGGCTCGGATCGGGCTGGCTGAGGAAATCAAACACTTGTTTAAAGTCGCCTGGAATGACCCCAGCGACATAGAGAAGGTGAAGGCATCAGAGGTTTAAGATGAGCTTGGTTTAATGTTACCTTAAATTTAGTATGTATTTGATTATTTTCAAAATTTAGGAACCTTTACTTTCTTTGATATAATGGATAACATTGTACATGTATTTGCAGTTTTTTATTTGATATTATGTTTAGTTATAAAAATGCATTGTTTAAACAAAATGTCCTTTAAACATTTGAAATACTTCATTCATTTGATTTTGCATTATGGATGAGTTGTGCTTATTTATTATGATATTGCAGGGTTTCAAATATCTTTACCTGACCCCAGTAGACTTTAAGAAAGTTAGTGCCATGAATTCCGTCCACGCTGAATTAATTGAAGATGAAGGAGAGCCACGATACAAGATCATTGACATAATTGGTAAGTTCTTATAGATGCATTCAGCAGCATTCTACATGAAATATGGACACCAAGACATTTTATGGTTTATTAATAAAATTTATGTATAATTATTTTGTATTCATAAGTGATTATAATAAACAAAAAGGAATTCGTCGTTAAATGTACATTTTGCTGTTTAAATACATTTAGGTCTATAACATACGAGATCTTGAACTTCTCAATCAATTATTATTTTATTAATGGTGTAATGTTTTAAAAGCACTTTGGGTAACCATTCATGTATGACACAGTGATATTCCTTGTTGTTAGGTCGGGAGGAAGGTCTTGGGGTGGAAAGTCTGAGAGGGTCCGGAATGATCGCCGGTGAATCGTCTATAGCTTACAACGAAATTGTCACCATCAACCTGGTCAGTAAGATAGTTACTTCTTGGGTCAAAGTTCTTGCATGCTTGATCAAGAAGTAGGATGACCCTATATCCCATAAAATTCACTGAATGAACTTGAAAGTAAATGAACTGTATGCTTGGTTTTTTTAATTGAAGGAAATTTAATTTTTGTGATGTTTACATGTATGTAGACATAAGTATGAAGTGGCATGTTGTATTTGTTTACATATTGTGTACAGTTAATTTTTGTTTTGTAGGTTACCTGTAGAGCTATAGGTATAGGGGCTTACCTGGTCAGACTTGGGCAGAGGACTATACAAGTAGAAAACTCTCACATCATCCTCACAGGGGCTGGTGCCCTTAATAAGGTAAACTTATAATAGTGATGATGATGATGATGATGGCAATTACAATTATGTAGAGGACATTTTTGTTGATGATGATTACTGTTTTTCTATTAACCTATGACCTAATGATGATAATCATTATAATGATAATTAATAATCATGATAGCAGTTTTAGCAGTGATTTTGATGATCATGATGAAGATTTAAAATCATACAATAGGGAGGGCACATTGATTTGCTGCTGTCTGTCTGTCTGTTGGTCGTTCGGTTGGTCCAACAACAGTTTCCTCTCATTTTCTTCACAGAGGAAGAACATATTGAAATGAATTTTGGTATACAGGTTAATCATGATAATATCTAGGTCAAGTTTGATATTACATACGATCAAGCTATTTTCAACAGAGTTATGCCCCTTGGACATAGAAAAATTCTAGTTATTTTCAGTTTCTGCTCATTTTCTTCGCAAAGGAAGAACAGAATGAACTGAAATTTGGTATACAGGTTAATCAAGATAATATCTAGGTCAAGTTTGATAATACCAGAGACCTAAATAACAGAGATTGGCAACTGATCGAAATCTTGCGGTCCCTATTGTAAAGTATTCCCAGTTTGAATTAGTATATCTTTCTAATAAACAATTATATCGTATTATAAACAGCTTAAACCTATAACTAAAACATTCAAAATATTATATTTTAATGAGTTTATGTCATATAAACAATATTAAAAGAATTTTAGGAGGCAGTTGGCGTCCGAGATTTCGCTGATGTTTTATAGCTGGCCAATATGTTTTCTATAAATCTTATTTTTCCATTTTTTGTTTCAAATATGTCTAAAACCTTTGTACATTTTTCATAAAATAATTATATACTTTTGGTTTAAGGTCATTATCTGAGTTTACTAATATGTAGTTCTCAAAGTAAGATTGGTCCCGTAATATTTTTTCAACATCAAAACAAGTTAATGGCGGAATTGCCAATCTCTGTTATTTATGTCTCTGATATCGAACTATTTTCAACAGAGTAATGCCCCTTGGACGTAGAAAAATTCCAATTATTTGCATTTTCTATTCATTTTCTTTGCAGATGTTTCAATTATTTGCAGTTTCCATTCATTTTCTTCACATATTTCAAAAGGAGGGGGCATAAGTGTTTTATCAACACCTCTTGTTTGAACACTAGCCACAATGGTATCTTGACACAAAATGCTATTTTGAAAAAAAAACTTTGGGTACTTGAACTGTATTACTTGTAATTTTAGGTGCTAGGGAAGGAGGTATACACCAGTAACAACCAACTGGGAGGCATTCAAATTATGTACACTAATGGAGTCACACATGATGTCACAGCTGATGACTTTGACGGAGTCTACAAGATCATACAGTGGCTGTCTTACATGCCTAAGGTAGGATAATATGTACCATCAGACAGTAAGCTAATTAGACAAGTATAGCTAAAATTAGACAACTACTGTAGTTATTAATGCAAAAGGGAAATATATATAATTTATACTGTAGTAATGAAGAGGAAGAAATTAATATACTACATTTTTCTTATTCAGTGTAAAGGTTCCCCATTACCAATATTGGAAACAGGAGATCCTATAGACAGAGAGGTGGAATTTGTCCCCACAAAGGCCCCTTATGACCCCAGGTGGATGTTGAACGGCAGGCAGAATCCAGGTATAGCAACCTTTTGGTTTTCGGAAATAAAGTTAAAAGCAATTAAAAGGGTAATTCTCACTTGATGAATTATGTTTTAGAAATATCTAGATTTCATGGTGTTGGAATATTATGAACTTGTAACTGTAGATGACAAGAATTGCTGGCAGAAAGGTTTCTTTGACCACAAATCTTTCCACGAAATTCTACAACCTTGGGCACAAACTGTGGTTACAGGCAGAGCAAGGTTTGTCTCCCTTGATAGGAAATTTAATAATTATGTAATTTTATTCCCATAGTAAACCACCTGTTACATTAATTTGCGGTAACATTTTATGTACCAAATAGAATGATAACAAGCATAAATCCTGAATAAATTCTTAAAGCTCAAAAAATGAAATATGGATAATTTATGTGAGATTGGACTCGAGTATCGGAACATGTTGTTTGTTTGCTCAGGTTGGGAGGGATTCCTGTGGGTGTGATCTGTGTAGAGACCAGGACTGTGGAAATGACCATACCAGCTGACCCCGCTAACCTGGACTCAGAGACCAAGGTCAGTGTACTAAACTGTGCTAATACTTCAGTGTACTCATTAAGATACCAGGTTCAGTAGACTGGAACCAAATACAATCATATGCTAAATATTTTAGAATACAAAAGAAAACTTTAATTGCCGTGTTACCAGCATTTTTCAGGAATCCATTTACATTAAGTTCCAATGTATTTCAATTTTGGGTGAAAAAATATCAGCAAAAGCTACAATAACTATAGTTGTGTCGTCTGTGTTTAGTCAACAAAAAAAAAAAGAAAAATCTTTGACTGTTTTGTGCAGGTGATACAACAGGCGGGCCAGGTGTGGTTCCCAGATTCCGCCTACAAGACGGCACAGGCTATTAAAGACTTCAACAGAGAAGAGCTCCCACTGATGATCTTTGCTAACTGGAGAGGTTTCTCTGGAGGCATGAAGGGTACAGAAATCTGTTTTTGATTTTGTAGACCAGATCTTTAAGTTTTTTGCCAAAATTATAGGTTTCATAGTTCTTTTCTGAAGATTTCAAAGAATTTTGGAAAAAGATTTGGAGGTGGTTGTCATTACAAATTTATAGTTTTTCTGCTCCAGAATGAAACCTAATTAAATGCAAATATGAGACTCCTCGACAAGTTTGTGTATGGGTTATATGCTACACAGGTGACTGTTAATTAAAAGCCTATTGGCCTCTTGTTTTTTAAAGTACACTGAATTTAGACTAAGAATGCATGTTTGCCATCTATGAATGACATGATCTATATGCATATTACTGGTAAAATACAATACAATGTCATGTACATAATATTAATATTACTGTATTTTGAATCATTTGTACCTGCTTTTCAGACATGCATGACCAGGTGTTGAAGTTTGGTTCCTACATAGTGGATGCCCTCACAGAGTATAATCAACCAATCATGATTTACATTCCTCCCTATGCTGAGCTGAGGGGTGGGGCTTGGGTAGTTGTAGACCCCACCATTAACCCCACCCATATGGAAATGTACGCCGATGAACTCAGCAGGTATGAGAGTTAATATAATTCAAATATACTATGCTAAGAGGAGTATCGTAAATCCTGTAATTTTTGCAACGATCTGATTTTTCGCTTTTTGTACGATTTATTGACATCGCAAATTATTGAATACCGGTACACAGAAATTATTTCCTTTAATATTTTCTATAAGAAACTTTTAAATTGCAGAAATTGACTGAGGCTACACATTTTGTCCATTTTCACAAATTTTGTGACGTAAAAAAATAAATGTATATACAGTTATTTCGGAAATCATTATTTGGAATATGTATGCCCGAATTTTAATAGTGTTCAAACTTCGAAGAGAACCGTAAACATTTTTCTGAATAAATTGACCATTATTAAATAATTTTTAATATATGGGAACAGTATTTAAAGAAAATATATTGATTTGCTATTTCTTTTTAAAAATAGAGATTTTTATTTTTCATTGAAATGTTTTACTTAGGGGAGGAGTCTTGGAACCAGAGGGAACAGTGGAAATAAAGTTCCGACGGAAAGATCTGGAGAAGACCATGCAGCGTCTGGATACAACTTGTATCCAGATAGTGGAGAAACTGACCAGTCCACAGCTGAATCCAGACGAGAAAGCTGAACTCCAGAAAAGATTGGCAGCCCGCCAAGAGAAGTTACTTCCCATGTACCACCAGGTGGCTATCCAGTTTGCAGATCTCCATGACACCCCAGGCCGAATGGAGGAGACTGGTGTTATTACTGTAAGTGTAAAGTCATGTGGAGTAGGGAATACGTTGGTTAATGATCATGAAAATATTAATGTGAGAATTAACTTTTCTTTTGAAGCACATTAGTTTTAAAAATGCCGACACAGAAAGTTGCACATAAAGAAAATTGTTAGTTCATTAATTACCAAGTAATGTCACGAATTGAGCTCATATTTCTCTCTTCTTTAATGACATGAAGGACATCCTGAAATGGCATAGTAGCCGAGAGTTTTTCTACTGGCATCTGAAGCGAAGACTTCTGGAGAGGCAGCTGAAGAGGAAGATGAAGCCGGTCACCCACAATGTGGGGGAGGGAGAGCTCAACTCCATGTTACACGGCTGGTTTGTGGAGGATAGGGGCACGGTTAATGTAAGATCATTCTTCACATCACTACACATGTGTTTTAAGCTCACCTGAGCCAAAGGCTCAAGTGAGCTTTTCTGATCACAATTTGTCTGTTGTCTGTCGTCGTTGTCGTCGTCGTAAACTTTTCACATTTTCATCTTCTTCTCAAGAACCACTGTGCAGATTTTAACCAAATTTGGCACAAAGCACCACTAGGTGAAGGGGATTCAAGTTTGTTCAAATGAAGTGCCACGCCCTCTTTAAAGGGGAGATAATTGAGAATTATTGAAAATTTATTGGTATTTTTCAAAAATCTTCTTCTCAAAAACTATTCGGCCGGAAAAGCTTATACTTGTGTGAAGGCATCATCAGGTAGTGTAGATTCAAGTTTGTTCAAATCATGGTCCCCGAGGGTAGGGAGGGGCCACAAGAGGGGGATCAAGTTTTACATAGGAATATATAGAAAAAATCTTTTTCTCAAAAACTATCAGGCCAGAAAAGCTCAAATTAAAATGGGAGCATCCTCAGGTAGTATTGATTTAAGTTTGTTCAAATCATGGTCCCCGGGGGTAGGGTCGGGCCACAATTGGGGGATCAAGTTTTACATAGGAATATATAGAGAAAATCTTTAAAAATCTTCTTCTCAAAAACTATTTGGCCAGAGAAGCTCAAATTAAAATGGAAGTATCCTCAGATAGAGTAGATTCAAGTTTATTAAAATCATGGTCCCCGGGGGTAGGGTGGGGCCACAAGAAGGGGATCAAGTTCTACATAGGAATATATAGAGAAAATCTTTAAAAATCTTCTTCTCAAAAACTATTAGGCCAGAAAAGCTCAAATTAAAATGGAAGCATCCTCAGGAAGTGTAGATTCAAGTTTGTTCAAATCATGGTCCCCGGGGGTAGGGAGGGGCCACAAGAGGGGGATCAAGTTTAACATAGGAGTATATAGAGAAAATTTTTTAAAAATCTTGTTCTCAAAAACTATTAGGCCAGAAAAGCTCAAACTTCATTGGAGGCATCCTCAGATAGAGTAGATTCAAGTTTATTCAAATCATGGTCCCCAGGGGTAGGGTGGGGCCACAAGAGGGGGATCAAGTTTTACATAGGAATATATAGAGAAACTCTTTAAAAATCTTGTTCTCAAAAACTAATAGGCCAGAAAAGCTCAAATTAAAATGGAAGCATCCTCAGGAAGTGTAGATTCAAGTTTGTTCAAATCATGATCCCCGGGGGTAGGGTGGGGCCACAATTAGGGGATCAATTTTTACATAGGAAGATATAGAGAAAATCTTTAAAAATATTCTGGGAAAGTTTTTGGTCCAAAACTCAGTACTTAGTGTGAAAGCACAGGTTATGCAGATTTATGTTTGATGAAACCATGATTCCCTAGAGAAAAGTGGGGCCACGAAATGGGAGGGGGGGGGGTATATAGGAATAGAGAAAAATCTTCTTACAGTTACAACAACAAAAGGGGCTTGGTATTTACCAAAAAATAAGAGGTGGATAAAATTGGCAGATTTTTAATTTTTTTTAGCAAGATCTACTGTACTGAATTGTCAGGATATTTTGATACTGTAATGCTAATTTGATCAGAATTAATGCAATTGTTGCTCAGGTGAGCGATGTGGCCCCTGGGCCTCTTGTTCTATTTGTGATATACTTTTTGCCTATTGTGTTCAACAATTACATGAAATGTAAATCTATAAAGTCAACATAAAAGAAACCTCCTTAAATAGGTGATATTTTATAATTGTTGTTTTTCAAATTGAAGTTTTAAAGACAGATGTTGGTTTTCATTTTAAATTTGTATATTTCTAAATGTTTTTATGAACATTTGCTTTAAAATCGAAAAATAAGCTTTTTTAAATATTGATATTAATAATCAAGATACACATTTTTAACTTGTAAGATTTCACTTTACATTTTTTGAAAGTAATGCTTTCTTTGAGTTTATTTGTTTATGTTTTTGCCAAACCATCACTTGTCATTTTGTATTTTAGGCCTACATGTGGGAGGATGATAAAGCCATGGTTCAATGGTTGACGGAACAGATCAGAGAGGACAGTATGGACAATGCCGTGTCAGACAACATCCGGTGTCTACAGAGAGAGCACGTCCTACAACAAGTCAGAAGGTCCGGCACTTTTACCCCAAAATATGTTCTCCTATCATTTATGTAATTTTAATTGCAAAATATGAAATTTCAAGTCGTATCTAAAAATTGTACAATACACATTTTTTTAATGTGCAGACATCATGAAAAAGATCTGTAATTAATCTGGTCTAATTGATAATCTTTCTGTTGACAGCTTGATACAAGACAATCCTGAGGTTGCTATGGACTCCATCGTCCACATAACACAACACATGACCCCGAGTCAAAGGTCAGAGGTAACAAGAATCTTAGCCAACATGGACACGTGATGCCGAGTCAGACCATAGTCATCAAGAACCATAACTCTGGACTTATCCATGAACAAATTTCTGAGACAGTTTCCATGGAAATGAAATCCATCATTGTTGACCATCTCATGAGTTCAAATTGTTGATGTTGTTTTTTTTTCAAATCATTTTAGAAATTAAATCCATTGATACATAACATTGCATTTGTAGTTCTGTAAAAGACTATGAAGGACTTTTTCTTTAAGGGCATTTATAAGGATATTTATTATTAAATGTTTCAATTTCTACAAGATGCCATACAGGGTATATAAACGTGTATATAAAAAGACACGTATTTATGAAATAAGTGCTCAAGTTTATAATTCATATATTTTTTAACTATTGTTAAAATTTTCTGTAAATTTAAGAAGAAATTAATTAAATTATTGAACTTGTACACAGAGCTAATTTATGTTTTATCACAGTGATAATGTATTATGAGAATGATTATTTTATGTACATATATATGTCTATATATACTGTATACTGTATTTATTCCATTATTTGATTTATTTTGTATATACATGTACATGAATATAAATCTTATGGAAAACATGAAGTATAGTTTGTGTTTTAAAACAAAATTGATAAGTTTAAGAAATATATTTTATTATTACCATTATTGATCACTTCTACAAAATAATGTACATGATAGTTGATCATTTTATATTTACACTATCCAGTGTCTTTGCCTGTGATAACACTAAGTATCGATTTTGTACTATATAACTCACAATACAAACGACGCCAAATCGAGGCGCCAGCGGGGTTTGTTTATTTATAATGAAATATTTAATCGTACGATGGCTTAAGATTATATAAATATAAGTAATAAGGAATCATTCTTTGAATATTCGGGCTTTATTAGATTTGATCACGCCCCGACAAAAACTAGAACTGTCCTAATGGGACTAATACCCCCGCTAGGCTAATTTCAAATGGGATAAATAATTGAATTGAATAATAATTAAGGTTTGGAACACAACACATACAAAAAAAAAATTCTAGAATTGTAAAAAAAATAGTTAACAAAGAAAAATTAAAATCAAAATTGTCAGAATTTCACTGTAAATACATATCTATAACAGTTATACATTTACAAATGTATGTATTTGATGATATATTTTTTTAATTTAATTGATTTAAAGAAAAACCAACAAAATGACAATAACCCCTCCCTTTGCAGTGAATAGAAATACCGGTAGCCAAGCAATGCTCTTCTGTTGAGAAAACTTTCAATATCTTTCTAATAAGAGTCTTGACAGATGCAATTAGTTGTTTCAAATTTTCCTCACTTTCTCCTATGGCACAATTGAACTCCATATCAGAAAATTGATCCCATAGGACTATGATTTTCTTTGATGAGCTTGTTAAATTTAATAAACTCCCAAAACATTACCATAATTACCATACTATGTAAAAATATGTAAAAAAGAAAATTAATATTACAAACAATTTTAAAATTGCCAAAACACTACAATCATATCAGTAATTTTGAATTTCATTTAAATTAATGCCCAATAGGGTCACTTCATCAAATTACTTGACAAATAAATTTAAACAACCTCTACAAATAGTTTAACTTCTTTATTAATAATTATATTATTTATTTCCTTATAATGATAGACCTTTTGGTTTACATGAAACAGTTTTAAAATAGCCCCAAAACCATCACCCATTTTACAGATTATCAATTTCCCCTAAACACATGCTCCATCTGAACCATGGCTCAGATAATGGCTCCCTTGGGACAAATGAATTCAGCCACACTTGTCTTTGATGTTCTCATTAGCTCCTAAGAATTTATCATTGACAAACAAAATCTTTGCATTGTCAGTTGATAGAATACTTATAAAAAATAATTTTTTTTATTAATTAAGACGTAAAGACAAAAAACTCCATCTGGATGTATTTATATAAATATATTTTAGAGTGTTTTCTATTAATTAATTAATAAAATCTGTAAGGATTACCTCCCTTACTTTTCAACATTAGTGTACAATATATAGAATAAGGAAAATGAAAACTGTCATAAAATCATTAAATCTTGTCTGATCTTAAAAAAAAATTGCAGGTGCACATCTTCAGATGGTGTTCAACATATGTACAAATTTTCAAACTGTTCCATGCAGTAATAAAAAATTCTATAGGGGGGACAAAGTTGCGTCTACAGACAGACGGACAGACGGACAGGGTGAAACCAATATACCCCCCTAAACTTCGTTTGCGGGGGTATAATTATCACCTCATAATACTATCATAGTGTCATTTTGACCCTCAAATATATTTTTCTATTTTTGCTCATTTCAAAATGTATTTTATATTTTTAATTATATTGACCAGATAAGATAAATTATTTGCAAATCGTGTCAACGCAGATTTACATAGAGAAAAAGCCTTAAGCCATTCGACAGTATTTTTCGTAAAAAGTTGTGAAATCAATTAGTGCCATTTTAAGTAATCAAAAGTAAGTTATTTAGTTTCATCTGTCGAAGGATTCCTGTTTTCTTAATTACGTAATAGTCATTGTAATGCAAAGCCCTCGTGTCAATCCGTTTCTTTGATGTCGAGAATGAGTTAATCTTCTCTCACGGCTTTTTAGGAACAATTAATGGCAAGAATAACTCAACACCAGGACAGGGGACGCTATAGGGTTTTTGTCCGATCACTTTTGCGACGGACATCAACCAATAAACATATAATTTTACATTGCCTCCTGTCCTGTGTTTCAGGTATGTAGATTTTATTTGTTCTTTGTATTTTTAATTTTTATCACATTTATAGAAAACTGGTTATGCTGCTGAACTTTTTAGTAATGATTTAATATCATCAAATTGTAACAATCCTTGTTATTGCATGCATTACTCACCTATGGCAAAAATTTCAACGTTCACACAAAACTTCACTTCATTTAGAACTAACAACTGGACCTACTTGTGAACTTTTCACTCTACTAACCCTTCCACTTTGCCCTCACAATTGGAACATTCAGACTCCTGAAGACATTTCATCAGTTCATGTTACCACCTCATATTACATTCTACATTACCTGCACATTCAATGCACTGATTTTACCATCACTAACAAGCACACCAACCGCTCCATTGATGTTCCAACTACCATCTTGATCTCACCATTTACTGCTAGAAAAATTCATAACATCCTTCAGCATCCATACACAGCATATTTCCTGTTGTCGCACCACCAATATTTCCAAATTTTGTAACAGCCATCTAATCTTCCTTGCAACATCTTGGCATGACTTACTTGTGTAGATAAGTGTTTGAGTAATTGCGAATTTTTTTTTCAGTGTTTCAATTTTAGTGTTCATTGTACCTATGTTTTGGGTTTGTGCATTCTTATTTTTGTGGCACTATTGTATTAACTTCTGTTGTACATATTACTTCATTCTTTTTATCCAAGTTTTTTTTTCTCATTACCTGAACAGTGTATATTTCATTTTTATTTTTGAGGACAAAAATTTTTCTGACCAAGAGGGAATTATCATAGTGTCATTTTGACCCTCAAATATATTTTTCTATTTTTGCTCATTTCAAAATGTATTTTATATTTTTAATTATATTGACCAGATAAGATATATTATTTGCAAATCGTGTCAACGCAGATTTACATAGAGAAAAAGCCTTAAGCCATTCGACAGTATTTTTCGTAAAAAGTTGTGAAATCAATTAGTGCCATTTTAAGTAATCAAAAGTAAGTTATTTAGTTTCATCTGTCGAAGGATTCCTGTTTTCTTAATTACGTAATAGTCATTGTAATGCAAAGCCCTCGTGTCAATCCGTTTCTTTGATGTCGAGAATGAGTTAATCTTCTCTCACGGCTTTTTAGGAACAATTAATGGCAAGAATAACTCAACACCAGGACAGGGGACGCTATAGGGTTTTTGTCCGATCACTTTTGCGACGGACATCAACCAATAAACATATAATTTTACATTGCCTCCTGTCCTGTGTTTCAGGTATGTAGATTTTATTTGTTCTTTGTATTTTTAATTTTTATCACATTTATAGAAAACTGGTTATGCTGCTGAACTTTTTAGTAATGATTTAATATCATCAAATTGTGTCATGAGAATTTTGCATTTAGCTGTATTATTTTTAAATTACCAGTAAGGTTTATCTCACTTAGGTAATGTGTAAGAATCAAGTAACAACATTTTTCTATTTAGCTTACTCTATATATTTTTGATTAGAAACTGATTTTTAAGTTTAAGCACTTTTCGGATATTGTATATCCGCCATATACAGGTTTTACATTTAGTTATGTAAACACTACATTTTGTGCAAACGCGCAGTCCATCTTGCTGTTTTTCCTATTTATTCGTTACAAAAAGAAATATGCAGAAAGTATCAATGTAAGTGAACTTGTCCGGTGATACTGAACATCTGATCAGGCTTTACTTGTTTTATGTTGATTGTAAGTTAAGGTATAATTTAGTACTTGTGCACTCATGCTCAATGTTTAGATAATGCGAGTTAAGATAATAGATGTGTTAAGCTTAACCATAGTCAGTGTTTGTATATAGTAGATTAGGTTTTGCAATGATGTTTGTCATCTTTGTTAGCTCCCCCTTTTTGGATAAATCCGGAAGTTAGGGTTTTGTATTGTTGCCCTCTGTAAGCAAGGCCCCCCCCCTTTCTGTGTGAAACCGGAAGTCACTATAATCCGAGTTGTAAACAATCACACGTGCATTTTCTATTTTTGGTCTGTTCCTTTCAAGTCCCTCTCTAGCCAAGCAAATATATTATTAGCTAATTTCCCCCATTAGAATGTAATTACACACTTTGAATTTGATCATTTATTTTTATAATAAAGATGTATAGTAGACATATTATTGTACCTGTGTAATGAATTGTGTGTTTATATAATGATGTTTAATTAACACATGAACATGAATCTGTGGCATTGTTATGCACTTTCATTTTGATTTTACAGTGTACCATTGTTTTTATATCTTTTATTATAATTATATTTGACAACACTTTTGCGACGGACATCAACCAATAAACATATAATTTTACATTGCCTCCTGTCCTGTGTTTCAGGTTGAATATTATTAGTTATCACCAGAGCCCCAATCACACGGTGATAATACTCAAAGAATGATTCCTTATTCCTTATATATATATGATAGTTAATCATTTAATGATACACTTAATTTAAAAAAAAACTACAGCATTTGATTTTGCAACATCCAAGAGACGCTCATCATTTTGGATAAATGAGAGGATCAAGAACAAACTGGGAGGAGTCCATGATGTAAGATTGGTAGGTGCACCTGACCAATGCTTGTAGAATTATTTAGAAAATTACCTTGTGATGAATTTGGCAGCACATTGTAGTCAAAATTGAGACATTAATATATAGTGAATTATGTTTATTATTAAATACTTCAAAATAAATCATAATATATACAAATTATTATTTATTTTCTAAAATTGGAATTTTAGGTTTACAATATTGATTAAATTAACGAATAAATTTGCTCTAAATTAAGATAAATATACACTGATTTACTGGGTAATACAGATCATAAGTGCATCTCCCCTTTATACATACACAAGACAACTTTAGAGAAAACCAACTAGAACAAACACAATTAACAATGTCAGTGTTAAAATTTGACATACAAGAATTCCATACTGCTTGTCAGTAAGTTCATAAATGTAGATCCCGAATTCTCTGTCTGGTAGCAGTTTGTATTTCATTCTCTGGATACTGTCTTAGTGACTGGTGGTATGAGAACAGGGCACCCTGGAGGTCCCCAGTGATCTGTTGACAGATCCCCAGGTTCTCCCAGGAGATGTCTCTGAGAAATACAGGTACTAACTGTCCCTGATCATGGTTGACTAGGACCTGTAGATCATCTAAAGCTCTATGTGCTCTCATTGTGTCGACATGTCTAGAGCACAAAACCTCTAGCATATACAACAGTACGTGGGGTGGGATATACAAGATAGGCTGATTGTTTTGGTTACTAGACTGTTGTTCTGGTATTAATTCATCGATATTATTGATTCTATTGTAAAGTTTGATATACTGTGCTACAGCCTGTCTCATCTTTGTAGACAAGGACTGCCCCCCTACAACCTCAATATACCTCTCTCTGTCTACGTGACTCCTATACATCAGATATGGCTGTGCTAACTTGACCTTTATGATATCTATAGCAGATAAAGCATCCCTGTATCGGAATGTCTTGTAATAATACAATGCAGTGTATAACATGTTAGATACAAACCCAAACTTGGCTGATAATTTCACCAAACGACAGGCTACCTTGTCTACAATATACAACTGTTTGTTAGAACCTGTGTAAGTGTACATGCTGTGTAATATAAATGCAGTACACTGAAGGATGGTGGCTGTAAGATTCTGTAACATGACAATGTGATACTGTGTCAGCGGTAAACCTAACAACTGTTCTACCCTGTGTAGATATATTTCACATGTATGTATGTCCAATGTGCTTATTGAATCATTTTCATATACCTCTCTGAAAATATCTTCATCAACTTCAACCTCAGAGATCAGAGTGTGCTCATCAGTACAAATTGTGAGTCTGGGATTACACAGAACATTAGTGATGTAGGAACTGATGGAGGGACTGTGTAGCAGCAATGCTAGGCCATTCTCATACAATCTATATAGTCGCGTGAATAATGCCTTTTGTGCTTCACCATAGATATTGCTCAAAAACATGTTATTCTCTGGAATAAAAAAATTGGGACACACTCCCTCATACACCCATTTAAGGAGAAGTTTAAAGCAGACCCAGAAACCGTCCATGAGATTTTGTGGACACCAGCGAGGTAGAGCATTTTGTTGAATCGCCCAGAAAACAGTCGTTTTCATGTGATAGGAACACAGTAGTTTATCTTCATCTCGCAATCCTTCATTAATTATTTCCTTTAAGAACAATTTGAGTAATCCATAAGTTAAGAATTGTGTGTGATTCATTGAACACACAAGTTTGTATTCCGCCTGTGAAAAAGAAACTCTCCATTCGTTGTCTGTATGATTTCCTAGTTTGTGTCCTATCGCTACAAAGTGACACCCATTTCTAATAATGTCATTTACAACATGAGGTGGGGGCCATGAGTGACACCTGCCTATCCATGAGGAGGCAGACGGAGGCCAGAAATCACTGACAAAGCAATGGGCAGTATCGTATTCCACATTACCATATGATCCACTACCACATGGTCCGTGAGGCGAAGAACCAGGAAAAACTAAAGAACATGTGACCTCTCTGTACTTTGAACTTGATATATACAGCATTCCATTCATCCTTACACACGCTGACGCCACTCTACTGTTCGTTATTTCTAATGGTAACCATAGTAAAGTGAATCCTGGTGGACTCTCAGAACTGTCACAGAGAATCAGTGCATGTTCTTGTGTGTTGTAAAACTGACACTGAGAGAAGTCCCAGATCACTCGGTGGTTATTTGGCCAATACATGTAGTCTGTGTCTGATCCACTCAGTCTGAACCCTTCTCTACGACTCCCACTCAGCATCGCTGTGATCGGTTTATTTAACATTTCGTTGTTATCCAACATCTCCTTAATGTCCTTTATATCTCTCCTGGAGGCCACCTGTTGTTGGGTCCCTATCTTGAGACAAATCCCCACATACACTGACTCGGATATCCTCTGAACAGCCATCTTACTGAAATGAAAGGACAAGTTACTTGTACAATTCCATATGTCTGTTTTAATCGTGTCATAACACAATTTTAATAATATTAACATAAGTGTTATGTTTAACAATATTTTACTTACTTTTGTTTTGCCCTTCTAGAGTCAATTGCTGGGGATTTTTGTATTTTATTTTTAGCCTTGGAAAAACCCGATACATATTAAATAATTATTAAACAGATTTTACACAAGTACTTGCAATTGGAGACGGGACTGTCCCCTCCCCGGTTCCTATCCCCAGGCTCTTTGACTTTTTTTCCACATGAAATTGTTTTCAAAGACACAATCATGTAAGTATGTTTATATTTGTAAACACAAGAATATAACGTAAAAATACCTTTTATATAAAAAAAAAATCTCACTCTCTGAAACAGGATTTATAGGATACTATTAATAGATTTATAGTATCAGAGAGTGATATCGTTTAAAAAATTATTTTAAGTTGAAATTAAAAAAAAAATCGTAAAATACCCCGATATCACTGATAAAGATATACGTTCCGTCGTGTATTGTAAATGTCTAAATCCCGTGACATACACATATCTTTTTGCAGTGGGTCTCTACGTATGTGCACACTGCATGTTTGTCTTTTGATACAAGGCTTGATATGAAACGCATAAAGAAATCGCATGAAATCGGGTAACAAGAAAAAAATACTGTCTAACGGAATATCGCTGGAAATCGTCAGTGCTTGTGGACTGGACCGTGCACTACCCCCCCCCCCCCCCCACACACACTTTTCTCTCAAATAACGCGGTTTATGTATTTTTTCTACAATGTCGCTACTTTCCTATCCCGCATGAATCACCAAAGATTGAATTTCAAAGCATATTGATATTACTTTTAAATGAAACAGATATACAAAAGATCAAGATAGATTACACATCTTATGTAATATTACTTAAGCATAATGTATGTATTAATACTAATATATATCATTTACTTAATAAAGCACCTATAGTGAATTATTCAGTACTAAGCACAACTTGAATATAACGAACTCGTCTAGGGGGACTAGGGGTTCCATTGCCCGGGGGGGGGGGGGGGGGGGTCATCTCTACTACACAGAGACAGCTATCTTTTTTTTTTTTAAATTTAGATTTTTTGCACATTACAGTAAACTACAAGAGCTCCACATTACTTGTTTTTCGCAAAACATATAAATTGCCTATCAGACATCACACATTACCTGTAACCATGTACATTTGTATACATTATTAAAATTTTCCTCCTTCTCATACTGAATTTTACCTAAAATAAA
Organism: Magallana gigas; assembly: GCF_963853765.1. Classification (NCBI taxonomy): domain Eukaryota; kingdom Metazoa; phylum Mollusca; class Bivalvia; order Ostreida; family Ostreidae; genus Magallana; species Magallana gigas. The sequence goes on from NC_088861.1 coordinate 30,571,920, forward strand.
CGTTGCTTTGCTTTTAAAGTATGCAGAGTTAGGATAACTAACTTAAGTGTAAACATAAAGAACGAAATACATGAAATTTCAATAAGTTACACGTTAGAGTAAGCCTTTACAGTGAAATATTTACATCTTTTCCCCTGATTTCTTCCGGAAACTTATAGATATGGAAACAGCCAGACTGAAATCTACATGCCCCGTTATATATCGATTGGTCGAAATCTACAGCGACTTAAGCTGGCAGGACTGAAATTGACACGCCCTCTTTATCGATTGGTCGAAACCTACGGCGACCTAAGAAAAATCACGGACAGCACGAAATAATCCTGATGATGTCAGATTCATAGTCTCATATGAGACAATTCATGTAATTTCATGATGTTAGAGTCAGCGCCGTCCTCTGTCCCCTGTCTCCAGGTACAGAGACTTAGCGGTAAGACAGACGGGAAAAATGATGAAAACTTTGACAATCTGAATACATACTTATAAAAAATATCTTACAAATATCTTTATATAAACTTAACTATGTGGCATATCTCTGCCCCTTGTGTACAAGTTATTTTTCTATCAAATATGTCGACATGCAAGATAATTATGTTGACATGCAAGATAATAATGTCAACAAGCAACATAACTATGTTGACATGCAAGAAAATTGCAATCAGATAAGAATTATACGAAATCTCATAAAATCTCAAATATCGCCCACTTGTGACATCCAAGATGCTAGATTCTACCTTTTTATGTCAACATGCAACTTATTTATGTTAACATGCAAGATAAATATGCTGACATGCAACTTATTTATGTCGACATACCACTTATTTATGTCAACATGATACTTACGTATGTTGACATGCAAGATAAATATGTTGACATGCAACTTAGTTATGTTTACATGCAAGATAAATATGTTGACATGCAACTTATAAGTTGTATGTCAACATAACTAAGTTGCATATCAACATAAATATGTTGCATGTCAACATATTTATCTTTCATGTTAACATAACTAAGATGCATGTCGACATAAATAAGTTGCATGTCGACATAAAGCAGTTGCATGTTAACATAAATAAGTTGCATGTTTACATCAATAGGTAGCGTATCTAGCATCTTGGATGTCTCATATTGGCGATATTTGAGACTTTGTATAATTCTTATTTGATTGCAGTTTTCTTGCATGTCAACATCTTTATCTTGCATGTCGACATAATTGATAGAAAAATAACTTAAACACAAGGGGCAGAGCTATGCCACCATACTTAACACACCATTGTGTGTATGTAAATGTTGTCCGTATTATAAAGGCGTAGTACTGAAACGCTCCCACTGGCATTATTTAGCTATATATAGAGGGTGAACCCTTTAATTCAGTCGGCAGAGCGTTGGTTTTTAAAATGAAGGATCCCGAGTTCAGCCCAGTTTCTGTCATCCCTCCTCTTCTATTCCAAAAAATTGTGGATATTTTTAGATTTCAACAAAGCAGATGGTAGCTACAGACAAGTCTTTCAAATCTTTTCATCATTTTTTAAAATTTTTCCCGCTTTCGCAAAAGTGAGGATAATTAATCTCGGTTTGTCAATCTGTATGTCCGTCTGTCCGTTGTCAGTCCGTCTGTGTGTTTTTAAATTCATTAAAAAAAAACCGCCCCCACGTTTAATTCTGAACAAGAATAAAAAAGGAAGACTTCATTGGCTTCGAGTGGAGCTTTTGCAGTGAACTTTCATAAAACTCTTAGCTAAAGTGAAACTTGATATCATAACTCACAGTCATTGTGAGTTGTGTGATATCAGCAAAATTAACAAGATTGTTTATGCCACTGAATGGAATAGACAGTTCTATTGACTTTGGTCAAACGATAAAACCCGAGATCTCCCCCCCCCCCCACCCCCCCCCAAAAAAAAAACAACTCAAAAAACAAACACACAGACTCATCGGTGCATTATTTAAACTCTACAACAACAAAATCATATAAATTAATTATTTAAAATGAAAGTTCTAATAACTCTTGCCTTCACACTTCATAGGATTTTTCATCATGGTTAAAAAAAAAACCCATTGATTCCTAAGTGATTCACCAAACTGAAGAATGAGTTGACTAAAACGAACGCACCGGAATTAAGTTGAAGTTGAAAGTAAAAGTAGAATCGTCGCATGGGAAATCATTTGATTGAAATCGATATGTCATCATTATAATGGTTTTTAAGCTATAGTTAATAATATGTGTGCGACGGTATGTACTAATGACGATGTATACTTCCCCGAAACCAGTATGCCTTCTTCAGTTTCGTTTTTATGTGTAACGGTTATTTTGCATAGTTACAGTACAGATTATCATTAAAACAAATAACTTATTATCGTTATATTGACAGATGTCATACGGACCCGGTTTAACGATATGTGATGACCAGAGAGAGGCCTGGTCATGGTAAGAATTCTTTCTAACAGATTATGGACATTGACTTCGTATATATTTACCAGTAATGCTGTATATTTTTCATTTAATGCCTGGGTGCTAACTTATTCCCACTTTTAACACACAGAAAGAATAAATGACAAATTCGAATGGTAGCCTGGCAGATGACCTTGAGGAAACCATAATGTCCTGAAGATTATTGCATCACTGTGACATCATTTAGATGTCCAGTGACATCACCTACAAGATCGGGTCATCTGGACTGGCAGAGGATCCTTTCTTCATGGTCAGGTATTTCTTCATACAATGAACATGTAAGTATTCATCTGTTGTTTAGAAGGTGTTTTTTTTTTTTAATTCCGTCAATGCTGAAGTTGCATGCATGCTTTTTTTTTGTAATACTGTGGAATAATCATTGTTCATGGGGGACCAATGTCAGTAGCTTTCGTGGTTAACCCTTGCCCATGAATTTACATCCCCACGAACTTATATACAATCATATGTTTTATATGAACTAAAATTGTCCTGATTATGCTACCAACGAAATTACGTCCCCTTGAACCAGGAAAGTTTTGGCTACTAATGAACATTGACCTCCCACGAATAAAAATGATTCCACAGTAGTATGCTTCAAGATGTGTACTACCAGTACGCGGGTAGGTTAAGGCAAATCCGAGTTAAATGACCGTCGATATTGTGATAAATTTAAACATTGTTTATTTTAATTTATGAAAAATGTGATGAATATTAATATCAAGTGAATGTGTTCGCCATGATATAATTTTTCTACTTCGTAATCCAGTCGATCTTTGAAGCTGTCGTGCCATGGTATCACGTGACAGTTAAAAAAAGATAATTTTTTTACCTTAACAAAAAATCAAAAAGTGTAACACTACCCCGAAGTTCATTTGTATGTTTGTTTAATCAGCAATTAGCTCATTTTTATTAGTTCTACTGCTAGAACCCTATTGTTTATCACATAAAATAAATATTGTCATTATTTATCAGAAGCCTCCTCGACTTAATCAATTTCATTGAAAATACTACATATTTTTTATTAAAAGCAACGAAACACGGGATTCTAGCAGCACTGTTCAAGTAGTTTAAGTCATATGCTTTTGATAATTGTCTCATTCAACTTTCATAATATTCGGGGTAGTGTTACACTTTTGCCTTTTTTGTACACACTGACAGAGGAAAGGCCGGTCAATTTTAGGACAAATAAATGTCTGTCTACTTACCTTATAACACTTGCTAAATAAATAAAATGTCCATGCCCGTATTATCCTGATTATATCCAAACTGACATTCATCTAAATCTTGAGTTACAGTATGATCTAAGTCTTATTTCGGCATTGTTTACACTGCATTCCAATGATTTGTCTCCAGACATGATCTTCTCTATTAAACATACATGCATATGTGACGTCATCAATGATAATTATTTGTAATAAAGAAAAATCAAAGATATATTCAGTAAGTCTAGAAGAGTTTCTAGTGACATTTTACGCCTGTAGTTTTTATGATTTAGATCAGAGAAAAAGTAAAAATTTACATGTTTATAAACTATTATATACATGTACTAATTAAAATATGACATCATACTGCTTATTGTGAAGTCATATCGACCAGAGGAATTTTTTACTCAATCAATCGCTGTGAGCCCGTGATGTGAAAGAAGTCATACAAATAAAAAGTTGTAAAGTTTGATTTAAAAATGTTTTCTTTTTCTGGTATTCTTCTACATGTACATGTAATTCAATGACATATTTTGTGTTAAAGAAATACTCATCAATTTTTGTCAACAACCCAAGCTTGAATGGCCAAAACTCTAGACTAGTTTTTAAAAAAGCAGTGATAATAGTCACTTGTAACACCTTTTGGTAATGGTGGTTTTTACTATTAATACTCAGTATCTTAATATTCTAATGGTGTACATTATGTGTGTTACAGTGTCCATTACGTGAAGCGGCCAGGCGCGGTTCTGGACGGTGGCAGTGTGGTCGCTCACCTTGACGACCCAAGCCGGGTACAGCAAGCCCAGAGCTTTACCGGGACCCTACCACAGCCCCAGGCCCCACCCACACACGGGAGAAGCTCCACCAACTGTTCCAGAGTACCAGGGCCGAGCTAGGGAATATCTTGGCGGGGTATTCACTGCCAGAGCCTTACTTCAGACCCAAGCTACAGGAGTCCATAGAGAGGCTGATGAAGTGTTTGAGGGACCCTGCTCTCCCACTGCTAGAACTACAGGTACACATATCTACCCGGCTATTAAATCTTTTTCTCCTCTCTGCACTGTCCCAATCAAATATCAATATTTTGTTAAATTGCATTTGATTTATGCTTTCTATTTGACAGTGTACAGGTACATGTATCAAAGGGATATTCTCTCTAAGTCTGTATTTTTCTCTCTTTCTTTACCGCCAACCAATCAAATGTTATTATTATTTGGCTAAATTCTATCTAAATTAAACTATTTACATGTACCGTGGATTCTGTTGAGTCATTATTGTTCATGAGGGATCAATGTTTGTGGCTTTCATGGGTAACCCTTACCCAGGAATCTACATCTCCACGAACATATATACAAGCATTTGTTTAATATGCGGAATACACTACCAACAAAAGTACCTCCCCACGAACCAGGAAAATTTTGGCTATCCACAAACTTTGACCCCCATGAATAACAATGACTCCACAGTATCAGTGATGGAAATGACATATGATTTGATTGTTAATTGAAGAAAATATGAATTTTGATATATTTCAAACAGTAAAAGTTAGATGTAGGGTTATGTAATTAAAAGAAATGATTCTAGCAATGACAGAAATAAGTTTAATTAGTAATCATACTGATGTTGACTAAAGAATTGTTGATGTTTTCAGGATCTTGTGGCAATGATCTCGGGTAGAATTCCTCCACAAGTGGAGAAGGCCATCAAGAAAGAGATGCATTCATACGCCAGTAACATCACCTCTGTCCTCAGCCAGTTCCCCAGTCAGCAGGTTAGTACACATACAGTAAAACACGATTATAGTGAACATGCTTTTAATGCATTGACGCTTAGGCTAAATAAAATTGAAATTACGGTTCTCAGGCCCGCGCGCATCCGTTTTGAGGGTGCCGCATTGCAAATTTTATTGCATTTTCAATAAAATAAAAAGTTGATAATGCGGAGAACTATCCGGAAAAAAAAAGTTTCCGCTTTCGTTTGCATATGACTGCCGTCATGAGAAAAGGGCCCTTATCTTTTGACGTCACAATGCTCAGAAAACGACGTCAAAGTTGCGGCTTTGAAAACACAGTTTTTTAATTTTCTGTTTCTATTTTTTTTTCTGCGTCTGTGTTGTGTTTTCTGAATAACTAGAATCTGGCCTTGTTTTAATACCGCGATTAATATTTTTTCAGTCAAATATTACCTGTTGATTTAAAAAATAAATATTTGTGAAATAAAATATACACATGTAACGTCAATATCTACACATTTCGAACGTGTAAATATTGCACAAAAGTTGATGATGAGACGTCATAAAATTGCTATTTTTGCATCCGCTATGAAACTTAAACACCACATTTTACATTCTAGTGTGTGATGAAAATATTCTCTAACTGGGAAATCACTTTTTTATAAATCATTGTTAAAAACCAAAAACCCGTCTCACATACGCTGTTAATTGAATACGCAACTGGTCGTGGAATTCCGATGATAACTTATAAAGTAATCTGAGTAAAATTATATAACTTTAGTTAGCATGAGCAATACATGTATGATTTAATAAATTAAAAAAAATCCTACACTGCACACTCGTTGTTGATAAGAGGTGTTGAAGGCTGAGACATACCGAATCGATGCAGAGCAGTATTGTTCAAATCTAACAGTTATCTGTGCAGTAATTACTGTGAAACAATACAAGTCAAATATTTCAAATCATAAGTTTGGAAGTTCAGCTCACGGGAGACGATTCTACACTTTTTGAATTAGTAGGAAGGTATAGTGCCACTGCCAACATACAAAATAAATTCTCGCATATTCTATTACAATTTAAGAATTTGCAATCAAATTTTGAAATTATTTAACGAATTAAAAAGCTATAATAAACGAATTAGAAGAGTTTGAGAAATATTCTGACACCGTAAAAATCTACTCTGATATATCGCATTTGATTTCATGGAAAAATCTGATTCTTAGTGACATTTTCATGTAAAGTGCCTTTGATGAAACAACATAAAAGTATGTTTACATATACGAATGAAAAAGTTGTTTATTATTTGAGCGCAACATATTTTGTTTTCTTGTGCAATTTAACAACCCAAATCCACATGTTGTGTGTACTTTCTTAGCTAACTAACATGTAAAAAACAAGTCATATAATGCCTGAAAACTCACCACATTTTCATGGAATTATAGCATTTTATATGATTATATTCATCTCAAATCAGTTACGTTCATGATTCAAAATTAAACAGATTTGTAAACGCAATCAATATATTTTCTGTAATACGTTTCATATCAAGTCGATAAAATTGCCGTTTTATAAATTAATTCATGTTATCGATAAATATAAACACTACATGTGCGACATTTATAACATGCATGGCCGTACAATTCACGTTCATAGATAATGGTTTATCATCTTTTCTTTTTTATGCAAGAAACAAATTTCGATAATAGTCAATGTGTATAAATGTGTGTTTGTTACAATGTACAGCAATGAAAATAATCCGAGAATCGCGATATTTCTTAAAACTTTGGAATACCGTATGCAACTGGCATCATTTAATTTGTCATTTTGTTTAAAATCGATAATCACTTGGCCGATATTTTTATTCAATGAGAGAGAGAGAGAGAGAGAGAGAGAGATTCATTAATCGTGTAACATCGATAATAAGAAATTTTGATTTAGTCAATATGTAAAAATGTTCTTACTGAGTATAAACTATGTCTATCGGCACTGTACAATCAATAAATACAAACTAATTGACATAATTTAAGCAGAAGTCTTATAGAAATTTACTTGCAATCTTACATTTTGAAATCAAAAGTGAAAATGCTTAAATATTTCAACGATTATGGTTTTAAAAAAATCGTTTCACAAAAATACAACGGTATGCGTGAACTTACAAAGCGATTGAATAGAAGTGTAGATTCAGCACGTGGGGTGCCTTTTGCATGTATTTTGTTGGTCTGCCGTATTTGATACAATTAATTAAGTATTTTATTGTTTATATTTACATCTTTTATTTAATAAATTAATGAATTGAATTGATCGTAAAAAGTAAGCAAAGATCATTAAATTATTGTTAATGTACACCAGAACGATAGATGAAAGCTGTAGCCAAAGCGTCTTATATGGGAATTTGAGTTTGGCATCATCAGGATTATATACCATATATCAGTTTTTTTTCGAGTGTATCCAACTTCCGCTTTGTTTGCAACAATTTCCGAATCGCAGAAAATATATCAGCGTAAATTTGATACAAAGTTTTGTTCTTATAATTTAGTTCTTTCTTTTCTTATGAAGTAAACAGGTATGTTAAAGTACAATGAACTGTGATCTGTAAGTTTAAGGGTGGATATTGCGGGATCGGAGGACAAGCGCGAGATAACAGGTATATAAGCCTCGTAATTTATTTAATAATCCATTGACAAGCTTATTAAAATGGTCGCTTTTCTTGCGTAAACTGATGTCTAATTATACCTGAGCTACTGGTATATGTTACGGTACATGATCTATTTATTTATGACTGTTTGCGTCTCTGAAAATAGTTATCGGTAATTATTTAACATTAAGGAAATCGAGGAAATGGTTTTATAGTCCAATTTTTTTTTTATTATTAAGAGCGGCAAATGATACTTTTACCCTCCTTCCTCACAAATTTAAACAATCTTGAATATTATAATATTTCCACTATGACTTTGAAATAGTAAAAAAAAGGTTATATACAGTTCTAAGTTCTGAATCGCGGAAAAAACATGACGCGGAAAAAAAACCTGATATACGGTAGTTCGTGCAATCAGTGATTTTTCTTAGGTTTCTGAAAATTTCGACCGATCGGTAAACTGCATGGTTGGGACTGGACCGAGTTGACTTCAGACCTTTCTTTTTCTGTACAGCTGTGAATTACAATCAATTTTCGTATAAGAAATAGAGGGAATCATACTTAGTGGATGTAAATTTTAATCTACAAATATAAGATGCCATTTTTGTTAAAATCTTTTTTTCTCAAATCAACTGTCTACATTCTTGTAGTTGTAATTACTTTTCAGTGAGACAGTCAAAGCCGATTTTTTCCATCGGTAATTTTATAAGAATTAAGTGTTGATAACGAACGTATAAAAAAGAAGAGAAATCATGACAATAATTTAATACCATACCATCCGAGTTTCAAAAACAGCTATAATTGATTTTAAACTTGCTTCAGAACTATGAAGATACTTAAAAAGTAATATCAGTAAATATGTGATAAAAATTTACGTGCCAAAGGTTAATTAAAAAGAATAAATATTTTTCTTTTTGAAAATAAGAAAAAATTCGGGTATGCAATTTTACAATGCCCCGAAATTGGGAAAATAGGCATCGAATTTGACAATCTTTTTGTTTGTTACATGTTTGCTTAATTTGCTTAAATAACTTTGATTTATTTAAAGGTTGGGGAGAAGTTTGATATTTGTTTTCCTTAGATATCCTTTATCTCTATTTATCTTATGTGCGGGGTGGGGGGGGGGGGGGGGGGGGGGGGGTTAGTGTGCAGAACTTTAACTATATCCAGATATTTAAAATTTTTTGATCGACCTCTTTCGCTAAAATTGTAAAAACTGTAGAGTGGTAGAAAATTATAAATTAATTCTACTTCATTTCAAACAATTCAAGACGATAAAAGGAAGTATAGAAGAAAAATATTAGTGCCAAAAAAAATTTGACGTTCGTGACGTCGTGACGTTTTCGACGAGCTACGTCAAAGTCGTGTTAACATATCTTACCAAAATTGTCATATAATGCTTAAAACACACAAGATCTTGGATATCTTAGTATATTTGTATTCAGAAAGAGTTGACTTATCAGAATTTACAAAAAAGTGAGTTCGTGAAATTTTGACCTTAAGGGCCCTTTTCTCGTGACGGCAGTCATATAGTTTTACTTTCGTTTCTAATACGCAGCTTCCGGTTTAGTCTTAATCATTAAGTCGCTTATTTTCGTAAGTAAAAACTTTATGATCCAAACCTCCCGATGATATAGACGATACGAGTGCGGGACGGTTCGCCCCTAAAGACCTTTCGCGCTGAGACGTTTCGCCCCGAGATGTTTCGCGCCTATTAATTATGTGGTAACAGTAAATTGATATCAGCATGGAGAGCCTCCAAATAATGAGTTATAACACCTTAGGGTAATTAGAAATTTGATGAGACACATAATTATGATTGCTTGATTTAGATGTTTTGCGGCTTTTAATTATGTGGTAACAGTAAATTGATATTAACCTACCATTGAGAGCCTCCAAATAAGTTTTAACACCTTTGGCTAATCAAATTATTCTAATATATGATTATAATTATATATATTAACATCGGATTATATAAATAGTCTAGGAGTCAATTTTTTTATGATGAATTACGATATATTTGATATTACTATTTACTCATTATATTTACTCAAATTATAATATTTTGTATAAATGAAATAATATTTCCTTCACAATGATTTAGAGATAACACCTGGATAAAACAACAAAACTAGGCAAAATAAATATTCTGTTTTTATTTCATTGTTTTCAACTGCAAACATGAATACATAACACATACATAAACAATATCGTATACAAACATGAATAAGTAAGTTATCTCAACACAAACACAATGTTTCACAGAATCACAGTACATCACAGTACATCACATCACACCTCAAACGTCGAACACACCAGCGTAGATAGATCCGCAGACCTTCAGGAAATGGGACGCGGTGATGATGTTCTCCATGTATCTGGCTGCCGCATCTTCAATCTTCTTCTGCGTGGTGGTCACTATCTGCCTCACGTTCCTCTCCAGGTCACATGCGGCGATCCTTGTCTTCACCAACTCTGCTTCCCTCAGCAGCAGGGGGATCAGGTGATATAAAGGGGGTATAATAATCTAACGGGAGATTTGTAACTTAAATGAAGATGAATTCCATTCAATTATAAGTTATAATATCTTGAATCATGATTGATTTACGTGTACATTGCAAACAAACATTACACACAAATATTAGCTAATGTACATGGGAAATGATAAAAAAGATATCAATAAATGCATTGAATTTATCACAATATTAATTTAAAGCAATATGAGCTGCAATTTTCACGGTGAAATTTTCCTACCAAAAATGTTATTTTCTAATAAAATGACAAAAATATCTTCGTTTATAAATTTCTGTTAGCCATACTTTTGTGGAAATGCCGAGCAAAATTGAATTATTGTCGCCCTGTACAAAAATTTATCTGCTGTATATTCCTTAGAAGAGAAATCATTCTACTGACAAAAATTAATGATTTATTCAAATCTTATTTATCATAAAAGTTTAAGTTACACACAGACTTATCAAACTAGCAGGTTTTTGCAGCAAAATTAAATTATAAAAAAAAATACAGCTCATATTGCTTTAACAATAACTTATAACAAATTTATATTACTTACCAGACATTCTCAGATGAATCTTTCAACTTCAACACTGAATTGATGATGATGAAAATGGAGAAGGGATCTTCGCATATGTAGCCGCTAGTTCTCATAATTAACACCCGTCTCATAATTAATTTCTCCTCCTTAGCTTGACATGAAGAGCCTCCAAATTAGTTATAATATCTTAATTAGAAAACCGATTCAGACACTTAATAGTGATTGCTAAACAAATATAATTATATTTGAACGTGGATAGGATAATCGCTTTTTACATTATTAAAATTATCAGTGAATGTACCACATTAAACATGATCATTTGTAAAAGTCAATTTTAATTACATGCATATATATATATAATATTTGCCTGAAAACATCGCAATATACATAATAAATAATATAGGTGCGAAACGTCTCAGCGCGAAAGGTCTTTAGGAGCGAAACGTCTCAGTGCGAAACGTCAATAGGGGCGAAACGTCCCGTTCCCGACGATACTAGTAAAAATGGGGTCGATGGAAATTTTGGACTTAAAACAAATCAAAATGTCTGCTGTTTCGATTTGTATCCGCCATGGAACCCTGTTAATTCTACCGTGGACTATAATTGAGAGTTTTTCCGATGGATGTTTTTTTGATAAACCTGTACGAGGGCGTGAAATCGATAAAATTCGATTGGGAAAGTTGGACCTCCCCAGAAAAATTACTTGGTGCCTTCGTTTCTTTGTCAGTTGGCAAACACAAGAACAGTTTGGACGCCGCGATTTTAACCATTATAAACTTGCGGGGTTTAACGATAACTGCTGTGTATTCAGGACTTTCTTCTTAACTGTGAAGAAATGTGGTCCCAGTAACTGTCGGATATGATTGGTTGCATAATGATATCTCTAGCCAGTTACACAACATTCCTGATCCAGTGCCAGGTATTTTAGAGTAAACATCATATATGTCATTTTACTTTTTGTAAAGTGGATTGGTATTTCTTTATTTTTAAATGACTGTCATTTATTAAAGGAGAAGAAGGACACTACAAGGAGTTCAGTGAGGTTTTTGAACCAATACTACAGAGGAACACTGTCTTTCTTTATCATCAAAATGAGCACAATCAACTGCAAGCAGACATGGAATTCCATTTAGTCTATCTGCTCAGACTGCAAAACAGTGAAACAAATGGAAACCTGCATAGATTGCCAGAAACCCAAAGTCTTTTAAGTTATATAGTGCTACTAAACTTGGTGCCCAAGAAAGTACCTTGCTTACAAAAAATCATTGAACTTTATCAGTTTTCATGTTGATCTGAACTTCAGGAATTAAAACCTGATAATCCTGAGAAAGCACCCTCAATATGCGCCCCAATGTAGAAAGATTATATGAGATCAAATTTAGCCTGTGCATCTCCAATTGAGACCCCCTACTACATGTACAGCTCTGGTGTATTTCCCCCAATATGCTATCACTGTTGGACACAAGACACAGATACAGAAGAAGGACAGTATCCAATATGTCAGGATTGTGTTGTTTCACAACGACAGCTTTGTAAAAACGGAAGGATGTTCAAAGCTCCAGAGCAAAGAAGCATAAAAAATGAAAAACAGTTCACTTATAAAAGAATAGATGTTTTTTCATTTGTTCTAAATATTAAATATCATTGTTGTACTTTGAAAGTTGAACTGTATTTTCAATCATACATTGGGGTTTTTATCTGTTAAAATATTTCATAGCTATCATTTTTAAATAATAAAACACCTGCTTGAATAAAGAGAATCTTGTTTTTTTTAATTTTAGGTAGTTAATTTCTTTCCCAAATAAAAAAAAAAGCCTCCCTCATCTGTTTTTTTACCAATAAAAAAGAAAAAAAAAAGCCTCCCTCCCTCATCTAATTTTGGAAAATTTGGCCTGAGAACCAGAGAATTAATTTTATGTGGCCTTATAGGAAAGTGATTTTCATTCCCTGTTGTTCTAAACAGTCATATTGTGTGTCTAAGGGATATAACAAATTATGTTTACAACGAAGCAAAATTGCCCATCCCTGGCACTTCATAAGTTTGTTTTACTGTATATACTAAGGTATAAATTCAAATATTATCTGAAGAAAGAATCCAATGTTTTAAATGTATTGAAGATGGATTTATAGGAATCTATTCCAATTATAGTTTACTTTCAACTGCTGTGGTTAAATCAATATTTTTCTTGGATTTCAATGTGGAGTCATTCCACAAAATCAAATAAACATACATGTAATTTATAAACAATTTAATTTTGACTTTGTTTAAATCAGATTAAACTGTTTATTATAAACAATAAATTGGATTTTTTGTAGATTGCAAACGTGATAGACAGCCATGCCGCCACATTAACTCGGAGAACAGAGAGGGAGAACTTCTTCATGAAGACCCAGGGCATAGTGCAACTAGTTCAAAGGTCAGGGGGTCAAAGTGACAATTCAAGCTTATTATATCCACATTTCTGTTCAAAACCTAAAAGACTAAGTTTTTATTTAAGCTTTCTGTGCATTTATTTGCATGAAAATAAACCAAAGTTAACTTAGCTTTTTGATTAACATTTTTAACTTCCGTTTGTACAACAAACGTTAATTGTTTCGGTGTGTTTACATGTACGATATTGTATAGAACATGTTTTCTGCACGAGATCTTGTAGAAAGTTTTTCTCAGTATTTAAATTTTTTAGTACCCATCTTTTTTGTGGAGGGAATATTTGAAATGTTTTGGACACAATTTGTTTTGTTTGTAAATGAATGCATGTTTCATATTCTCTTCACAGTGGAACTAAGGGGTAATGCTAGTGGGTTGTGAGTAGCAGATTATAGAGGCACAAGACTGCAAGATTTTTTCTGATACTTAACATTTTCTCTCACATTAAGATTTATCTCGCTCACAAATCTTTTAAACTACGCCAAAAATTCAACCTTATTAACATGTTTCAATTTTGAATTTTTTTTCAACCATATGAAATTGTGCAGTTGATTTTAACATGTCGATCAGAAACTTAATTTTGATTTGGTTATAAATCCTTGCATATATAAGAAATTCTGTGTATTAAACTCCAATTTTAAACCACTCACATATTTGTAACATATTATTGTTAACATTTAAGATGTTCAGGAACTAGGTCAATAGGGTTAGGGAGTGGGTGGAGTTGTCAAATCTTGCAGACTTGATTAATGATACTGTTTTGCACTATTGGTAAAACCTTCTGGCATTAACCCCTTTCTCACATATTTTCCTCTCAATGTGTATGTCAATTCACACTCTAGCTATGATGTGCATCATATGTATGTTCTGTGTGTTTCATTACACACTCGTGTGTGTGTTGTTGTGTGTATTTTTGATGTCATTGTGACCAATCTGCGTTTGTAGTTTTCATTACATACCGTACTGTATACAGGGTTATTTTTGCCCTGTGTAATTTTCGCCCTCCTACAGTTGCAAACAGTTTCGCCCCATTTTGAATTTGCCCAGACACAGTATGTTTAAAGAGAAATAATTTGAAACAGTGGAATTCGCCTGCTGACAACAAGGGTGAAAGGGGCGAAAATAAAATGGGGCCGAAAATTTCTCTGTATACAGTTTTCTACAGTAAGTGAGTTTGTGTGTGTCCCAGTCTGTTTCATTTCCTACATTCATTTGATGTGTGTCAATTGGTTTTTCATGTGTGTTCTGTGTATGTGTCAGCAATTTTGATATTCTGTATTTTATTTTAATTTGATGTGTGTCCCTTTTCTCATTTTTTAACTGAGTTATTTTTCTGAATCTTTACTCCTATAAACTCATGCTTCTGTAAAACAATATCAATCGATCCAGACCATCATCCATAGTCCCTCTAGATCAAAACAAACCTCAAGTTGAACACCTTTGTAGAAAATTGCACATTCCAGCTGCTTTTCTGTATATTATTTATCATGGTGGAGGGACTTGTACATGAACTTCGTTGTTTTAAAAACTCATCTGACTTTTATCTTTTTCTCCAACATGGTTTGTCATGGCAAATTGAACTTTCATTTCATTCAAGGAATAAAATAGTGACACTGCACATGTTTGCAATGTTCTGAACTTCAATGTACATGCATATTTATTCATTTATGACAAAGAGCCTTGTAAATAAGTTTTATCATTAACTAGAATTTCCTTTGATCTCTAGATATCGCAATGGGATCCGTGGTCACATGAAGAGTGTGGTCCAGGAACTTCTGAAGCAGTATGTCAGAGTTGAGGTCCAGTTCCAACATGGTAAGATGTCACTATCAATCAAGGGATCACACAAATCTCAAACTCTGTAACTAATTAACTCAAGTTGTTCATGCTAGGGTTTATATTCTTAAACAATCCTCAATGATGGTACATATGTACCGGTACATGATAAGATTTGACTGGCCAGGAATTACAGGAATCAAAATTAAATCTCTGTAACCCCAACCTTATTGTAAATCACATATTTGAAAACTTCATTAGTCGCCTGTGTTCGTATGTGTATATACAGTGTATGTAATGTAAGATTTACAGGATTTACACTAGTCTGCTATAGTACTCTTTAATGCAGTGTTATCTCATATTGGAAAAGTACATCTTTCATCCCAAAGTATAGTTAAAAATTCATGATGATTTCCAATTTAAATTTCTTCTTTAATTTTAGACCATTGCACATTGTTATACATGTATATCAATGGAATCAATAAACATTTATAATTTTTAAAATAATGCATATTAAATATTGTTTGTATGTGCAAAAAGTCTTTGATAGAGATCAAATTGAAGATGTTGAACTAATAGTAACCTGTTCCACTTTAACAGATCATGTATTTGAAATTGTCATGTTTGATTTAATTTCCATGTTTAACTATAATTTTTGCTTTGTTGACACAGGTCACTATGACAAGTGTATAGCACAGCTGATCTCCAAGACCAAGGACATGTCTGCCGTGGCGGGCAGCATCTTCTCTCACCTGGCCGTCCAGAACAAGAACCTGCTGGTCACCATGCTCATTGTAAGGCCACACTCTGTATCTGACTCACTGTTTATACTTCAAGAATAAGGAATCATTCTTTGAGTATTATGAGGTGATAATTTCGGTCAGGGCGTCATCAAATCCAATGAAGCCCAAAGGGCTTTATGAGAGATTTGGTCACGCCCCGATTGAAATTATCGCCTCATAATATTCAATGAATGATTCCTTATTACTTATATTTATATATAATTTTCAGCAATTGTATATTAATTAAATATTTGAATATAAATAAGCAAACTCCGCTTGTGCCCCAATTATACGGCATTTGTATTTACTGGATTGTATAATACAAAATTAATACATAGTGTTATCACAGGCAAAGACACTGACAAATGTAAAATAATACATAATTATAAAACATATTCAGTAGTTGGCTGTATTTTTCAACCACAATTATATCCAATAATAAACAAATATGAATGTTATATTATCTCTTCATGGTAACACTCTGCAATTGATGATAATGCTTTTTAACTTGGTTCCTATAGGACCACATGTGTAGAAAGGAAGCAGGTTTGACGGATGAGTTAGCCTCCATTCTGACCGAGTTGACCACACTGAACAATGCCGAGAACGCCAGAGTGGCCCTCAGGGCCAGACAGGTCTGTAGTGATACGGGTTCTTTTATTTCTAAAAATTAATACCACCGGCTACTCTTATACAATGATTTTAATTTAATTTGACCAGATACTGTGAAATCATCAATTTTATTTTTAACTTATTAATAAGGATCCTCGACACCCCGTGAATTCTACTTTTTATGACAGTACGTCACAACATGGCGATTTTAGCGCATTGTGAAATACATGTAGTTTATATCGCCATAATTTGTTGTCTATCTCGGTGGCGCAATGGGTGTTGTTTCGGTCTACCAACACGCAGGTCCCGAGTTCGAATACAGCAGGGATTTTTAATTTCATGGAGAGCGGTAAAATTTAAAAAGTTGATTTTTCCTAAAAAGAATTGGAAATATTTTTGGTCATTTTCAAGTCGAACACATGCTTAAAGTCCATATCTTTAAGTAATTTAGAAGAATGGACTTGAACTTTCCCCAGGTGTGTGGAGGACTCTTAAGGATCCTGATTGACTTTGAGAGTATATGTGACCTGAAAGTTTATTTCCCCTCAAAATTGGCTGACTTTCATTCTTTTATCTTTTTGATATTCAAGAAAAATGCCTTGTCGGCAAATTTTGTTCATGGGGAATTGGATTTTTTATGAAAATAGATGAATGTCATGAACTAAGATTTATTTGAATAAAATAATAATTCATGTGGGAATATATAGACCAGTCTATTACTTACTCTCTATAAATTGCATGTTATCCAAAAAAAAAAAGAAAACCCATAATATAATTACTTTTTACTTCTTTCAAAACTATCGGTACTTTGATTACTGATCAAAAGTTCCTTTCAGTACTCCTAGTACTTTGATTATTCAGGTGTTGATTGCCGCCCACACACCACCGTATGAATTGAGACACAACCAGATGGAGTCCATTTTCCTGTCCACCATTGATATGTATGGTCCAAAATTCAACCCAGAAAATATACAGGTGAATGAAATTGAAAAGATTCCAATCTCTATATATTATTTAATATATGAAAAATAGATTCATATAATTATGAATAATCAATGATTGTCATGTATTTTTCTACTGTAAATGATCTGTTGCTTTTTAAAAAGATGTGGTCATGATTTTAGTCAAATTTTATTTTTCTAAAATTATTATTGTTTAGTTACAATGCTTTAGTAATGCATTTCTAATGGGTAACCAAAATTTGAGTGTCAGTTGTAGAGTTATAAGCAAGACACAGAGCTCTCAATTCTTTGTCATGTAAACAAGGCTTGTGCCTTGTTATTGTTTACAATAGTTCAATATACCGTTAAAATCTCTTTTTCAAGCTGATTTTTCTATTTGCTAATTCGTTTTCAACATAAATAAACATGCAGTTCCCTGTGGTTGTCACTTTCATTTTAGGTTTTAACCTGGAATTTTCTCTTCAGCTTTCAAAATGTAAACAAAAACATATGACCTGAGCTTTGTTTACATAACAAAGAGTTAGCTATGTATCTCACTTATAACTCAACCACTAACACTCAAATTTTGGTTTTGACTATTAGAAATGCCATACTTCTGAAGCATTGTAAACATTACAAACTGATAACTAACTTTGACCAAATTCGTGACCACGCCCCTTTAGAAGAGTATGTAAAAAGTTTTTATTATGAAAAACTAAAATATATTAATACGAAATTTGTATATAATCAAAAGAATTTGCATGAACCAAATAATTAAAACATAAAGAACATTCAAAGTTAACTTCTGTCAAAGGAAAATTGCAGAACATTTTCTAAATTTACGAACACTTTATAAGGATTATCTTGTGTTTTGCACCTTATTGAATATATGTTATTGTGTAGATGGAGAAAAAATATCTGGATTTCTTGTATGAAGTAATTCATTTTTTCTTTATTCAATTCATTAAATTCTTTCCTACTTAAATATCGTTTATTAATGAAAACAACATTAATTTTTTGAAATTACTGGTATTATTAGCCTTTTTTTAAATTAAGTTTTTGTGTTCTTTTTTCCTGTTCTTGTTCTTAATTATTTTTACATTATATAAATTTTCTTTACATTTTACAACAATTTTGGGGTGATATTGGTTGATTTAGTTTTAAAGTCATAACAATCATATATTATAAAAGTAAATGATTTTAAAGAGGAACTTTACAAACAATGTGAAATATTACTAAATGCTTTTAGAAATGTCATATCATGCAGTTGTAATACAGATAAAGTAATGAAATTGCTTTTTTTTTATATTTCAGAAAATCATCCATTCGGAGACTGCTATATATGACATCCTGCAAGAATTCTTCTGGCATTCCAATAACCTAGTCAGGTCCGCAGCCCTGGAGGTAAGCAGACTTATTGTAGATTCCTTATTTTTAAACGTCAAGTACTTAATTCCACAATCCCATGATTTTTTAGGACCAGATGTGAAGCATAATTCATTTTCTCTCTCTCTTTTTTCTCTCTCCCTCTTTCACCTCTCTCTCTCCCTCTCTTTCACCTCTCTCCCTCTCTTTCACCCTCTCTCTCTCTCTCTCTCTCTCTCTCTCTCTCTCTCTCTCTCTTAGAGACTGTATTATGTTACTGTTGACATAAAGATTGTACTTAATGTACTACATTACAGGTGTATGTTAGGAGAGCCTACATTGCCTATGAAGTGAACTGTCTGCAGCACAGAGAACTGAATGGAGATATGTCTATGGTGGAATTCAACTTCCTGCTGCCTAGATCACATCCCAACAGGTGAAGATACATTTATCTTAGATTACAAAAGAAATGATTTTTTTAAAAATATATATTATGAATTTAAAAATTCTAAGTGTATGGAGATCAAAGATATGGTTATATAATGTTGACTCCACCATCGTTTGATTTTGACAGGATGATGGTGATGCGCTACGACAATCTCGACAAGATGTCGGGGATGGTTGACTATGACGCCCACATAGACCAGCTGGATGAGCCGCCCACCTGTCAGAGGATGGGCATCATGGCCTCCTTCAACTCCATGGAGGAGTTTGAAATGTGAGTTTAGTTCATCTGTTCTTTTGATTTATTCCATTTATTGTGCTAAAAAGTTTTAAAAAACACAGAGGTTTGAATGGATCCGTTTGTTTAATATGTTTATGGTACTGTCAGTCAAGTATAATATGCATCACTTCTTTGATCTGAAATGGCCAGTCGAGAACTGATATGAATAAGATATAATTTCGGTGATGAACAAGTAGTCATTTAGTACTTTATTTTACACATATTAAGTAACCGCTAATCCATGATAATAATATATCCATAAGCTTTTCCAGGTTGCTCGCAAATTTTATATTTTAATCCCATCTGCACTCGTACAATATTGGTATAATATTGGTACTTATTTACAGTACATTAATTATTGTCTTATTATAACAATTTTTAAATTTAAATTTTTATTTTTTTATTTTAGCAATTTTGAACAGATCATGAACTGTTTCAATGTGGACACAGACAGCCCACCCAGCAGTCCCACAATCCTTGCCAAGAGCCCGGCGGGCAACGAGGACTCCATATCTCTCCATGTCAGTATTTAAAACATCGTTTACTGCTCATGAGAACAAAGTACACAATGTATTTTAAAATACAATGTGTAGGATTATAAACTTAAGTGTACAATCAGACTCTGTTTATTTTCTATATCTCTCCAGTTTATCATAATCTTAAAGCTTGAAAACAATTTTTTTTATACATTTTAAGTAGGGAATTATGTAATATATATAGTGTAAAAATAGGATATGGTATAAAATCAGCCATATTGTTAATGTTTTGATAACTTATTAATTTTTTTCATGAAAACGAACAACCAATATATTATTGGAGCCCCTACTAAGAAATAGCAAAAACCTTAATATATGAATTAAATAATAATGGTTGAGATATTGAGTTTGTTGTCATTTGCTGCTGTTACAGAGTACCTCAGAGTCGGACGAACCAATTCACAACATCAACGTAGGGATCAAATTCAGTAAGAAAGAGAAATACAGCGAAAACGACCTGGCCGTCAGATTCCAGGATTTCTGTAAAGAACGGGTAAGGGCTCTAATCTGGATCTTGTTTGTGTTTATTACAGGCCTACATGTGAAAGAGGTCAAATCAAAGTCTATTAAGTGCTTTAAATTTATACAGCAGAGGCTTATTCAGCAGAGCTAGCACTGACTCACAAGTGTGTACCAAAGTTTGTGTAACAGGTATACTACATACTAATCTAGGGAATTTTGGCAGGCACTCATGAGCGCCCTCTCTGCTGAACATGCCTCTGTATTTCACTATATTAATGCGTATATTTACAAAGGGTATATTCAATCGTAGTAGTCTTTGTGTACACTGTATATTACAGTATATTTTTAAGAAATGAACAGCAAGTTGAAAAGTTCACGGGGATATGAACTTGGTTGATCATGTGATTAAATCCTGTGAAGCCTTTAGAGAAAGGCAACTCAGTCCGAATATTTAAAATTACCATGTTTTTATGTTTACAATAATGCAATAGTCAAACGATAAGCATGTGTGGTAATCATTGTGAAGTCATTGAAAAGTTCATACAGAATTGAACGTTTGTCACTTTTCGTTATTCCATAGAGTTATATATGGAAACATATTAATTTTGCAAATGTAAATATTATGAAAATGATTACGAATCTGTGTTTTATGATTTTGATATAAAAGTAAATGTGATTCTTATCAGTGAGAGAAAGAACATTACTAGTATTTATTATTAATTTTATAATTGGATTAAATAGGCATTAAAGGATCTGTCATTGATGGATAATGTTTGGATAATAATTGAATGTAAATAAACCATGAGATTCCTTAATAATTGTAGGAGGAGTATTTGAATGAAAAAGCCATCAGAAAAATCACATTTTTGGTGTACTGCAGGGTAGGTACAGGTATTTGCTGCAATGTGTTGAATTGATAATTATTTTTTAGATGTAACTCAAAGTGTTTCTTAACTTGAATATTTGCTCTGGTGGATAATCTTTTGTTTAACATGGATGACAGTCAACATCAAATATGTTAAATTTGATAATCATAATAATATATTAAGGTTTGTATTTCTATTTCCAGAGAACTTCACCGAAGTATTTCACTTATCGTGCCAAGTTTAATGTGAGTACATGGCAAATTCTGATTAAAAATTTTTTTTCAAGATGTTTAAAAAGATTAAATAACCCTGTATCATTATTATGTCCGTTATGAATGAAAATAGTGTAAGAAATGCTCTTTGGAGTTATAACACTGATTGCTTTATTCCAGTTTGGAGAGGACCGGATCTACCGTCATCTGGAGCCGGCTCTTGCCTTCCAGCTGGAGATCAATCGGCTGAGAAACTTTGACCTGGAGGCCATCCAGACCAACAACTACAAGATGCACCTGTACCTGGGCAAGGCTAAGGTATGCAGTCCTCACTCTATCAGCTGTGTAAAGGAGATAGTCCTTGCTGTATCTATAACAAATTATCTGGGCAGGGCTAAAGTAAGTAGTCCTCACTCTTATTGGCTGTAAAAAGCATAGTCCTTGCTTTATCTAAATACCAGATTATCTGATTTTCCCCATCAAAAATCTACAGTGTAGGTTCTGGATTCTTCTCGTATATTAATTCTCTTTGAATCAGGTCATAATTTTACCAATACAATGCATAATGCCTTGACAAAACTTTAACATCTTGTCCCCCTCCATTCACTGTAATAAGGTGAAAATGGTTTACACAAAATTTACAACAGATGAGTTTGCATGATACACAAAGGGTATCTGGCACAGAAGTTGCATGCTTTTTTCTTTTAATAGTACACTTCAGGATGCGTACCTGTACAAAACGAACAAAAGAAGTGGACCTGATGTAATAATATGAACTTTAATCTCTACTTTTTATAACAGGTAGCTGCCGGACAGGAAGTGACGGATTACAGATTCTTTGTACGGGTCATCATCCGACACTCTGATCTGGTCACCAAGGTAACATTCTCAACATTTGATCAAAGATGAGTTAGACATAGTTCTTTCTTGTTGACGTGAAATCTAAACTTTTTTTCCTGTTTTGTCCTGTTTAGGAAGCGTCGTTTTAGTACTTACAAAATGAGGCAGAGAGAACTCTCCTGGAGGCCCTGGATTCCCTGGAAGTGGCCTTCTCACATCCACTGGTAAGTGGGGCTCATTTATATGACCAGTACGCTGCTCCATTAGTTAACCACAACTGAGTAGAGGTTTAGTGGAAAATTTTGCATATCAACAGTTTTATATTAGGTATAGTAGTATGGATAAGCATTTACATATAAATGTAAGGTACTACATGCCATTGATATTTAAGAAGTTCCAATAATTCAGATACTTTCTTATTGTTTAGTCCAAGAAGACAGATTGTAACCACATTTTCCTGAATTTTGCACCGACACTGACCAGAACCTGGCAAGGTAACAAAACAGGTGTACTCTATGCTAAGTATGTACAATGACATCATACAGGTCTCACTCCCGACCATATAAATGTAGATATTTTGCCAGTCTTTTGAAATTAATAGATTGCATAATACAAATCTGGGCAAGTTTATACAAATATGACTTGCATGCCTCATGAATGTCTACCCAAATGATGATGAAACATATGCTGGTCTCTTCTTTCATTTTCTTTGTCTTGACCCCTCCCCATCTTTTTCTCTCTCTGTCTCTCTGTCTCTCTCTCTCTCTCTCTCTCTCTTTCTCTTTGAGACTGTACTGTTTTACTGTTGACAGCTGGAAGAAACAGTCAGAGCCATGGTGATGAGGTATGGCAGTCGTCTGATGAAAATGAGAGTGCTCAATGCAGAGCTGAAGTTTACCATCAAGTAAGTCTACAAGATTCTTTAAATTCGTTATTAAACTCATCATTAAATTCAA
This sequence comes from Magallana gigas, assembly GCF_963853765.1. NCBI lineage: Eukaryota > Metazoa > Mollusca > Bivalvia > Ostreida > Ostreidae > Magallana > Magallana gigas. The sequence continues at coordinate 30,595,490 of NC_088861.1, forward strand.
TAAATCATTCCTATCTTATGAATTTACTAATGTTTGCTTAATGAATTGCATTCTACATTTAACTCGTTATAAAATTTTCTGTTCAGGTTTGCCTCAAGTGATACAAGCATTCCGATTCGTCTGTATCTGACCAATGAGAGCGGGTATTACTTAGACATGAGCATGTACAAAGAGGTCACTGATCAAAACACAGGACAGGTTGGTAACCTTTTAAAGATGGAGCTTCTGTGTTGCACCTTATCATAAATGCTTTTACTTTTTTTTTAATCAATAAGGTTTGGGAAATTGTTGTGTGCCGGGGAAACTAACATTTTCTGTTTTAAGTTTTTGGGAAAATATTTCTAATCTTTTGTGTACTAGCACTGTTGGTACATAACTACTATCAAGCATGTTACTTCTTGTAGACAAGTTTCAATGAAATGATATAAATCTAATCTCTTTTCTTTTTTGGTAAAAGTCTCACATTCATGGGTCAATTAAAATGGATACAAGTCTTATTCCTTCGGAATCCAATGTAAATAATAGATTGAAATTTTCTATTGTCAAATATTGAGTGTTTATTCTACACTGAGAAATTCTCCATAATGTCTTATATAAAAACAGGTGATGTTCCAAGCTTACGGTACGAAACAGGGAGCCCTTCACGGTCTGCTGATCAGCACGCCTTATCCCACCAAGGACCACCTCCAGCTGAAGCAATTCCAGGCCCAGTCAAGTGGAACCACATATGTCTATGATTTCCCAGGAATGTTCACTCAGGTACAGAATGCAAGCAAAACAAAATTATGAAAGTGTACAACTAATTATAAGAAATGGACTGGAAAAATTAACAAATTCATTATTTTACATTTTTTGCCCTCTTTATCTCTGGATATAGCTGATTTTTAAAAAACCGATTCATTAAACAGGACCTCTGTTGCACTTGTTGGAAAAACATTTTAAGCAGAAATTTTCAGGGAAGGAAATTAAAAGTTTAAAAATAAGAATTCTATTTTAAAATTGATTTACAGAAGCCCTATTTTGCTTTGGTTTTGTAGGCATTACAGAAGTTCTGGAAGGACCACAGAGAGGAGAATAAGATTCCTCCAGATGCCTTCAGCTGTATAGAACTGGTGCTTGACAAAGACAACAATCTGTGTAAACAGAACCGGCTGCCAGGGGAGAATGAGGTCAGACTGTAAACTTATTACTGTGTTATTACAGGCTGTAAGCCAAAGGGGAGATTGAGGTCAGACTGTAAACTTATTACTGTGTTATTACAGGATGTAAGGAGAAAATGAGATCAGACTGTATTAATATATTAATATGTTAAGGCTGTAAGGAGAGAATGAGGTAGCACTGTAAACTTTTTACTCTGTTATTACAGGCTGTAAGGAGAGAATGAGGTCAGACTGTAAACTTATTACTGTGTTATTACAGGCTGCAAGGAGAAACTGAGGTCAGACTGTAAACTTATTATTGTGTTATTACAGGCTGTAAGGGGAGAATGAGGTCAGATTGTATTAATATATTAATATGTAACAGGCTGTAAGGAGAGAAAGAGGTCAGACTGTAAACTTCTTATGAATAACAGGCTGTAATAGAAGACAAAATAAAACATATAACAGGCTGTAAGGAGAGAATGGGGACATTGTGAATTAAACTATAACATGCTGTAATGGGAAAATCAGGTCATACTGAGAATTTATTCTAGACAGTGTACATGTACTATCAACATTTTAACCAAATGTAGTTAGGAGAAAAATTTTGAGAAGGATGGATACTGACTTCAGAGTTTTCAATGATGAAACTTTGACAAATTTTTATAAGCTTTATGTGTGCCTCCATTTCAGATTGGAATGGTAGCCTGGCAGATGACCTTGAAGACACCAGAATGTCCTGAAGGTCGTGACATCATTGTGATATCCAATGACATCACCTACAAGATTGGGTCATTTGGACCAGCAGAGGATCTTCTCTTCAAGGTCAGAAGTTCATCATGGTATCTGATTCAGTTTTGTAGGAATAAGAAATTTTCTCAAGATTTTTAACAGGTCTGAGAATGTCATTAATATTGATAAAATGTCATAGAGTCTGAAGATTTGGGGTTAATGATTTTGGTCTGAGACTATCAATGACTTTTATCTCGTACAGTCATGTGTTTTGAAACTCATGATTTGATTTTGAAATTGAAAGATGAATGACAATAAGATTGAAAGTCATAAAACAAATTAATTGGAAATTCAAATAATGGTTAGATTTGATACTTGGCCTATTAAATGTGGTTACAATTGTGTAGAAAACAATAAGTTAAAAAAATTGTCTTTAATTTATTTTTTTGCTGCAGAAAGCCTCAGAGAAAGCTAGAAGAGAGGGACTGCCTCGTATCTTTGTGTCAGCCAATAGCGGGGCTCGGATCGGGCTTGCCGAGGAAATCAAACACCTGTTTAATGTTGCATGGATCGACCCCAGCGACATAGAGAAGGTGAGGGCATCATTGGCTCAAGATAAGCTTGGTTTAATGTTACCTTAAATTTAGTAACATATTTTTGAAGTGTATTGAATTTTGTGTTTAGTTATAAAAATGCATTTCTTAAACACAGTGTCCTTTAATTTAAAAACATTTGAAATGCATCATGAATTTATTTCTGAATTATGAATGAGTTTTGCTTATTTATTATTGCAGGGTTTCAAATATCTTTACCTTACCCCAGTAGACTTTAAGAAAGTTAGTGCCATGAATTCCGTCCACGCCGAATTAATTGAAGATGAAGGAGAGCCACGATACAAGATCATTGACATAATTGGTAAGTTCTAATGGATGCTTTCTACATGAGATATCGACAATAAGACATTTAATGGTTAACTTTATAAAGAAATGTATATTTTGTGATTATTATACACAAAGGCAATTTGGTGTTACATGTACCTTTTGCTGTTTATAGGTGTATAGCATAATGTATCTCTGTTTATAGGTCGGGAGGAAGGTCTTGGGGTGGAGAATCTGAGAGGGTCTGGAATGATCGCCGGTGAATCCTCCATAGCCTACAACGAGATCGTCACCATCAACCTGGTCAGTAAGATAATTACTTCCTGGGTCAAAGTTCATGCATGCTTGATCCAGAAGTAGGAGGCCCCTATATTCAATAACATTCATTGAATGAACTTGAAAATAAATGTTTGAATTGTATGCTTGCTTTTCATATTAACTGAAGCAAATTTTATATTTTGTTATGTTTATGTATACGTTAGTATGAAATGGCTTTTTGTATTTATTTACATATTGTATACAGTTAATGCCTGTTTTGTAGGTTACCTGTAGAGCTATAGGTATAGGGGCTTACCTGGTCAGACTTGGGCAGAGGACTATACAAGTAGAAAACTCCCACATCATCCTCACAGGGGCAGGTGCTCTCAATAAGGTAAACTAATGATGATGATGATGATGATAATCTTGATAGTTATAACAATGATGATGATGAAAATTATAACAATGATGATGTAGATGACAATTTTGATGATGATGATGATGATTGATGATTACAGTTCTCCTATTAAATTACAACGATGATTATGACATTTGATAATGATAGTATTTTTAATAGTGATTATGTTAATAACAATGTTGTTGTTGTTGTCGTAATTGATGTTGTTGTCATCGTTGTTGACGTTGTTGTTGATGATAGTTATAACAATGATGTAGAAAACAATTTTGTTGCTGATCATCATGATGATGATTACAGTTCTCCTATTAACTAACTAATTAAAATGATGTCATCGTTGTTGTTGTTGTTGTTGTTGTTGTCGTTGTTGTTGTTGATGATGATGATGATGATGATGATGATGATGATGATGATGACATATTTGATGATTCTGAGTTTTGAGAAAGAAGAAAAAGAAAAATTAATGTTTTATTCTCAATATTAAGTTTACATTTACATCTATTTGTCGCAACTCTTTTGCTGTAGAACTGTTGGCCTGGATATAAAGTTCAGCCATTTAATGCTCTGAAGATTTAAGATCATACATGGTTCTTTTCAACAGTAACCACAATGTTATCATGACACAAAATGCTGTTTTGAAAAACACTTTGTGTACTTAAATAAAAGTTGTATTTCTTCTAATTTCAGGTGCTAGGGAAGGAGGTATACACCAGTAACAATCAACTGGGAGGCATTCAAATCATGTACACTAATGGAGTCACGCATGATGTCACAGTTGATGACTTTGATGGGGTCTACAAGATCATACAGTGGCTGTCCTATATGCCTAAGGTAGGATAATATGTGCCACCTGGCAGTAAGCTAATAAAACAACAGTAGCTATTAATGCAAAAGGGAAATGTAATTTATACAGCAGTAATGGCGAGGAAGAAATTAATATACTAGATTTTCTTGTTCAGTGTAAAGGTTCCCCATTACCAATACTGGAAACAGGAGATCCTATAGACAGAGAGGTGGAATTTGTCCCCACCAAGGCCCCTTATGACCCCAGGTGGATGTTGAATGGCAGGCAGAGTCCAGGTATAGCAACCTTTTGGTTTTCAAAAATCAAGTTAAAAGCGATAAAAGGGGTAATACTAATTTGATGAATTATAATGGTTTAGAAATATCTAGATTTCAAGAATTTAGAATGTTGGTGTTGGAATATTATGGACTTGTAATTGTAGATGACAAGAATTGCTGGCAGAAAGGTTTCTTTGACCATAAATCTTTCCATGAAATTCTACAACCTTGGGCTCAAACTGTGGTCACAGGCAGAGCAAGGTTTGTCTCCCTTGATTTGGAAGTTTATGTAATTTTATTACTATAGTAAACCACGTAAATTTGCTGTAACATTTTATGTACCAAATAGAATGATGACTAGCTGAAATTCTTAATGAATTCTTAATAAAGTTGAAAATTTCAAATATGAATATCAATATGAGATTGGACTAGAGTACTGGAACATGTTGTTTGTTGGTCAGGTTGGGAGGAATTCCTGTGGGTGTGATATGTGTAGAGACCACGACGGTGGAAATGACCATACCAGCTGACCCCGCTAACCTGGACTCAGAGACCAAGGTTAGCCTACTAAAACTGTGCTTATACTTTAGTGTACTCATTAAGAGACCAGGTTCCGTAAACCAGAACCAAATACTTACAATCTTATGCTAAATATTGAAGAATCCAAAAGAAAACGTTAATTGCCATGTTACCAGCATTTTTCTGGAATCCATTTAGTTCCAATTTATTTCAATTTTGGGTGAAAAAATATCAGCAAATTACTATAGTTGTGTGGTCTGTGTTTAGTCAACAAAAAGAAAAGAAAATCATTAAATGTTTTTGTGCAGGTGATACAACAGGCAGGCCAGGTGTGGTCCCAGACTCCGCCTACAAGACAGCACAGGCTATTAAGGACTTCAACAGAGAAGAGCTCCCACTGATGATCTTTTCTAACTGGAGAGGTTTCTCTGGAGGAATGAAAGGTATGTGTGCATGGAAATCTGTTTGTTGTTGATTTTTTTAACATGATATTTGATATGATTACACGTATATTGCATTGCTTGCGTATCAAATTTTATAAAAGTACACAGAATTAAGACTAAGAATGCATGTTTGCCATCCATGAATGACATGATCTACATGCACATTACTGGTATAATGCAATATATAATTAATAATACATGTAAAATTTTAAATCATTTGTACCTGCTTTTCAGACATGCATGACCAAGTGTTGAAGTTTGGTTCCTACATAGTGGACGCCCTCACGGAGTATAATCAACCAATCATGATCTACATTCCTCCCTACGCCGAGCTGAGGGGCGGGGCCTGGGTCGTTGTAGACCCCACCATTAACCCCACCCACATGGAAATGTACCATGATGAACTCAGCAGGTAAAAGAGTTTAGATAATTCAAAAATACTATGCTAAGAGGAAGTATAGTATATCCAGTAATTTTCTTGATGATCTAATTTTTCACTTCTTGCTTGATTTCTTTGACATTGCAAATTATTGAATAGTATTATGCAGAAATTATATCCTATATTATTTTCAATAAGAAACTTTTTAAATCGCATAAATTGACTGACGCTTCACATTTTGTCCATTTTCTCAAATTTTGTGACAGGCAAAAAGAAACGGATAATTGGGAAATCATTATTTGGAATATGTATGCCAGAGTTTCAAATAGTGTTCAAACTTTAAAGAAAACCGCAAAAATGCTCTTAATAAATTGACCATTATTACATTAATTTCTAATAGTAGTCTTGGAACCAGAAGGTACAGTGGAAATAAAGTTCCGGCGGAAAGATCTGGAGAAGACCATGCAGCGTCTGTATAAGACCTGTATCCAGATAGTGGAGAAACTGACCAGTCCACAGCTGAATCCAGACGAGAAAGCTGAACTCCAGAAAAGATTGGCAGCCCGCCAAGAGAAGTTACTTCCCATGTACCACCAGGTGGCTATCCAGTTTGCAGATCTCCATGACACCCCAGGCCGAATGGAGGAGATGGGTGTTATTACCGTAAGTGTCAAGTCATTGTAATAAAGAATACATTCAGATTGATAAATGTTAATGTGAATACTTTTCTTTTGAAGCACATTTTGTTTAAAAAATTCTAACATGAAAATTTCCATGTTTAAGGTCACACATAAAAAAAATTGTTACGGTAGTTCATTAAAGTCATGAATTTTGGTATGATATTTTAATATTTCTCTCTTCTTTAATGACAAAAAGGACATCTTGAAATGGCAAAGTAGCCGAGAGTTTTTTTACTGGCATCTGAAGCGAAGACTTCTGGAGAGGCAGATGAAGAGGAAGATGAAGCCGGTCACCCACAATGTGGGGGAGGGGGAGCTCAACTCCATGTTACACCGCTGGTTTGTGGAGGATAGGGGCACTGTTAATGTAAGATAATTCTTCACATCACTACACACGTGTTTTTCTATTAGTTAATATACGTTTTGCCAATTGTGTTCAACATTTAAATAAAATTTATATCTATGAACTTAAAAGAAACCTCCTTAAATACCCCGGTAGGTGATATTTTATAATTGTTGTGTTTCAAATTGAAGTTAAAAGACAGCTGTTGGTTTTCATTTTAATTTTTTTTTATCTATAAATATTGTTTATGATCATTTGCTTTAAAATTGAAAAAATAAACTAGATGCATCTGCGATTGACTTATATGCTTTCTTTGAGTTTTTTGTTAATGTTTTTGCCAAACCATCACTTGCCATTTTGTACTTTAGGCTTACATGTGGGAAGATGATAAAGCCATGGTTCAATGGTTGATGGAACAGATCCGAGAGGACAGTATGGACAATGCCGTGTCAGACAACATCCGGTGTCTACAGAGAGAGCACGTCCTACAACAAGTCAGAAGGTCCGGCACTTTTACCCCAAAATATGTTCTCCTATATTTTATTTATATTCTTGTTGTCTTCCCATTAAAAAATCAGTAATGAACAATTTTTAGATATTTCTTGAAATTTCATCTTTTACATTTATTATAGATCTGTAACTAATGGGCAGGCTTAATAAAGTTTGCAAGATTTGAATTATGTACAGTACGTGTTTCTCAAAATGTTTGCTTTCTCATCATGTTATGAGATGTATTTTTAAAACCCTCTTTTTTGGTATGAAAGAGAAAATATATCATTCTGTGTCTGAATCTTTTGAAGAAAAAAGTGAAGACAGTTTAAATTGAATAAAAAGTAATTTAAGTAAAAATCTTTCTGTTGACAGCTTGATACAAGACAATCCTGAGGTTGCTATGGACTCCATCGTCCACATTACACAACACATGACCCCGAGTCAAAGGTCAGAGGTCACACGAATCCTAGCCAACATGGACACGTGATGCCGAGTCAGACCATAGTCATCAAGAACCATAACTCTTGACATATCCGTGAACAAATTTGAATCATTATATTATTGAATCCATTATTAACATTGTACATGTATATTCTTGTCTAAGGCAGTTTCCATGGAAATGAAATCCATCAATGCGGACCATCTCATGAGTCAAAATTGTAGATAATTTATCAAATCATTGATTATTATTTATTAATACAATAAAGTAATTTTATAAAGGACTTACATATAGGAACATTTTCTGAGGGCATTTAAGGATATTTATTGATAAATGTTTCAATATCTGTATAATGTCATACAGGGTATATTAACATCTATTTAAATACACATGTATTTGTTTAATAAGTGCTCAAGTTCATAGTTCATGCACATGTATTTATTGATTAGTGTTACAGATTGCTGTAAATGAAATTAGAAATTAACTTATTGAATTTGTGTACAGAGCTAATTATTTTTTTTATCACAATGATGGTGTATTTTGAAAATGGTGATTTTATTTACATGTTTATATATACTGCTTTTGTTCCATTATTTTATTTACTCTGCATATACATTTACATTAATATAAACTTTATGAAAACCATGACATATAGTTTGTGTTTTAAATTAATCATTTATTACTTCAAAACATGTATACCAGTATTACGCCATCAATAGTGTAAATGGTTGTTTATGGTAGAGTTAGTTCAAGGAAATTCAACATGTATAAACTGTATTTGATTGTGCATCATTTAGTAGGCGCACAGCGTATTATCTTGATTATGTTGGATAAATGAGAGTGGTCAAGAACAAGTTGACAGAAGTCCTGATTGGCAGACACAGGATTGTGTGTAAAATGATACATTTATACTCTGTCCCAAGATATCCTGGATTCACATTTTGCTTAATTACTCAATATTTATAAATACCTCAGGGTTTAAACGATGTTCATTCAAAAGTATGAAAAATTTCCAAGATTTCTCAGTTGCTTGTCAGGTTTCAATACAAGGCTAAAAAATGTAATGTCTACGGGGATTTTGTATTGCAGTAAGCCCGGATGATAACGTTGAAAAATAGCGCGAGATATTCCGAGTGATTCCGAATGGAGAAAAGATGTAAACATTCCCCATTATAAATTTCCGTAAGAAATCTATTTTCGATCCTGTGATTGTTTTCGAGTGAAAAATGATAATGTGTCAATGAAAATATCTTGGAAAATTTCCCTTTTATCGAATTTAATTGCACTTCTTTCACAGGTATGTATATTTTTATTAAAAATCGATCAAATGTGCTGCATAAATATCTTGGGACAGACTTTAGCAGAAAACTTTATTTCACTATTCATAATTGAGACACTTCATATTGTATCATCTGTTTATTTTTTAAATAATCAAGACATAATTGAAAATGTACAAATTACTTTGTTGTAAAAAAAAGGGGTTTAGGTATAAAGAAAATGTATCACGTTCATGAATTTCAACAAAATCAATTACTAGAATGACAGGTGAAAAACACATTTATCTGCATGTTCAGGGGCAGGTTACCAATATTAACAAAAATAAGAGAAAAATACATGTATCTACATGATAAATACTAATTATAGTTATTGTACCAAAATATACCCCCTTACACTCATCCCCACCACGCACACGAAGACGCCAAGTTCAAAACCTCCATTTCACAAATTTGTCAATGTTAAACACTTTGACATACAAGGGTATTTTTTATATACTTGCCGATAGGATTATAAATGTAGATCCTGAATTCTCTGTAAGGTAGCAGTTTGTATTCTATTGAGTGGATATTGTCTGAGTGACTGTTGGTATGAGTACAGTGCAGCCTGGAGGTTCCCTGTGATTTGTTGACAGATCCCCAGGATCTCCCAGATAATGTCTCCGAGGCCTACATCTATTAACTCCCCCTGATCATTGTGGACTAGGACCTGTAGATCATCTAAAGCTCTCTGTGCTCTCATTGTGTCAACATGTCTAGAGTACAAAAACTCTAACATGTACAACAGTACGAGGGGTGGAATAAACAATGCAGGCAAACTGTAACAGTTGTGTATACTAGACTGTTGTTCCGGTATTAATTCATTGATATAAAAGATATCATTGTCAAGTTTGATATTCTGTGCTACAGTCTGTCTCATCTTTGTAGACAAGGACTGTCCCCCTACAGCCTCAATATACCTCTCTCTGTCTACACTTCTCCCATACATCAAATATGGCTGTGCTAACTTGACCTTTGTGATATCTATACAAAATAAAGCTTCCCTGTATCTGAATGTCTTGTAATAATGCATTGCAATGTACAACATGTCGGACACATACCCAAACTTGGCTGCTATTTTCAGCAAATGGGAGGATAGTTTGTCAACAATATACAACTGTTTGTTAGAGCCTATGTTAGTGTACAAGTTGTGTAATATAAATGCAGTACGCTTAAGGATGGTGACTGTAAGTTTCTGTAACATGACAATGTGATACTGTGTCAGGGGTAAACTTATCAACTGTTCTATCTTCTGTAGGTAGATTGTACACATCCATAGGTCAGGTGGGGCTATTGCATCACTCCCACATATCTCCATAAAAACAGTTTTATCAAATTCAACCTCAGAGATCAGAGTGTGTTCATCAGTACAAATCGTGAGTCTGGGATTACACAGAACATTAATGATGTAGGACCTGATGGAGGGACTGTGTAACAGCAACGCTAGGCCATTCTTATACAATGTATACAGTCGCGTGAATAATGTCTGTTGTGCTTCACCATAGATATTGCTCAAAAACATGTTATTCTCTGGAATAAAAAAGTTAGGACACACTCCCTCGTACACCCATTTAAGGAGAAGTTTAAAGCAGACCCAGAAACCTGCCAGGAGATTTTGTGGACACCAGTGAAGAAGTGTATTTTGTTGAATCGCCCAGAAAACGGTCGTTTTCATGTGATACGAGCACAGAAGTTTATCTTCATCTCTCAATCCTTTGTTAATTATTTCCTTTAAGAACAATTTCAGCAAACCATACGTTAAGAATTGTGTGTGATTCATTGAATACACAAGTTTGTATTCAGCCTGTGAAAAAGAAATTCTCCATTCGTTGTCTGTATGATTTCCTATTTTGGGTCCTATAGCTACAAAGTGACACCCATTTCTAATGATGTCGCTGACAACATGAGGTGAGGGCCATGCGTGACACCTATCTATCCATGAGGAAGCAGACGGAGGCCAGAAATCACTGATAAAGCAAATAGCATGATCGTATTCTAATACACCATTTAATTGGCCACTGCTACATGGTCCGTGTGGTGTAGAACCAGGCAAATCAAAAAGATGCATGACCTCTCTGTACTTTGAACTTGATATATAGAGCATTCCATTCATCCTTACACACGCTGACATCACTCCATGACTAGTTCTTTCTAATGGTAACCATAGTAAAGTGAATCCTGGTGGACTCTCAGAACTGTCACAGAGAATCAGTGTGTGTTCTTGTGTGTTGTAAAACTGTACCTGAGAGAAATCCCAGATCACTCGGTGTTTATTTGGCCAAATCATGTAGTCAAAGTCTGATCCACTCAGCCTGAGTCCTTCTCTACGACTCCCACTCAGCATCATTCTGACCGGATGATTTAACATCTCGTTGTTTCTCAACATCTCGAGAATGTCCTCTATATCTCTCCTGGAGGCCACCTGTTGTGGAGTTCCTATCTTTAGACACATCCCCACATACACTGACTCGGATATCCTCTGAACAGCCATCTTACTGAAATGAAAAGGACAAGTTACTTGTACAATTCCATATGTCTGTTCTAATAGTGTCATAACACAATTTTAATAATATTAACATAAGTGTTCTGTTTAACAATATTTTACTTACTTTTGTTTTGCCCTTCTAGAGTCAATTGCTGGGAATTTTTATACCCGCACTTTCTAAAGAAAGTTCGGGTATATTGTTGTTACCCTGTTCCGTCCGTCCGTCCGTCCGTCCGTCCGTCCGTCCGTCTGTCACGTTTTACTTTCTCAAACTGCTCTTACATCTTATAAACCAGCAAACTGAACTCTTGGAGTTTGATTTGGGGTATCATGTTGTTTTGTAAAAAGGTTTCAAAAATTCTCTGTTAGTCCTGGGGGTCAAATAATTGGTAAAAAATGACTTTTTCACAAAAAAACTTCTTCCTCGAACTCCTCCTACATTTTCAAAAGTAGACAAATCATCTTTTGGAATATGTTTTAGGGTATCCTATAGATGCGCAATAAGGTTTCAGAATTTTCAATTTTGTCCTGGGGGTCATTTAATGGCTAAAAAATGACGTTTTTTTTTTTACAAAAAAACTGGTTTAAAAAACGTCATTATTTTTAAGCAGTAGCCAAATGATCTTCTAGAATATGATTGGGGGTGTCATATTGAGGCATGATCAGGTTCCAGAATTTTTTTTTTAATTAAGGGGATCAGTGGGCAACAAAAAATGACGTTTTTTGGCAATAAAAATATGGTTCCCAGAACTCCTCTTACAACTTTTGGAGTAGCTACGTCATCTCTTTGGATATAATTGGGGCTGTCCTATAGATGTGCAATAAGGTTTTAAAAATTTAAATTTCATCCTGGGAGTCAAATAGTAGCAGAAAATTGACGTTTATCACTAAAAAAACAAACATTGATCCAAGAGCTACTCTTATGATTTAATGGATAGACAATCATATCTTGGGATATGATAGGGACTGTTCTATAGATGTGCAGTAAGGTTTTCAAAATTTAAATTTCATCCAGGGAGTCAAAATGTAGCAGAAAATTGACGTTTATCACTTAAAAAAAACATAGATCCTAGAACTCCTTTTATGATTTAATGGATAGACACATCATATCTTGGGATATGAAAGGAACTGTTCCATAGATGTGCATTACGGTTTTGAAAAATTAAATTTAACCCTGAGGCCCATTACCTACCGGTATATACCTTTTGATGCCCTTTAAGGATCAAGAATATATATGGTTAAGGGGTGGGGATCTCAACCGTTTTCGAGATATTCGTGCACTTCCTGTTCAAGGGGGGTCATGACCACCCCCGGGGCCCATGACCTACATACCGTTTGATGCCCCTTGACACAAGGAACAAGAATATATATGGTTTAAGGGTGGGGATCTCAACTGTTTTGAAGATATTAAGGGACTTGCTGTTTGAGGGCGTCAGGACCACCCACAGGGCCCATGACCTACATAACATTTGATGCCCCTTGACATCAGAAACATGAATATATATGGTTTAGGGGTCATGATTATAACAGTTTCTGAGATATATGGTAATTTCAAATTCCTGGGGGGTGGGGATGACCCCAGGGGTCAGATCTAATAAACCCTATATATTGCCAGTAACAGCCAATATATGATTATGAAAACCCTTTTATTATTATCTTTGTCCATTTTCAAGTTACCATTTACAATAAAGTCTATGATTCTTCCTACAAGGTTCAATGTTAGACCCCACACCCTTTTGACCCCCCCCCCCCCCCCCCCCCCCCCCGAAAAGTGGTTGTCTAACCCAAAATGAGAAAAATCAAACCAGGGTGTACAACTAGATTTGCAGGCCTATCATATCCTAGAGTTTTGTACAATTATGTTCAGCCATCTCTGAGAAACAAGTTCAGAGCGGGAAAGAAGACAAAGAAGATGAAGAATATATACATGTATTAAGAACCGTACAAAAACAATAAGTCTCCAAACTTCATTCAGGAGACTTAATAATTAATAAAGATTAAATAGAGATAGGATCATCAAACATCAATAATTTAAAGATAATTGACAATTTCTGATTCTAAGGGGGTCAGGATGACCCCTTAGGGTCATGACTTAATACATGCCATAATGATCTGATGCGCCTGCATGACCTAAGGAGGAATAATATCTTTGGATTAAGGTGGGGATCTCAATGGTTTTTATGATATTTGATAATTTCAGGAAGAGCACTTGGGATCATGACCTACATACCATCTTAAATGTCTTGAACAAAGAAACAATAATATAATATGTACATGATGATTCAATTTAAGAACCCAGATATAGATCAATCATCTGTTTTGTAATACTTCCTATGTATATATACATGTACATGTATTAGTTTGTGTTTTGTTCTATACTATTCATGTTCATGACTGTAGTATGGCTTAGTCTTATTTTAAATTACATTAAAAAATTGTCAAATATATGACTTGGAACCCCCACTCCCAAACAAACTCAAATATAAACTGTTCTCTCCCCCCCCCCCCCCCTCCTTCCTTGTCGAATAATCTATTAAAATCAAAATATAATTTGGGTGTCTAAAAACTTTTATAAACTGGTAAAAAATGTTATTCTTAAAAAAAATTACATTACACCTTGCATAATTGACAAATGATCTATTGAGATACGATCAGAGGTCATATTTCTACCTTGGGATCAATAAGTAGTATTCATTGACAAGTTAAAATTAATTAATAACAATAAATGATTCAAATTATAAATGTTTATACTCCACATTCATCCCCCCCCAATCTAACCTGCTTATAAAGATTCAGTCTTCTTAATACATTCTTACATGTGTACAGTAGCAAATTTTAAATCATTTCTTGATTGCTTTTTCTCTCGTGATTCACATTAACATTTTGGAAATTGCTTAATTCAATTTTTAAGATTTATAAACAAAATGTTATATGCATCACTGCCATGTGTATTCACCTATTTGGGGCAATTGTAAAGTCTCCTAAACAAAGCAGTGACATCATTAGGCTAGGAATTACCCACATGGATCAAACACTACTGTATAACATATGAATAAGATAAAATACATTATTATTTCTAGTTCTAAAATGTCAGGGTGTCTCCAAGGGGGCATAATCTTACAATACAATTTTACGCGCAATGACACAAAGAGCAAAAATAAATTAAACGGTTTAGGGATGAGGATCTCAGATCTCAGAAGTTAACAAAATATACAGTGTATCATATCATTTCCTATTTCATAAAGGCGGGGGGATGGGGGGGGGGGGGGGTTAAAGACAACACCTGGGGGTCATTAATGTACTTTACACCAGTTGATGCATCATAATGACTTTAGAAGATATTTTGTATTTTCCTGTTTCGTGGGGTCAGAACAGTCCCATAAGGTCATGACCTACATTGTATTTGATGCATTATAATACATTAAGAAAGAAATACTCCTTCCTTCCTATTATTACTCATATAAAAAATATAAGTGTCTACACTTACTTACATATGTAATACACAAATTTAATAAGAAATTGTTTATACAGGGTCAATATGGGGTCAACTCAACAGTGCATGCAGTTTGACAAATGAAAAAAATAACTTTTGCAACTAAAATGACAGAAACTTTACAAATGCGATAGGATAGGTAATGATGATAAGCTTATTTAAATATTAAAAGATGATGATACAGTATGCTGTCAAAGGGAGATTACATTTAGAAAGTGAAAGTAGAACTTAATATATATACATGTGTATGTATGCTGGCAGGAATCCCATGCTGGCATCTTATTATATTGTGCTACTGCTACTACATGTATTATGCTTACCTAAATTGGTCAACATCATAATGATAATCCAATTAAAACACAATAATGAATTCCTTTAGCTGATCTTAACTACCGTAATCCTTTTCTGCATACGGAAAACACAGACATGTATGTATGGGTGTTGCTAAAACGCGGAACGGAAAACGGAACGGAATGGAAAATTTCATCACGTTTATCGCTTAAAAAGGGTATAGACTGGCCAGAAACGATTTACTTTGTATCTTTTATTTATATCTAATGAATGATTATCAACATGTTGCTATCTTATTAATATTCATATGAATGTCTATCAATTATAGCATTGTATTCATTCGGCTTTAGTTGAGTACGAAACGGAAAAATCAAATGTATACGAATTGTGAAACATTAACATGATTAAACGAGCAAATTAGCTATAACTTTTTACTTATTTCTCTTACATGGTATTGCTGGCATATTAGCGTAACGTACGCAGTTAGTGAAAGCGTTTTATGCGTGTTTTGAGTATTTTTATATTATTTTCAAATATGATGTACATGTATATACTTACATCAAAATTGAATTTTCGGTGTTCTAGACGATCTTTTATCATACAGACGATACAGTATCATTGAGATGGAAGAAAAAAACTGTAGGACTGACGACATTAAAAAATTAAAATACAGTAAACATTAAAATACCCGGTAATTTGTGAAACTAGTAATTTGTGAAACTAGTATTTTTAGCAATGCAATTTTGTTTACGTTTGCATTACAAAGCATGCAGTTGTTTATTCCAGCAGCTATATACATATGATCCGAATAGAGAGTTCTAGACGTTGCCTGGTTTGATTTTCCGATTATATATATTGGGACTATAGTCTGTCGATCCCAAAATATTCATGCAGCACATTTGGACGATTTATAATGGAAAATGTTGACATCTTTTCTCCATTTGGAAGTCACTCAGAAGACCTTGCACAATTTTTCAACACTATCATCCGGGTCTGTTAAAATGCAAAACCCCGTAGACTTCTTTATTTTTAGCCGTGTATTTATACCAGCTGATAAGCTAGAGAGGACGTTTTAAAGAAAGAATAATGAGAATGTTTAATGCTTCTAAAAGAGAATCGCTTGAACCCTGAGGTATATATAAATACATGTATACAGCAAAAAGTGAATCGATGATATTTTGGGACAGAATATAGTGGTCAATGCATGTACTGTTAATTTTGAGGAAATAAATATTCTTGAATAAATAATCTAATATTGCTAATCTTTCAAAAAAAATTAAAAAGGTACATAAAGTATATCGTTTTAGCATACTTAACAAATCTATGAGGTAAATAACATTAGATAAGATTTTCCGTTTTCCTTCCGTTCCGTTTTCCGTTCCGCGTTTTAGCAACACCCATGTATGTATACACGTGAACCCATCTAATCGAAGAGCTGGGTAAAACTAGTACCCGCTAATGAGACATGCAAACCTGTGTTCTGTACGTAACTCCAGACAAAGATCAGTCATTTGTAACATGCATGTATTTTTATGACCTATTCTTCAAATCCACTTGCACTATTTTATTAGGTAAATAACAGCTTTAAGGTGGTGCAGGACACCTGCATATTGTGATGTACATGTATACTTCCTATTGAGATAAACAATAAAGTATGTCGAATATTGATTAAATATTTACCCCCCAAATAATGTTACCTAACATTGAAGCGCAATGGGTTAGAGCGTTTACATGTCTGTAAGAGCATTGGGGTCCAAGGTGTATTTTTGGTAATTTACGAATTTTCATGGGGAGGGGGGGGGGGGGGGGGGTCTGGACCCCTCACTCCCACCCCTTCTCTAAATCTGTGCACACGATGATGTTCATGTAGGCACACAGAAGCAAATCTAAAACCGGCAACCGCCACGGGGAGGGGGCATAATTTAATTTTTAATTTTTTTGTAATAATTATATAGACCATTATACTTCCTATGACATAAAATGTTAAGATTATTGATTAACTGAAAATTCACTGCAAACAGTTCTACCCCAAATTGCACATAAAGTGCTGCTCATGTCACGATGTGTATTATCATATGGGCAGGGATCTCATCCTTCAGTTATGAAAATTATAATTTTTAAATGTATTACCGGAGTTTGCATGTAGCCTTCATTTTTAATTAAACTGGTACAAAACAGTGTTATTTAGGGGCAAACACATGGTGCGGGTATTACTGTCTAATGACAGCATCTAGTTGTATTTTATTTTTAGCCTTGGAAAAACCCGATACATATTAAATAATTATTAAACAGATTTTACACAGGTAAACATCACAGGTACTTGCATTTGGAGACAGGACTGTCCCCTCCCCCGTTCCTATCCCCAGGTTCTTTGACTTTTTTCCACATGAAATTGTTTTCAAAGACACATTGACAATCAATGAAAGTATGTCTATATTTGTAAACACAAGAATATAACGTAAAACTAACCTTTTTTTATAAAACAAAATCTCACTCTCTGAAACAGGATTTATAGGATACTATTAAATGATTTATAGTACTGTGGTTTCATTAATTTTCGTGGGTATCAAATTTCGTGGATTTTCTGAAATCCACAGTTTCAAGGATACGTAATTTCGTGGCCAATGCAAATATCAATACAAAATGTTAGTTGAAATTGAACTTCAATGAACATTCAATTTCGTGGATCAACTTAACAACGAAATCCACGACAATTGGTATTCCACGAATATTGATGAAACCACAGTATCAGAGAGTTATAAAAAAAAAATTGTAAAATACCCCGATATCACTGATAAAGATACGTTCCGTCATGTATTATGAATGTCTAAATCCCGTGACATACAAATGCCTTTTTGCAGTGGGTCTCTACATATGTGCACACTGTTTGTCTTCTTATGTGTCATCATGCAAGGCTTGATATGAAATGCAAAAAGAAATCGCATGAAATCGGGTAACGAGAAAAAAAAAATGATCTAACGCAATATCATTTGTCTGGAAATCGTCAGTGATTGTGGACATGACCCCCCCCCCCCCCCCCCCCACAACCACACACAAACACACACACAATAACGCGGTTTGTGTATTTTTCTGCAATGTCGCTAATTTTCTATCCTGCATGAATCACCAAAGATTGAATTTCAAATCATTTTTTATTGTTTAATTGATATTACTTTTAAATGAAAGAGATAATCAAAAGATCAAGATAGACTACTACATATCTTATGTAATATTACTTAAGCATAATGTTTGCTGAATGCAGTACCTATACTCAATATACAGAATAACTTATCAACTGACATTGAAATATTACGTAAAAAATCAAAGCACAGTCACCTGACGTTATATATGTATTAATAAAAATATAAATCATTTACTTAATAAAGTACCTTGTGAATTATTCCGTACTAAGCATAACTCTAATATAACGAACTCGCCTAGGGGGTCTATGTGTTCCATGACCCGAGGGGTCATCTCTACAACACAGAAACAGCTATGTTTTATTTTAATTTGGATTTTATGCACATTACAGTAAACTACATGAGCTCCACATTGCTTGCTTTTCGCAAAACATATACATTGTCTAATCAGACATCACACATTACCTGTAACCATGCATGCATTATTAAAATTTTCCTCCTTCTCATACTGAACCTAAAATTAATAAACGTTGCTATGCTTTAAAAGTATGCAGAATTAAAAAAAACCTAACTTAATTAAGTTTAAACATAAAGAATGAAATACACGAAATTTCAATACGTTACAAGTTAGAGTAAGCCTTTACAATGAAATATTGACATCTTTTCATAGAAACAGCCCCGTTTATCAATTAGACAAAATCTACAGCGGCTGAAACTGACAAGAAACTGACAAGACTGAAATTGACACGCCCTCTTTATCGATTGGTCGAAACCTACGGCGACCTAAGAAAATCACGGACTGCACGAAATAATCATGATGATGTCAGATTCAGGGTCTCATAGGGGACAATTCATGTAATTTCAATTATACATGTTAGAGTCAGCGCCGTCGTCTGTCCCCTGTCTCCACGTACAGAGACTTAGCGGCAAGACAGACGGGAAAAATGATGAAAACTTTGACAATCTAAATACATACGTATTTTAAAAATATCTTACAAGTATCTTTATATAAACTAAATACACCATAGTGTGTATGTAAAGGTTGTCCGTATATAAAGGCGTAGTACTGAAACGCTCCCACTGGCATTAATTAGGTATATAGTGGGTTAACCCTTTAGCTCAGTCGGCAGAGCGTTGGTTTTAAAATGAATTTTAAGGGTCCTGAGTCCGAGCCTAGTTTCTGTCATCCCTCCTCCTTTATTAGAAAACCTTGTAGATATTGTTATGATTTCAACAAAGCAGATAATAGTAGCTACAGACAAGTCTTTCAAATCTTTTCATCATTTTAAAAAAATACATTTTTCCCGCTTTCACAGAAGTGGGGATAATTAATCTCGGTTTGTCCATCTGTATGTCCGTCTGTCCGTTGTTAGTCCGTCTGTGTGTTATTTAATTCATTTAAAAACCGCCCCATCCCACGTTTAATTCTGAACAATAATCTAAAAAGCCTTCATTGGCTTCAAGCGGAGCTTTTGCAGTGAACTTTCATAAAACTGCTCGCTAAAGTGAAACTTGATACCACAACTCACAGTCATTGTGAGTTGTGTGATATCAGCAAAATTAACAAGATTGTTTATGCCATTGAATGGAATAGACAGTTCTATTGACTTAAGCCAAACGATAAAACCCCCTTAAAACACCCAAATATCAAACACACAGACTCCCGGTACATTATTTAAACTCTACAACAACAAAATCATATAGTTATAATTAATTACTCAAAATGAAAGTTGTGTAAACTCTTGCCTTAACACGTCATAGGATTTTTCTTCATGGTTAAAAACCCCCCATTGATTCCTTGCTTCACAAAACTGAAGAATGAGTTGACTAAACGAACTCACCGGAATTAACGAGGCCGGGTCTAATTTGTTCTGCCCTAGATTTTTAAATGAAATTTTTTACATGAATTTCTAATTATATAATTATGTTTTAAGACTAGAGCCGAGCTCGGTGCAAGCAACGAGGAGGTCTTCTGTTATAGCTTCAAGCCAAGATTGGATTGTCAATCAGCCTTAATAAAACCACCCCTTCTCCTTACACTTGTTAGGATCTGACAGGTATTGATAGTAGGTCATCTTACATAGAAGTTATCTTCGCACGACCATAACTTCTGTCCTATCAGGGCTTTAGAAAATGAATTGGAACGCTTCAGAAGTTGATAGACAAGTTAATTCATGCCTGTATTTTTTATGTAACTTCCAACTGCCTATTATTGTAGAGCTAATCCTCTCATAAAACAGATAAAGGCATGTATGTGATAAATTGGGGTTATATTTTGATTGTATGCTAATGAAGAGGTCATGTGAAGATGACCTCTTATGGATTCCTATCAGACCCTGACGAATGTAAGGAGAAGGGGGGTATCTAGCGTTTTAAAACTACAAACATTTTTTTATACCACTGCAGATTGGTAGTAAACTATATACATTAATTTGTGAAACATAAACAAATCGTGTTGAAAACTCTACGTGTGTATTAATATATGATGACTGTATGCATATAAGGAGGAATTTGAATCGGGACAGGTAAGGATACAGTCTTTTATCTGAATTTTTTGGGGGCAGTGATAATAGTTATAGTGAGTTTTAGCTAAAAGACCTAAAAAAAAAAATTTAGAAAAGAGAAACGACTCTGTTCAGTCACAACCTGCTTTGAGAAAAATGAAAGAGTTTGCAGGGTTTTTTTCAGTCATAAAGCTGCAACAATGAGAATAGAGGTCATATACGTGAAGCATTGTATTATATATTTTAAAATGTTTTAAGTGTTAATTCCCTATTATCTAGGTTATGATAACTTAAAAACACACATCATAAATTTATGTGTATTTAATTATTCCGACCAGAAAATCAAAGCGATTAATATGTCTATGTACAACTGATGACAGGATACAAACTAAGCCTTTCTCATAGTGTCATGAACATAAAATCCACTGCAATGATTCATGAAAAACAGTGTTTTTATGTTTCATAAGCATTTCGATTCCCTGTACTCATACTTACACCTGTACTGTTAAGACATGGAATAGTTTATGTAAAATGCAGTGTTAAAATTAAAAGATTGAAACGAACACAAACTGTAAATGAACGTGGACGCCCTCCCCAACCCGAGGATCGTTTTACGAGAGGTGCTCAGTTGGGGGGGGGGGGGGGTAACTCTCCGTATAATGTTTGGCCATGCAGCCACTCAGCGTTATTTTTAAAAGGATGAACATAATTTATAGGAAATCCTGACGAGCAAATAAAAGGAGATTCTCAAATCTTCAAAATCTTAATCCGTGAGGGAGGTACATGTCTTTGTAGTGGTTGTGAAACACAACTCTAACTTCTATTAATTTTAATACAATTTCGCTTTAAATATGCCAATACTTTTTTTTAGCCTTCATCTAAAAAGTGTGTGTGGAGAAGCGGTGTATAATGTCCCAGAATTTAATTTTCTAAATGTAAGTTTTAGGGATATTTTGATTGCAGGATAAGTCGGGGGGGGGGGGGGGGGGGGGGGTCGGAGGGGGAGGAGGGCAGAGCTCCCACTGGATTAAAAATCCTTTTTGCCACTTTATTGCGGCACGAAGATCGACCTATGTTTTAAAATTATTTCTATCATAACACATATACATTTTACTAACTTGTTTTTCATGTACTTGAATGTATATTTGCACTCTCCTCATTGACATGTGTATTTGTATCACTTGATGTTTTCTAAATAAAGATACTGAAATTCTGCAGATCTTAGTTAGAGAGAACAAAGGCACTTTTAATGCAATGAAACAAAAATTTATGGATTCATACACATAAATAAGAAGATGGAGTGAAAGTCACAAATACATTATTTCTCCTGTTCGTTACTATTTCAGAGTGGCTACAATTTTACGATCTCTGATTTTGAAAAAGTCAGATGTAAAATATTCTGCTGGGTTTTAAGTCGATTATGTGTAACTTTGAGAAGTGCATCTTTTTTCGGAGACAAATATGTTGCTAATTTGTTAAGTCAAGTGAATTATGTTGTAAGATGTTTCAAAGAAATAAGGAAACTGTCGACATTTGTAGTATTCTGATGATTTCTATGACAACCAACAGTATTGCAAAACGTATTTTATTAACTTTTAAACATGAGAACAAATACATGTGTAATTATTATAAATTTAAGATCTTTGGCGTAAAAACGTTTAACAGCAATGAGTTCGTTTTTACAATGAAGCAAATGATCATACAGGAAAACCACAAAAGTGATCAAGTGCTAGCTATAGAATCAAAACAAACCTTGTTTAAAAATTCATGTGAAATATTTTTTGAAATGGTCTTTACTATTTTTTTAAACACTTTTTAGCTCACCTGAGCTGAAAGCTCAAGTGAGCTATTCTGATCGCATTTTGTCCGTCCTCCGTCTATCCGTCCGTCTGTCCGTCCGTCCGCCCGTCTGTCCGTCTGTAAACGTTTTTACATTTTGAACTTCTTCTCTAAAACCACTTATCTAATTTCAACCAAATTTGGCCCAAAGCATCCCTATGGTAGCACAAATATAAAATGCTGAAATGAAAGACCTATCTTCATTCAAAGCTGAGAAAACCTCGAAACTGTAGAAAAAGGGGGGTGCATTTTTTAAAATCTTCTTCCCAAGAACTACTGAGGCAAATTCAACGTAATTTAGCATGGATAATCCTTATGGGAAGGAAAATATAAATTGCAAAAATTATGGGTTAATTCTGTTTCAAATCTGAGTTATTGCGAAAATAATAAGAAAGAAAAGGCGTGTTTCAAGCAATTTATAGCATCCATGAGCCTTGGTAAAATGGGTAAGCATGACCAGGCCAGGGCAAAACAAAAGATTGACAGTTATTAATCTGCCAATCAATTAAAATTTCAAGATATTTACTGGCCAGTATATTTGTATACGCTGTAAATATTGCTTCAAAATAATGCGTAATTGGAATTGACGATTGCCGATCTACCCCGGCTTTTATTTTGCCTCGGCCCGGGTTTGCTTACCCATTTTACCAAGACTCGTATTCCATAATTCTAAAACGAGGTTCTTTGTTTAAAGCAGCCATGACACTATATGATAAACGGGTCGATCTGACAATGATGAATTTGTTTGTTGTGCAATAGTTCGTGTACGAAGGGAATCTTTGAAACATGCAAAATACATTGGTGATGGTTTTGTGAGGTAAATTGAGGCTAAATACTGTATTTCAATGCGTTGACAGTTTTCACATATGACGGTGGTGTTAGCTTGTTGTGATTTCGTTTCGTTTTCATTTATGCTTTGCGTTAACCTGGGAACTGTCGCTTTTATTTCCTGATTTTTACGTATCAAATCGAACAGAGACTTCGGTAAATCAAACAGTTTACTGTTTACCTGCGCAAATAAAGCAACATCTGATGTATTAAGAAAGAACTAAAATGCAATTCATTTAGGCTATCGGTAATTCGGTATCATCTTTTGCATAATGGTAAAATAATGCAATATGTTTTGTTGAGATGCTCGGCATTTTCTCGAGTTTATTCAGTTTAAATAGAGTTTAATATCGCTGACGGAAATATGTAGGTATATACATGTATATGATTCATTTTGAAAAATAAATTGTGTTCTTTATTTGTTATAGTGAATGCTTCTTGTGTTTAATTGTTTACAGTTTCTATTTACTTACCATATTTGAGTGTTAAGCTTCGTATTATAAGCAAGATACAGAGATTTGCTCACAATTTTATGTTTGTACACAGAGCTGAGGCCTTTCATTTTTTTTCATTTTAAATGCCGAATACGAAATACCAAGTTAAAAATATTAAGCTGAATGTAATAAACTCATGTGAACAAAATATGACTCAAACCTAGCAAATTTGGAGCTCATCTTGCTTATAATTCTACGATTGACGCTGAAAATTTGGTTGATCATTAGAAATTCTATATGAATTAGAGTATGTTAAATATTTGTACACAAAAAAATTAAATAATGATATGCTGTATATAACTACTTTTGGGGCCCCCTCTTTATACAATGAATAATGTGAAATGTGAGTTAATAAAAACGACATCGTTAAAACAGTTTCCATATTTCTGGCACATTTCTGTTGCGTGGATGAAAAGAATTATCGCTATTCCTAAGAAAATATTACAGCGGAAAATTATCCTGGTTTGTATCCATTTGTTATTTTTGAATAAAAATGAAAATGATGGGTGGGCCATAGTAAATTAGAGTGATGTGCCTGTCGATACGGTAACATTGATTTTGATAGCTCTTTAACATGTCACGTGACAACATTTTTCATTCCAGTGTATTCATCAATCAAGTGTGAGTAAAGTTATAAAAGTCACGAGTTTACGCAGGTAAACAACATTCATATAATTATAATGGAGAAGACAAACTAAATTGTTGAATATGTTTAATTTGAGAAATTGAGCGCATTGAGGTGCAATTTTCTTCTTCACATATATACATGTAGGATTTTTTTGATAAAATACAATAACTATTATATTTAAACAAAAATACAATAACTAGTAAGTAGTTGAGGAAGAAAATGTACCTATATGTTCTCATATATTTTGATCGATTTATTAAGTTGGGGAGGGGGGCAGAACGAAAAAACATAGGTTAGAAGTTATATAACACTGTACCCCTACCAAATATTTAGTTCTATATCTTGCGTAGGATTTTCTTATTCTGTGTAAAAACAGTATTTCATGAAGGTACAATGTCAAAGATTACGTGTATGCAAAAATAAGTATAAAATTCGAATACTTTACTATATTTTTTTTTGTTATTCTACCGAGGGCCATATGGCACAATATCTTTTAAACGCCCATTGTTGCTCAGGTGAGCGATGTGGCCCCATGGGCCTCTTGTTTTATTTACACTCTATCGTTTAATTAAATCAGTTGAAAATGAAGAAACTTTAATGGCATAGAATTAAAACAGTTCTTGTATTTGCGACTAAAATAAAAACATTTTATAAGACGCGAATCGCGCATGTATATATTTGATTTCGGGTAGGGATACATCTTTTCACTCTGTTACATTTATGTAGATTTGTTTTCTAAATCATTTAATATACAGTTGACAAGATAGGAAGTCAAGGTGGTAAATTGTTACACCGGCTTTAAAATATAGATTTCTAAATATACATGTAATAATAAGAAAGGGTCTTTGCTTAAAGGTAACAGCTCATTTGTCCCCGCTGCTTCATGCTAGAAGATAAAACGTATATATGTCACTAAAACCCTCGTCATAAACTGGGGAGCAATCAAGAGCAAAATATTTCTGTTTACAGAATATTTTCGAATCAACACTATCAATTACTGTGTTCTATGAATTACCACCATGAATTTTAATTTTTCTCTATAGTATACGTCAATAGTTATCTTAATACAAAGTCGTTTTTTATTTAACTATTGTATACTGTAAATTGAGAGATGAATCGTATTTAACTAATATAAATGTAATAGTTTATCATTAAAATATTTATCAAGAATTATCAATGTTAGTTTTATATTAATAAAAAGGAAATTTGTGGGTTATTTTAAAATTACTGATTGATATTGCAATATAAGATACCTTTCATTTAATCTGAGTAATATTAATGTTTTTAGAGTATTGTTAGGCTAACTGGGGTGTTTGAGACCTAGTTCAAATTCCTGACTAGAGATCAAAGTCAAAATATATCTTCTTTATTTACTTAGCTTTACCTACGACTATACTATTTAAAATTAGAAAACATGTACATAAAAAAAACTTTAGATACTGGTATTTTTTATCTTATTCCGTCCTTATGAATAATTTAGAACAAAAAAGTGGCAATTTTACTTGCTAAATTAATTGTATTAAATTCGACTATTCGGAGAACGGAAAAGGAAATCAACACTGTTTCCGGTTTGGTGTAAGACGGATTTGAAATATGACCGCGTTATTTCCGAGATCGCTATACTTAGACTGACTGTGATACTGGTGCAGAGATACGGATTTGTTTGAAATCCGAAGTTTATTTCCCTCACAGACCTGTTAAGTATTTATGTATATATCTATAGAAAGAATGGTCACGATTTGAGTTAAATTTGTCAAGTTTTTATTTCAATTTTTAATGCTTATCAAATGATTATCTTCTGATTCCTAAGCTCAATCTAAATTTAAACACCATTGTTTTGTTTCAATAAAAATACAGAAAGCTGTTTCTATATTAACAGCTTCTTGGTCTTGTTTAACAAATCTAGGGAAAATCTCAAATATATATGCATCAATAGGTAAATAAATGATGGAAAAGACGAGTGTTTTTATTCCTTTAAAAAAAATTATCTCGACAAATTAGAATATATTTCGTACAACGTATTTTAGGGCATATCATTCAATTTAATGAATTTGAGTCCAATTTCAGGAGTAAAAAATTGCCATACATTTATATCGTTTCTTAAAATGCGAGGAATTACTATGAAATATAAAAATTGTGTTTTATCAGGTTTATCCTTACTGTATACTGAGAGATACACGGTTAGAAAATGAAAACTCCGAAGAACTAACTTATGATTGTCGAACAAATGTGTGCAAATAAGATGTCAAGTGGTTCAGTGCCATTTTAAATTGTAAGGAGAAAGGCACAAGAGATTAAGCATGATATAAAGATGGCGTATATGTATAAACTGTGCGTGTTTAATCTTGACGTTATGTTTTGAACGTTACCGTGCGCCGTTGTGACAAAACCTGTTGTTTTCAAAAAGGGGTAACAAAAATACCGTTTCATCAAATGGACTAAAACTTCGCATATCAATAACATAAGTGTTGGTGCACAGATTAATCTGTTAATTATGACTTTCATGAAAAATATATGCCGATAGACAGCCACATTGTCTTCGTATTTTTGATTGGCCCTCGTACACCATAGTGTGTATGTTAAGGTTGTCCGTATATAAAGGCTCAGTACTGCCACGCTCCAACTGGCATTAGCTTGTGGGTTAACCCTTTAGCTACGTCGACAGAGCGTTGGTTTTTAAAATGAAGGGTCACGAGTCCGGGCCTAGTTTCTGTCATCTCTCCTCTTCTATTACAAAACCTTGTAGATATTTTTCTGATTTCAACAAAGCAGATGGTACCTACAGACAAGTCTTTCAAATCTTTTCATCATTTTTTTGTATTTGCCCCGCTTTCAGAGAGGTGAGGGTAATTAATCTCGGTTTTTCCATCTGTATGTCTGTCTGTCCGTTGTCTGTTCGTCTGTGTGTTATTTAATTAATTAAAAAACCGCCCCCACGTTTAATTCTGAACAATAATAAAAAAAAAAAGCCTTCAATGGCTTCGAGCGGAACTTTTGCAGTGAAATTTCATAAAACATCTAGCACAGTCATTGTGAGTTGTGTGATATCAGCAAAATTAACAAGATTGTTTATGCCATTGAATGGAATAGACAGTTCTATTGGCTTTGATCAAACGATTAAACCTCAGACACCCCCCCCCCCCAAAAAAAAAAAACCACCCCAAAAAACACACACAGACTCATCGGTACATTATTTAAACTCTACAACAATAAAATCATATAATTCTAATTAATTATTTAAAATGAAAGTTGTCTAAACCCTTGCTTTAACACTTCATTGGATTTTTCTTCATGGTTAAAAAAACCCATTCATTCCTTCCTTCACCAAACTGAGGAATGAGTTTACTAAAACGCTGAAAATATTTACTAAAATGTTTAGGCGGGTTAAGAAAACGTGACAGAGCTTGCTGAACCCTCTTCACGTTTTCAACTCGAGCCCAAATATAGCTTATACTTCGAGACATTTATGTTTATTCCACAATATAATAAAAATTTTACGCATCGAACGAGCTATTTTCAACAAATTTCGCTGAATATCTGCAGTTGAAACTATCACGCCATGGCGTCAACAAACAAAAAGATGACGTCACAATACAAATGAAACGCTGTGTGATAGCGTGCTTACTCGTTCTGTACTCGGCCTCGTTAAGTTGAAGTTGAAAGTAGACCTAGAATCGTCGCATGGGAAATCATTTGAATGAAATCGCTATACTTAACGATGTCATGATTATAATGGTTTTTAAGCTATAATATGTGTATGACGGTATGTACTAATGTGTATTTCCCCGGCACATGCCGTCTTCAGTATCGTTTTGATGTGTAACGGTTATTTTGCATAGAGTGCTATTTCTCGGTATATTATGTATAGTTGCAGTACAGATTATCATTAACCCTTTAACGCCCATAGACGCCTTTTGACGCCTTTTGGTAGTTATTGATAATAAAATGCTGGCGTTTTGTTAATAACTGATCTGTAGCAAAACGGTTTGTATTTTTTGAAAGTAAAATAGAAAATAAACATTTTTTACTCTTATCATTTTTTTGTACGACGTCTAGAAATTACCGAAAACTTGGATTGCATATCGTATTTTCGAACAGAAATCTCAAAAACTCGCTCTGGGTCGACTGATTCTGTGCTAAGTTCCGTCGGTCGTTCTTTTGTTTTAAAACTGTTTATCAAAATTTGAAAGCTTGAAATTTTTGCTACATTTGTCTCTACAAGCATTTCGACATAAAAATAAGTGTTAATGTGTTATTTGTTTATGGGAATTTCGGTGTTTTAGAAGTCGAACAAAAATGACGCCATTTTCCGGTTGACATATACACGCTGTATAAACAATCTACGCATTTTATATTAAATTGACAATAACGCAGATTAATCCAGTAAATGTGATACTACTTTTTAAATTTAGAATATTTGATATAAAAATAAAATATTTAATTTAAAATTCTGTACTAAAATTCATTAAAATTTGCTTTGAGTCAGACCGTGCCTGCGAGTACAAAGCGCGACATTATTCCACCTGAATCAAGTCAAGTTTTTGTTTTTCCTAAATAAAAGCAAGAGATAAAAAAACGATCTTGGGGTTTTTTCTACAAAAAGAATATAGAAGATATTCAGTATATGACTTTGTATGACAATTCATGAAAGTATAGGAATTGCAGGGTAAATCAATATATTGCAGTATATAGTTATATATGTACATTTTTATTTTTGATTTTGGGGATTTGCAATGAAACAAATGGTTCTGCAAAAATGTTTATTTCAAAATTGTTTTTATTAATTCCAATGTTTATAAAAGGAATATCATTTTTGTTTATCAACTGCACAATGACCACATCATTTTACACCTGCCGAGTTGTCCGAATGACTTAGCTCCCTTGGCCTGGTTGCTATGACTTTCATGTAAACAGCGCGAAAATTTATCGACATAATGGACGAAAGCGCGGACAGTGACTCGGACGGTTCCCTCTCTGATGGATCAGACAGCAATGTAAACGTTTCAGATAACGAGGGATTCTCATCTGACACCGACAGTGAATCCGATTCACAGGAAACACAATCATCGCTGTGCACATTGGACAGTCAGTTGAGCGATATTGGTGACGATTTTTGGTCTAGTGACCTTCATGATGTGGAAATAGCGGAGTTTGGAGAAGATCATGACCCATGTCATACTCTTGATCCCAAAGATCACGTGTACCGGTATTTCCAGCTAATGCTGCCATCAGCCATATTCGGGAAGATAGCCGAGGAAACCAACAAATATGCAGCACAGACGGCGGAAAGTACAGGGCAGCCCGACCCTGACTGGGTTCCAACAGATGAAACTGAAGTCAGGGCATACTTTGGTCTATGGATACTTATGGGTATAAACCAATTACCAGATATCCATATGTACTGGTCTGATAACAAATACATTGGTAAGTATTTTAAAAATTATTTACTGAATTGTATAATATGTATTCATAAGTAGATATTATAAGAATGAAATTGACATGTTTGTGATTTAGCTCTCATGTCATAGGAACCGGGGGGGGGGGGGGGGGGGGGGGGGTTGGCATAGCCCCCTCACTTTTTTCAAAGTTAGACATAGCATGATATAGACATAACATAACCATAATTTCATAATTTTTTTTTCTCAAAATTTCTATTATAAGTCTAGTCCCCCCGCCCCTGCATGGAGAGAGAGAAAGAGAGAGCAAGAGAGAGAGAAAGAGGTCAGTCTACATTCTCTGTCCACCTCTCAATTCAGATAATATAAAGAACAAAAGCAAATCAGTTTATGTATATGCACAAACAATCATATTTTATATATATCAACACACTGATATTATAGCGAGCGCAGCTCGCCGGCGCACAGCGCCGGCGAGCAAAGCGAGCTCTAAGAACCAGTGTGCGCGGGAAAAAGAACGAGCTAAACCTACAGTTCATCAAACAAAATTTTTTGTCTACGTCCCATAATGCTCTCTAATGTTTTCACCCGTGGTGCTATGCCAAAAATGGCCGACTTTTAACTCGTAATTTACAGTGACTTAAAGTTTGAAGACACGTTTTGAGTACCGCATATGCTTTGGCGAGACTCACATGCTTCCATACCTCCGTAATGAGTCGAGAAACGTAAACAAAGACGAACAAAGTTATGGATGACGTCACAGTGCACTCGCGCTATATTTCCCGCGATAAATTTAGAGGTGGATCAAACATCTGTAATGCGTGTACTAGCTATTTCAGTACAGACTGCGATACCTGCCTCATTGACGTATGATTTGTTTTTAATTCTTTTTAATATAGAGATTTTATGTATATATATTAGCAAGAGCCATACTTTACTGTCATATCGATCCATTTTTAAGCTAATTGTGCATGAATGAGTAGGGAGGAAATAAACAATAGGACATTTTGAAATAAATCAAAAAGGAATAAAATAAAAAAATAAAAAGTTAAAAAAATTATGTAGATAAGGGATATAGTCAGACCATTAAATCTAAAAGTGGGAAATTACACATCTACAAACAGGTACCGGGCTCGCGCTCTCTCTCTCTCTCTCTCTCTCTCTCTCTCTCTCTCTCTCTCTCTCTCTGGGAAGTGGGTTGCGCTGTATGTATCATAACCATTAAAATTAGTAACTTTGGCATACTTATTGTAGAGCAATATACTCTCTCAAAAATTCTTTGACGTTCGTTGATACCTAAATAAAACTATAAGTTGACAATGATGCAAGGTATGTGTATAATTCTTGCTGCGCTCGCCAGAATGGTAGCACCGTAAAACATATTATTATGAAGATTGTATTCATTATGTTCTAATAGAGTTACCTAGTAAACAAATTTATCTGAATTACTGTGATTTTTCTAATTTGTATAGGAAACCAAGGTTTTAAAGACTGCATGACAAGAAATAGATTTACCATGCTGTCTCGTTATTTACATGTAAATGACAACAGTACACAGGGAGCTCCTGGGTCTCCACAGTATGACAGGTACATACTTTCTTTCAGTTTATGTGATTCTGTTGAGCGAGTGAACTTGGCTTGTTTGAAATCATTCATTTTAGTATGTCAAGCATTCGTTTGAGAACCTTGACCAGATAACAGTGAAAGATTGACTGGACAGGTGTACTACACATACTATATTTTTTACACTCTCATAATAACAGTATTGCAATATCATAATATTATTTGGTTTGTTTTTCTAGACTGCATAAGATTCGACCCCTCATAATGTCAACAAGGGAAGCATTCAAAAAATATTATAAACCAGGAAAATGCCAAAGTATTGATGAGGGAATGGTGAGATACAAGGGTCACCATTTTGCTCGACAATATACTCCATGCAAGCCAATAAAAAGGGGTCTAAAGGTATTGATAATTTGAATTTACACCCAAAGAAATGTTTATATATAATTTATTTACAATTCTTCAGTTTTTTATATTATATGTAAGGCTTATTTTGATTGTCAAATCAAACATGAATTTGAAATTTTAAAATCAGTGTAGCTCTTTATTAGTGTGTGCCTGTTCATAAACCATGCATAATAAGTCAAACAATTAGAATATATGATCAAAAATTATTGAAATTACTAATTTGCAACAATAGTATTAAATACTCTGATTAAGAGTTTGAAATATATCTGATGATTATGTACTCTCTCTCTTTCTCTCTCTCTCTATTATAAGTCTCTCTCTCTCTCTCTCTGTCTCTCTCTCTCTCTCAATAAATAAATAAATAAACCTGATTTCATACTCCATCCAGATACATACATGGAAGACAGTTTTCATATTAAATATATAATTTTTAAAAACTTTTTTCTGTAATTTAATATAATGTTGAATTTCATTAGATATAGATGCGCTGTGAGCCAAATGGCTACACCCATGATTATCGGCTCTACCTTGGAAAATTTGATGAGATGCGAGGACAAAGCTTGGGAGAGAGAGTTGTGAAACATTTGTGCAAGGACATTAAATGGAAAGGTCATCATGTGTTTTTTGACAGGTTTGTATAAATTGTATTACAATACACGTATCCTTTCTTTGTTTGCTTACCAGGATTGATATCTAGCTTTCTTGCAAAAAAATAATTTTGTTTTTGAACTATTTTACAACGTACTATATTACAAATTGCAGATTTTTCACTTCAATTCCTTTGGTCCAGTGCCTGGAAAATTATGGAATATATGCATGTGGGACCATCAAGGCAAACAGGAGGGGATTTCCCACTGAACTGAAAAACCCTAATTTTTAACGTTGGGATGCCAAGCAAGTGCAGCATGAAAACATGGTGATTACTGTGTGGAATGATAATAAACCAGTAAGATTTTGTTTATCCTTGTATATACTGTACCAGTATATTTTTGATCAATTTTTTATCACAATAGGTTATGCAACTGCTTATAATGCAGAGGGTTTTAACACCTTCGTTATATGTATAGGCATGAACTTGATACATCTCTCTGTGTGTTCAACTTGGTAACAATGAGCATTAACTCTGACACAGGTTTCTTGTACTTTATAGGAAAACTGGAATAAAATTATATGACATAAATGCATGCTTTTTCAGGTACATGTCTTGTCCACTACATCAAACCCATTTGGGGATGAACCCGCCATTCGACACAGGAGGGGTGGTGATCTTTTAGTTCTTCAGCGTCCTCCTCCAATACAACATTTCCAGCAGAACTACTCCGGAGTGGACCGCTCCCAACAGTACAGATCAAAGAATCCTGTCGGAAGACCCTCAAAGAAATTCTGGAAGTACTTTATGAATTTCATATTTGAAATCTCTATTATCAACAGCTTCCTTCTGTGGTTGAACACTCCGGGTACAGCAAAGCCTACTATGCACTATTCCTTGAATGACTTCTCCCTGGATATTGCACAATGCTTGATTGGGGACTTCTCAAGTCGTAAAAGATTACGAAAAGTCCAGCCACATGGTCCTTCGGTTTCCAGGGCAGGTATTTCAAGACACGCGAATGTTAAACTTGGTGAAAAAAAGAGGCGATGCAGATGGTGCAGTTCTCAAGGTCAAAGACATGAAACTATATTTGGTTGTAATATTTGCAACATCTACTTGTGTAGAGGTGCCTGTTTTCAAATGTACCACATTCACAATCAATTACCTCATGATTAGTTGTACATGCCTTAGGTTTACATGATTTTGTATAATCACAGTTTTGTATGTGTATTCAGCTATACTTCTGTGTATACACTGTATGTAATTGTAACTAACAGAAACTTGAATGCGCCCCCCCCCCCACTTTTTTGCAAAGTTAGACGTAACCATTGGGCACATAGCATCATAGAGGATTCAGCCCGTGCCCCCCCCCCCCCCCAACTTTTTCTTGGAGGAAAGATAATTGTTTCGAAATTTACCTTGAAAAGATGAGATATTGCCAAATTGGAGTCACAGGTATACTAGCACTAGCTCCCCCCCCCCCAAACGGTTTATTTAGGAATTTCAAGTTATGTGGAGAAAAATTTTTGGTAGGTGAGAATTTTTTTTTTGGAAGTAAATACATGTAAACCCCCCCCCCCCCCCCCAGATTAGGATTTTCATGATTTTGGGAATAAAGTTTTGTTTTTTTTTGCTTGTCAAGATTTCTGAGGATTACTCTAGCCCCCCCCCCCCCGCCCCCCCCCCCCCCCACTTTCAATTTGCTTCGGAAGCCACTGATTTATTTGTACCAAACCTTTCAATGTGTTTCTTTACATCATGTTTTTAGTAATTTATTCAGTAACCATAACAAATAAAATTTATGTTTTGAAGATCCTTTTTGGATAATTTTTCTTGGCTAATTTTACACTAACATTGTAAGTTATTGCTTTACTTTTCACAATCTGATATGCATGTGTGTGTAATGACCATTTTTTGGTTTTATTTATTGTATACAGGGTAATTGTTGTCCCATGTTATTTTTACAATTATTCACTTGCAAACAGTTTCGCTCCATCTTAAATTCGCCCAGACATAATTGTGTTCAAAGAGAGATATTTCAAATATTGGAATTCCCCCAGTTTTAAATTTGACTGCTGACACCAAGGGCGAAAGGGTAGAAAATTGAATAGGAAATATTTCCCTGTATACAGTAGTACTTGGTTTTAGAAATGAAAGTAAAATCTTTAGACAGAAACCCTTTGTGTATCAGTGTACTAAATTAGAATGCAAATAAAAATTATGTAAATTTGTTGACGCAAGTACATATGCAATTTACATGTTTGTCAATGATGATGTCTTTATGACTGTCATTGTGTTATATTCATTTTTCTAAGAATTAAACATTGAAATTTGTACTCTATCAATTATTCATTAACCATGATTACTGATTACAAAATTCTTAAATTTCAAACAGATTGTTGTTTTTTTCATTTAAAATTAAACTGAAACTAGATGCACCATAAGCAAGCTCACAAACAACACCCCACCCCTGCAACAACACAATCTAAAAGTCGTCTTGTAAAATAAAACTGTTACAGTTTCTCCTAAGAAGGATAAAGGCAACACAAACAACTTTTTCTGTCAGTGACCTTGAACTCTATGAAATGGCCTTGAGTCAAAGGTCATGCCACTTTTTGTGATCATAAGCAATCTTTGTGTGAAGTATGAACTACCAATGATTCTCCCTAGCAAAGATATGCCCCTGACTCAAATTATGAATTTGTTTTATTTTGTTAATGACCCTGAACTGTACAAAATGACCTTGAGTCAAGGGTAATGTCACTTATTTGAGTCATAACAATATTTGTGTGAAGTATAATCTACTAGTGATTCTCCTTAGCAAAGATATGCCCCTGACTCAAATTATGAATTTGTTTTATTTTGTTAATGACCCTGAACTGTACAAAATGACCTTGAGTCAAGGGTAATGTCACTTATTTGAGTCATAACAATATTTGTGTGAAGTATAATCTACTAGTGATTCTCAATAGCAAAGATATGCCCCTGACTCAAATTTTGAACTTATTTTGTCAGTGACCTTGAACTGTACACAATGACCTTGAGTCAAGGGTCATGTCACTTATTTTGGTAATAACAATCTCTATGTGAAGTATGAACTTCCAGTGATTTTCCATAGTAAAGATATGTACCTGACACAAATTACGAACTTATATTGTCAGTGACCTTGAACATGACCAAATAACCTTGAGTCAAAGGTCATGTCAAATATTTTTGTCATAACAATATTTGTGTGATGTATAAACTTCCAGTGATTCTTGATAAGAAAGATATTGGCCAGACACGATTGCACAGACAAACAGGCGGACCAGTTGATTTACAAGTAACTCCCTAATCTTTTTTTTTTGGGGGGGGGAGGGGGAGGTGTTCGAATTAAAGTATTACATATGTACCAGATTGAAGTTGTCTTAGTTAAAGTCTAAACTGACTCGTGTAAACAGGGTATAATTAAAATTTCCTACTTTATTAAAGTTATTTTGCAATTTGAATATATTATATGGACACAAGTGAGAAAAAATAGCCTTCGTTTCTATTTAAGCACGTCTTTAGTTGCTATGGCAACGGAGACGTCATGCAACTTTGCATAATTGGATACTTTAACATTTTACCTTTCAGAATATATATATATGTTACATTATGTAAAAGTAACTAGAAAACATAAAAAAATTGACCTGAAAATTAGTTGTCAGTTTTTAATAAAAATTCTTAAATGTCCGGTAGTTAAAGGGTTAAAACAAATAATTAATATCGTTATATTGACAGATGTCCTACGG
Source organism: Magallana gigas (assembly GCF_963853765.1). Lineage (NCBI taxonomy): Eukaryota > Metazoa > Mollusca > Bivalvia > Ostreida > Ostreidae > Magallana > Magallana gigas. The sequence continues at coordinate 30,632,016 of NC_088861.1, forward strand.
ACCCGGTTTAACAATATGTGATGACCTGAGAGAGGCCTGGCCATGGTAAGATTATTCTTTCGAACAGATTATGGACATTGACTTCATATATATACTAGTGCCACTATATTTTTTTTCATTTAATGCCTGGGTGCTACCTTATCCCCACTTTAAACACACAGAAAGAATAAATGACAAATATGAATGGTAGCCTGGCAGATGAACTTGAGGAAACCATAATGTCCTGAAGGTTATTACATCACTGACATCATTTTGATGTCCAGTGACATCACAAGATCGGGTCATTTAGACTGGCAGAGGATCTTTTCTTCATGGTCAGGTATTTTTTAATACAATGAACATATTAGTATTCATCTGTTTTGAAGGGGGTTTTTTTTTGCCGGAGGGAGTATATGACTTGATTTCGTCAATGCGGGATAATCATTGTTCGTGGGGTACTAATGTTAGTAGCTTTCGTGGGTTACCCTTGCCCATGAATTTACATCCAAACGAACTTATATACAATCATATGTTTTATATGAATTAAAATTGTCCTGATTACGCTACCAACGAAATTTCGTCCCCATGAACCAGGAAAGTTTTGGCTACTAATGAACATTGACCCCACCGAGTAAAAAATGATTCCACAGTAGTCTGCTTAAGGATGTGTACCAGTACAAAACTAAAACAAGGAGTGGATCTACTTTCAATAACAGGTCGCTGCTGGTCAGGAGGTCTTAAGAAATCTCTCAAGTAATCCTCAACTTCTCGTGCATTAATCTCAAAATCTCAAAACGTTCCATATGCCACTTACAGTAAAACCTGCTTATTAAAATTGGTTGTATATTTATTAATGGGGATTTTTATAAAAAGGATAACGTTTGGTATGCAGTGTTCTGCAATGCCACTTTCCTTCATATTCGGATGAACCAATAAGAAAATGTTTTATTACTTTAAATAACCCCATACTTTATTCAATATTTTGTCTCCTTATTTTTGAAATGTGGATTATTTTGCACAGTGGGTTGTAACAGAGAAATGGGAAAACAAACACGATTATATCCATGATAATTTCTTTGAATTTCATGACACGATATAAAAATGAACATGGAAGTTTTTTAACCCTTGAGATTAGGCCCGAAATTATTTAAATTCATTAATACCCATAAAATACACAACAGGATCAAGAGACATTCTAGCGTGTCTGTATTGTCATCTATTGGTGTAAATACATTCGAGTTGTTTTCATTAATTTTGCAAAAAAGGTCCGAGAAGCTGCTATTGTAGAAACAGAGTATTTTACTTGAAAACAGAAGCTGACATTGCAATTTTTAATGATGATTTTCATCAGTAGTAAAGCAATTAAACTATTAGAAATAGAAATGTAAAATTTTGACAGGTTTTGCTCAAATTGTGGCCATCCTCTTTACAAATATAAACATAGAGTATATATCGTGATATTCATACATCGAGTTTTATGAGCATACAATTTTTTTTTTGAAACTAGTATTACAATCAGTCGAAAGAGTTTGGCGAGAGCTACAGATCTACAGCTAGATCGAGGGAAGATCTATCCTCTACCCAGCCCCTCAGGAAATACTAGTTTAAAGCCTCATATCTGATTTCGGGGTAGGGTACATCATTCCACTCCGTTACATATATGTAGATTTGTTTTCTATATCATTTATACAGTTGACAAAGATAGGAAGTCAAGGTGGTACATTGTTACACCGGCTTTAAAATATAAATTTCTATATTTAGTAATAAAAAAGGGTCTTTGCTAAAAGGTAACAGCTTATCTGTCCCCGATACTTCATGCTAGAAGATACATGTATAACGTAAATATTTCACTACAATCCTCGTCATAAACCGGGGAGCAATCAAAAGCAAAATATTTTTGTTTACAGAATATTTTCGAATCAAAACTATCAATTACTGTGTTCTATGAATTACCACTATAAATTTTAATTGTTCTCTATAGTATATGTCAATGGGTTTCTTAATACAAAGTCGTTTTTTATTTAACTATTGTATAGCCTACGGTATGTTGAGAGATGAATCTTTTTTAATTAATATAAATGTAATACTTTATCATCAAAATGTTCATCAAGAATTATCAATGTTAGTTTTATATTAATGTAAAGGAAATTTGTGTTGTTTTTTTTTAAATTACTGATTAATATTGCAATATAAGATACCTCTCATTTAATCTTAGTTATATACATGTTTTGAGGGTCTTGTTAGGCTAATTGGTGTATTTAAGACCTAGCTCAAATTCCTGACTAGAGATCAAAGTCAAAATATATCTTCATTTATTTAGCTTTACCTACGACCACACTATTTAAAATTTTAAAAAAGCAACATGTACATAAAAGCACTTTAGATACTGGTATTTTTTGTTTATCTTATTCCGTCCTTATGATTAATTTAGAACAAAAAGTGGCAGTTTCACTTGCAAAATTAATTGTATTAAATTCGACTATTCAGAGAAACAGAAAAGGATAATAACATTGTTTCCGGCTTAATGTAAGACGGATTTGAAATATGACCGCGTTATTTCCGAGATCGCTATACTTAGACTGACTGTGAAACTGGAGCAGAGATACGGATTTGTATGAAATCCGAAGTTTATTTCCCTGACAGACACGCTATAAAGTATTTATGTATATATTTATAGGAAGAATGGTCACGATTTGAGTTAAAATTGTCAAGTTTTTATTCCAATTTTAAATGCTTATCAAATCATTATCCTCTGAATCTAAAGCTTAATCTAATTTAAACACCAGCTGTTTCGTTTCAATAAAAATACAGAACACTGTTTCTATAGTAACAGCTTTTTGGTCTTGTTTAACAAATCTAGGGGGGGGAAATTCAAATATATATGCATTAAAATTATATAAATGATAGAAAAGTCGAGTGTTTTTTCCTCTAAAAATAACTATCTAGACAAGATAAAATATATTAATCGTACAATGTATTTTAGGGCATATCATTCAATTTAATGAATTTGAGTCCAATTCCACGTGTAAAAAATTGACATATTTTTATATTGTTTCTTAAAAGGCTAGGAATTACTGTGTAATAAAATTGTGTTTGTTTTGCTACTGAACAGACATGCCTGTAATCACGAATTCCCCTTCTTTTTAAGGGATCTCCGTCAGCCACAGGGGCTAAATACTTTTTATAAATAAAAAACATCATATCAATTGCCTGATTTTCCAACTCTTGTGAAAAGAAAAGATACGAGGTCTCTTAAATTTTTTGATTCAAGTTTTCTTAGAAAAGGGGGGGGGGGGACAAATAATCTCGGGTTTGATTTTAAGCACATTTGTATTTTTTATGCACACAGACTCTCGTGCTTTTGTGGATTGCTGTATTCTTTGTTTTGCTACTTAATTGTTTAGCAAGTATTGTTTTGAAGATGTATTTTCCTAAAAGTTTGTTTTAAACTCAAATCCTGCAATTAGTGGTGCGTAATTTTGGTAGTAAAAATCATATCGATACTGGATACAAGAAATCCTATTGGCAGAGAGGTTATATTTGTACCAACAAAGACCCCTAATGGTCCCAGATTGATATTGAATGGCAGGCAGAATCAAGGTATAACAACTTTTTTGTTTTTAAATATCAAGTTAAATTGGGACAAGGAAAATATTAATTTCAGAAACTATTTCAGATTAATCCTATTCTAGTGTTCAAGATTTTAAAATGTTAGTATTAAATTATAATGGACTTGTAATCAAATAATTGCAGATGACAAAAATTTCTGGCAGATAACTTTCTTTGACCACAAATCTTATCACAAAATTCTGCAACGCAAGGCTCAAGCGGTTGCCACAGGCCGTTTATCTCCACTTAGACACAATTTATATTATAATAATACTTTAGTGAAGTAATTGCTACATCAATTGCTATAATTCCATTCTATGTAGAATGTAAATGAATGTCTAACATTAATTTCTGTAATCAATTTTTATGTCTGCAGCAAACTATTAGACAGTGTTATTGAGTTTATTGGCTGTTACATTGTATGATCCATTTAGATCAGATGTGGTTCCTTGACTCCGCCTACAAGACGGTACAAACTATTAACCCCCTTCCCCGCAGTAACGCACTTTAACGCATATACCGTTGCCCCACAATCACGCATTTTGACGCATATACCTTTTCCCCGCAATCACGCACTTTAACGCACTTTTCGTTGTTGACTGTTACGGCTCCGATAACACGTAACTAATTGTTTTATTTATCAAAATATTTTGATGGTATCATTGCAAAAGATAAATATAATAAAGTTATGTCATTAAATATCAAAATCTTTGGTAGATAATCTTTTTTTTAATTCTTGAAATGTCAAAGTTGCCCGATTATTTCGCAAGCTTTGCACGACAAAATGTTTAATGGCGGCAAGTGAAATTATTTTGATTAAATTAAACCTCCCATGTACAAAGTGTCATATTACACAGCGATGGGGTAAACGATGTGCTACCGATACGTTTTTAAAATAAAATGGCGTGGATGCCGGCCGGAAACCCACAGTAATCGGACGGTGACTGAGGTCATCGGTCACATCAGTAGAAGTCATCAGAAGAAAATAAGTTGTATTAAAATTCTGCGATGTATCCACCGATGTTCCATCGCTTCTCATCGGCAATACATCATTAACACATCATTTAAGAATCGGCCGAGGTGTGGCCGATTATTGTCCGGTGCCCTTTGAGTCTGAGGTTAAAGGTGTTTAACAAACATCGGCCGATTATCGACCTAACATTTGCCCATAGTCGGCCGATGTTCTGCTGATATACGAACGATATACGAACGTTGTTCACCAATTTACGAACTATGCTAAATACATTAGCCGATTACAGCTTGAATATCCGTATATGTTTAGCAATGCAGCAATGGACCTTTGTTGTGCTTGTACGAGTTGTTGCTGCAACATGGCTAATCTCAGATGTCACGGTGCCAAAGCAATTATAGTATATTGACCATGAAAGGTTTGGTAATTACTTTATAATTCTTCGGCTGACCATTATCCGGGCATCCTACAATGTATGTAAGATGTATGTAAGATGACTGGATAATTATCGTATTATGTTTGATTTACTGTCCGGCCACCAGTCAAGCAATGTAGGATGATCGGTAAAGACTGTCCGATGTTTGTCCGATTTCCAGCCGGTAATCGGTGTTACGCCGGTCAAAAAATTCCTTTAGACTCACGTTATATTATCGACGGGAGTATGCACGGCCTCTGCACGATGCATGTTGCTGTGACAGATGTGTTCACGACTACTTGTCCGATGAGGACTGATGTTGGGGCATCGCTCACATCACCGATTACCACCAGTCTGCTATAGAGTAATGTGACTGAGGCATAAGACAAATGAGAAACAAATCCTTGAGTTACTTCTCAATAGAGATTGTTAAAGAATATATAAATACAGCCACTAAAAACATAACAATGCAGAGAAAATGTATGGTTTTAGAAGGTTTTACATTTTTATTTTCGATTCAAATTAGCTGTTTTAAGATGGTACTTATAATACTAGCGGGTATGATTAATACACATTGCAGGAAAAAGCGGCATGTGTTAATAATATATATATATATATATAGAGAGAGAGAGAGAGAGAGAGAGAGAGAGAGAGAGAGAGAGAGAGAGAGAGAGAGAGAGAGCTTATCAATTAGTCCATGAAATCGATCAGCGAAGAATCAGTATTCTTGACAATTTTTTTTAAATCATTACTTAAAATATGATTACTGGAACATGATCAATCTGTATATAATTATTATTAATGTTTTGCGTTATTTAAACACATTGAATAAAGGATGATTTTCATATGAGAAAGAAATTTACAATTATTAACAAATTACAATTATAACGTATTACTATTTTTAGAGTATTGGATATCAGTTAATCAGAGAGTTAGGAATTATTCAATCATATAATAAAAACTATTATTTTTTATCATGTAACACAAAAATGGCCCCACTTTTCTTGTTTGTCAATCGTGGAAACTTTTTTAAGCGTGCACAATTTCATTCCAAAAACGACCTTGCCGCTTTCTGTACCTCTCGGTTGGATAGAAATGCTTTGGTCGTCCATCCAATTTATTTTTAGATCGGGATCGGAGTTGCAGACCTGAAGCTTCACTTGATCGACAAACCCCCCCCCCCCCCCCTAGCGCTTTATTTAGGTTTACAATACTGTAATATGGTTTTAATATATTTTTTTGCATGTTTTGTTACCTGCTTTTAAGTTTTAAATTGATAAATTTCAAGAATCGACCTTTCATATGGATTGCTCTCTATGTAAGAAATATAAATAAAATTGTAAAATAAAGTCTAAATATTCATTAAACTCCCATTACTTTTCAAATATAATTGTAGGACTTTACATATTAATGTGATCTAATGTAAACTAAAAATACCTCCGTGTTCTAAACACAAATTTTTTGATAACCTATCTTACACCATCTCTATTTTAGTACTATATGTAATTTGTTTGTTTCGTCAGTTTGTTTCAAAGGGTGGACATAAAAGACATAATAGGCTATAGGAAGGAGAAGTAAACAATGGTCGATATGTCTTTTGACTGTTTCGAATATATTAATTGGTATTACTTTTCTTTAAAAAGAAAAGATAATGTAAATGCAGACGGCATTTTGCCTTAATGTTGCTCAGTAACTATTCGTTTAGGACACAACCAGCGATTGGAATTTATAGTGTTTAAATTTGTTTAACGGCTTTAATTCTACACATTAAAATTATTATTGTAGTGCAGTACTATAGGTTGATAATTTAGAAAAATATTAACTCGAGAATTCTCAGGAAGAATGAAAAATACTTGCATTAAGAAAACCTTGTTTTTGATGGTTATCTTTATTATTCAAGAAATAAACTTCTCCGGGATATGAACTTGGTTGGTCACGTGATCAAAACTTCTGAGAAGGCAAAACTTAAATGGTCATGTGATTAACTGTCATGAAAACCTAGGAGCTTTTCATAAGATTTGACAAAGTACCAAGTTCGTATCCCAGTATATGTTTGAGATAGGCAAATTGTTTAGAATTATCTACACAGCAGTTTTTATCGTATTTTATTGTACACAAAACTCTAACGGTCAAACGATTTTTAAGCTCCTGTGGTTATCATTGTTAAACAAATCATTTTTATAATTACATGTGCATGTATATTGTGTTTATTTATTTTTAATATTTGCATTTCAATTTATCTAAAAGTGTACTAAATGTATCTCTAAGAATACATGTAGTACATGTTTGTTATCTATGTATGACGTAGTTAACATGCAGGATTTGATTACAGAATTTGATTCGCTAATGAGTTGTTCAGTGTGAATTAATTATTAAATTCATCTATATTTACTTTCCAGATATTCATGACTAGGTGTTAAAATGTGGCTCCTATATGCAACGCCCTCACGGAGTATATTCAACCAATTATGATCTACATTCATGCCTATGCTGACTGAGGGGCGGAGCCTGAGCTGTTGCAGAACATACGATTAGCCCCGTCCACATCGAAATGTGCGCCGATAAACTCAATAGTTAATAGAGATCGGTGTCAAAATTCGAATGAATGAAAAATTCTTGGCTATGAGAAAGTAATTTGAGTACCATTTGTATATTAGTAGTCAAAATAACATTCAATTGCAAACTTGAGGAAAATCTTCAATTTTATCTTGAAAGAATGACTATTACTTATTATTATTTCCATGACGGTTGATCAAAATTTTTGTCACAAATTTGTTAATATGCGGTTAATATGTAACATTTTTATTTGTGTCAGTCATTTTTACGATTTTGATAAAATCTAATAGAAAACAATACAGAATATAATTTCAGCGCAATGTATTTTTTACGAATTGCATTTGATCGTGCGTAATTCCAGAAAAAAAATTGTCATGATAATTAACAAATAAACAGTATTTGGAAATAGTATTAAGTGTAAATACCTATGCACCAGGATTTGCTAACTTTTAAATTCCTGTCATGAGGTAGATATTGTTATTTTTCATTGCTATCTTCTAATTCACCCATTGAAACGAACAAAATATATTTATAAACTAAAACTCAAAGCACCGATATAAAGGAACAGCTCGCCAAAGCGAGTGCAACGGTTTTTATCATATCATATACAGTTACAATCAACACATTGTTTTCAAAAATTTAACATACTACAATATAAAAGTATTGCCATCAATATCTCCAGTACAACAAACAGGGTGAATTGGAAGGGGTCTGTTGCATGATATGCAGCGAAATCTCGAATAACTTCTACTACTTTAAGCAAGAATCGAAGGAAACTTTCGATATGCCTGAGTAACTTACATATTAACCAATTGGGGATTAAATATAAATAAGCATTTACCCAGGAAACTTTCGATAAGTAACTTATATAACCAATCGGAGATTGGATATAGATATAAACAACAACATTCAAACACGCGTAACTTGTACTGTTTATATTTTTATAAATCTTTTACTTAGGGGAAGAGTTTTGGAACCAGAAGGAACAGTGAAAATATAGTTCCGACCGAATAAACTTAAAAAAAACCCATGCAGTGTATCTGTATCCAGATAGTGGAGAAACTGACCAGTCCCCAGCTGAATCCAGACAAAAAAATCTGAATACAAGAACATATTACCATCCGCCAAGAGAAGTTACTTCTCATATACCAACAGGTGGCTATTCAGTTCGCAGATCTCCTTGACACCCCAGGCCAAATGCTGGAGATTTGCGTTATTACCGTAAGTCTCAAGTCATGTGGAATAGGTATTGCATTAATTTAACCTTAATGGAAATATTAACGTGAACACTTTTCTTTTGAGGCTCATTCGTTTAAACAATTCGAACACATATATTTCCAAGTGTATGGTCACACAATCATAAAAAAGTTGTTAGTCCATTAAAGTCAGGAATTGTACATGTAATATGAGCTCATTTATTTCTTTTTCAAAAACATAAAGGACATTATGATATGGCATTGTAGCCAAAATATTTTTTTATTTACCGGCATCTAAGACGAATACTTCTGGAGAGGCAGCTTAAAGAGGAAGATGAAGCCGGTCACCCACAATGTGGGTGAGGGGGAGCTCAACTCCATGTTATACCGCTGGTTTGTGGGCGACATAGGCACTGCTTATTTAAGACAATTCTTCACATCAGATTCTAAACATTTGTTTTTCTATTAGTTAATTTACTGTAAATCAACTTTTGATTCGCCGCAAATTTATTTTGCAAACTGTTAGAGATATCTGGTTTGCAGTTACTAAATTCCACGTTCAATCTTCATCCGTGTCGTTAATTACATATATCCCGTATAACAAAGCTCATTGGCGGTGAGAATTATTTGCGACGACGAGGCTCATTGTAAACCTCGTGAACATTTAATGCTCTTGAAAAAAAGTTGGTTAACAGTACTTTTCACCCATTGTGTCCATTGTATAAATTAAATGTGCATGTATAAAATAAGAAAAGATAAACTTCTTAAATATTGGAGGAAGAGATGTGATATCTTATGATCGTATTTGACAAATTGAAGTTGAAAAAAAGCTTTTGATTTTTATTTTATTTCTTTTTATCTTGAAAATACTTTGATGACCAATTGCTTTAAGATTAAAAAAAATAAACTAGATGAATCTACATTTAACTTATATTGGTATTAGTCATCAAGATGCGCATTTTCAACTTATCTAATTTTCCTTTACATTGAATATAATCCTTTCTTTTTTTTGTCTACGTTTTTGTTAAAACATTAATTTTTCAGTTTTGTATTTGAGGCCTACATGTGGGAGGATAAAATAGTCATGGTTCAATGGTTGACGAAACAGATCCGAGAGGACAGTATAGACAATGCTGTGTCAGACAACATCCGGTGTCTACAGAGAGAACGTCCTACAGCAAGACAGAAGGTCAGACACTTCTACCCCAAAAACATATTCTCTTATATTTTAGACATATTCATGTTGTCTGCCAATTTAACATGTGAAGTGTAAAATATTTAGATATAGCCTAAAAAATTAAATGTTTTGCATTCATTATAGATATATAAATAATAAATTATATGAATAAATGTCGCAAGGTCTTGTATGAATAAATAAATCTGGTACTGATTTCAGCTATTCACTGGTTCTTTATTTCGAGGATTGTATATTATTAAATAAAACCTATTAGTACAAACATACTCACACTCACATTCAGTTAAACGCAACATCACACAGTATTTTAGAATATTTGAATAGAATGAATTAAAAGTAATTTACAATTAATATATTTCAATTACAAGGTAAATGGAAGCTTATCAGGTGTCCAGAAGTAAGAGTTTACAAACTATATAAAATATCTTGCACACTTCACTGTTTCTACCATGAAGATAAAAGCCGTGGGGTTGGGGAATTTGCGGGATTTACGCTATTTATAGTGGGTTAGAAAAGTCATGCATATTAATGAATTCAGTCGTAAATTTCTATTGGTCAGCTGTAATATAGTAGTAAAGAATAAACACGTGGTCAACATACACCCGTAAACAAAATTCTCACGTGACTAACCAAAACTCATTCATAAGTTCACTCATTTACCTCTCATACACGCTCGATTGGCAATGCGCGCCAAATATAAATACGCAAAATATAAAACCTTTATATGACAACCGCGACAGTTATAAAGTTTATAAGATTTGTATTGTGTACTGTGTTTCTCATAATGTTTGCGTTGATATCATGTTATCATAAATATTTCTAAAACCTTTTTTTTTGGTATTAAGATAAAAAATATATAATTCAGTGTCACAATGAATCTTTGGATGAAAAAAGTGAGGATTGTTGGAATAAAAAGTAATTAACGAGGTTAAAATCTTGCTTTCGACAGCTTGATACAAGATAATCCTAAGGTTGCTATGGACTCTATCGTGCACGTTACACAACACAGGACCCCGAGTCAAAGGTAAGAGGTTACACGAATCTTAGCCAAGATGGACACGTGATGCAGAGTCGGATTGTAGTCATCGAGAACCACAACTCTTGCCATATTCACCAGCACATTTTGAAGCATCGTTTTAATTAATCCATTATTAATTATGGAGGGTAATCGTGTTCAAAAATCCAGACATGTAAACTTGTAAATCCGAATATGCAATCGTGTTGATGTGTGAGCCTGGGCATGAATATGTGTAATTCTGATCGTGTAACCTATAAAACTCGGGCATAAACACGTGTAAGATTTGACTCAGTTCCTTTGCATGATGCACATTTTGCAACTTTATTGTTTACATTAGTTAATTAAACCTTCAACTCTGCACACTTTCAATCCGTAGTTTCTGCATTTGTAACTTCAGGCTCGGCAATAGCACATCTGACAGGATACAAATTGACAAATGTAAAGTCTACAAGTTTGTCGAATTTTGACATGACCTTATATGGAAACAGTGACGTCACTGATAGAAAAAGGCTAGCTGCAGGTAAAGGCATGCCGTAATCGCCGGAATAGGGACGGAATAAATTAAAAAAAAATATTAGGTAAGCCTATAATCATATTATCTCTGGATAACAACATTTCATAGAGTATTATTTTCGGAAAATTAAATTATGAGATTGGTGTAAATTTTATCAAGAGAATGTATAAAAGATGCGAGTAAAGAATTCGATCGGCTTCAGATATCCTCTTAGAACTGAAAAAAATTACATTTAATGACTTTGTTTGAATACACGTGAATAAAGATATATACGCATTTTTATTCATAGGCGTCTGAACCGAGAGGGTGGGGGGGGGGGGGGCTAGGGGGGACTTAGCCCCCCCCACCCACTTTTTGCCAAGCTAGACCTAACCATTAGGAACATAGCAACAGGGAGGATTCACCCCCCCCCCCACTTTTTCCTCGCAACAAACAAAATTGTTCCTTAAAAGACCTTAAAGAGAATGAAATATTAATAGTGATATTGAAAATTAGAGTCATAGTAGGTATACTAGCACCCCCCACCACCACCACCACCACGGATTAGGAATTTTATGATGGGGGGGGGGGGGGATTGGGCAGGTAAGATTGGAGTTATTGGTATACCCTCCCCCACGGATTAGAATTTTCATGATTATGGGAATTCTTGTCAATATTGTTCATGATTAGTTTAGCCCCCCCCCCCCCTTCAATTTGCTTCCGACGCCACTGTTATTAGAGTACATGCAACAAATTGTTAAAGTATAGGCCTCGGCTGAATTAAGAAAATATCTCCAAATGCATCCTTATTGCTACCACAAAGTTGTGACAAGACCCCCCCCCCCCCCTCCCCCACGCGAAAAATTACACGGGGTCCGTCAGCTGAGTTGCAAAGTTATCGATAAGAAAAACAAACTATTTAAAGACATTGGTTTTGAGATTGTGATTACCCGGTAATATGAGACATAAGAAGCGACACCCTCTTTAAAAAAAATGAATAAAAATTCCAAAGATAAGGTTAACTGTCGTGAAATTAAAATGTGTATAAATTATTTTTGAAATGTTTCTTTGCATTGTCGGCAATACATAGGAAAAAAAGCCTATCATGCAGGTAAAATTTGACATTTTTTAAAAATTATTTTAAGCAATTATTACGGGATTGAGTATGACGTCCTGAATGTCGGTTCAATACAGACTCAATTTTCTGGAGAGCTAGTATAATACAGCTTTACAGCCACTTGTGAATGTTATTGTAAAGAGTGGAAATTAAATGTTAATATAGATAAAACAAAAGTATTAATTTTTTCCAAAGGACGAATGTGTAAAAGAGTTTTTTATTTTAACGATAGAGTTTTAGAAATTGTTAAAGAATTTAAGTACCTTGACATTATATTCTCAAGAACTGGCTCTTTTTTAAAAGCCAAAAAACATTTATGTGACCAAGCCCAAAAAGCAATGTATGGTGTCATTAGAAAAATTAGACAATTAATCTACCAGTTACATGTCAGTTAGAACTCTTTGATAAAATGGTTGTACCTGTATTGCTGTATGGTTGCGAAGTATGGGGTTTTGAAAAACTTGATAGTATTGAACGTGTTCACCTAAAGTTTTTAAAGCACATTTTATGTTTAAAAAGTAGTACTCCAAACTATATGGTTTACGGAGAAACAGGTCGTTTTCCTTTATCTGTAATTGTATTTACTAGAATGGTATCATACTGGTGTAAATTAATTTCTAGGACTTATTCTAGCATTACAAATATAATATACCGGTACTTGTTGAATCAGACTGAAAATACAACCAGTACTAACCCTTGGATTGATTGTATTCGTCATGTTTTTAACTCATGTGGTATATCAAATGTTTGGCAAAGTCAGTTTTTAAATATTGTTAACCAAAAGTGGGTTTCAACGGCAGTTAAACAGAGATTATAAGATCAATTTATTCAAAAGTGACATGCTGATATAAATAATTCATCAAAAGGAGTAATATATAAAATTTTTAAAACAAATTTTGGATATGAAAAATATTTAGATATTTTACCCCTGAAATTCAGAAAAATTCTTGGTAAATTTCGTACTTCAAATCACCATCTACCAGTTGAACTGGGAAGATGGGAGGGTATCCCATTAAATGAAAGATTTTGTCCTCTCTGTAATACAAAACGTATAGCCGATGAATTTCATTATATTTTAGAATGTGATGCAATATCACAAGTCCGGAACAAGTTTATAGACAAAAAATTTTCAGCTAGACCTAATGTGTTAAAATTTTCGTATCTTATGACAACGTTTAACATGAAATTGCTGAGAAAATTGTGCATTTTTATAACAAAGATATACGAGGTAGTCTGTCCTCCATGAGTTTCACTTTGTATAACTTTTCCTAACTCTATAACCTTTATATTAATATATGTTTACCTCTGACCAATTTATATGTAGATTTTAATGATATTTTTGTCCTCATGTACCATATGTTTGAAATGGTTTTGAGCGAATAAATGAACTTGAACTTGAACTTGAACTAGCTGCAGGTCTGTAGCTCCCTGTCTAAAAATACAGATGGACGATCTTTGAGCTACAGTGCCTCCAATAGTAAAACTTCAATTTACGGCGCGCAAAAAATATGCGCTAGTTTTTTTTAATTATTATTGAAGATTGTGTTATTATTTATCTTTCACTTACACAACAACAAAAGGTATATATACATGTAAAGTAACATAAATTTTTCCGCGAAAAATTACCAAATCCTTGCAGGTCGTTTATTCTAACTACATGTAATTCAGAAAAATAACAAGAGTAAAAATTAAATGGGGTACTCTATATGCAATGTTTTTGCCCAAAAATGACTAAGTTCAACAGCTGATATTTTTATAAATTATCAGAAATCAAAATCCTAGCAATTTGCATACTTCTGATATATATGTATAAATGATCTGCAAAATCTTGAAAACTGTTCGAGGAGTTATCGGTACAATAAGGGTACCTTTTGACAGCCACTCACCCGTCTGCAATTTTTACTATTTCAATAATCGGAAACCCGGTTAAAAATTCACTCTCAAAATTCTTAGAATTCAGAAGCAATTGAGTTACATGGGACCTCACGGCGGTCTTCGAACCCCATGCCGCTCAAAATATATTTACCCCCTTAGGGAATTTCTTGATCCGTCTCATTTCTAGAAAAGAGTACGCATTTACTTATATTCCAGTTTAAATTACATGTCAATTTTTTTTAGAGATATAAGATATTAGGCATTGCCTTTTATAATACCATGAGAATTATATTACGGAAATTAGCGCATTCGTCACATCGGCAACGATTTTTTTCTACATGAACCTCTTCCGGTTTGGTCCAGTTTCAATCATACCTCAATTTTTTTTAGCTCACCTGAGCCAAAGGCTCAAGTCAGCTTTTCTGATCACAATTTGTCCGTTGTCTGTCGTCGTTGTCGTTGTCGTTGTCGTCGTCGTCGTTGTAAACTTTTCACATTTTCATCTTCTTCTCAAGAACCACTGGGCAGATTTCAACCAAATTTGGCACAAAGCACCACTAGGTGAAGGGGATTCAAGTTTGTTCAAATGAAGGGCCACGCCCTTTTTAAAGGGAAGATAATTGAGAATTATTGAAAAATTGTTGGTATTTTTCAAAAATCTTCTTCTGAAAAACTATTAGGCCGGTAAAGCTTAAACTTGTGTGGAGGCATCAACAGGTAGTGTAGATTCAAGTTTGTTCAAATCATGGTCCCCGGGGGTAGGGTGGGGCCACAATTGGGGGATCAAGTTTTACATAGGAATATATAGAGAAAATCTTTAAAAATCTTCTTCTCAAAAACTATTAGGCCAGAAAAGCTCAAATTAAAATGGAAGCATCCTCAGGAAGTGTAGATTCAAGTTTGTTCAAATCATGGTCCCCGGGGGTAGGGTGGGGCCACAATTGGGGGATCAAGTTTTACATAGGAATATATAGAGAAAATCTTTAAAAAAATTTCTTTTTAAAAACTATTAGGCCAGAAAAGCTCAAAATAAAATGGAAGCATCCTCAGAAAGTGTTGATTCAAGTTTGTTCAAACCATGGTCCCCGGGGGTAGGGTGGGGCCACAATTGGGGGATCAAGTTTTACATAGGAATATATAGAGAAAATCTTTTAAAATGTTCTTCTCAAAAACTATTAGGCCAGGAAAGCTCAACTTTGAGTGGAGGCATCATCAGGTAAGGTAGATTCAAGTTTGTTCAAATCATGGTCCCCGGGGGTAGGGTGAGGCCACAATTGGGTAATCAAGTTTTACAATCTTTAAAAATATTCTGGGAAAGTTTTCAGTCCAAAACTCAGTACTTAGTGTGAAAGCACAGGTTATGAAATTAAAGGTAGATTTAAGTTTGATGAAACCATGATTCCCTAGAGAATAGTGGGGCCACGAAATGGGGAGGGGGGGGGGTTATAGGAATAGAGAAAAATCTTCTTACAGGTACAACAACAAAAGGGGCTTGGTATTTACCAAAAAATAAAAGGTGGATAAAAATTGGCAGATTTTCAATTTTTTTTAGCAAGATCTACTGTACTCAGTTGTCAAGATATTTTGATACTGTAATGCTAATTTGATCAGAATTAAGGCAATTGTTGCTCAGGTGAGCGATGTGGCCCCTGTGCCTCTTGTTTTCTTTTCTAAAAATAATACCCGTGTTTTCGATAGAAAAGGTGTCGTTCATTAAAAGCTTATTGCAACAGTTTAGCTAAATATTATGTTTATTTTTCTTTCATTCCGGTCCGGCGGTTACGGCATGCCTTTTCCCGCAGCAAGGCAGTTGCCATATAAGGTCATGTCAAAATTCGACAAACTTGTAGACTTTACATTTGTCAATTTGTATCATGTCAGATGTGCTATTGCCGAGCCCGAAGTTACAAACGCAGAAACTACGGATTGAGAGTGTGCAAAGTTGAAGGTTTAATTAACTAATGTAAACAATAAAGTTGCAAAATGTGCATCATGCGAAGGACCTGAGTCAAATCTTACACGTGTTTATGCCCGAGTTTTATAGGTTACACGATCAGAATTACACATATTCATGCTCAGGCTCACACATCAACACGATTGCATATTCGGATTTACAAGTTTACATGTCTGGATTTTTGAACACGATTACCCTCCATAATTAATATTGCATATGCTTGTCTAAGACAATTTTCATGAAAATGAAATCCATCACTGTTGATCGTATGATAAAGAAAAATTGTTGAAGCTTTTTTTAAACTCATTTATAAAAAAAAAATCCATTTGAAAACTTTAGAATTTGTGTTGGCTCAGTTTTAAGGGTTTTTATGGGTAGACTTCCGCCACGAATATACATCCTCGATGACAACAATTCTAAAAAGATGTGTCCTTCGTGCTGAAACTGAAAACTAGGTCATCCATGAAATTACATTCCTACAAATTAGCAAAAAAAAAAAAAAACAGAAAGAAAGAAAGAGAAAACAAACAAAAAACACAACCTATTAAAATCACCCCCCTCCCCAAATATAATTTTTCAGCTTCACACATTATTATGAGCATTAGTAATCTTATGTCTACATATTTTGGATAGACTTGTTACTATTTTTAATTTTTCTTCGTGATTTTTATAAATTACAAAATTGGTCCCACGATATTTGAGACCATGTAAGATAAAGAAAGACAACTCTTAAACATGATCTTTCGTACCAAGATTTTTGCAATAATTCAGAGTTCCCTTTAATTGTTCAATTTCATTCAATTTCTTTTCTTCTTCCCATTAACCAACAAATATTGTTTATATTTCCAGATTTTTGTGTGATTTTGCCCAGCAGTTTGCTTCAAAAGAATTTTTCATGTTTTAGATTCATTTTATGTAGATTCCAATAAAAAATCATACAGACTTCATTCATGATTATTTTATCTATCATTTCCAAAACTTAATAACATTTAACTTTCATAAGAAATTTAAAACAGAAGTATTTAATTTTTTTTTTAAATGGGGTTATCTGGAACCAGACTGATACTTTAAAAATTTTCTAGAAAATTGTATAATGAGGTCATATATTGTTTGAATACTGTGCCTAGTATTAGTAGCAAATGCATGCAACGAAAATCTCCTACACTCATTTGGTGTAGACATCCACCTTAAAGGTAGCTTAAAGACGACCTTTTAGCCACTCTTTAAGCTATATAAACTGCTTCAAGGTGGTTTAAAGCGGGTTTAAAACGGGCTTAAAGAAAGCGTAAAAATTGCATAACGGTTCTCTAAGGCAGCTTAAACACTATTGTAAAGCACTCGTCAACACACTTTTAAGGACAACGTATTGGTCCTTAGCGCCCAAACTTATTTTAGCCACCTGTATGCCATTTAAAAGACTTTTTGTTTAAATATAGTGCTTACTTTACAAACAAAATTTATTAACGTAATGACAATTTAATCAATTGTGATCAGTGGACAAATATGATTTAAGCTGCTCGGTATAATTTTACGTTAAATTTCATGACCCCTTTTAAACGATGATTATGTCAAGCATAGTTATAATAAAAATCATTGCATTAGTTTCCCATGTTAATTAAGCCATATTTCCGTGAAAAAAAAATAATGTAAACAAAATCTTTTGAAAGTAAACGTCACAAAAGGTTATTGCATTACTTCGCCTTATATTAAGATTCGCCCCTGACGTCTAGGCAACTATGATTGTATTACGACAATGGCATCGCTATAAATAAATGTCATAATGTTTTGGCATATCAAAAATAAACCTGTGTACATTTTGTTCGTTGGTGTTTCTGAAGTTTGCTATGTTAACAATCAAGGCATAAACTGCGGGTTAAATAAACCAAATCATTCGGGGGGGGGGGGGGGGCAGACGAGTTCTTTTTTCTAAACATTAACATGATGCAGACTGGTTTGTTTTTTTCTATATTACTAAAAGATAATTTCATTTACTTAGAATATTTTTAAATTTGAAAGGAGACCGATTCTGTTGGTGTAAATATGCGAAGGTCTATAACTCTCTCAGAATTGAATTTATTGACAGTAATTTATTGACAATAATTTGTTACTGTAATAACCAAAAAATTGGACCATGCAGGTTCAAAGGTCTAGACACACTACATAGCGATTCTAACAAGAAATATTTCTTCTACATAAACATGTAAGGTAGTTCAGTAAATAATATATTATGACGAAAGTTTCCATGGTTAGAGAGGTTTAGCAAGCCAACGTGTACGCGTACGTATACATGTGGAAAGGAAATTATGTGCATTACGTCATCAGTTTGTCTAATGGCTAATTTCTACACGTATGTACCCGAAAGACCATACTTGTAAATTGCAAAGTACCCCTAAGGTCGAACTTGTAGCTTCTGTTTGCCTGTTGGCTATTTATTTTAACATATACGTTAACTGTTCTTAAGCCTGAATATTTAGTGGGATTACTGATATCTACACTCAAATATTTTCAATAAAATTGAATATGTCATTGGAGTTTTAATACACGTATCTCTTTCTCCATAACATGCAATGGCTCTGCTATTTTATTAATCTGTGTTTAATTAAAATATACATAATTTATATAAACAATGATGTATAAGATTAACAGATGCAGAATTCTCAATTTTCGACTGTGACCAAAATCTTCAACTTAGTAGGAGAGGATATCTAGAATTATATTAAAACATTTACACGTACAGGTACACTTTACAACTGCTAAACAAGAAAAGTAATGAGAGCTGATAGGCGTAGGTCTAACTTGTAACCTACACGTGCAAGTACACCTACACGTTAGTCTGCTAAACCTCTCTATTCTAAGGCAAAAAAAGTATCAACACGATTTTTGCTCTGAAAAAAAAAATTAAATACCCACGACGAGTATCGAACCTGAAACCCTCCGTTTACTAGCATCAGCTCAAATAGCTTTAACCACAACTTTACGTCTAAAATATCACATATACCGATAATACCAATTGAAATGTATCCGAATTTTTTTTTCTAGACTCTATACACTCCATAACTAATTACAGTACCTGCAACGTTATTTTTTACAAAATAAATAATAGGAGAGTATTCGCGCACGGTAGAATTAACGCACGATAGAATAGTATACACGCACGATACGATAGGATTGATACATTAGGAAAAGATACACGATTTCATGATAAAGGTATAATCACTTTAAACGATAAATCTGATAATTGCAGATTTGAGAAAGAACAAGCACGAATCAAAATGTACGCATGATTTCATGTTATTAATAAATGCCAAGTTGTTAATCATTGGTGCATCATTTATAGAATGTATAAACAATATCAGTTAAAAGTTATTAACATAAATGATGAGATTCGATAATCAATAAATTATCTGTATTGCTAAAATTGTTTCCATTACCAAACACCTAAGGTATTCGCAGAAAACACTTCAGCCAGAGATCAATTCCCACAGAAAAAAGCAGTTTCCAATAAAATGCAACTCTTGTTCTAAATAAGTATAAAATTCATCATCAAGACATTTATTGAGGTACATTATTAACCAATATTTATTAAAAGTTATGACAAACTAGGTTAACGAATTAAGAGGTCAAGCACAGGTTTTTAAAAAGAAAACCAATTGGTTCATGCGATGTTCATTCAACAGTATGAAAAAATATTAAGATTTCCCCGATGAAACGCCACCTCTAGGTTGTAAGTTTTAATTTGCAGCTAAAAATAAATTAAATTTCTTACGCGCTGTCCTTGGTTTTTCTTAGGTTGCTGAACGTTTCAACACTTCGATGAAATGGGCGTGTATGTTTCAGTCTTGTCAGTTTCTGCTGAGCTATGTATTTACTTACACAATAAAATCCTTTCTTTGGGAATTCATTCGGGATATAAAGGTAGCAACATTGGAGAAAAAAATACATCGTGTGAATCATTAAAGAAAGCATTTTATTTTTTATATTAGCATCTTTCTTTTAACTAATTAATAAATTGATTATTAAAAGTTAGTAAAATTCACTAAATTATTGTTAATGTACATGAATACGTTAGCTAAAAGAAACAGCCAAATCGTCCCCTGTGAGACTTTGAGTTTGACATCATCATGATTATTTTGTGCTGTCCGATTTTTTATAGGTCGCCGTTGGCTTCGAGCAATCGATTATCAGGGCGTGTCAATTTCAGTTCTGTCAATTTCTTTTCCGTTTCAGCCGTTGTAGATTTCGCCCAATCGATAAACGGGGTGTGTAAATTTAAGTCTGCCTGTTTCTATAGAGCTACGAATTAACTGTGAGTTTCTATATATAAGAAATAGAGGAAACGATACTTGGTAGATGTAAATATAATCATTTTAAGTAAGAAATAAAGGAAATCATACATGGTGGATGTTAATATATTCATAAGCCAGTGTTAAACAGTTACATATATCCTTGATCGCTTCTTTGTTGATGTAACATTACCTACGGAATCAATCTATACTGTTATCAATGTGATAGCTATCAATGCAATATCGAGTCATTACTAAAGTATGTATTCACGTAAATGACATGTACTGTAGAGAAGTCTAATTTAACTGAAATCGTAAAATACTACTATTTCCCACTCCTCAAACGTGAAACATATTCAAAATGAAAAAAAATACATATCACGCGGTAAACAAACAGACAATCATCGTACACAAGGTGTGCTCCTCCACGCTAATCAAAGAATCGGTGTTTGGTGGATCGGTAAACAATGGTCATTTTATGCGCTTCCTGTTACCTTTTGTTATTTAAGATAAAGTTTTAACGTTATAAATTTAATTTATTTTTCATTATTCTGACCTGACAATAGAGAATGTACGAAGACAGCCTTTAGCTTCAAAGTTTGATTACAATCCGAGCGATATTATATATTTTAGCAGAGTAGTTATAAATTGAAAATAGAAAAGCGATTTATTAGAAAATATGAAATAAAAATAAGTATTTGTGTTATAGTTGATTGATGTGAATTAGTTTAAACGCATCTATATTTTTGACATATTTTTGGTTATTTTTTAATTTCACTTCTTTGGAGACTTGTCTAGAATATATAGTCTACAACAATACAATGAAATTCCCTATGGATAAAAAGGCACTATGAAAAACCCAAAAACTATTTATCATTTTCAAGATGAACATTTTAGTTGTTATAGATTGTTTCTTAATTATCGATTTGTTATAAACAGCAACATATGTTCACACCTAGGGAGATAACGCCTTTTTTATCGTTGCTATTTGACAAAACGGATTTAAGATAGAAATTACTGAACGGTCAATGAAACTTATTTGAAACGGGCTTTTTGAGCTACTGCAGGCAATTTTATATACTTGTACTTGTAATTGAGTAACACTTCAACATATTTTGGGATTTTGATTGTCACATGTATTCTTTTTAATATTCTCTTATTCCAACTGGATTGTTAAATTATACCCGTTTAACAAGCATTCAACGAGTCAACAAATTTAAGCCAATATATAGTAATCTTTTTATTCAAAACATTTTCAAGCATTTCACTTATGAACAATTAGAATAGTTTTAAAAATGAATGTATTTATCAAGAATTCAACTGCGTTGACTTTCATGCATAATTTTATTTAATTTTTTTTTTTTTAATTTTGTCCAGCGATCAGAATGGTTTTAAATTACATGTAATTTACAGTCGATAAGACTTTTACTTATACGGTCAATGACTTTCAGGATACTGGGATGATTTGCTCTGAAGCTGAATAAATGTTACGTCCCCCTCGGGATTGGTTTTGTTGTACTTCTTTAAACCAGCTGTATTTTCCTTCTTTCTTATTCGACTTCGCAAGTATTCTGTTAGATTTCTCTTTTTCTCTTCAATGTCATCTCTATAGTCATCTAGGTCATCTAACAACTGCAATATAGAATAGAATCGCCCATTGTTTTGTTCGTTTGAATCGTTACTATCGTTATCATTTCTTTCGTCTTCTTCTCCGCTAGATTTTTGAGTTATTTTATTGCCTCGTTTAGAAATGTGTTCTTTATTCTTTTTACTGTCTTCCTTATCGTCATCGTTTTTTGTCTTTTCATTGTCGTTATTTGTGATACTGTTTTCTTCTCCTTCCCGCTTATCTTCTTGTATCCAGTGTTTTGCCCAATTCAGAAAGAGAAGTTTTTCTGTTCCTATTTTAACTAAAAATATATCTTCGAACAATTCTATCATTCTTAGTTTGTAATATTTCTGATAAGCGTTTCTATCTTGGTGTACACCAGAAAATGTTTGGGACATAACTGCAACTAAAGCATTGAATAAATGAATGAAAGAAAGAATTACATATATAACAAACAATGTATATGCAAGCCAAGGAATTCTAGACTTGTTTAATATACCGATATCATTCAGACCTACTCCAAGGTTAAACATTGTAAGAAACGAGTTTCCGAATGTCTTAAACTCTTCCACACCCGTGCCACGGTAAAGCATATCCATAATTGCTGTAAAGGAAGTCAACAAAAAAAGAAAAACTAACGCAAAGGGAAGAAAATCTTCAAAAACCCCGGATTTAATCATGTATGTAAAAGAAACGAGACTTTTGTTAAAAGGAGTAAAATAAAGCAAGAAATACCAACCACCTATCAGTGCCAGAACTAAATGATAGTCCCAATGTATTTCAAGATATATAAGAATGGATTCCATGAGTACTCCGATTGCAATGAACAGCAAACAAATAATATAGTCAAGATTATGCCACATTAATCCAATATTAAATCCTTTTTCAGCTGTACATCGTCTAACTAACCTCAATATGCACCAAACAGCGAATATAAAGTATGTTATTCAAACCGCAAAATTTATCGAAACCAATGCCTTTGATGACTCGCCTACTTCACAATGTGATGAAGTGTTTTGTGAACAAAAAAAATAGCCTGGTTTTTTCCATCGTCGATATAGTAAATAAAAGTATAAATATGAAATGTGCTAGCATCCAAACTAGAAGAATTGCTCTGTAAGCCAGCCATTTCCTATGCAAGATAAATTGTACTAGCTGATGATTGAGGATCTGAAATGCTTCTTTATGAGAACATTTTGAGTCAAAGAGACTCTCTAATATTGTTCTTTTCTGTTCGTGGTCATTTGCTTGTTTTTTCGCTTTTTTAAAACTACTTGAGCATATAGAATTGTTTGAAGAGCCATTTTCTGCGTCTAAAGGGTGATTTTGCTTGTCTTCAGAATTCTCTTCTTTCTGTGCAGGGCACATACTTATTCTTGTATAGCTTATCAATCGGTCAAATTCAATTACATCGTATTTTCGAATGTCAAGCAGACCATCTTTGATATTTGTAAAGCGATAAATATTTTGAGTGTTAATAAAAAAAATCAAAAAGCTCACTAACGCCAAGTTTGGCAGATAAATGTAGAGGAGTCAATCCAGAACTGTTTTCCATTTTCTTCCAAAAATAACTATCTACTGGATTTTTGAATGCACGTTGAGATTCACAGATGTAATCTTGAAAGACTTCGGACCAAATATATTCAAAAGTTGGTCTGATGTGTTGCATTTTCTCCGGATAAATATCGGCATATTTGATCAAAGAGTGAAAAACATTGTCACCGTCTCTGTTTCTTTTCCATACATCAACCTCTGTTAGAAGATATTTAATGATTTGAAAGTCTTTGTTTCTGCATGCTAGGGCAGCAACACTAAATGGCAGCTGTCCAATTAAAACTGTATTTTTGAACTTGTTACACACTGCACATGTTTTTAACAGCTTTTTGGAGAATTTATCTTCATTTGCGGTTTTAAGAATTATTTCGACAGCCTTGATGTTTCCTTTTACTATAGCTACATGTAAAAGTGTTTGACCTTTGTATTTTGTTTCTTTTCCTCTCTTTTCCATTATACCTTTAGGATGCTTACTTAAGTATTATTTGATAAATTCGTGGGTATTTTTGAACTTTAACGCTATGTGCAACAATGTTTCTCCTTTGTTTTTCGCTTTGTGCCTTCCATTTAGTTGATCTATTTCAGCCAAATGAATCATCGATATAAGTTCATTCAGATGCTCAACGATTGCATTCTCGTTTTCAAATTTTAGTACATTCTCTAATTTCTTAATTTCCTTTTCAATCTTCTCGTTGAAACCAGTATCTGCATTTAATATTTTTAATTCAACGATATAAACTAGTTAATATTTAGCTGCATCTATGTTAATCCTTCTTCCTTAAATTGTTGTTTATCTACCTTGAATAACCTTGCAGATATATTTAGCGGTTTATTACACATCATAATAAGATAAACACGGATCAGTTTAACTTAAGAAAGGTTCTTCTTTTTGAAAAAAAAAACATTTCTACCTTAAGCATTTGACACGCAAAAGTACTGGCATACCACTAATGCAAATTGGCAATAAATTATCAAATTCGATTAAAATATATATTCGAAAGTCTAATGAGGAACTGGTTCATGACAGTTATTATCTTGTAAACACAAATCCTTCGTAACGACATCAAATATAAACGTACCTATACTCATCCTTTTACGACCATTAGGTAAACAATTAATACAATCCGTAATTAAATCATTTTTGGCAGCTGGTTTTGTATGTTAGCCATGAGATTTTTGTTTACAATCAGCCTCCATTACCTCTATCTCGTTTCTCTGTATTGCTGTTACTAAGGCATATATGTCTGTAATAAATACTTCAGTAAATGTAACGTTTTTGTCTAGTATCATTAACGTAACTATTCTTACTTTTATATGAAAAAAGAGAATCAAACCAAATGTTATTTTTTAATATGAAACGATTTCCGTTAAAATTATGTTCATATATATGTTTAAAACACGCCACAGAGAAATTGTATTATATACTATATGTTATGTTTGCCACATGTAAGTTTTACCTCTAATGCCTGTTTTATTGAGAAATTTTTAAACCAAATTGATGAAATGATCTAAAAATAAAAAGCATGATTTGATTTCATACAATGCCAGATGGTTGTACTGGGTCTACTGTTATTTACACATAAATTAGAAATGGTGTAATCTATGACCCATTATTGTCTGAAAATGTTTTAAACGCAAAATGTAGAACTAATTTAATCAAATTGGTAGAGATAAAAAAAAACGTATTAAACTAACTGATTTTTTTTTCAACTTTGAAGACTGTTTTCTTTGATAATTTTTCTTCTTGCAATCAATTAACCTTATGGCTTTCCGTGCGCTTATTTGCTTGTCATCTCGATACCGTAATTGAACAAAACATATTGTATTGAGCACCGTTCACTTTGGCAATGAAAAAGCCACTGCCAAATTATTAGAGTCTTACTCGTTCATGTGTTTCTATTTCACAAATGGATAACTTTGGCAACAACCATATAAAAAAAATTGCTGAGAAAATGGATTTTATTAATTTAGGTTCATAGACATGCTCCTCGTTTCTTAAGTGATTATCACTATTAATATCAATTCTTTGTTTTTTTTAAACACTACTGTCAAAAACAAAGAAAAAGGTTTTGTACTGTTTTGGGTACGTTAAGGCAGCTAAGGTTTCAAAAAAAGATTTTCTAGATTTGTTAAATTATATTTTTAAAAATAACTCATATTCAATCACTTACCTTTCTGTAGTACGATAAATAGCAATTGTTTTATAAAATAGTTCAAAATAAAATATGTTGACAGGGCTCGTGATTTTCAAACAATTTTAAGAGAACAAAGGTAAACACATTCTTGTCAAAAATTATAAAATGGAAAAATTTCCATCAAAATGCTTCATGAATAATTCATTTCCAACATATACCAAGGTGAATAATGTAGAACATATTTGTAACGGATATTATAGAAAATCTTACATCTGTTTTTCCATTTGAAATTGTTGAAACAAGTATCACACAGCTACAATTCGCGAATGGCGTTTGCATTGCAAAATATTTATAGTCTTTTTAAATGCCATCGTAAGCCTATTTAGTGCGTTTTCAGGTAGATTTCTGTCTATAAATAATTATGGTAAAAGCTATAGCATCGTTTGAATAGGGAAAACAAAGCTACATAAACATATTTGTACAAAATATAAGTATCTGTTTTTATGAGCTCTCTATTCATCTTAAGGATTATCTAGTGTAACTGACAGAAAAAATAAAAAGAAAAGTGATTCAAATTTTGCAGCAATTGTCCTAAACACTACGTCAAAAGATTAATAATTGTCCCAATAAAAAATCCAGGTTTGCGAATTAAACACATACATGTACTTACATCGATTTATACAACTTCTTCATTCGTTTAAAACTTTAGAAAAAACGGGATAAACAGTCAGCATTTTATAAACTCTTATCTGAGAGTTCACCAAAGCGTTTTGTATAACAATGATTACAATTTAAACCATGATGGGAGTCAACGGGTATTGATTATATCCTTAACTCCTTCAGAATTGTTCCCATAAAAAGATACATAAGATATTTTGTTGAATACGCACTGTTTTTGTTCAGCACATTTATCTGAAGATCAACAATTAGCTTCCCTGTTCTATTATTTAAACTCAAATTATGTTTTGTGTAGCGAGTATTAAAAAAAAAGACTGTGCTTTTATCTTATAAACATATATATATTAAGGCATTCTGTTCGTAAGATAAAATGTATTTTGTTTCTCAATTACCAGCCGCCAGAAATAAAAACCCGTTAGGTACATGTTGAAAACTATTTTCATTGTTGAATCACCAACATTTTTTTTTTCAAAGTACACACATAGTTTTCTCGTGCACATGTCCAACATGTCAACCTAGCTCATATAACATGGACTTACATGTGTAACAAGAGACTAACATGGAACTGGCTTACATCAAGATGATATGTTTGGATCTTTATCTTTGGTGACCTTTGGCAAGGAAGTTGTTAAAAAAGACCTAAGCTAATTTACTCTAATAAATATTTGGTTTACACGACCATCAACAAATATATGTATAGCCTTGTCTAATTAGAAAATTTCATTGAATACATTTAAAACAAAAATACAATATAGGCTAGGGGTATCTTAGAACTTTTGATGAATTATCTTGTCATCAACATTTCGACGCTGACATATGTGCAATTAAAAAAAGGTCACTACTACTAAATACTGCTAAAGAATTCCAAATCTGTTCTCTACAAAGACAGATAGTATATAAATCCTAGTGCTTATTACGTTGATTCACACGGTACACAATTAAAACGCGAAAGATTTAAAGCTCATATAGTTGCTTTATGAGCTTTAGTCGAAAGAGCTACTGTATTGCTGTTTCTGAATATGTTTTATTTATTTTGTCGATTTTTAAAAGCTTACGAAAATTAAAATCACGAAATTAAAGTACTTTTATGTTAATTTTGTTTGAAAAACATGTAGTTTTTAAGTATTTTCTTTAATGCAATTTAAAATATGTGAGTATTAAAAGACGGAAAACTAGTACTTGCACACAGTATTGCAGATACAAATGTAAATTTATCCGCAATCAATAAAACATAATGTTAAAGAATAAAAACTAAATATCAATATAATTTAGAACTTTAATTGTTTAAACACCATAACACTTTTTCCTGTTTAAGTGTGTGTAGTTAACCCCAGCGATCGGGGCGTTTGCTTGTATTTAAAAGAGACAGATCTATTTTAACAAGAGCTTGGACTTTGGGTAGTTGTGTCAAACAGTTTTGTGACGTAGGCCTATGCATTTAATTGCTGGCCGCTCAGCCAAGACTCTTTGAAATCAACAAGATTTGTCCGGATTTTAAGCTTAGACTACACAATCTGTGTATATTTCACTCGAAACCAGCGTCATTTTTAACTTGGTTTAACGCAAAATATAAAGAAAATATATAGATAATTATAATTACGTCATACCGAAAGTCCAAGCTCTTCTTAAAATGGATTTATATGATCCATTCTCGCCTCAGGTGCAGATTACTGTTTGGTAATTGGTTTCTTTACTAATAATAAAATTAAAATTGATTGTTAATAGGTATATATACTTTTTTCATGCATATATTAGGTACAATTGAGTTATTTTCATTTGAAAATATTGATGTGTGCGAAGCCAGGATCGGACATCAAATTTTACCCTATTGTAATGGTAACTTAGGATTATTGCTTATTAGCTATTAAAGATTATTTAATGAAGAACAAATTATTCATCAAAACTATATTCGCAAAAAATAATGGTATACCTTGTAGGCCCAAATACATCAAATTTGTGTCCCGCAAAAAAGACGGTTATACGGTATTTAAAAGAATTCTGGCAAGTTGGTCATTAAAATCAGATAACATCACTCATATACTGCATTGTACAATTTACTAACGGTTATGTCTGCTAACATCTTCTGTTTTTCTGAGAGCATGTTAAATGAATGTATGAATAAACACAATACATTGATTTTAAGTCTACTAAATGTAGATCGAAAGATAGAGGATTCGTGAAAAAAGGAAATGATGGATACTCAACATAATGACGAAAGATCAATTTACAAATCAAATACAGATTCAAATTTTTTTTAAAACACGTTTTCAAAGAGCATCAGATAAATAATATGAAAATTTATGGCAAATACAGCGCTATTTTGTTTGTTTTTTTTAATTTACTGTGCAGCAAGTATATGTGACGAATTCTATCGTTTAACCGGGTCTGCAGGACGATAAAACATTCTATTTAGTTTACATTTAATTTTCATTTGATATTGAAATGATTTGGAGTGTACGTAGTATTGCAAAACCATGGGAATGATTACATCTCCAGATTCTACGCTCCATGCATATCCCTCACCCGTATTAATAAATTGGACTATGTAGAGTTAGTATTCAATATAAAATGATCAGTTTTTATCAAGTATCTTTTATTCTCCTTAAAGTAATTTGACCCTTGAAAACTGTGATACTGTGACCATTGGGATGCTATGAACTGACTATGAACTGAATATGGTATGACTGGATTATGCTAGTAAGGTGGGTTTATACACTAAGTCATTTTGTGAAGAATAGTTTTGTGATAATACATTTGAAAAGTATTAGATAATGTTTTGTTGAATATAAAATGTTTAATATACATGTATGTGTCTTCAACGTGATTGAAAACTGTTGTATTGTATACTCAAATGATTTTAAAGTAAACACAGTTTTTAGTTTACATTTAATTTTCATTTGATATTTAAATGATTTGGAGTGTACGTAGTATTGCAAAACCATGGGAATGATTACATCTCCAGATTCTACGCTCCATGCATATCCCTCACCCGTATTAATAAATTGGACTATGTAGAGTTAGTATTCAATATAAAATGATCAGTTTTTATCAAGTATCTTTTATTCTCCTTAAAGTAATTTGACCCTTGAAAACTGTGATACTGTGACCATTGGGATGCTATGAACTGACTATGAACTGAATATGGTATGACTGGATTATGCTAGTAAGGTGGGTTTATACACTAAGTCATTTTGTGAAGAATAGTTTTGTGATAATACATTTGAAAAGTATTAGATAATGTTTTGTTGAATATAAAATGTTTAATATACATGTATGTGTCTTCAACGTGATTGAAAACTGTTGTATTGTATACTCAAATGATTTTAAAGTAAACACAGTTTTTTAGTTTACATTTAATTTTCATTTGATATTGAAATGATTTGGAGTGTACGTAGTATTGCAAAACCATGGGAATGATTACATCTCCAGATTCTACGCTCCATGCATATCCCTCACCCGTATTAATAAATTGGACTATGTAGAGTTAGTATTCAATATAAAATGATCAGTTTTTATCAAGTATCTTTTATTCTCCTTAAAGTAATTTGACCCTTGAAAACTGTGATACTGTGACCATTGGGATGCTATGAACTGACTATGAACTGAATATGGTATGACTGGATTATGCTAGTAAGGTGGGTTTATACACTAAGTCATTTTGTGAAGAATAGTTTTGTGATAATACATTTGAAAAGTATTAGATAATGTTTTGTTGAATATAAAATGTTTAATATACATGTATGTGTCTTCAACGTGATTGAAAACTGTTGTATTGTATACTCAAATGATTTTAAAGTAAACACAGTTTTTTAGGATATAAAAATAATTCTTAAAAAAGTTTACTAAATGATAACAAACAATGTTTACAAAATGTTTCTTTTAAACGTATTGTGATCATCACTTAATTTTTTTTTTAGAAAATGTTATAATGACGTTATAAAACCACACAGATTTCCGCTTTAATAACGTTTTTGAAATTAAAATGGCAACATTTCAATAAATTTACGTTTTAAAACGTTATGAAAACGTTGTGTTATCTCCGGACAGGTGACTATACAGTTTGCAGATCCTAATGACACTCTACAAAGGGGGGATGGGAGCTCAACTTAATGTTACACCGCTAGTTTATGGAGGACAAGGACATTGTCGATGTAAGAGAATCCTAAAATATTATTAGTAATATGCTCGATGTAAGATAATCATCTTAAATATTAGAAATATGTTCTTTTAATAGTTAACCTATCTATTATACCGTGTAAACATACATCTATAAAGTTAAAAAAAAAATGTCTGAAAAAATTGGAAAAAAGAGGTTGCATTTTTTCTAGATGTCTATTAAGCTTAAGTTCACTTGTCAGATTTCAAGCTACATGTACGATAAACTAGTTGTTAAGTTCTCTATGCCTTTTAAATCTACATTTATTCTGAACATCTTTTTTGACTCGGGTCGCTTTAGACCAACACGTGGAAGGCCATGCTTCATTGGTTGACAGAACAGATCCGAGAGGACAGTATAAACAATGCTGTGAAACTATGTTTAGCTCATTTTTGTGAATTTGGCGTGCCATAGATATCACTGATAAAGATACATTCCGTCAGGTATTGTGAATGTCTAAATCCCGTGACATACAACTGTCCTTTTGCAGTGGGTCTCTACGTATGTGCACACTGTTTGTCTTTTGATGTGTCATCATGCAAGGCTTGAGATGAAATGCATAAAGAAATCGCATGAAATCGGGTAACGAGAAAAAAAAAATAATGGTCTAACGCAATATCGTTTGTCTGGAAATCGTCAGTGCTTGTGGACTGGACCGTGCACTACCCCCTCCCTCACCCCCCCCCCCCCCCCCCCCCCACACACACACACACACTTTTCTCTCAAATAACGCGGTTTATGTATTTTTTCTACAATGTCGCTACTTTCCTATCCTGCATGAATCACCAAAGATTGAATTTCAAAGCATTTTTTTTTTTGTTTAATTGATATTACTTTTAAATGAAACAGATATTTAAAAGATCAAAATAGACTACACATCTTATGTAATATTACTTAAGCATAATGTTTGCTGAATGCAGTACCTATACTCAAAACATATAAATTGCTAATCAGACATCACACATTACCTGTAACAATTTTCCTCCTTCTCATACTGAACCTAAAATAAACGTTGCTTTGCTTCAAAAGTATGCAGAGTAAGGATTACATCTTTTCCATTTATTTCTTCCAGAAAATTATAGTTAATTCATTGTTCTATAGAAACAGCAAGACTGAAATCTACACGCTCCGTTTATCGATTGGTCGAAATCTACAACGGCTGAAACTGACAAGAAAATGACAGGACTGAAATTGACACGCCCTGTTTATCGATTGGTTGAAACCTAAGGCAAAAATAATTATGATGATGTCAGATTCAGAGTCTCATAGGAGACAATTCATGTAATTTCAATTATACATGTTGGAGTAAGCCCTGTCTTCACATACAGAGACTTAGCGGTAAGACAGACGGGAAAAATGATGAAAACTTTGACAATCTGAATACATGCGGAGATTTTGCAGTGAACTATCACCATGCAAAATTCACTGTTCAATTATAACTTTATTTTGGACTTTATTTTTAAAATTGAACATCTGTTTTGTAATGTTTTCTCATGGTTTATTTCTTACAAAGTTACTTATTTATTTAGTGATTGACCCTTTTCGGACTCTATGTGATTTCAAAGAGACAGAGTGCCATGTCTCGAGGACTGTTAATATCTTAAAACAACATTGTGTAATTATCATGCAGTTATTTATTTCTTGGACCTCAAAGACTCTGTGAACCTTTCACTTTGCTTACTTATGTCATCACCTGTCAATTTATACTCATTGTTCAGATTCTTATGAATAGTTATGTAAAATTGTCAATCGGCAGTCTGGAATACGGCGGCCAGCCCCGGCCACGTCCGACTCCGAGTGAGTGAGTGAGTGACCCAGAGTCTTGAGTCCGGAGGCCACTACTGGCCATATCCGACTTGTTTGTAAAATGTCTGTCTGTTAAATTGTTATAATGTTGCCATCGTTGAGTCTCGTCCATGTGGAATCCTGCATCAATTGCCTGTTTAATTCTCTGGAACTGTATACTGGTGGACCTTCGGGAATACGGCAAACCTACCCTTCGTTTACGGCCTACAACGCGCCACAACCTGATACCTTATACCCTTTACGCCAACATTCCCTCACCCGGGGTCACAGAACTTTCATAAAACACCGATCTAAAGTGAAACTTAATATCACAATTCACAGACATTGTGTGATATCAGCAAAATTAACAAAATTGTTTATGCCATTAAATGGAATAGACAGTTTTATTGACTTTGGTCAAACGATAAAACCTAAGACTCCCCCCTCCCCCCCCCCCAAAAAAAAAAACAAAAAACACCCTAAAAACAAACACACAGACCCATCGGTGCGTTATTTAAACTCTACATTGCCTTAACACTTCATAGGAGTTTTCTTCATGGTTAAAAACTTGATTCACCAAACTGAAGAATGAGTTGACTAAAACGAACGCACCGGAATTAAGTTGAAGTTGAAAGTAGAACTATCTCTAATCGTCGCATGGGAACTCATTTGATTGAAATCGCTATAATTAACGATGACATGATTATAATGGATATTTGTACGACGGTATGTACTAATGATGATGTGTACTTTCCCGTAACATAAACCTATTTCAGTATCGTTTTGATGGGTAACGGCAGAGACATAAATAATGTTATTTATATCTCTGGTAACGGTTATTTTGCATAGAGCGCTATTTCTCGGTATATTGGGCGCGCTTGATTAAGCTTATTTTGGTGTACACAACGTTATAATCCGGGCTTATTAATGGCTGATGCAATACAAAATCTCTGTAGACTTTCAATTTTGGGATGTGTATTGAAATCTGAAGCGGTAGAGGGGGCGTTTCAAAACAGGTAATCTGGACATTTTTCATTTTAGATGATGAACGTAGTTTGAGCACAAAGGTATTTACTATTATTGAAATATCAAGCAAAAAGTGATGGAAGCAAAAACTTGGGACAGAGTATAACAGATTATGGACATTGACTATATTGTATACACCAGTAATACTATAATTTTTTCATTTAATGCCTGGGTGGTACCTTTATATTCCCACTTTTAACACACAGAAAGAATACAAAACAAATTGGAATGGTAGCCTGGGAGATGACATTGACAAAACCATAATGTCCTGAAGGTTATGACATCACTGTGACATTATTTAGATGTCCAGTGACATCACCTACAAGATCGGGTCACTGGACTGGCAGAGGATCCTTTCTTTCATGGTCAGGTATTTCTTCATACAATAAACATGGAAGTATTCATCTGTTTTTGAGGGGTTTTTTGGGGGGAGGGGGTATATATTCTGTCAATGCTGAAGTTGCATGCTTTTTACATGTAATACTCTGGGATTATCATTGTTTGTGGGGTACCAATGTTAGTAGCTTTCGTGGGTTACCTTTGCCCATGAATTCACATCCTCATGAACTTAAATACATTCATATGTTTTTTAATAATTAAAATTGTCCCGATAATTATGCTACCAACAAAATTACGTTCCCTTGAACCAGAAAAGTTTTGGCTACTAATAATCATTGACCCCCCCCCCCCCCCCCACCCCCACGGATAAAAAATAATTCCACAGTAGTATGCTTCAGGATGTGTACCAGTACAAAACTAACAAAAGAAATGGTCGTACTTTTAATAACAGGTCGCTGCTGGGCAGGAAATGATGGATTACAGATTCTTTGACTGGGTCATCGTCTGATACCCGGATCTGGTCACCAAGGTAACATTCTGAACATTAGACCAATGATGAGTCAAACGTGGTTCTTTCATGTTAACATGAAATCTATACTACTTTTCCTGTTTTGTGCTGTTTAGGAAGCGTCGTTTGAGTACTTAGAAAATGAGGCTGAGAGAACTCTCCTGGAGGCCCTGGATTCCCTGGAAGTGGCCTTCTCACATCCACTGGTAAGTTTTATTTGGGACAACTTTATTTTTCAATTAACCAGGAATGAACAGATTAGCGGCAACTAATTTCGCGACCAAGCTTTATCTACATCCATGTTTATATTAAATACTAACAGTAAGGACTTGTTCACTGAGAGAAATATTCATGACAACAATGCTTACAAGAATCTCGCAAATTTTAAAATTTCTTGCACGCGAATAGACGTTGGGTTACTGTATATGACTAGTACACCATTAGTTAACTACACTTGAGTAGAGGGATAATTGAAAAATTTGCATATCTGCAGTTTTATAATTCATTATTAGGTATTGTGTGGACATGCATTTACATTTCTTAATAAATGTAAGGTACGTACTACCTGTCATTGATATTGAAGAAGTTTCATTAATTCAGAGACTTTTTTTTTGTCTAAGAAGACCTAATGAATTGCATACTATATTAAGCTTGTTATAAAGTTTTCTATTCAGGTTTACCTCCAGTGATACAAGCATTCCCATTCGTCTGTATCTGACCAATGAGAGCGAGTATTAAGTACATGTACTTGGACATGAGCATGTACAAAGAGGTCACAGATCAAAACGCTTGGCAGGTAGGTAAACTTTTACAGATGGAGCTTCTGTGTTGCACCTGATCATGAATGTTTTTACTTTTTTTTTTATCAATAAGATTTAATGAAATTGTTGTTTGCCAGGGAAACTAGCATTTCTTTGTTTTTGGTTTTTCTTGGAAAATATTTCTTATCTTTGTGTACTGGCACTGTTGGTAAATAACTACATGTATCAAGGATGTTACTTTTTGTAGACAAGATTTGATGAAATGATATGAATCCAATCTCTTTTCTTTTTTGGTAAAAGTCTCACATCCATGGGTCAATTAAAATGGATACTAGTGTTATTCCTATGGAATCCAATGTAAATAATAGACTGAAATTCTCTATTGGCAGATATTGTGTGTTTATTCTACTCTGAGACATTCTCCATTATGTCTTATATAAAACAGGTGATGTTCCAAGCTTATGGTACAAAGCAGGGAGCCCTTCACGGTCTGCTGATCAGCACGCCTTATCCCACCAAGGACCACCTCCGACTGAAGCGCTTCCAGGCTTAGTCAAGTGGAACCACATATGTCTACGATTTCCCAGGAATGTTCACTCAGGTACAGAATGCAAGCAAAAGTAAAAATATACATTTTAAGCACAGGTGCTTGTGGACTGGACTGTGCACTACCCTCCCCCCCCCCTTTTCTATTTGTTTTCAGAATTTTTTTTTTTAATTTCTTTTATAAGTTATCATTAACAACCCCTTATATATGTCTCCAGTCGAAAAATAACAGAAATATCACGACTCTGTGGCATTTTATATTCACACTCGTTTCCCCTATATATAAAAAGCAACTCCCGTTTGTTTACATTGAGGTACCACCTGGGAAATTAAAACGATTACTATATAAAAAATTGCTATACCTTTGGCAGGTCTAGGCAATCTCCGTTTTTGGAGGATAGCTCAATTTCAAGATGGCTGCTGATTTTTACCATATATGGAAAGTCACTTTGCATTGTGGGTGAAATTATCCTCCATTTTTGGAGGATAGCATGGGTATATTTCAAAGGCTTCGTGCATATCATTAATGAGAAAATGCAAGCACCAGACCATATGGGAATTAAAGTTAAGGAAATAAACTAATGATTGTATGCGGCGATTTGAAATTCTATGTATAGTATTTTCACAATATGCTTTGAAAGTGTGTACTTCCTGTGTTCAGTTTTACAAATGACATAGACTATTTACATCTGTTTTATTTAATAAAAATCACAAAATAGTGATGTTTATTCCTCATTAAAGCAATTAATATTAGATATCTTGATCTGCTATATTGTACATGTACAAAGTAAATGTTTGCATATACCTTAGGAACTGTGTAGCAAGACTTATTCTAATTAATTCACAGGTTATAAAGTATCATTTAAATTTAATCCCTTCACACAAAAAGACATTGTTGAATTTCATTAATCAAAATGATAACATTTATAGATATCAATTATCCTGAATATTGAAAAAAATGTGAGAGTCTTCACATAAGATATTTTTCTTTAAAATCAGCCCTGCAATTATTTAAACTTAAATATCTATTAAATATTATCAATAAAAATAATTATTGATAGCTAAATAAGGTGATGTTTTTATTGTATAATAATTATATTTCATTCATAGTTAACTCCCTTTGTAAAAACAGAGTTAATTGCCCTTCATCTGAAAAGATCCACTAGGGGGCGCAAACATCTATCCTCCAATTTTGGAGGATAAAATCTATCCTCCAAAAACAGAGGTTGCCTAGACCTGTTTGGTGTCATCTATTTTTCTCACTTCCACACATATCCTTCTATCTGAAAACTGATATAAATTTGCACGCTGAACCGTAATCTATTCAATTAATAAACATTTGTCACTCGCGACCACGATATTTTGAAACGTTCCAAGTAGTAAGTTACACAGCGACACCAATGCTTAGAACGATAACTTTTCCTGGGTTCCGAATGTTATTGACCCAATGGTAACGCACGAGAGGCCCGAAAAAGTTCGGGAAAAAGTTTTGTCTCAAAATATTACAACTTCAAGGCTATGATCGGGTCATAGAGTGTGAAGATTTAGGGTTAAATTATGTTGTTCTGAGACTGTCAATTATTTTCATCTCATTTATATATTAAGAAACTCACAACTGGATTTTGAAATTGAAAGGTAAATGACAATTAAATTGAAAGTCGTCAAAAAATTTCATAGGGAAATTCAAGTAGTGGTTAGATTTGATACTTGGCCTATTAAGTGTGGCTACCTTTGTGTAGAAAACAATAAGTTTTGAAAATTTGTCATTAATTTTTTTTTGGAGTCAGAAAGCCTCAGAGAAAGCCAGAAGGGGGGAACTATCTCGAATCTTCGTGTCTGCTAATAGCAGGGCTCGGATCGGGCTGGCTGAGGAAATTAAACACTTGTTTAAAGTCGCCTAGAATGACCCCAGCGACAAATAGAAGGTGAGGGCATCAGTGGCTCAAGATAAGCTTGGTTTAATGTTATCTTAAATTTAGTATGTACTACATGTATTTGATTATTTTCAAAATTTAGAGCCTTAACTTTCTTTGATATACATGTACATGTCAGTGTATTTAACTTTATGTTTAGTTATAAAAATGCATTGTTTAAACACAATGTCCTTTAAAACATTTGAAATGCTTCATTAATTTAATTTTGCATTATGGATGAGTTGTGCTAATTATTATGATATTGCAGGGTTTCAAATATCTTTACCTTACCCCAGTAGACTTTAAGAAAGTTAGTGCCATGAATTCCGTCCACGCGGAATTAATTGAAGTCGAAGGAGAGCCACGATACAAGATCATCGACATAATTGGTAAGTTCTAATAGATGCATTTAGCAGCATTCTACATGAAATATGGACACCAAGACATTTTATGGTTTATTAATAAAATTTAATATGTATATTTTGTATGCATAACTGATTATTATAAACAAAAGCAATTGTTTAATGCACCTTTTGTTGTTAACACATGTAGTTCTATAACATACGAGATCTTCTCAATCAATTATTTATTAAAGGTGTAACATTTAAAAGCACTATGGGTAACCATTCATGTATGGCACAGTGATATTCCTTGTTGTTAGGTCGGGAGGAAGGTCTTGGGGTGGAAAATCTGAGAGAGTCCGGAATGATTGCCGGCGAATCGTCTATAGCTTACAACGAGATTGTCACCATCAACCTGGTCAGTAAGATAGTTACTTCCTGGGTCAAAGTTCTTGCATGCTTGATCAAGAAGTAGGATGACCCTATATCCCATAAAATTGACTGAATGAACTTGAAAGTAAATGAACTGTATGCTTGGTTTTTTTAACTGAAGGAAATTTAGTTTATGCGATGTTTATGTAGACATAAGTATGAAGTGGCATGTTGTATTTGTTTACATATTCTGTACAGTTAATTTTTGTTTTGTAGGTTACATGTAGAGCTACAGGTATAGGGGCTTACCTGGTCAGACTTGGGCAGAGAACTATACAAGTAGAAAACTCTCACATCATCCTCACAGGGGCTGGTGCCCTTAATAAGGTAAACTTATAATAGTGATGATGATGATGATGATGATGTTGATGATGATGATGATGGCAATTACAATTATGTAGAGGACATTTTGTGATGATGATTACTGTTTTTCTATTAACATAGATGACCTTATGATGATAATCATCATGACAATTGATAATCATAATAGTAGTGTTAGCAGTGATGATGATGATCATGATGAAGATTTAAATTCATACAATAGGGAAGGCAGATTGATTTGCTGCCGTCTGTGTGTCTGTTGGTCCATCAGTTGGTCCACCAACAGTTTCCGCTCATTTTCTTTGCAGAGGATGAACATATTGTAATGAAATTTGGTATACAGGTTTATCATGATAATATCTAGATCAAATTTCATATTGGGTACGATCAAGCAATTTTCGACAGAGTAATGCCCCTTTGAAGTAGAAAAATTCCAATTGTTTGCAGTTTCCTTTCATTTTCTTTGCAGATGTTTCAATTATTTGCAGTTTCTATTCATTTTCTTCACAGATGTTTCGAAAGGAGGGGGCATAAGTGTTTTATCAACATCTTTTGTTTGAACAGTAGTTACAATGATATCCTGACACAAAATGCTGTTTTAAAAAACACTTTAGGTATTTGAATTGTATTTCTTGTAATTTCAGGTGCTAGGGAAGGAGGTATACACCAGTAACAACCAACTGGGAGGCATTCAGATTATGTACACTAATGGGGTCACACATGATGTCACAGCTGATGACTTTGACGGAGTCTACAAGATCATACAGTGGCTGTCTTACTTACATGCCTATTAAAGGTAGGCTAATATGTGCCATCAGACAGTAAGCTAGTAAGTATAGCTAAAATCAGGCAACTACGTACTGTAGTTATTAATGCAAAAGGGAAATGTAATTTATACTGTAGTAATGAAGAAGAAGAAATAAATATCTTACATTTTTTTATTCAGTGTAAAGGTTCCCCATTACCAATACTGGAAACAGGAGATCCTATAGACAGAGAGGTGGAATTTGTCCCCACAAAGGCCCCTTATGACCTCAGGTGGATGTTGAACAGCAGGCAGAATCCAGGTATAGCAACCTTTTGGTTTTCGGAAATCAAGTTAAAAGCGATAAAAAGGGTAATTCTCACTTGATGAGTTATGGTTTAGAAATATATAGATTTCATGGTGTTGGAATATTATGAACTTGTAACTGTAGATGACAAGAATTGCTGGCAGAAAGGTTTCTTTGACCACAAATATTTCCACGAAATTCTACAACTTTGGGCACAAACTGTGGTTACAGGCAGAGCAAGGTTTGTCTCCCTTGATAGGAAATTTAATAATTATGTAATTTTATTCCAACAGTAAACCACCTGTTACAATAATTTGTGGTAACATTTTAAGTAGCAAATAAAATGATGACTAGCAAAAATTTTGAATGAATTCTTAAAGCTCGAAAAATGAATATGAATAATTTATATGAGAATGGACTCGAGTATTGGAACATGTTGTTTGCTTGGTCAGGTTGGGAGGGATTCCTGTGGGTGTGATCTGTGTAGAGACCAGGACGGTGGAAATGACCATACCAGCTGACCCCGCTAACCTGGACTCAGAGACCAAGGTCAGTCTACTAAACTGTGCTAATACTTCAGTGTACTCATTTAGGAGATACCAGGTTCAATAAACTGGAGCCAAATACAATCATATGCTAAATATTCTAGAATACAAAACAAAACTTTAATTGCCATGTTACCAGCATTTTTCAGGAATCCATTTACATGAAGTTCCAATTTATTTTAATTTTGGGTGAAAAAATATCAGCAAAAGCTACAATATCTATAGTTGTGTCATCTGTGTTTAGTCAACAAAAAGAAAGGAAAATCTTTGAATGTTTTGTGCAGGTAATACAACAGGCGGGCGGGCTAGGTGTGGTTCCCAGACTCCGCCTACAAGACAGCACAGGCTATTAAGGACTTCAACAGAGAAGAGCTTCCACTGATGATCTTTGCTAACTGTAGAGGTTTCTCTGGAGGAATGAAGGGTACAGAAATCTGTTTGTTCTTGATTTTTTTTATCATATTCGATATGATTACATGTATATTGCATTGCTTGCATTTCAATTTTTTTTAAAAGTACATTATTGTACACTGAATGCAAGTTTACCATCTATGAATGACAAGATCTATATGCACATTACTGGTATAATGCAATACAAAATAAATAATATTATTTTGAATCATTTGTGCCTGCTTTTCAGACATGCATGACCAGGTGTTGAAGTTTGGTTCCTACATAGTGGATGCTCTCACAGAGTATAATCAACCAATCATGATCGACATTCCTCCCTATGCTGAGCTGAGGGGTGGGGCCTGGGTAGTTGTAGACCCCACCATTAACCCTACCCATATGGAAATGTACGCCGATGAACTCAGCAGTAAGAGAGTTAGTATAATTCAAAAATACTATGCTAAGAGGAGTATCGTATAACCAGTTATTTTTGCAATGAACTAATTTTTCGCTTTTTGTGTAATTGTTTTGACATCGCAAATTATTGAATACACAGAAATTATATCCTATATTATTTTCTGAAAGAAACTTTTTAAATTGCATAAATTGTTTGAGGCTACACAATTTGTCCATTTCCACAAAAAAAGAAATAAATACATAGTTATTCGGAAATCATTATTTTGAATATATGCCAGAGTTTTAGTAGTGTTTAAACTTTGAATAGAATTGCAAACATTTTTCATAATAAATTGACCATTATTCAATATTTTCTAATATTTTGGGAACAGTATATATTGAAAATATATTGATTTGCTATTTCTTAAAATAGAGATTTTTATTTTTCATTGAAATGTTTTACTTAGGGGAGGAGTCTTAGAACCAGAGGAAACAGTGGAAATAAAGTTCCGGCGGAAAGATCTGGAGAAGACCATGCAGCGTCTGGATAAAACCTGTATCCAAATAGTGGAGAAACTGACCAGTCCACAGCTGAATCCAGACGAGAAAGCTGAACT
This sequence comes from Magallana gigas, assembly GCF_963853765.1. Classification (NCBI taxonomy): domain Eukaryota; kingdom Metazoa; phylum Mollusca; class Bivalvia; order Ostreida; family Ostreidae; genus Magallana; species Magallana gigas. The sequence continues at coordinate 30,673,780 of NC_088861.1, forward strand.
CCAGAAAAGATTGGCAGCCCGCCAAGAGAAGTTACTTCCCATGTACCACCAGGTGGCTATCCAGTTTGCAGATCTCCATGACACCCCAGGCCGAATGGAGGAGATGGGTGTTATTACCGTTAAGTGTAAATTCATGTGGAATAGGGAATATGTTGGTTATTAATAATGAAAATATTTTGAAGCTCATTTGTGTAAAAATTTCTAAAACAGAAATTTCCATGTTTAAAGTCGCACATACATTTTTTTTAGTGCATTAATTAAAGTCATAAATTTTAATATGAGCTCATATTTCTCTCTTCTTTGATGACATAAAGGACATCCTGAAATGGCATAGTAGCCGAGAGTTTTTCTACTGGCATCTGAAGCGAAGACTCCTGGAGAGGCAGCTGAAGAGGAAGATGAAGCCGGTCACCCACAATGTGGGGGAGGGAGAGCTCAACTCCATGTTACACCGCTGGTTTGTGGAGGATAGGGGCACTGTTAATGTAAGATCATTCTTCACATCACTACACTTGTGTTTTTCTATTTGTGATATACTTTGTGCCTATTGTGTTCAACAATTACATGAAATGTAAATCTATGAAGTCAACATAAAACCTCCTTAAATAGGTGATATTTTATAATTGTTGTCTTTCAAATTGAAGTTGAAAGACAGATGTTGGTGTTCATTTTAAATTTGTATATCTCTAAATGTTTTTATGAACATTTGCTTTAAAATTGAAATATAAGCATTTTTAAATATTGATCATCAAGATACACATTTTTAACTTGTAAGATTTCACTTTACATTTTTTAAAAGTAATGCTTTCTTTGAGTTTATTTGTTTGTTTGCCAAACCATCACTTGCCATTTTGTATTTTAGGCCTACATGTGGGAGGATGATAAAGCCATGGTTCAATGGTTGACTGAACAGATCCAAGAGGACAGTATGGACAATGCCGTGTCAGACAACATGCGGTGTCTACAGAGAGAGCACGTCCTACAACAAGTCAGAAGGTCCGGCACTTTTACCGCAAAATATGTTATCATTTACTGTAGATTCCTTATTTTATGCGAGTACTAAATTCCACGATTTAACGATTCTTCATCAAATCGCAAGAACATAAAATCGCGAATGGCGAAATTTTATCATAGTTTCATGTAGTTTACATGTGTCAGAATATTAAAAGCAAGATTTTTGAATTCGTGAGACGAGCTTCTCGCGATTTTACGCTGATATTAGTTACTCGCGTTTAATTAGGAATTTACAGTATGTAATTTTACTTGCTAAATATGAAATTTCAAGTTATATCTAAAAATTGTACAATACACATTTTTTTAATGGTCAGAGAACATAAAAAAAGATCTGTAATTAATCTGGCCAAATTGATCATCTTTCTGTTGACAGCTTGATACAAGACAATCCTGAGGTTGCTATGGACTCCATCGTCCACATTACACAACACATGACCCCAAGTCAAAGGTCAGAGGTCACAAGAATCTTAGCCAACATGGACACGTGATGCCGAGTCGGACCATAGTCATCAAGAACCATAACTCTTGACATATCCATGAACAAATTTTAAATCATTATTTCTTGAATCCATTATTAACATTGTATATTCTTGTCTGAGAAAGTTTCCATGGAAATGAAATCCATCACTGTGGACCATCTCATGAGTTAAAATTGTTGATGTTGTTTTTTTCAAATCATTTTAGAAATCAAATCCATTGATCCATAACATTGCATTTGAAGTTCTGTAAAAGACTAAGGACTTTTTCTTTAAGGGCATTTATAAGGATATTTATTATTAAATGTTTCAATTTCTACAGGATGCCATACAGGGTATATAAACGTGTATATATATAGACACGTATTTATAAAATAAGTGCTCAAGTTTATAATTCATATATTTTTTAACTATTGTTAAAATTTTCTGTAAATTTAAGTAGAAATTAATTTAATTATTGAACTTGTACACAGAGCTAATTTATGTTTTATCGCAGTGATAATGTATTGTGAGAATGGTTATTTTATGTACATGTATATGTCTATATATACTGTATACTGTATTTATTCCATTATTTGATTCATTTTGTATATACATGTACATGAATATAAATCTTATGGAAAACATGAAGTATAGTTTGTGTTTTAAATCAAAATTGATAAGTTTAAGAAATATATTTTATTTACATTCTTGATCACTTCTACAATATATTGTACATGATAGTAATCATTTAATGATGCACTTAATTTAAAAAAAACCCTACAACATTTGATTTTGCATCGTCCAAGAGACGCTCATCTTATGATCTTGAATATGTTGGATAAATGAGAGGATCAAGAACAAACTGGGAAGAATCCAGGATGTAAGATTGGTTGGTGCACCTGACCAATGCTTATAGAATTATTTAAAAAATTACATTGTAATGAATTAGGCCGCACATTGTAGTCAAAATTGAGACTTTAATATTTATATATAGTGAATTATGTTTATTATTAAATACTTCAAAATAAATCATAACATATACAAATTATCCTTTTTTTAAACTGAAATTTTAGGTTTACAATATTGATTAAATTAACAAATAAGTTTGCACAAAGTTTAGATAAATATACACTTATTTACTGGGTTATACGAACCATAAATAACTCCCCTTCCTTACACATAAACAAGTCAAGTTAGTGAAAACGAACGAAACCAAACACAATTAACAATGTCAGTGTTTGACTACAAGAATTCTATACTACTTAATTGTCAGTGAGTTCATAAATGTAGATCCTGAATTCTCTGTCTGGTAGCAGTTTGTATTTTATTGAGTGGATATTGTCTGAGTGACTGTTGGTATGAGAACAGGGCAGCCTGGAGGTCCCCTGTGATCTGTTGACAGATCCCCAGGATCTCCCAGGAGATGTCTCTGAGGTGTACAGGTACTAACTGTCCCTGATCATGGTGGACTAGGACCTTTAGATCATCTAAAGCTCTCTGTGCTTTCATTGTGTCGACATGTCTAGAGCACAGAAACTCTAGCATATACAACAGTACCAGGGGTGGAATATACAAGGAAGGCTTATTGTTTGACTGTACTTGTTCTGGTATTATAAATTCATCGATATAAAAGATATCATTGTCAAGTTTGATATCTTTTGCTACAGCCTGTCTCATCTTCGTAGACAAGGACTGTCCCCCTACAGCCTCAGTATACCTCTCTATGTCTACACTCCTATACATCAGATATGGCTGTGCTAACTTGACTTTTGTTAAATCTATAACTGATAAAGCATCCCTGTACCGGAATGTCTTGTAATAATACATCGCAATGTATAACATATCAGACACAAACCCAAACTTTGCTGATAATTTCATCAAACGACAGGCTACTTTGTTTACAATATACAACTGTTTGTTAGAACCTGTGTAAGTGTACATGCTGTGTAATATAAATGCAGTACGCTGAAGGATGGTGGCTGTTAGTTTCTGTAACGTGACAATGTGATACTGTGTCAGCGGTAAACCTAACAACTGTTCTACCGTATGTAGAGATATTTCACACCTATGTAGGTCCCATTTGCTTAATGCATCATTTGCATATACCTCTTTGAAAATATCTCTATCAACATCAACCTCAGAGATCAGAGTATGTTCATCAGTACAAATTGTAAGTCTAGGATTACAAAGAACATTAATGATGTAGGACCTGATGGAGGGACTGTGTAACAGCAATGGTATGCCATTCTCATACAATCTATATAGTCGTGTGAATAATGCCTTTTGTGCTTCACCATAGATATTGCTCAAAAACATGTTATTCTCTGGAATAAAAAAGTTGGGACACACTCCCTCATACACCCATTTAATGAGAAGTTTAAAGCAGACCCAGAAACCGGTCAGAAGGTTTTGTGGACAACAGCGAGGTAGAACATTTTGTTGAATCGCCCAGAAAACGGTAGTTTTCATGTGATAGGAACACAGTAGTTTATCTTCATCTCTCAATCCTTCATTAATTATTTCCTTTAAAAACAATTTGAGTAATCCATAAGTTAAAAATTGTGTGTGATTCATTGAACACACAAGTTTGTATTCCGCCTGAGAAAAGGAAATTCTCCATTCGTTGTCTGTATGATTTCCTAGTTTGTGTCCTATCGCTACAAAGTGACATCCATTTCTAACAATATCGTTTACAACATGAGGTGGGGGCCATGAGTGACACCTATCTATCCATGAGGAGGCAGACGGGGGCCAGAAATCACTGACAAAGCAATGGGCATTATCGTATTCCACATTACCTATTGATCCACTACCACATGGTCCGTGAGGTGAAGAACCAGGAACAACTAAAGAACATGTCACCTCTCTGTACTTTGAACTTGATATATAAAGCATTCCATTCATCCTTACACACGCTGACGCCACTCTACTGTTCGTTATTTCTAATGGTAACCATAGTAAAGTGAATCCTGGTGGACTCTCAGAACTGTCACAGAGAATCAGTGCATGTTCTTGTGTGTTGTAAAACTGACACTGAGAGAAGTCCCAGATCACTCGGTGGTCATTTGGCCAATGCATGTGGTCCATGTCTGATCCACTCAGTCTGAACCCTTCTCTATGACTCCCACTCAGCACCACTGTAGTCTCGTTATTTAACATTTGGTTGTTTCTCAACATCTCCATAATGTCCACTATATCTCTCCTGTAAGTCACCTGTTGTGGAGTCCCTATCTTTAGACACATCCCCACATACACTGACTCGGATATATTCTGAACAGCCATCTTGAACTGAAATTAAAAGGACAAGTTTTAATTGTCCGATTCTATTTGTCTTTTTTGATCGTGTCATAATACAATCTTAATATAAGTGTTATGTTTAACAACATTTTACTTACTTTTGTTTTGCCCTGTTAAGAGTCCATTGCTGGGGATTTTTGTGTTTTATTTTTAGCCTTGGAAAAACCCGATAGATATCAACAAATTTATAATGAGAGACCCCCCCCCCCTTTCCCAGGTTCCGTACCCTCTGGTTCTTTTACTACTTTTTTTTTCATAAACATAAAGTATATTGCCATATATAACGAACACGACTACAACTAATTTACGGTTGTAACAAAGTAACTTTGCAACCCTGCTGTAAAAATTTAAACGTCTTTTGTTATTCAATAATGTATTAAACAAATATTTTTAATTGAAGATACATGAAATTTTAATATCAATATACTGTCAATTTCATAATTTAAGCAAATTCTTAATTTCGCGATCGACCGTGTTGCATCAAACTGCATATTTATAAATATGAAAAAGCTAATGCCAATTTTTTAAACATAGTTTCGTTTTGTTTTCATCTGTTCGAAAAATTAAAGCAATAATCTAAAATTAGATGAAATTGACGCAAGTTTATGTGGAGAAAAAATTCTCACGTTCGATTAGGAATCTGTTAATAAAATACTAAAATTTAAATATCATACAGAATATTTTTAATACATGTAATTGATCATAATGTGCATCAACAGTTTTATTCGCATATTTTGTAAAATGTTGGCGACATTGATATTTCATCCTTTGATTACTTGAAGTACCATCAGCTGATTGTATAACAAATTTTCTATAAGATTTCTCTCTTATTTGTTATAAACGTATATAATGAATTGTGGATCAAACAAAGTTTGTCAATTGAAATTTGTAAAAAAAACAAGTTTTTCAGCTGATTTTATTTACGAGTAAAATATATAACGTCAGGTGCTAGTGATTCAATTCACTCTTCTTTCAAAGTCGGAACGACATCCATAATTAAAACTGCCAACACTTCAAGAACATACACAAAATGTATATATATATCCCATCAATGAAGAGAAAACAATGTTTGAAAGTCACATACAGGTGGACACATGTTTTATTAAAAATCAATAAAATCATCGAATATCATTTTATCTCAAAATAGCTTGACAAAATTTATTTTCAACATATGACCCTTTATCAGGTGCATGAGCTTTCTTGCGAAGTAAAAAAAAAATACATTGTACATGTACATGTATTACATAGGGCATTAAGAATACCTACTGAGCATGACAAAATAATACATGTAATACTTGTTTTATAAAGAAAGTTTGTTTCTTCATGAAAGCAAAATATTCATGGGTAAATTTCCTCCAGAAAACATTCAAGGGTCTCTCATTTCACATTCTGATTTAATAATAAATCAAACTCCAATCCCCCTACCTTAAAAAAAATACATGAGTAGAACTGAAAATGAAAATGTCTGGTGTAAAAAAAAATCCCCCATGGATAGAATATGTCTTGAAGAACTGGTTTCTGTCAGTCAGAAACAATAACTAATGGAGCACTTTTTCCAGATATTAATTTGAGTCTATATTCCGGCTTGTTCCGTCACTTTATCGGTACGCACTTTAGACTGCTGGCTGTAACGTTCCCTAGCTTGGTCTTCATTACATTGCCCTGCCATTCTGCTATACTTTTCTCATTCACTCTCAAATCCACCTGCAATAGACGTTCAAACTTTAAAAATTACCTAGAATTTTTACATAATTTTTATACAAATATTTACATCTATCAAGTATGATTCCCTCTATTTCTTCCATAAACTAATAGTTAATTCATAGCTTTAGAGAAACACGCCCGTTTATGGATTGGTCGAAATCTACAGCGGCTGAAACTGACAGGAATGAAGTCGACACTCCCTGTTTATCAATTGGTGACGTAAGAAAAATCACGGTTTGCACGAAATAATCATGATGATGTCTGACTCTGTCTCAAAGGAGACAATTTGGCTGTTTCTTTTAGCTAATGTACTTATACAGCAATTTAGTGTATTTTACTTACTTTTTTAAATCAATTTATTAATTGGTTAAAAGATAAACTAAATATAAACAATCGAATGCTTTCTTTGATGATTCATGCGGGTGCTGAAGGTAAAGATCATTGCAAATTAATTCCCATAACTCGCATCTTTTTTCTGCAATGTCGCTACCTTCATGTCCCACATGAATCACCAAAAAACCCATTTTATAGTTTAAATAAATACTGAATGGTTTGACAGATGCACACAATAGACACCCTGCTTCCTCATTACTGGTATATTGTAACACACCTGTAGTTTCTCCCAGATTTTCTTCTTGGGTTTGAGTTCCTCCTCTGGTTTTCCCTGCTTATGTCCCTCAAACATCACTCTGTCCCCTGGAGTGCTACCTTGAGGGGGGTCTAGGGGTTCCACGGCCCGGGGGTCATCTCTACAATGCAGAGACAGAGAACTTTACTCTAAAGTTAAAGCTTATGCACATTACCGTAAACCACATGTGGTTGCACACTTAAGGTGAATTCATGTTAACAGCAAGGTTAGTTTTCTTTTCTCTAGTCTTCAAAGTGGTTAACATATTACAGTAAGTAATTATTCTATATCTTTAATTATACAAGTATCAAATCACTTTTTCTCCTTGCAACTATATACTATAAAAATTCATAATAACCGGAACTCAGGCACATGAAATAGCTCACACTGAGGCACACATGAAATGACTTACACTGACTGAGGCACACATGAAATGACTTACACTGACTGAGGCACACATGAAATGACTTACACTGACTGAGGCACACATGAAATAACTCACACTGACTGAGGCACACATGAAATGACTTACACTGACTGAGGCACACATGAAATGACTTACACTGACTGAGGCACACATGAAATGACTTACACTGACTGAGGCACACATGAAATAACTCACACTGACTGAGGCACACATGAAATGACTTACACTGACTGAGGCACACATGAAATGACTTACACTGAGGCACACATGAGCATGGCCTGTGACACCACACCCCTCATCTTGACAGCTTTCAGGTTACACAGGAACACCCCCATTCTGTTCTGTAGATCCTCCATGGGGTAGAGCCCCGCCAATCCACTGACCACGGTCCGCGGTTCACCCTCCCCCACGTCAACTGTCTCCACGTACAGTGACTCAGCGTCAGGGTGCTACAAAGAAATTAAAAGATTTAGTTAATATTCTTTATTAAGTACATAGGTCATTTTACTTTTAGTTGCTGTTGTAGAATACTTAGTATGTAAACTGGTAAAATCTTAAGGGATGGTTATGAAGCTCTTTAGGAATACGAAATACATGTATATCATGATGATGCAAATTTCTTATGCTTAAGTGTATGCAGTTCTTTGGAGTAATTGAACTGGATTGATGCATTTATTGTTGAGTTATCTGACCAGATTCTTTTTAAAAGCACATCACTGTACAAATTGATTATTTTAAAGAAAACTTCTTTAGCAGTTGCGTGTTAGAGAAATTCAAACTTTCATTAAAAATCTATATCTTTTAAATTAATGTATATAACTGCAAAACTTAAAATTGCTTTACTCCTGCTTGCAATTACAGAAAACACAATCAAAAACATGTTACCTTCAAAATCAAAAATATAAGTAATTGGCATGAACAATACACAACAGATGGCTACCAACAAGTCTTTCATGTTCCTGTAAACCAACTATTATTCGCAACGACTTCATTTCGCGATGTACCTCAAAATGAAGTGGTTTGCGGCGACTAATTTAGCAACCAAGTCTTTTCCACATCTTTTTTTTTTTTCGAACTCGAATTAAGGTTGGTTTACAGTATTTCCTCACCTTTTTGACGTCCAATATTTTGCCGACTCGTAGATCTAACAGAGAGGGAACCAGTTCATCGGAGCCGCCCGCTTCACCTCCCTGCTGACCGGGCTTCTCTAAAATAAGGATAAAGGTAGTATTAGAAACCAGTTTAGAAATCATATGATATCAGCAGTTTTAATAACAATTTTGTATCCCTAGATACTGCACTGATTAAATTATAGATATATTTGAACAGGGATAATATAATTCAGATTTTCTTCATTAAATTGATAATTTTCATGAACTTTTTCATTTTTCTAAGAGGACCAACCAATTCATGATCATTATGAAAAAGAGAAAAAATTCAATCTCTTTCTGTTGTTAAAATTTATTTGGAATTTTTAAACTTAAAAATATGTACTCTTTACATTGTACTTCACTATAAGCATGCGTTTTAAAATAAGTTATTTCCCTTACTTTTCTTCTCCACTGGATAAGCCTGGGCCACTAGTTTTTTGTTCTCTGCCGATTCAAACTCTTTCCTGATTGGTTCCAGCAGCTCATTTAAATATCTCTCCACGGAGGCCTTCAGATCCCCTGGATGTACCTCCTGTTATAAACAACAAAATTTAAAATCCTTATAATTTATCCATGTACATTGTATATACATGCATACATATTACAAAACATTATGCCACCCAGAAAAATCAGCATATGATATCACATGTGCGAAATTCACATTTTAAGGACAGACGACACGTTCCTCAATTTTATATAACTTTTTCCAGGAGTTTGTTGATGGTTTACTACTATTTTGACAAGCTTTCTTGCAAAAAATTAGGGTACCTTTAGTTACCAGGCATTTCTGCAAAATACTAGAGTATGCAATTTCCTATATAATCTTCTTGAAATTACACTTGAATTGCTGATATAAAAATAAATACATATACAGCACAGCAAAATTCACTATATTGGAACTCTATCTCGGCCGGGGCGGGGCTTTGAACTCACAACCTCTAGAACCTATCAGGCTTGGGGTAATGCTAAATGTAATGGTAATGCATTGCAATGCATTACATGTTTTCAAAGTAATGCTAATAATGTGTAATGCCACAAAATTAGCGTTATAAGTATCTACGGTATATTTAGTTTTTAATAACCGCAACGTTATTCCATAATTTGTTTTCTGTTATATATGCATGTACTTCTGTGTGTCTATTTCATACCTGACATTGAACCACGTCAAATGTCTATATATCAATTTACTTATGTAATATGTTCATATAATGCCACAAGATGATTAAATATTGAGCAAATAAAGAATGAATCTTGTATAAGTCATTGAATTTGAACCTGATGCTGAACATGAACCTGTAAATATGTTAAAGAGTGTTTTATATTTGAAACATTTGCAAAAACTCTTTATTAAGCTTTAAGTTTTAAAAACAAAGTAATGGTAACGATAATGCATGACTTAACTCAGTAATGATAATTTAATGCATTACTTCAAGAAAATCAAGTAATGGTAATCATTTATGATAATTTAGTGCCCAAATTCATGAAGTAATGGTTATGCAGTGCATTACTTTACAATGTAATTCACCACAAGCCTGGAACCTATACCGTAATACGCTTCTGGCAGTGAGCGGCCACGGTTCTAACCACTCGGCCATCTAGACAGGTAACCACATCCAATAAAATTGTAATCATTTTAAAAAATAATCATTAAATTAATATTTTTAATTGGAACTCTTTATTACAAGTAGAAACAAAAAAAAATTCTCGAGGAACGTGTCGTCTGACCTTAAATGTTGATATCAATTTAATGAAAATTTTGATGATTCTACACATCAATATAAAGTTGAACACAAATATCTTGAACACAAATATCTTGAATACAATGGATATCTATATTAGCAGTGATTTGTAAGTCCCAGCCACTTATTTTTAAAGTATTTTAACCTCAATATCTCTTATCTCAAATACTCCAATATCTTGAAGATTTTAAACAGTCCCATCAAGTTCAGATAACGAAGTTTAACTTTAGTTTTATAAGTGATAATTTTATTATACACATATCTATGTCTATCATGTCTGCAATAAAGATAATTTGTCAAAAAAAAGAAAAAAGTCTGGTATGTTTTAACTGTTACCTCTTTTGCAAATGCCTGCTCTAGTTCATCATAAGTTGCATACATGGAGTCGCCTCCAAACTCAGGCACTCTCTTTACAAGGAAACCTACAAGAAGTAATGGGATGAAATGGCTTTTTACAGAAAGACGCTAGAAACAACAAAGCAGACTATTTCATAAAATCTTTAAATACTTCTGTTGTTCTTTTACCTAATGTCTGGCTTGCAATTAAATAATGACATAATAAAAACACACTAGGTGATGAATATCTCTCTATTATGAACGTTAGGCATTTTCTTGAGTCTGCAACAAATTAACTGCTGAAAAAATACTCAGTAAATGTTAACACTTACAATGTTAAAGGGAAAGTTTTCAATACCATAAAAAGTGTTTTTTTGAAAAAGATAAGGTTCAAATTTGTTAAAAAAAATATTAGCTTGGTTTATTATTATTCCTATCTACTCTTCCTAACATTATTTTACATTTGTACATTAATTAATCTTTTAGTTTCGTACTTCATGGTTTGTGAGAAATAACACACATGCCTGCAGCTGGCAGTGCTTAAAAAACAAACTGCAAAATATTTATGACCCCCTTACCCTCTTTCCCTCGTAGTGGGAACAGCACGTGCTGACAGAAGGACAGGACGCCATTGTCTTTCACATTGCCAGGCTCACAGAAAGCCTTCTTCAGCTTCTTCTTCAGACCAAGGGGGAATCTAATAAATCAATCTTGGAATCCTCCACCGACGAACTCATTTTGTCTCCAGTCAAACCTGGAACTGTTTAAAAGAATTCAAAATAAACGTCATTCTAAAATATTTCAATTTGTATATTTTTTTTATAAAAAAAAATATCAAAGTCACCTACTGTAGATTTTTGAGTGTGGTGTTTACATGTAAATGACTGAATATATAAAGGGACTTCATCATTTTGAAAATAGGACATATTGTTGACATTTTGAAATATTAACGTTAAATGATGTTTAATATAAAAATATTAAGTTGACTTGTGCTTCCTAGTCTGTGAAAAAGATAAAACTGGTGTTCCAATATCCTTGTTCGTTAATTGGGATTACCATAGTATTTTTAATTTAACATGGAATATTTACCCATGGGGTTCATGAGGTGAATTCTCTTTGTATAACCCAAATGGGGGAGATACTAGAAAGAACAGAAGCAAAGAACATTTTAATATTCATGTATCAGTACAGTGCATCAAGAATTCTTAATTGGGAGTTCTTAACTTTTTTAGATTAATGTCATTTGCCAATAAAATTATAATTTGAGCAAGTTAAAATAAATTTCAAATGATGAAAGAAACATGAAATCTTAACAACAGTATTGGATATAAAATTTTAATATATAGATAATTCTTTGGAAAGTACCTTTTCAGCAAATGTGAAAATTTTTCTCTGATCGACACCACCAAACTGAGCATCCACTTTTAAATATTCTTCATCCAAAGCCTAGAACAAAGAACTAATAATCAGAAAAAGTTAGCTTGCAGATCACCAAATAGCATATCGGCACGTTATCTATCCCCCCCCCCCCAACTCTTAATTGATAAAGTAAAGTATTACTAAATAAAATATTTAAATTCATGTATAGACCAAATTGTTACTTTTCAACTTTTACAACTACATAAAAAATTACATCTTTATTTTAGCTTTAATAAATACACTCAGACTGTACATTTCAGTAAAAAACAGTGTTATGAAAATAGGTAATTCTAAATTCCAAAGTAAGGAGAACATATACATGTATGACCTAAAATACAGAATTTTACTTCACATTCATCATGTTCACATACCCATAAAATATTTATTTGTAAACAGATTTACCAAATTGATATGGATTTAAAAAATGCCCCCCTAACCTAACTAATAATATATATATAACCAAAGGAATCAAATTTTTATTATAGTACATGATTCCCACTCAACTGAAACTGAAATAAATATTTGCAGGTAAATGTAAACCACTATGGTCTGGGGAGATTCATATCAATTGAACAGTCATGTAGATCTGTACAAAGGGGCTGTACCTGAAGTGGTCAGTTAGGAAGAGTACCAGTGCATGTACCTGTATATTGTTACCGTACCTGGAGCCCTGGGTACAGGAGACCACTCAGCAGGGGATTCCCCACCTGCTTGACCACCTCGGCACCCGCTTTCTTGGCATCGTGTTCCGTAACCATTGACGACAGCCGGTAAACATCCAGAGTGTACTCTCTGCCAATCAGAAAAATTCACATTGCAAGTCCCGCCCACTTGTCTATCCATACAGTCTACACGTGCATAACAGTTCTGTTTCTACAGCTCAGAAATACTGATAATCATTACTGAGATATTCCATGCTGAAGTAAAGTACATTTGTACAATACATCACATAGACTTAAAGGTCAGAATCAACAATTCAGGTCAGATTCAGATTGAATCTGAAAAATTTTGAAGATGTGATTAATACTAAACAGAATTTCCAAATATAGTAGACATTTGCTGCTCAACATTATTAAATTGTTTAGTTTTATTGTTCATGACGTATATAAGAGATTTCACTGAGAATTGTTTATAACAAGAAACACAGTAAATCAGAAAACAGGTGTAAATGGCTGCTCTCACTTGCTGAGCTGGTAGTCTGATCCTTTGACAAACTTGAGTTTCTCCAGGGGGACTCCTATAGATTTGAGCATGGCTTTGATCGCTCTCTCGTAATACTGAACTCGCAAAGCCAGGAGGTCCCAGGGGGCCTTCATGTTGTCTAGATAAGCATGTAAATCCGCAAACAGAATGGTCACCTGATGGAAAAGATAAAGGTACCACATGAAGTTGGATATATTTATTGATTACAACAAATCAATGGGGATATACTATCCATGTTTAGATGTGTTGGTCACCATGACCGCTGAGTGTTAATATAAAGGCATTTATCTGAAAGAGATTTTAAAGGACAATTTTTACATTCTACCAAAATGGTGACTGAGAGATAAATCCAACAAAAAACCCTAAAAGATTTTAAAAAGTGAGCGATAAAACTTATCAATGTAGGCAGTGCAAAGGACATTACATGTATCATGCAAATTATGTAGTTCAGACAATACAAAAGACAAAATATAAGTTTTTGGAAAACACCAATTGTTACAATTGAGCTAGATTTCTATGGTAAAGGACCCGAGTTCAAACCCAAGAGAGGCAATATCTGTTTTTGTTAACATTCAATTAGCACCCCTTGGTTCCTTGAATGTACCTTGCATCCTGCCCTGAGGAAGTCGGCTATCTTGGACATGGGAACAAAGTAGGCCAAGTATGGCTTCCCGGTGGTGGCGGTCCCCCAGTACACTTTGACATCCTGTTCCTTCAGAATTGTCTTTAGTTTGTCCTCACCTATTATTTCCTACAATAGAAAAAATAAAATACATTAAAAAAGAGCACCAATAGAGATTTGGTAATGGTTTAAACTTTTTTTTTACAAGTTTTATTGACAAAGACAAAGACAGCAGAAAAAGATACAAATGATACAAGTACACATATCTCACAATGTAATAGCTTGTCTCTCAAAGAAAAAGAACATAATGTAGGCCTATATATTATGCATATAACTCTTTACAAATGTACCTGTATACTACTTAAAAAAGGAACTTAGTGAGAATAAGATAAAAGAAAAGTGTTTATGTGCGAGTTGGGGGGGGGGGGGGGTAGTACATTATATAACCTATTGAATCAGGTAAATATAGCTAGTATACCATAATAATATGTCACATATTTTTTGCCAGTGCCTTTCAAACTCTGATAATCTACAATTTTTAAGCAAAATATATTTCTCCACGGATATTCTGCTTTTCATTATATTATCGAGTGCACCAAAATTCAGCTTTGGAACTTCTTTATATCTACTTACAAATATGTATTGTTTTATTATTAGAATTAAACTTAAAACACTTCATTTTTATCAATTGTTGCAGTCAGTTTGCTATCAAAAGTGAACGTGTGGTTCATGTTGTGATTAACATGTTTATGTATTATTATTGCACTCATATCATCCCGATTGTTGTATGGTTTGTCCCTTTGACATTAACTATGGCTTTCTAGAATCCATTAAAAATGTTTATCCCCTTTGTTTATGCAAAATGTGAATGGAATTAGTTTAATACCATTTAAGCAAGGGTGTATGGGCATTGTATACTTGTATTATCCCAATGCACATGCAGCTGTATATGTTGGTGATGTTTGAAATTCAAGATTTTATGCAGTTTGGATGGGAGTCTTTAGGTTCAAGAATGATTATAGGAGCCAAATAGTTAAAATGATTGATTAACATTACATGTAATGTGATTTGCCTTTGTTATTGTGGTAAAATAAAGTCAACAGTAAAATTCTTCTAACAATTGACATGATGAATTTGTTTGCTTATTTTCTTAAGTTTTGAGATGATCATGACCTTATGATACAGGATTTCAATAGCTGATGTTTTACATTTCTATCAAGCAAATGTATAATCATCAGGGCAAGGCCAACTAATCACACACTAGGAACAGCTCTAAATAAAAATAGGGTACTTTACATAAAACCATTTTAACATGACGTTGGACTTAGGAGGACGTAACTATCTATTTTTTGCGTTAAAGCAAGTAAAAAATTACACTTGTTTCAAGCAAAATATGCACCGATTGCATAGTCCTAACTCAAAAGCCAGGCAGATCTTGTTGATTTCAAAGAGCCATGGATGAGTGGCAGCAATGAAATAGACAGGCCTATTTCAAATTGCTGTTTGACACAGCTACCCAGTTACAAACATAGTTTGTGTACTTTGAAAAAATTATTTTTAAAAAATGATTTCTTAGAATGGTTGGCATGGTAACCACTTTTTGCAGATATCAACCCAAATAATGATACATTTTCATTTTTAAATTTAAATAAATGTAAATGTTTTGCTCCCAAAAGATAAAATAAACAATAAAGTCACCTATGATAGAATTTCTGTATTTGTATCTGAGAAAATTCGGAATTTTTGGTCATTTTTATTCTGACATATCCCTTGTATACTAAAATACACACTTTTAAAATCTATATGATATGAAAGGTAAAAGTATAATTTTTAAGAACATGCAAGTCTTTTTGAAAACCTACCTTGGAATATCTAGATATATCTAACTGAAATTGTTGTAAAATTGGGTATTTTCTTCATTTTGAAAAACCACGAAATTCGACATTTTAAAACTTCAATTTGCTCTTTATACTCGAGGTAATGAAATAATATCTTAACTATTCTTAGTTTTGGGGTATTTTTAAACCATTAAAATTCAATTTAAAAGATAAACACAACTTGTATTAAAATTAAATATGGGTATTAAAAATGCTATGAATTACTGCTTTCAATTTAATTTAAAATTGTTGTATTTAGTATTGGTCAAAAGATATCTATTAAATTCAAATGTTTTACCTTAACTATTGTATATTGTACATTGCAAGATGAATATTATTGAATTAGTATAAATATAAAAGTTTATCATTAAAATGTTTATTAAGAATTATCAATGTTGGATTTATATTAATGTAAAGAAAATTTATTTGTGTGTTTTTTTTACATTACCGATTAATATTGAAATATAAGAAACGTCTCATTTTATCTTAGTTATATAAATGCATTTAGGGTCCTATTAACCAACGATTTTAGGCCAACTAAAATGTTGAAGACGTCGCTCAAATCCCTGACTAGAGATCAAAGTAAAAATATATCTACATTTATTTAGCTTTAATTACGACCATACAATTAATTGAAAAACATGTACCTAAAATAACTTTATTTATTGATATTGTAGTAGATGTGTTTTTAATTAAAAGTTATAAATAAAATATAAATGTAAATAAATAAAAAGTTTATCAAATGAAAATAAAATAAATTCTAATTCTTTCTTCTACTAACAAGGTATTCAGTTAGAGCCTTCCACCCCTTTAGATCCACACACACACTCAAACATTTTACATTCATTGGTTGATACTGAAAATTCTCGGGTTTTATTGGTCAAGAGTTTTCATTGTCTTGTGAACTGTATTCAGGCAGAACACTCTCAGAATTTAAACAGAGAAGTTTATTTTGTCATTCCTTTTATTCTGAAGACTTGAAGACATCCAGACAATGTAAGTTTCTATTTTAACCATTTACTAATATTATAGAAAATTGGAGTTTATATTATGAAATATCAGGATTAAGAATTTAGAAGAAATTACTTTGTAAATATTGTATATATCAGATGTTGTATTTTTTCATTGTGTCAGATGTAGATAAATCTGATGGACAAGCATTTGTAATACAGCTTAATATATAATAGTAAATATTTCTAAGGAAATATTAAAGTGTTTTATATTGTGAATAGGAAATATATGTAAGGAACATGTATTTAGATATATATTTAATATTCAGATCAATTAACATCAGTTATTGAAGATATTGAACGGTTTGGAACCGGACTCAATTCCATAAATTGGTATGCTTTATAATTGTGTATTTTAATATTCTACTGTAAAAGAAAGACAACTTTTGTATGTTAAAATTGATAAGAGTTATTTCCCTTAATTGTGTCTTTCTGATCTTGGACTGAATATATGTATGTGGGAAATATGTATATTTCAATGGAAATGTATTTTTAAAGATAATTCTATTGTAATAATATATTAATGTATTTTATGACTTGATATTATACAATTATGTTATATTTATTTTATCATAATATATTACAGAGTATAAAAATATATAACACCATTAAAGAAATTTGGAGAAAGGATTGTCTTATTATTGCTGGAAAATCCCGTTACAAAAATGGCGCCCAACGTAAAGAACCCGGGAAACAGCTCCTCTACGACATATCCGGAAATATCCGAAGCCAGAGTTTGGCTTACACATCCGGTAAAGCACTTCAGTGACACTGATCAGTGAGTAACCAACTCGAATTTGTTTATACTTTTGTGCACAAACTACCGTTAGCGACCACAGGCCTTCTATATTCTTTGGATAAACAACGTTGGATGTATAGTAAACTTTATTTACTTCAACTGTATTTATTTATCATTTGTTTAAGATAGTAACGTACGTACGGAAAAACAATTGAAGTTGAAAACAGATTGTAAATATCGATCAGCTGATCCATTATTTTTTGCTTTGGTATCATTTATCAATTATCTTGTTTAGTTAGTGTTAGTAGTATCAAAAAAAGTATCATATTTATTTATGTTTCTAATTAACTAATATTTAATTACTTTCACTGACTTTACAGACTTTGACTTACGAGACTTGGTTTAGTTGTACAGTCTGGGTTTGAGGAAATTCAAGTTAAATTAGTTTGGTGTTTGATTTGATTTCTAGTCGTTCCGGCCTTTCCCTCGTTCGGTCCTTGATAAATTCGGACCCTAGTAGGTTCGGCCCCAAGTAGTTTGACCCTTAGTCGTTTCGGCCTGAGTTTAATTATTTGTGTATTAATAAGTGTTTGAATACTTATTACTCTTAGACATTCTTATTTGTATTTAGAGTGTATTAATAAGTCGCTGAAATACTCTTAGACATTCTTAGCCAATTTTTGGAACTCTATTTAGTGTTTGAATATTTATTTATTATTCTTAGACATTCTTAGCCTATTTTCGGAATTTTCATAAATAAAAAATTATAGCAGGTTAAATAATTATGATGTAGACAACTCTCTAAACCCAGGTAAATAATCAAAAGAGAATTAAGTTAATCAAAAACTTTTTTATTTGAATTATGACACTGACGCCAATTATCGTCTCATCATTTACACACGTTTTACCGGTAACGAATATTTGCCAGTATCGAATAATTTTTAGAAAAATCATTGGTGAAAAACGCAGTTAAGATTTTTTAAAATAATCCAAGCTATTTAATTATAATACAGAAATAAATATTCTATCGGTGTGTGGAGTTGTTTGACATTTGCATGATTATTTACCGTATTATTTACAAATTAAAAAGGTGACCCAGATATGAACTGCCGGAAATGCAAGCCAGAAAAAACGAAAGTGTGAAAACAATTAAACCTAACTATGAGAATAAGTTTGTTATTGAACCCTTTTTAGTGGATAATTAGTAATTGTAATCCATTAAATGATATTATGCATCATATCAAAAAATAATTGAAATTTGAATGAAATTACGACTTCAGATAGAACCATGAGTAGTTTTCCTAGTATCGGTTCATTTCGACAGAAGTATTATTTGGCTGGATATATTGATAGATATACGGGAAAAACAAAGGCAAATGGCAACTACTTATCATTAATTACTATTATAAAGTGTTTTCATGAAAATTCAATTTCATAAAGTAACGCAAAATGAAAACTGTTCAAGTCCAATTTCAATTTGACGGGAAAACGGTACGATAAAAATAACGATCATGTTATTTGTTTAAATTACATATTTCCACACTTATTTTTCCTTCTTCATTAATAAGTCTATTGACATGTACCTCTAGTGCAATTTTGAAATTAATCCGCCCCAAAATTTTCGGTCAGAAGTGATAGAGGGCGCTTGATTCGATACTATAGTCTGTCCCAAGATATTAATGCTGCATATTTGAACGATTTTTAATAAAAATACACATACCTGTGACTGAAGTGCAATTAAAATCGATGAAAGGGAAAATTCCCAAGATAACTTCATTCCCACATTATCATTTTTCTCTCGTAAAAATTCACAGGAACGAAAACAGATTTCCTACGGAGATTTATAATGGGGAATGTTGACATCTTTTCTCCATTCGGAAATACTCGGGACACCTCGCGCAATTTTTCAACGTTATCATCCGGGCGTCTTCATCTCCTTGGCAATGGAAAAACCTCGTAGACTTTTTATTTTTAGCCGTGTACTGATACCCGACAAGCTAGAGGGGGCGTTTCAAAGGGGAAATCTTCGGATTTTTTCATACTATTGAATGAACATCGTCTGAACCAAGAGGTATTTATAAATATTGAATAATTTAAGAAAATATGCGGCAAAAATATCTTGGGACAGACTATAGAAAACGTATTCGAAACTACATTGTAGGAAAATGGAGGGGGTGTTGAAATTACTATCTCCGAAATATTTTCGAACTCTGTTGACTCTGATCTGCCTTATTATAATCTCATCATTAAATTTGTACCCTTTGGTAAATGGTCGATTAATTACCTTAATTGACGGAAACTTTGATGTCGAAGATAGGGGACACACACCATTTCCAAAAACATCAACACAGAAATTACTGTGACAAACACATTTATTAAAACAACAGTAATTAATAAGTCAGGCCGAAACGACTAGGTATCTAAGGCCGAATCTCGCTAGGGCCGAATCTTGCTAGGGCCAAACATATTTAGGGCCGAGCGTAGAAAAGGCCGAAACGACTTGCTACCTTTGAGATTTACATTGGTTTATCATTTAGTGGTACATCAAGTGAACATTTAGTGTTTATATATTATTTAAGCACTCAATACAGCAAAAAAAAAACCAAGTACACAGTGTCTGGTCAAACCTTTGTCTGTCTGAGGTGTCCCAATTAGTATATTGTGTATTACTAACAGAGATTTTTCTTAAATACTAGAAACAACCTTAAAAAAAAATATTCTATAAATTAACAATCAAATACTTTCAATTAAAGCGGTATTGAACAACGCGTCGGTTTCATTGCACAGTGCTACGCGACAATTTTCGTGTTGTGTTATTTGTATATTGTCTTATGCTTGTGTTGAGTGAGTTGACAAACTATCTATTTCATGATTTTGTGTTTGATATTATTTGTCATCATGGCTCAGAGTGAATTAGATGACTTGGCACAAACACTAGAGGCATTAGATGTTAAGCCTGATAGTGGTAATCCAGAAGAATTTAAAAAGTGGGTTTTGACATATGCAGAGTCATTGAATAGAGAGTCACACAGGGAGTCTAGAGACCCTAATACTGGACAAATGGTACAAAACCCAGTCCAATCCAATCCCCCTGTCAATCCCTCAGTCCCATCCCATGGCCCATCCCCACCCAATCCTGGTCTATCTACTCATGATTCTACTCACAATTCTCCAACCCCTATTCCCCTTAGTGGTGTTCCAAAACTTGTATTGTTTTCAGGTGATAGAAAGGGTGAGATTTTGTTTGATCAGTGGAGATATGAAGTAGAATGCCTCCAAACGGATGGTTATTCAGAGAATGTTATCTGTTTAGCTATTCGTAGGTCTTTAAGAGGTCCAGCAGGGAGAGTTTTAATGAGACTTGGACCAACTGCAACTGTAGATGAAATCATGTATAAATTAGACAGCATCTATGGTACAGTGGAGGAGAAAGAGACATTAATGGCAAATTGTTATAGTGCAAGACAACAGGAAAGTGAAGACATTTCAGCATGGGGATGTAGTTTAGAGGATCTAGAGGATTTATTGAGTAAGGCAATAATACAAGGATTGGTAAATCCAGATGATGAAAATGACATGCTTAGGAATATGTTTTGGAGTGGAATGAAATCTAGTCTAAAATATATTGCAGGTCATCTGTATGACAAATACACAGATTTTGATGGATTGAGACGAGCAATGAGAATATTAGAGGAAGATAAGGAGAAAAGAAAATCAGATTCTGATAAACCAGTTCCTGCCAAAAGAACCACAGTAGAAAAGGACAAGGAGGAAACTGAGGAACTGAGGACAATTGTAAACAGATTATCCACTGAATTAGAGGAAATGAGGAAAGAAAGAGAATATGGTCAATATAGAGGAAGAACAATGACAAGAGGACACTACAGTCAGAGATACAGAGCCCCAACTAGATTCCGAGGACAATCAAGCAGTTATAGATTCCAAGCACCTCAAAGTACTGGTTTCTATAATTCCAATTCACAGGGTACAAGATTCCATGATCCTAGCCAAACAGCAACTGATGATGTTGTATGTTGGAGATGCGGACAGAAAGGTCACTTGCAGATAGGCTGTAGAGTTAGAGTTGATCATCTGAGAGGAAATTTAAACGGACGTCGACCGTCGGCGAGAGGCAGACGACAGGTCGAAGAATACAGAGCCTCAAATATCAACCAAAACTAATTGGCGAATCAGCAGAAACAGAAGTGATGATTTCAGAAATAAAGGCCAAAGCCCTAAATGATACAGGATCTACTATTTCCACAATATCAGAATCATTCTATGACAACTATCTTCAGGACAAATCAATTCAGCCAATCAAGGATTTCATTAACATAGAATGCGCAGATGGAAATTCACTCACTTATTTGGGTTACATTGAAACAGATATTAAACCAGTTGGAATACCAAACTGTGAAGCTTTACCATGTTTGTTCCTGATAGTACCAGACTCAAACTATAGCAGAACAGTTCCAATACTATTGGGGACAAATATTATCAACCTGTTTCTCAGTAATGCACATCAACAGAATGGAGAGAAATTTTTACAACAAACAGCATTACAAACACCATGGTTTCTAGCTTTTAGGAGTTTGCAGCTTAGGGAGAAAGAACTCATAAAACAGAATTGTAAAATCAGCAGAACAGAGAAAAATTATTATTCCTCCAAATAGTCAAGTAGTAATCAGAGGATATGCAGACAGAGAAATTCCGTATCAATCAACATGTGCACTTCTACAATCAACTAAGTTCTCAAGAATTCCTAGTGATTTGGACATTGAACCATCTGTTGTCATGTTTCGATACAAAGACAAACAGGAAATACCTGTGAACATCAGCAATTTAACAACAAGAACAGTTATAGTCAATCCAACGGAAATACTTTGTGAGCTTCATCCAGTGTCAATTATTGATACTCCTCATACATGTAGCATACAACCAGAAGAGATTGCACACTTGTAAGATGTCAAAATTCCTTATGATGAATTAGATTTTGTACAACAACAAAAAGTCATGACCTTATTGAAAGGGTATCAGGATATATTTTCCAAAGGAGAAACAGATATTGGATTTAATGACTTGGTGAAACACAGAATTGAATTAATAGATGAAACACCATTTAAACAGAGAACTAGAAGAATTCCTGAAGAAATCAGAAATCATTTACAGATGTTATTAGATGCAAACATTATAAGGAGGTCGAGTTCACCATTTTCAAGCAACGTGGTCATAGTGAGGAAAAAGGACAACAAGCTAAGAATGTGCATAGATTATAGACAACTAAATCAAAGAACAAAGAAGGATGCATATGCCTTATCACGTATAGAAGAGATTCTCAACGCATTATCTGGCAACAAATATTTCTCCATACTAGACATGAAATCAGGTTATCACCAAGTTGAATTGTTAGAAGAACATAAGGAGCGTACAGCGTTTACTGTTGGCCCTTTAGGCTTTTACGAGTTTAACAGACTTCCTTTTGGATTATCAAACAGTCCTGCAACCTATCAAAGATTGATGGAGAGTTGTCCAGGAGACTTACATTTCAATATTTGCTTCATATTTCTAGATGATTTGATCATATTTTCCAAATCTTATGATGAACATATGCATAGATTGCAACTTGTGTTTGACAAACTAAGAGAATCAGGACTGAAATTGTCTCCAAAGAAATGCAACTTATTCATGAAAAAGGTTAAGTATGTAGGTCATATTGTTTCGGAAGCGGGTATTGAGACAGACCCGGATAAGGTGCAGAAAGTTATAGATTGGTCTACACCTACTACACCAGAAGAAATCAGAAAATTTGTTGGATTCATTGGGTATTACAGGAGATTTATCCCTAATTTCAGCAAAATATCCAAGCCACTTACAGAAATGATGCCCAAAGTGAGCAGCACTAAAGATAAGAAAAACAAACAGAAAAAAAAAGAATTCAGATGGGATAAAGAGCAACAAGACGCCTTTGAAAACTTAAAGAAACTTCTAACTACACCACCTATTCTATGATTTGCAGACTACGAGCTACCTTTTGAACTGCATACAGATGCTAGTAAGCTAGGACTAGGAGCAGTATTGTACCAAGAACAGCATGGATACAAAAGAGTCATCAGTTATGCAAGCCGCACGTTAAGTCCAACTGAAAAAAATTATCCAGCTCACAAGTTAGAATATTTCTAGCGTTAAAGTGGGCAATTACTGAAAAATTTAATGATTATCTGTATGGACATAAATTTACAGTTTTAACTGACAATAACCCACTAACATATGTTTTGACAACAGCACGACTTGACGCTGCAGGACATAGATGGCTGGCCGCATTATCTGCTTATGATTTCAATATTATTTACAGGCCAGGAAAGCAGAATCAGGACGCGGATAGTTTATCAAGAATACCTGATATTAATAATGATTTTCAATCTATTTGTAGGGATTCCTTTCAAGCTGTATGCCAAGCAGTACATGCAGAATCATTGATCACATCTTTATCCTTAGATTCCAGAATCATAGACCAGAATTTACCCGACCTGAAAATCATCAATCAAGAAATTGATTGGCAACAAGAACAGAGTGCAGATCCAACTCTAAAAACATGGATTCATTATGTAAAATGCAAACAAAAACCTAGACTTGAAGATTTAGCATTTGGGTATGACTCACTAACATTAGTTAAAAATTTCAGTAAACTTCATTCAGTTAAGAATGTTCTTTACAGGGAAGCAACAATTTCAGAAAAAGTGATTAACCAATTAGTCATTCCAAGGAAATATAAGGACAAAGTTTTAACAGAACTTCATGAAAAATTTGGTCATCCTGGACGAGAAAGAACGGCATCTCTGATCAAAGATAGATTCTACTGGGTAGGAATGAACCAAGATATTGACAATTGGATCAAAAACTGTAATCGATGTGTTCACAGAAAATCAACCAATCAGAAAGCTCCATTAGTCAACATTACTTCAATTTATCCATTAGAGTTAGTTTGTATAGATTTCTTGACATTGGAAAAGAGCAAGGGAGGTTACCAGCATGTCTTAGTTATGACAGATCATTATACTCGGTTTGCTCAAGCTATCCCTACTAAAAACATGACAGCAAAAACTACTGCGGAAGCATTATTCAACAATTTTATCAATTATTATGGAATTCCAACAAGAATACATTCGGAACAGGGAGCCAATTTTGAGAGCCAAATTATCAAAGAGCTATGTCTTATTACAGGAATGAGAAAATCTAGGACAACATCATATCACGCAATGGGAAACGGGCAATGCGAAAGATACAATAGAACTTTATTAAACATGTTAGGTACATTAAAACCAGAACAGAAGCAGAATTGGAAATTGCATATCAATCCTCTCGTTCATGCTTATAATTGTACTAGAAATGAATCAACGGGTGTATCACCTTACTTCCTAATGTTTGGGAGAAACCCAAGATTGGCTATTGATGAAGAATTTGGTTTACAAAAGACAGAGTGGAAATCAACATCAAAATACATCAACAACCTGAAAGAGAACATGAAGTCAGCTTATGAGTTAGTGACAAGAAACATGAAGAAATCACAAGAGAAACAGAAAGAAGGGTATGATCAGAGAGTTAGAGGAGCAGAAATAAGAGCAGGTGGTAGAGTATTGGTCAAGATTGTATCATTTGACGGGAAACATAAAATCTCAGATAAATGGGAAGAAGAACCATATTTAGTACTAGACCAACCAGATCCATCAATCCCAGTATTCCAAATCCAAAAAGAAACATCTAAAGGAAAGATCAGAACTTTACACAGAAATTTACTTCTCCCAATAGGACACCTAGAATCAAACAAAACTGTAGAAGAATTAGACACAGAGATTCTAAAACTCAAACCTAAGCCTAAACCGAGGACTAGGAATAGAGTTAGGAATATCAGAGATACTCAGAACGACACACTCAAGAGTATTGATTCAGAAGAAGAAAGTAGCTCCGATGATGATATAGAAATGGTACCATTACAAAGAGTTCCGACACGATACATCACACATGATGTGTTAGAGAAGGAAGATGTAGATGTACACAGATATAATGAGAATATGGAGATAATACAGCATCATGATGCAGATGACAGAGCAGAGAGAGTAGATGACATAGCAGAGAGAGTAGATGACAGAGCAGAGAGAGCAGAGGAACTGGCACAAATTCCTCAACAGCAGCAACAACCACAGGATGCTGCGCCAGAGAGAGAGAATAGTATTATAGAGGAAGAAGAAGAAAGACCATTACCAAGGAGAAGTACAAGGGAGAAGAGAAAGCCGAATTGGATGAAGGAATATGTGCTAACACAGCAACATACAAGTACACAAGACTGGGTGAAAAAGTGTGAATTTCTTCACAATTTGAAAGAATGTCAGGAGATGAAAAAGTATGAGAGTGAAATTGTAAAAACAATGCTTGATGTTTTAAAGAATACTTAACTTGTTTTTATTGACTTATATTTCAGTTGATGTTGCAGTCGTAGAATGCAGATTAACCGTACCTGTATATATGTGTGTAAGTTCCCATTAGTTAAATGACAGGGGCGTCATTTTCTAATTGGGGGGAGTTTGTAGTAGATGTGTTTTTAATTAAAAGTTATAAATAAAAATAAAATATAAATGTAAATAAATAAAAAGTTTATGAAATGAAAATAAAATAAATTCTAATTCTTTCTTCTTCTAACAAGGTATTCAGTTAGAGCCTTCCACCCCTTTAGATCCACACACACACTCAAACATTTTACATTCATTGGTTGATACTGAAAATTCTCGGGTTTTATTGGTCAAAAGTTTTCATTGTCTTGTGAACAATATTCAGGCAGAACACTCTCAGAATTTAAACAGAGAAGTTTATTTTGTCATTCCTTTTATTCTGAAGACTTGAAGACATCCAGACAATGTAAGTTTTTATTTTAACCATTTACTAATATTATAGAAAATTGGAGTTTATATTATGAAATATCAGGATTAAGAATTTAGAAGAAATTACTTTGTAAATATTGTATATATCAGATGTAGATAAATCTGATAAGTAAAGTTGTATTTTTTCATTGTGCCAGATGTAGATAAATCTGATGGACAAGCATTTGTAATACAGCTTAATATATAATAGTAAATATTTCTAAGGAAATATTAAAGTGTTTTATATTGTGAATAGGAAATATATGTAAGGAACATGTATTTAGATATATATTTAATATTCAGATCAATTAACATCAGTTATTGAAGATATTGAACGGTTTGGAACCGGACTCAATTCCATAAATTGGTATGCTTTATAATTGTGTATTTTAATATTCTACTGTAAAAGAAAGACAACTTTTGTATGTTAAAATTGATAAGAGTTATTTCCCTTAATTGTGTCTTTCTGATCTTGAACTGAATATATGTATGTGGGAAATATGTATATTTCAATGGAAATGTATTTTTAAAGATAATTCTATTGTAATAATATATTAATGTATTTTATGACTTGATATTATACAATTATGTTATATTTATTTTATCATAATATATTACAGAGTATAAAAATATATAACACCATTAAAGAAATTTGGAGAAAGGATTGTCTTATTATTGCTGGGAAATCCCGTTACAATATTTTTATCTTATTCTGTCCTTATGAATACTTTTTTGAGCAATAAACGTGACAATTTTACTTATTAAATTAATTGTTTTAAATTCGACTTTCCGAAGAAAAACACAAAAATGTTAACATTGTTTCCCGCTTGGTGTAGGTCGATTCTGAAATACTGCCGCGTTATTTCCGAGATCGCTATACTTAGACTGACTGTGATACTGGTGCAGAGATACTGATCTTCTTGAAATCCGAAGTTTTTTTTCCCTGACAGACATGCTATAAAGTATTCATGTATATATTTATAGGAAGAATGGTCACGATTTGAGTTAAAATTGACATGTTTTTATTTCAATTTTAAATGATTATCAAATGATTATCCTCTGATTCTAAAGCTCAATCCAAATTTAAACACCAGCTGTTTTGTTTCAATTAAACTACAGAACACTGTTTCCATAGTAACAGCTTCTTGGACTTGATTAACAAATCTAGGGTAATATCAAATATATATGCTTCAAAAGGTGAATAAATGATAGAAAATTCGAGTGTTTTTATTCCTCTAAAATAATTATTTAGGCAAGTTAAAATATATTTCGTACAATGTATTTTAGGGCATATCATTCAATTAAATGATTATGAGTCCAATTTCATTAGTAAAAAATTGCCATATATTTATATCGTTTCTTAAAAGGCGAGGTATTAATATGAAATTTAGTTGTGTTTGTTTTCCTCCTTTTATTAGAGAAAAAACAACACATTAATTGCCTGATTTTCCCCCTCTTGTGAAAAAAAAAAATGAGGTCTCTTGAATTTTTGTTTTGAGTTTTTTTTAAAGGGGGGGACGAATTATCCCGGGTTTGATTTTAAACAAGTTTGTAACTTTGATGCACACAGACTCTCGTTCTTTCGTGGATTGTTATGTTTTTTGTTTTGATACTTCATTGTTTAGAAAGTATTGTTTTAAAGGATGAATGAAATTAATGAAATTAACGAATTCTTGAAATGAAATATGAATATGATGTGATCATCATGGATTGAGATATCTGTTTGCTCTGTCAGGTTGGGGGATATGTATGTGGTGTGATGTGTAGAGAACAGGACGGTGGAAATGAAATTTGTATAACAATATATCCTAATCAAAGCTCTGTTACTAATACTTTAATATCTTAGGCAAGTTTTTCTGCTGTTGACTTGATTGAATTCACTTGTTTAACATTTGTTATTGGTCGTGCGTATTATGAACCCCCCCCCCCATTTTATTTTAATTTTTGTTATACAACAGGTGGCCCAGGTATGGTTCCTGTCTCCGCCTACAAGACGGTACAAGCTATTGAGGACTTCGACAGAGAAGAACTCCCACTGACAGTTGCCAACTGGTAAGAATTCTCAGGAAGAATGAAAGATACATACACTAAGAAAACCTTTTTTATGTTTAGCTTTATTATTCAAGAAATAAACTTCTCCTAGACATGAACTTAGTTGGTCACGTGATCAAAATGTCTGAGAAGTCAAAACTTAATGGTCATGTGATTAAATCTAATGAAGACCTAGAGGCTTTTCAAAAGATTTGACGAAGTACCAAGTTCATATCCCAGTATATATTTGAGAAAGGCAAATTGTTCAGAATTATTTACACAGCAGTTTTAACCGTACTTTATTGTACACAAAAATCTAACTTTCAAACGATTTTAAGCTCCTTCGGGTATCATTGTTAAAAATCATTTATATAATTACATGTTTATGCATATTGTATTTATTTATTTTTAATATTTGCATTTTAATGTATATAAAAGTTTACTAGATGCATCACTAAGAATACGTGTAGTACATGTTTTGTATCTATGTATAACATAGTAAACATGGATGATTTGATTGAAGAATTTGATTTGCTAGTGGATTGTTGACTGTGAATGAACTATTTTAATTCATCTATATTTACTTTCCAGATATTCATGACCAGATGTTAAGATGTGGCTCCTATATGCTAGACACCCTCACGGAGAATATTCAACCAATTATGATCTACATTCATGCCTACGCTGACTGAGTGGCGGGGCCTGAGCTTTTGCAGATCCCACAATTAGCCCCATCCACATCGAAATGTGTGCCATAAAAACCCCAGCAGTTAATGGAGATTGGTGTCAAAATTCGAATGAATGAAAAATTCTTTGCTATGAGAAAGTAATTTGAGTACCATTTGTATATTAGTGCTCAAAATAGCATTCAAATTTGAGGAAAATATTCAATCTTATCTTGAAAGAATGACTGTTACTGATTATTATTTCCATTACGGTTGATCCATATTTTTGTCACAAATTTGTAAATATGGGTTTAATATGTAACATTTTTATTTGTGTCAATCATTTTTACGATTTTGATAAATTCTAATAGAAAACAATACAGAATATAATTTCAGCACAACGTATTTTTTACAAATTGCATGTGATCGTGTGTAATTCCACAAAAATGTCCGTCATGAAAATTAACAAATGTACAGTATTTGGAAATAGTATTAAGTGTAAATACATATGCACCATGATTTGCCAACTTTTAAATTCCTGTCATGAGGTAACGATTGTGACTTTTCATTGCTATATTCTAATTCACCCATTGAAACGTACAAAATATATTTATAAACTAAAACTCAAAGCACCGATATAAAGGAACAGCTCGCCAAAGCGAGTGCAACAGTTTTTATCATATCATATACAGTTACACTCAACACTTTGTTTTCAAAAATTTAACATACTACAATATAAAAGTATTGCAATCAATATCTCCAGTACAACAAACAGGGTGAATTGGAAGGGGTCTGTTGCATGATATGCAGCGAAATCTCGAATAACTTCTACTACTTTGAGCAAGAATCGAAGGAAACTTTCGATATGCCTGAGTAACTTATACAAGCAATCGGAGATTGGATATAGATATAAAAAACAACATTCAAACACGCGTAACTTGTACTGTTTATATTTTTATAAATCTTTTACTTAGGGGAAGAGTTTTGGAACCAGAAGGAACAGTGAAAATATAGTTCCGACCGAATAAACTGAAAAAAAAACAATGCAGTGTATCTGTATCCAGATAGTGGAGAAACTGACCAGTCCCCAGCTGAATCCAGATAAAAAATCTGAATACAAGAACATATTACCATCCGCCAAGAGAAATTACTTCTCATATACCAACAGGTGGCTATTCAGTTCGCAGATCTCCTTGACACCCCAGGCCAAATGCTGGAGATGGGCGTTATTACCGTAAGTCTCAAGTCATGTGGAATAGGTATTGCATTAATTTAACCTTAAAGGAAATATTAACGTGAACACTTTTCTTTTGAGGCTCATTCGTTTAAACAATTCGAACACATATATTTCCAAGTGTATGGTCACACAATCATGAAAAAGTTGTTAGTCCATTAAAGTCAGGAATTGTACATGTAATATGAGCTCATCTATTTCTTTTTCAAAAACATAAAGGACATTATGATATGGCATTGTAGCCAAAGTATTTTTTTATTTACCGGCATCTAAGACGAATACTTCTGGAGAGGCAGCTTAAAGAGGAAGATGAAGCCGGTCACCCACAATATGGGTGAGGGGGAGCTCAACTCCATGTTACACCGCTGGTTTGTGGGCGACATAGGCACTGCTTGTTTAAGACAATTCTTCACATCAGATTCTAAACATTTGTTTTTCTATTATTTAATATACTGTAAATCAACTTTTTATTCGCCGAAAATTTATTTTGCAACTGTTAGAAATATCTGGTTTGCAGTTACTAAATTCCACGTTCAATCTTCATCCGTGTCGTTAATTACATATATCCCGTATAACAAAGCTCATTGGCGGTGAGAATTATTTGCGACGACGAGGCTCATTGTAAACCTCGTGAACATTTAATGCACTTAAAAAAAATGGTTAACAGTACTACTTTTCACCCATTGTGTCCATTGTATAAATTAAATGTGCATGTATAAAATAAGAAAAGATAAACTTCTTAAATATTGGAGGAAGAGATGTGATATCTTATACTCGTATTTGACAAATTGAAGTTGAAAAAAAGCTATTGATTTTTATTTTATTTCTTTTTATTTTGAAAGTACTTTGATGACCAATTGCTTTAAGATTAAAAAAAATAAACTAGATGAATCTACATTTAACTTAAATTGGTATTGGTCATCAAGATGCGCATTTTCAACTTATCTAATTTTCCTTTACATTGAATATAATCCTTTCTTTTTTTTTGTCTACGTTTTTGTTAAAACATTAATTTTTCAGTTTTGTATTTGAGGCCTACATGTGGGAGGATAAAATAGTCATGGTTCAATGGTTGACGAAACAGATCTGAGAGGACAGTATAGACAATGCTGTGTCAGACAACATCCGGTGTCTACAGAGAGAGAACGTCCTACAGCAAGACAGAAGGTCAGACACTTCTACCCCAAAACATATTCTCTTATATTTTAGACATATTCATGTTGTCTGCCAATTTAACATGTGAAGTGTAAAATATTTAGATATAGCCTAAAAAGTAAATGTTTTGCATTCATTATAGATATATAAATAATAAATAATATGAATAAATGTCGCAGGGTCTTGTATGAATAAATTAATCTGGTACTGATTTCAGCTATTCACTGGTTCTTTATTTCGAGGATTGTATATTATTAAATAAAACCTATTAGTACAAACATACTCACACTCACATTCAGTTAAACGCAACATCGCACAGTATTTTAGAATATTTGAATAGAATGAATTAAAAGTAATTTACAATTAATATATTTCAATTACAAGGTAAATGGAAGCTTATCAGGTGTCCAGAAGTAAGAGTTTACAAACTATATAAAATATCTTGCACACTTCACTGTTTCTACCATGAAGATAAAAGCCGTGGGGTTGGGGAATTTGCGGGATTTACGCTATTTATAGTGGGTTAGTAAAGTCATGCATATTAATGAATTCAGTCGTAAATTTCTATTGGTCAGCTGTAATATAGTAGTAAAGAATAAACACGTGGTCAACATACACCCGTAAACAAAATTCTCACGTGACTAACCAAAACTCATTCATAAGTTCACTCATTTACCTCTCATACACGCTCGATTGGCAATGCGCGCCAAATATAAATACGCAAAATATAAAACCTTTATATGACAACCGCGACAGTTATAAAGTTTATAAGATTTGTATTGTGTACTGTGTTTCTCATAATGTTTGCGTTGATATCATGTTATCATAAATATTTCTAAAACCTTTTTTTTTTGGTATTAAGATAAAAAATATATAATTCAGTGTCACAATGAATCTTTGGATGAAAAAAGTGAGGATTGTTCGAATAAAAAGTAATTAACGAGGTTAAAATCTTGCTTTCGACAGCTTGATACAAGATAATCCTAAGGTTGCTATGGATTCTATCGTGCACGTTACACAACACAGGACCCCGAGTCAAAGGTAAGAGGTTACACGAATCTTAGCCAAGATGGACACGTGATGCAGAGTCGGATTGTAGTCATCGAGAACCACAACTCTTGCCATATTCACCAGCACATTTTGAAGCATCGTTTTAATTAATCCATTATTAATTATGGAGGGTAATCGTGTTCAAAAATCCAGACATGTAAACTTGTAAATCCGAATATGCAATCGTGTTGATGTGTGAGCCTGGGCATGAATATGTGTAATTCTGATCGTGTAACGTATAAAACTCGGGCATAAACACGTGTAAGATTTGACTCAGTTCCTTTGCATGATGCACATTTTGCAACTTTATTGTTTACATTAGTTAATTAAACCTTCAACTCTGCACACTTTCAATCTGTAGTTTCTGCATTTGTAACTTCAGGCTCGGCAATAGCACATCTGACAGGATACAAATTGACAAATGTAAAGTCTACAAGTTTGTCGAATTTTGACATGACCTTATATGGAAACAGTGACGTCACTGATAGAAAAAGGCTAGCTGCAGGTAAAGGCATGCCGTAATCGCCGGAATAGGGACGGTATAAATAAAAAAAAAATATTAGGTAAGCCTATAATCATATTATCTCTGGATAACAACATTTCATAGAGTATTATTTTCGGAAAATTAAATTATGAGATTGGTGTAAATTTTATCAAGAGAATGTATAAAAGATGCGAGTAAAGAATTCGATCGGCTTCAGATATCCTCTTAGAACTGAAAAAAATTACATTTAATGACTTTGTTTGAATACACGTGAATAAAGATATATACGCATTTTTATTCATAGGCGTCTGAACCGAGAGGGTGGGGGGGGGCTAGGGGGGACTTAGCCCCCCCCCACCCACTTTTTGCCAAGCTAGACCTAACCATTAGGAACATAGCAACAGGGAGGATTCACCCCCCCCCCCACTTTTTCCTCGCAACAAACAAAATTGTTCCTTAAAAGACCTTAAAGAGAATGAAATATTAATAGTGATATTGAAAATTAGAGTCATAGTAGGTATACTAGCACCCCCCACCACCACCACCACGGATTAGGAATTTTATGATGGGGGGGGGGGGATTGGGCAGGTAAGATTGGAGTTATTGGTATACCCTCCCCCACGGATTAGAATTTTCATGATTATGGGAATTCTTGTCAATATTGTTCATGATTAGTTTAGCCCCCCCCCCCTTCAATTTGCTTCCGACGCCACTGTTATTAGAGTACATGCAACAAATTGTTAAAGTATAGGCCTCGGCTGAATTAAGAAAATATCTCCAAATGCATCCTTATTGCTACCACAAAGTTGTGACAAGACCCCCCCCCCCCTCCCCCACGCGAAAAATTACACGGGGTCCGTCAGCTGAGTTGCAAAGTTATCGATAAGAAAAACAAACTATTTAAAGACATTGGTTTTGAGATTGTGATTACCCGGTAATATGAGACATAAGAAGCGACACCCTCTTTAAAAAAAATGAATAAAAATTCCAAAGATAAGGTTAACTGTCGTGAAATTAAAATGTGTATAAATTATTTTTGAAATGTTTCTTTGCACTGTCGGCAATACATAGGAAAAAAAGCCTATCATGCAGGTAAAATTTGACATTTTTTAAAAATTATTTTAAGCAATTATTACGGGATTGAGTATGACGTCCTGAATGTCGGTTCAATACAGACTCAATTTTCTGGAGAGCTAGTATAATACAGCTTTACAGCCACTTGTGAATGTTATTGTAAAGAGTGGAAATTAAATGTTAATATAGATAAAACAAAAGTATTAATTTTTTCCAAAGGACGAATGTGTAAAAGAGTTTTTTATTTTAACGATAGAGTTTTAGAAATTGTTAAAGAATTTAAGTACCTTGGCATTATATTCTCAAGAACTGGCTCTTTTTTAAAAGCCAAAAAACATTTATGTGACCAAGCCCAAAAAGCAATGTATGGTGTCATTAGAAAAATTAGACAATTAATCTACCAGTTACATGTCAGTTAGAACTCTTTGATAAAATGGTTGTACCTGTATTGCTGTATGGTTGCGAAGTATGGGGTTTTGAAAAACTTGATAGTATTGAACGTGTTCACCTAAAGTTTTTAAAGCACATTTTATGTTTAAAAAGTAGTACTCCAAACTATATGGTTTACGGAGAAACAGGTCGTTTTCCTTTATCTGTAATTGTATTTACTAGAATGGTATCATACTGGTGTAAATTAATTTCTAGGACTTATTCTAGCATTACAAATATAATATACCGGTACTTGTTGAATCAGACTGAAAATACAACCAGTACTAACCCTTGGATTGATTGTATTCGTCATGTTTTTAACTCATGTGGTATATCAAATGTTTGGCAAAGTCAGTTTTTAAATATTGTTAACCAAAAATGGGTTTCAACGGCAGTTAAACAGAGATTATAAGATCAATTTATTCAAAAGTGGCATGCTGATATAAATAATTCATCAAAAGGAGTAATATATAAAATTTTTAAAACAAATTTTGGATATGAAAAATATTTAGATATTTTACCCCTGAAATTCAGAAAAATTCTTGGTAAATTTCGTACTTCAAATCACCATCTACCAGTTGAACTGGGAAGATGGGAGGGTATCCCATTAAATGAAAGATTTTGTCCTCTCTGTAATACAAAACGTATAGCCGATGAATTTCATTATATTTTAGAATGTGATGCAATATCACAAGTCCGGAACAAGTTTATAGACAAAAAATTTTCAGCTAGACCTAATGTGTTAAAATTTTCGTATCTTATGACAACGTTTAACATGAAATTGCTGAGAAAATTGTGCATTTTTATAACAAAGATATACGAGGTAGTCTGTCCTCCATGAGTTTCACTTTGTATAACTTTTCCTAACTCTATAACCTTTATATTAATATATGTTTACCTCTGACCAATTTATATGTAGATTTTAATGATATTTTTGTCCTCATGTACCATATGTTTGAAATGGTTTTGAGCGAATAAATGAACTTGAACTTGAACTTGAACTAGCTGCAGGTCTGTAGCTCCCTGTCTAAAAATACAGATGGACGATCTTTGAGCTACAGTGCCTCCAATAGTAAAACTTCAATTTACGGCGCGCAAAAAATATGCGCTAGTTTTTTTTAATTATTATTGAAGATTGTGTTATTATTTATCTTTCACTTACACAACAACAAAAAGTATAAATACATGTAAAGTAACATAAATTTTTCCGCGAAAAATTACCAAATCCTTGCAGGTCGTTTATTCTAACTACATGTAATTCAGAAAAATAACAAGAGTAAAAATTAAATGGGGTACTCTATATGCAATGTTTTTGCCCAAAAATGACTAAGTTCAACAGCTGATATTTTTATAAATTATCAGAAATCAAAATCCTAGCAATTTGCATACTTCTGATATATATGTATAAATGATCTGCAAAATCTTGAAAACTGTTCGAGGAGTTATCGGTACAATAAGGGTACCTTTTGACAGCCACTCGCCCGTCTGCAATTTTTACTATTTCAATAATCGGAAACCCGGTTAAAAATTCACTCTCAAAATTCTTAGAATTCAGAAGCAATTGAGTTACATGGGACCTCACGGCGGTCTTCGAACCCCATGCCGCTCAAAATATATTTACCCACTTAGGGAATTTCTTGATCCGTCTCATTTCTAGAAAAGAGTACGCATTTACTTATATTCCAGTTTAAATTACATGTCAATTTTTTTTAGAGATATAAGATATTAGGCATTGCCTTTTATAATACCATGAGAATTATATTACGGAAATTAGCTCATTCGTCACATCGGCAACGATTTTTTTTCTACATGAACCTCTTCCGGTTTGGTCCAGTTTCAATCATACCTCAATTTTTTTAGCTCACCTGAGCCAAAGGCTCAAGTGAGCTTTTCTGATCACAATTTGTCCGTTGTCTGTCGTCGTTGTCGTTGTCGTTGTCGTCGTTGTAAACTTTTCACATTTTCATCTTCTCAAGAACCACTGGGCAGATTTCAACCAAATTTGGCACAAAGCACCACTAGGTGAAGGGGATTCAAGTTTGTTCAAATGAAGGGCCACGCCCTTTTTAAAGGGGAGATACTTGAGAATTATTGAAAATTTGTTGGTATTTTTCAAAAATCTTCTTCTCAAAAACTATTAGGCCGGTAAAGCTTAAACTTGTGCGGAGGCATCATCAGGTAGTGTAGATTCAAGTTTGTTCAAATCATGGTCCCCGGGGGGTAGGGTGGGGCCACAATTGGGGGATCAAGTTTTACATAGGAATATATAGTGAACATCTTTTAAAACATTTCTTTTAAAAACTATTAGGCCAGGAAAGCTCAACTTTGAGTGGAGGCATTATCAGGTAAGGTAGATTCAAGTTTTACAATCTTTAAAAATATTCTGGGAAAGTGTTCAGTCCAAAACTCAGTACTTAGTGTGAAAGCACAGGTTATGAAATTAAAGGTAGATTTAAGTTTGATGAAACCATGATTCCCTAGAGAATAGTGGGGCCACGAAATGGGGAGGGGGGTTATAGGAATAGAGAAAAATCTTCTTACAGGTACAACAACAAAAGGGGCTTGGTATTTACCAAAAAATAAAAGGTGGATAAAAATTGGCAGATTTTCAATTTTTTTTAGCAAGATCTACTATACTCAGTTGTCAAGATATTTTGATACTGTAATGCTAATTTGATCAGAATTAAGGCAATTGTTGCTCAGGTGAGCGATGTGGACCCTGGGCCTCTTGTTTTCTTTTCTACAAATAATACCCGTGTTTTCGATAGAAAAGGTGTCGTTCATTAAAAGCTTATTGCAACAGTTTAGCTGAATATTATGTTTATTTTTCTTTCATTCCGGTCCGGCGGTTACGGCATGCCTTTTCCCGCAGCAAGGCAGTTGCCATATAAGGTCATGTCAAAATTCGACAAACTTGTAGACTTTACATTTGTCAATTTGTATCATGTCAGATGTGCTATTGCCGAGCCCGAAGTTACAAACGCAGAAACTACGGATTGAGAGTGTGCAAAGTTGAAGGTTTAATTAACTAATGTAAACAAAAAAGTTGCAAAATGTGCATCATGCAAAGGACCTGAGTCAACTCTTACACGTGTTTATGCCCGAGGTTTATAGGTTACACGATCAGAATTACACATATTCATGCTCAGGCTCACACATCAACACGATTGCATATTCGGATTTACAAGTTTACATGTCTGGATTTTTGAACACGATTACCCTCCATAATTAATATTGCATATGCTTGTCTAAGACAATTTTCATGAAAATGAAATCCATCACTGTTGATCGTATGATAAAGAAAAATTGTTGAAGCTTTTTTTAAACTCATTTATAAAAAAAAATCCATTTGAAAACTTTAGATTTTGTGTTGGCTCAGTTTTAAGGGTTTTTATGGGTAGACTTCCGCCACGAATATACATCCTCGATGACAACAATTCTAAAAAGATGTGTCCTTCGTGCTGAAACTGAAAACTAGGTCATCCATGAAATTACATTCCTACAAATTAGCAACACATTACATTCCTACAAATTACAAAAAAAAAAAAACAGAAAGAAAGAAAGAGAAAACAAACAAAAAACACAACCTATAAAAATCATCCCCCTCCCCAAATATAATTTTTCAGCTTCACACATTATTATGAGCATTAGTAATCTTATGTCTACATATTTTGGATAGACTTGTTACTATTTTTAATTTTTCTGCGTGATTTTTATAAATTAAAAAATTGGTCCCACGATATTTGAGACCATGTAAGATAAAGAAAGACAACTCTTAAACATGATCTTTCGTACCAAGATTTTTGCAATAATTCAGAGTTCCCTTTAATTGTTCAATTTCATTCAATTTCTTTTCTTCTTCCCATTAACCAACAAATATTGTTTATATTTCCAGATTTTTGTGTGATTTTGCCCAGCAGTTTGCTTCAAAAGAATTTTTCATATTTTAGATTCATTTTATGTAGATTCCAATAAAAAATCATACAGACTTCATTCATGATTATTTTATCTATCATTTCCAAAACTTAATAACATTTAACTTTCATAAGAAATTTTAAACAGAAGTATTTAATTTTTTTTTTTAAATGGGGTTATCTGGAACCAGACTGATACTTTAAAAATTTTCTAGAAAATTGTATAATGAGGTCATATATTGTTTGAATACTGTGCCTAGTATTAGTAGCAAATGCATGCAACGAAAATCTCCTACACTCATTTGGTGTAGACATCCACCTTAAAGCTTAAAGACGACCTTTTAGCCACTATTTAAGCTATATAAACTGCTTCAAGGTGGCTTAAAGCGGGTTTAAAACGGGCTTAAAGAAAGCGTAAAAATTGCATAACGGTTCTCTAAGGCAGCTTAAACACTATTGTAAAGCACTCGTCAACACACTTTTAAGGACAACGTATTGGTCCTTAGCGCCCAAACTTATTTTAGCCACCTTTATGCCATTTAAAAGACTTTTTGTTTAAATATAGTGCTTACTTTACAAACAAAATTTATTAACGTAATGACAATTTAATCAATTGTGATCAGTGGACAAATATGATTTAAGCTGCTCGGTATAATTTTACGTTAAATTTCATGACCCCTTTTAAACGATGATTATGTCAAGCATAGTTATAATAAAAATCATTGCATTAGTTTCCCCTGTTTATTAAGCCATATTTCCGTGAAAAAAAAAATGTAAAAAAAATCTTTTTAAAGTAAACGTCACAAAAGGTTATTGCATTATTTCGCCTTATATTAAGATTCGCCCCTGACGTCTAGGCAACTATGATTGTATTACGACTATGGCATCGCTATAAATAAATGTCATAATGTTTTGGCATATCAAAAATAAACCTGTGTACATTTTGTTCGTTGGTGTTTCTGAAGTTTGCTATGTTAACAATCAAGGCATAAACTGCGGGTTAAATAAACCAAATCATTCGGGGGGGGGGGGGGGCAGACGAGTTCTTTTTCTAAACATTAACATGATGCAGACTGGTTTGTTTTTTCTATATTAATAAAAGATAATTTCATTTACTTAGAATATTTTTAAATTTGAGAGGAGACCGATTCTGTTGGTGTAAATATGCGAAGGTCTATAACTCTCTCAGAATTGAATTTATTGACAGTAATTTATTGACAATAATTTGTTACTGTAATAACCAAAAAATTGGACCATGCAGGTTCAAAGGTCTAGACACACTACACAGCGATTTTAACAAGAAATATTTCTTCTACATAAACATGTAAGGTAGTTCAGTAAATAATATATTATGACGAAAGTTTCCATGGTTAGAGAGGTTTAGCAAGCCAACGTGTACGCGTACGTATACGTGTGGAAAGGAAATTATGTGCATTACGTCATCAGTTTGTGTAATGGCTAATTTCTACACGTATGTACCCGAAAGAACATACTTGTAAATTGCAAAGTACCCCTAAGGTCGAACTTGTAGCTTCTGTTTCCCTGTTGGCTATTTATTTTAACATATACGTTAACTGTTCTTAAGCCTGAATATTTAGTGGGATTACTGATATCTACACTCAAATATTTTCAATAAAATTGAATATGTCATTGGAGTTTTAATACACGTATCTCTTTCTCCATAACATGCAATGGCTCTGTTATTTTATTAATCTGTGTTTAATTAAAATATACATAATTTATATAAACAATGATGTATAAGATTAACAGATGCAGAATTCTCAATTTTCGACTGTGACCAAAATCTTCAACTTAGTAGGAGAGGATATCTAGAATTATATTAAAACATTTACACGTACAGGTACACTTTACAACTGCTAAACAAGAAAAGTAATGAGAGCTGATAGGCGTAGGTCTAACTTGTAACCTACACGTGCAAGTACACCTACACGTTAGTCTGCTAAACCTCTCTATTCTAAGGCAAAAAAAGTATCAAAACGATTTTTGCTCTGAAAAAAAAAATTAAATACCCACGACGAGTATCGAACCTGAAACCCTCCGTTTACTAGCATCAGCTCAAATAGCTTTAACCACAACTTTACGTCTAATATATCACATATACCGATAATACCAATTGAATAGTATCCGAATTTTTTTTTCTAGACTCTATACACTCCATAACTAATTACAGTACCTGCAACGTTATTTTTTACAAAATAAATAATAGGAGAGTATTCGCGCACGGTAGAATTAACGCACGATAGAACAGTATACACGCACGATACGATAGGATTGATACATAAGGAAAAGATACACGATTTCATGATAAAGGTATAATCACTTTAAACGATAAATC
Source organism: Magallana gigas (assembly GCF_963853765.1). Taxonomy (NCBI): domain Eukaryota; kingdom Metazoa; phylum Mollusca; class Bivalvia; order Ostreida; family Ostreidae; genus Magallana; species Magallana gigas. Next base: position 30,714,708 of record NC_088861.1, read on the forward strand.
TGATAATTGCAGATTTGGGAAAGAACAAGCACGAATCAAAATGTACGCATGATTTCATGTTATTAATAAATGCCAAGTTGTTAATCATTGGTGCATCATTTATAGAATGTATAAACATTATCAGTTAAAAGTTATTAACATAAATGATGAGATTCGATAATCAATAAATTATCTGTATTGCTAATCGCAGAAAACACTTCAGCCAGAGATCAAATCCCACAGAAAAAAAGCAGTTTCCAATAAAATGCAACTCTTGTTCTAAATAAGTATAAAATTCATCATAAATACATTTAGTGAGGTACATTATTAACCAATATTTATTAAAAGTTATGACAAACTAGGTTAAAGAATTAAGAGGTCAAGCACAGGTTTTTAAAAAGAAAACCAATTGGTTCATGCGATGTTCATTCAACAGTATGAAATAATATTAAGATTTCCCCGATGAAACGCCACCTCTAGGTTGTAAGGTTTTAATTTGCAGCTAAAAATAATTTAAATTTATTACGCGCTGTCCGTGGTTTTTCTTAGGTTGCTGAAGGTTTCAACACTTCGATGAAATGGGCTTGTATGTTTCAGTCTTGTCAGTTTCTGCTGAGCTATGTATTTACTTACACAATAAAATGCTTTCTTTGGGAATTCATTCGGGATATAAAGGTAGCAACATTGCAGAAAAAAATACGTGTAAATCATTAAAGAAAGCATTTTATTTTTTATATTAGCATCTTTCTTTTAACTAATTAATAAATTGATTATTAAAAGTTAGTAAAATTCACTAAATTATTGTTAATGTACATGAGTACGTTAGCTAAAAGAAACAGCCAAATCGTCTCCTGTGAGACTTTGAGTCTGACATTATCATGATTATTTTGTGCTGTCCGATTTTTCTTAGGTCGCCGTTGGCTTCGAGCAATCGATTATCAGGGCGTGTCAATTTCAGTTCTGTCAATTTCTTTTCCGTTTCAGCCGTTGTAGATTTCGACCAATCGATAAACGGGGTGTGTAAATTTAAGTCTGCCTCTTTCTATAGAGCTACGAATTAACTGTGAGTTTCTATATATAAGAAATAGAGGAAACGATACTTGGTAGATGTAAATATAATCATTTTAAGTAAGAAATAAAGGAAATCATACATGGTGGATGTAAATATATTCATAAGCCAGCGTTAAACAGTTACATATATCCTTGATCGCTTCTTTGTTGATGTAACATTACCTACGGAACCAATCTATACTGCTATCAATGTGATAGCTATCGAGTTATTACTAAGTATGTATTCACGTAAATGACATGTACTGTAGAGAAGTCTAATTTAACTGAAATCGTAAAATACTACTATTTCCCACTCCTCAAACGTGAAACAAATTCAAAATGAACAAAAATACATATCACGCGGTAAACAAACAGACAATCATCGTACACAAGGTGTGCTCCTCCACGCTAATCAAAGAATCGGTGTTTGGTGGATCGGTAAACAATGGTCATTTTATGCGCTTCCTGTTACCTTTTGTAATTTAAGATAAAGATTTAACGTTATCAAATTAAAATAAATTTATTTTTCAGTATTCAGACAATAGTGACTGTACAAAGACAGCCGTTAGCTTGAGTTTGAAAGTTTGATTACAATCCAAGCGATATTATATATTTTAGCCGAGTAGTTGAAAATTGAATTAAATTGAAAATAGTAAAGCGATTTATTAGAAAATATGATATAAAAATAAGTATTTGTTTTAAAGTTGATTGATGTGAACTAGTTTAAACGCATCTATATTTTTGACATATTTTTGGTTATTTTTTAATTTCACTTCTTTGGAGACGTGTCTAGAATATATAGTCTACAAAAATATTATGAAATTCCCTATGGATAAAAAGGCACTATGAAAAAACCCAAAAACTATTAATCATTTTCAAGATGAACATTTTAATTGTTATAGATTGTTTCTTAATCATCAATTTGTTATAAACAGCAACATATGTTCAAACCAAGAGATATAACCCATTTCTATCGTTGCTATGTGACAAAACGGATTTAAAATAGAAATTACTGAACGGCCAATGAAACTTATTTGAAACTTGGCTTATGAGCTACTGCAAGCAACTTTATGTACTTGAACTTGTAATCGTGTAACACTACAACATATGTTGGTGTTTTGGATTGTCACATGTATTCTTTTTAATATTTTTCTATTCCGACTGAATAGTTAAAAACCCGTTTAACAAGAATTCAACGAGTCAACAAATGTAAGCCAATTTCTTGTAAGCTTTTTATTCAAAACATTTTCAAGCATTTCACATAAGAAAAATTAAAATAGTTTTAAAAATGAATGTATTTATCAATAAATCAACTGCGTTGACTTCCATGCATAATTTTAAAACAAATGTCCAGCAAACAGAATGGTTTATAATTACATGTAATTTACAGTAGATAAGACGTTTACTAATACAGTTAATGGCTTTCAGGATACTGGGATGATTTGCTCTGAAGCTGAATAAATGTTACGTCCCCCTCGGGATTGGTTTTGTTGTACTTCTTTAAACCAGCTGTATTTTCCTTCTTTCTTATTCGACTAATTCTCTTTTTCTCATCAATGTCATCTCTATAGTCATCTAGGTCATCTAACAACTGCAATATAGAATAGAATCGCCCATTGTATTGTTCGTTTGAATCGTTACTATCGTTATCATTTCTTTCGTCTTCTTCTCCGCTAGATTTTTGAGTTATTTTATTGCCTCGTTTAGAAATGTGTTCTTTTGTCTTTTTACTGTCTTCCTTATCGTCATCGTTTTTCGTCTTTTCATTGTCGTTATTTGTGATACTGTTTTCTTCTCCTTCCCGCTTATCTTCTTGTATCCAGTGTTTTGCCCAATTCAGAAAAAGAAGTTTTTCTGTTCCTCTTTTAACTAAAAATATATCTTCGAACAATTCTATCATTCTTAGTTTGTTATATTTCTGATAAGCGTTTACTATCTTGGTGTACACCAGAAAATGTTTGGGACATAACTGCAACTAAAGCATTGAATAAATGAATGAAAGAAAGAATTACATACATAACAAACAATGTATATGCAAGCCACGGAATTCTAGACTTGTTTAATATACTGATATCATTCAGACCTACTCCAAGGTTAAACATTGTAAGAAACGAGTTCCGAATGTATTAAACTCTTCCACACCCGTGCCACGGTAAAGCATATCCATAATTGCTGTAAATGAAGTCAATAGAAAAAGAAAAACTAACGCAAAGGGAAGAAAATCTTCAAAAAATCCGGATTTAATCATGTATGTAAAAGAAACGAGACTTTTGTTAAAAGGAGTAAAATAAAGCAAGAAATACCAACCACCTATCAGTGCCAGAACTAAATGATAGTCCCAATGTATTTCAAGATATATAAGAATGGATTCCATGAGTACTCCGATTGCAATGAACAGCAAACAAATAATATAGTCAAGATTATGCCACATTAATTCAATATTAAATCCTTTCTCAGCTGTACATCGTCTAACTAACCTCAATATGCACAAAACAGCGAATATAAAGTATGTTATTCCAACCGCAAAATTTATCGAAACCAATGCCTTTGATGACTCGCCTACTTCACAATGTGATGAAGTGTTTTTTGAACAAAAAAATAGCCTGGTTTTTTCCACCGTCGATATAGTAAATAAAAGTATAAATATGAAATGTGCTAGCATCCAAACTAGAAGAATTGCTCTGTAAGCCAGCCATTTCCTATGCAAGATGAATTGTACTAGCTGATGATTAAGGATCTGAAATGCTTCTTTATGAGAACATTTTGAGTCAAAGAGACTCTCTAATATTGTTATTTTCTGTTCGTGGTCATTTGTTTGTTTTTTTGCTTTTTTAAAACTACTTGAGCATATAGAATTGTTTATCTACTTTGAATAACCTTGCAGATATATTTAGCGGTTTATTACACTTCATAATAAGATAAACACGGATCAGTTTAACTTAAGAAAGGTTCTTTTTGAAAAAAAAACATTTCTACCTTAAGCATCCGACACGTAAAAGTACTGACATACCACTAATGAAAATTGGCAATAAATTATCAAATTCTATTAAAATATATATTCGAAAGTCTAATGAGTAACTCGTTCATGACAGTTATTATCATGTAAACACAAATCCTTCGTAACGACATCAAATATAAACGTACCTATATTATCCTTTTACGACCATTAGGTAAACAATTAATACAATCCGTAATTAAATCATTTTGGCAGCTGGTTTTGTATGTTAGCTATGAGAGTTTTTGTTTACAATCAGCCTCCGTTGCCTCCATTCTCGTTTCTCTGTCTTGCTGTTACTAAGGCATATATGTCTGTAATAAATACTTCAGTAAAGGTAACGCTTTGTCTAGTATCATTAACGTAACTATTCTTACTTTTATATGAAAAAAGAGCATCAAACCAAATGTTATTTTTTAATATGAAACGGTTTCCGTTAAAATTATGTTCATATATATGTTTAAAACACGCCACAGAGAAATTGTATTATATACTATATGTTATGTTTGCCACATGTAAGTTTTACCTCTAATGCCTGTTTTATGCAGAAGATTTTTAAACCAAATTGATGAAATGATCTAAAAATAAAAAGCATAATTTGATTTCATACACAATGCCAGATGGTTGTACTGGGTCTACTGTTATTTACACATAAATTAGAAATGGTGTAATCTATGACCCATTATTGTCTGAAAATGTTGAAAACGCAAAATGTAGAACTAATTTAATCAAAGCGATAAATAAAAAGTATAAACTAATTGAATTTTTTTCCAACTTTGAAGACTGTTTTCTTTGTTAATTTTTCGTCATCTAGATACCATATTTGAACAAAACATATTGTATTGAGTACCGTTGACTTTGGCAATGAAAAAAGCCACTGCCAAATTATTAGTGTCTTACTCGTTTATGTGTTTCTATTTCACAAATGGATAAATTTGGCAACAACCATATAAAAAAATGGCTGAGTAAATGGATTTTCTTAATTTAGGTTCATAGATATGCGTCACTGCTCCTCGTACCTTTAAGTAATTATCACTATTAATATCAATTCTTTGTTTTTAAACACTACTGTCAAAAACAAAGAAAAAGGTTTCCTACTGTTTTTGGGTACGTTAAGGCAGCTAAGGTTTCAAAGAAATATTTTCTAGATTTGTTAAATTATATTTTAAAAAATAACTCATATTCAATCACTTACCTTTCTGTAGTACAAAAATCAAATAATTCAATTGATAGATAGCAATATAATATGTTGACAGGGCTCGTTATTTTCAAACAATTTTAAGAGAACAAAGGTAAACACATTCTTGTCAAAAATTATAAAATGGAAAAATTTCCATCAAAATGCTACATGAATAATTCATTTCCAACATATACCAAGGTGAATAATGTAGAACATATTTGTAACGGATATTATAAAAAATCTTACATCTGGTTTTTCCATTTGAAATTTTTGAAACAATTATCACACAACTACAATTCGCGAACTTTTTTGGCGTTTGCATTGCAAAATATTTATAGTCTTTTTAATTGCCATCGTAGGCCTATTTAGTGCGTTTTCAGGTAGATTTCCGTCTATAAATAATTATGGTAAAAGCTAAAGCATCGCTTGAATAGGGAAAACAAAGCTACATAAACATATTTGTACAAAATATAATTATCTGTTTTTATGAGCTCTCTATTCATCTTAAGAATTATCTAGTGTAACTGACAGCAAAAAAGAAAAAGAAAAGTGATACAAATTTTGCAGCAATTGTCCTATACACTACCTCAAAAGATTAATAATTGTTCCAATAAAAAATCCAGGTTTGCGAATTAAACACATACATGTACTTACATCGATTTATACAACTTCTTCATTCGTTTAAAGCTTTAGAAAAAACGGGATAAAAAGTCAGCATTTTATATACTCTTATCTGAGAGCTCACCAAAGCGTTTGGTAAAACAATGATTACAATTTAAACCATGACGGGAGTCAATGGGTATTGATTATATCCTTAACTCCTTCAGACTTGTTCCCATAAAAAGATACATAAGATATTTTGTTGAATACGCACCGTTTTTGTTCAGCACATTTATCTGAAGATCAACAATTAGCTGCCCTGTTCTATTATTTAAACTCAAATGATGTTTTGTGTAGCGAGTATTTAAAAAAAAAGACTGTGCTTTTATGTTATAAACATATATATATATTAAGGCATTCTGTTCGTAAGATAAAATGTATTGTGTTTCTCAGTTACCAGCCGCCAGAAATAAAAACCCGTTAGGTACATGTTGAAAACTATGTTCATTGTTGAATCACCAATTTTTTTTACAAAGTACACACATAGTTTTCTCGTGCACATGCACAATTTAATTTTTTTTTACAATTTTCAAAAGCTTAGATTTATAAATCCTTTACAAAAAGAAATAAAGTTATTGTCTAGCCTAGTATGGAATTCTCTCCCCATAACGTGGATGCCATATGTATTTAACTGGCAGGGTCCCGTATTTTTATATGAAAAGAAATTTGGTTTACGATATCATTAGAATAAATAGTAAACCTTATTCAACCTAGCTCATATAACATGGACTTACATGTGTAACAAGAGACTAACATGGAACTGGCTAACATTAAGATGACCTGGTTTGGATCTTAGTCTTTGGTGACCTTTGGCAAGGAAGTTGTTAAAAAAGATCTAAGCTAATTTACTCTAATAAATATTTGGTTTACACGACCATCAACAAATATATGTATAGCCTTGTCTAATTAGAACATTTCATTGAATACATTTGAAACAAGAACTTTTTATCAATTATCTTGTCGTCAACATTTCGACACTGAAATATGTGCAATTAAAAAGGGTCACTATTTACTGAATACTGCTAAAGAATTCTATATCTGTTCTCAACAAAGGCAGATAGTATATAAATCCTAGTGCTTATTACGTTGATTCACACGGTACGCAATTAAAACGCGAAAGATTTAAAGCTCATATAGTTGCTTTATGAGCTTTAGTCGAAAGAGCTACTGTATTGCTGGTTCTGAATATGTTTTATTTATTTTGTCGATTTTTAAAACCTTACAAGAATTAAAATCACGAAATTAAAGTACTTCTAAGTTAATTTTGTTTAAAAAAACCATGTAGTTTTTAAGTATTTTCTTTAATGCAATTTAAAATATGTGAATATTAAAAGACGGAGAACTGGTACTTGCACACAGTATTACAGATACAAATGTACATTTACCCACAATCAATAAAAAATAATGTTAAAGAATAAAAACTAAATATCAATATAATTTAGAACTTCAATTGTTTAAACACCATAACACTTTTTCCTGTTTAAGTGTGTGTAGTTAACCCCAGCGATCGGGGCGTTTGCTTGTATTTAAAAGAGACAGATCTATTTTAACAAGAGCTTGGACTTTGGGTAGTTGTGTCAAACATTTTTGTTACGTAGGCCTGTGCATTTAATTGCTGGCCACTCAGCTATGGCTCTTTGAAATCAACAAGATTTTTCTGAATTTTAAGTTTAGACTACACAATCTGTGTATATTTCACTCGATATCAGCGTCATTTTTGACTTGGTTTAACGCAAAATATAGAGAAAATATATAGATAATTATAATTACGTCATACCGAAAGTCTAAGTTCTTCTTAAAATTGATTTATGTGATCCATTCTCGCCTCAGGTGCAGATTACTGTTTGGTTATTGGTTTCTTTACTAATAATAAAATTAGAATTGATTGTTAATAGGTATACTTTTTTCATGCATATATTAGGTACTATTGAGTTATTTCTGTTGAAAATATTGATGTGTGCGAAGCCAGGATCGGACATCAAATTTTACCCTATTGTAATGGTAACTTAGGATTATTGCTGATTAGCTATTAAAGATTATTTAATGAAGAAAAAATGGTTCATCAAAACAATATTCGCAAATAATAATGGTATACCTTGTAGGCCCAAATACGTCAAATTTCTGTTCTGCAACAAAGACGGTTATACGGTATTTAAAAGAATTCTGGCAAGTTGGTCATTAAAATCAGATACATGTAACATCACTCATATACTGCATTGTACAATTTACCAACGGTTATGTCTGCTAACATCTTCTGTTTTTCTGAGAGCATGTTAAATGAATGAATGAATAAACACAATAGACTGATTTTAAATCTACTAAGTGTAGATTAAAAGATAGAGAATTCGTGAAAAAATGAAATGATGCATACTCAACAAAATGACAAAATATCAATTCACAAATCCAATATAAAGGACGAGTGCACTTATGGGCCCCGGTAAAAAGTGAAAAAATAAAGAATCAAATTAAGCATACTTTTTCCCCTAACATTATCTATTGATATCTATTCCATAAGAAATAACAAGTTTTAGCGCTGAAAATATTCTTTATAAAAAGCACGAAGCTTTAAAACATCGTAGGGGTCAGCAGACATTCTTGATTTTGTATAGTAAATCGAGGACAGGCAATCATTTAAAAGCCTTTGTTTACTGTCAGCCTAACCGAGTATGACCGTGTGGAAAAGACAAAATACGCATTATATATTTAAAAAACTCCTGTGAAAGTAAAAAGTTTGTACTCGGTTAGGCTGGTACCTAAAAAATGAAAAACGTATGAAAATTGCAAGGTTTTTCCTATAGCAAGCGAAAGCTATTACCTGCGTGACCCAAGTTTGAACTCACGCATGGAATAAATTATTTCAAACAATCACGTGGTTTCTATCCAGGTAAACGTTTGTCAAATGTGCTCACTGTAAAACATTGACACGTTTTAGATTGCTTTCCATCATCTTTGTATGGTCAGGAATGTTTGTTTGTCACTATGGAAATATGCAACTTCAAAGCTTCATTCGATTTTTTTTCAGACGTAAAATAATACATAAAGTATAATTCAGCAAACGCGCCAATCGATCCACCAACAGAGCAATGTTGATTTCAATGTCTCCTCCCTTTTTAAATAGACACAATTCAAGTAGGTTCGGTTCGATTTTTCCGGATTTAGATTATTTATAGGCATTTAAAAATCCTCAATTTTTTACATTGTATGCTAATTTTGGTAAAATTAAGCGTGCATATAAATCAGAAGTATCCATGAGTGTTTAACTATTACGAGAAAAAAGCAATTTGTTGATATTTTCTACATATAAACGGCACTAAAAAAGGGCCCATTCTCTATAGCTTAAGTGCACTTGTTCTTTTAAATTAAAAAAAAAACCACGTTTTAAAAGAGCATCAGATAAATTATATGAAAATTTATGGCAAATAAAGCGGTATTTTTTTTTTTTTTTTATTTACTGTGCAGCAAGTATATGTGACGAATACTATCTTTAAACCGGGTCCGTAGGAGGATGAAACATTCTATTTAGTTTACATCATATTTTTATTTGATGTTTAAATGATTTGGAGTGTACGTAGTATTGCAAAACCATGGGAATGATTACATCTCCATATTCTACGCTCCATGCATTCCCCTCACCCGTATCAATAAATTGGTCTATGTGGAATTAGTATTCAATATAAAATTATCAGTTTTTATCAAGTATCTTTTATTCTCCTCAAAGTATTTTGACGCTTGAAAACTGTGATACTGTGACCATTGGGATGCTATGAACTGACTATGAACTGAATATGATATGACTGGATTATGCTAGTAAGGTGGGTTTATACACTAATTCCTTTTGTGAAGAATAGTTTTCTGATAATACATTTGAAAAGTATTAAAACTGAACTTTATTTATTTTACAACGATTGATAAACAAGTTCTACAACTTATATTAATATCTCTCGTTGGCACGGATGTTAGCGCGAGGGGGTCATTGGAGTGGGAAGATGCCGAAGTACCCGGAGAGAACCCACGTGTCCAAGTGGGCGACCGCCTTACCCTATCACATACAACCACTGTCGATCACGGGGATCGAACTCTGGTCGCAGCGGTGAAAAGCGAGTGCATTGTCCACTACGCTACTTGCTCACCTGAAAAGTATTAGACAATGTTTTGTTGAATATGAAATGTTTAATATACATGTATGTGTCTTCAACATGATATGGAAACTGTTGTATTGTATACTCAAATGATTTTAAAGTAAACACAGTTTTTTAGGATATAAAAATAATTCTAAAAAAAGTTTACTAAATGATAACAAACAATGTTTGCAGAATGTTTCTTTTAAACATATTGTGAACATCTCTTAAAAAATATTTTAGAAAATGTTAGTATGACGTTATAAAACCCCACAGATTTACGCTGTAATAACGTTTTTGGCAACATTTCAATAAGTTTACGTTTTTAAAACGTTATAAAAACGCTTTGTTATATCCGGGCAGGTGGTTAGACAGTTTGTAGATCCTAATGACACTCTACCCACAAAGTGGGGAATGGGAGCTTCACTTCATGTTGCACCGCTGTTTTTATGGAAGATATGGATACTGTCGATTAAAGATAATCCTAAAATATTATTAGTAATATGCTCTTATTGTGTCCAACATGTAAATATTATAGCATTGAATCATGATTTTTTGAAGTATACACTCTCATAACTGCAGCGGTGTGTGCATGCAAATTGAGTAACGCGCGTTAGCGCGTTATGAAAATTTGTATGCACACACCGCTGCAGTTATGAGAGTGTATAATTCAAAAAATCATGATTTAATGCTTATATTTACATTTTTTAACTTCTTGCCTCGTCTGCAAATGTGATTCATACCTTAAAATTCCTATCTTATCCTAAGGGTAAGTTAATATTAATGGAAGAGCCACAGTAACAGCCACCAGCGTGAACTTTGATTTTCGCTTGTGACGTTGCAGTTTACAGCGGTCAACGTTTGTGACGTCATAATAAAATTCGTCAATTTGACCTTTGACTACTTGTTGCATTTAGAGGCATTTGAAGATCACAGAATTTAATGGAAAAACACAGTAGAATGTAAATATACATCTATAAAAAAAATGGGGGAAAAAAAGAGGTGGCATTTTTTTAGATGTCTTTTAAGCTTAAGTCCACTTGTCAGATTTCAAGCTACATGTACGATAAACTAGTTGTTAAGTTATCTATGCCTTTTAAATCTACATTTATTCTGAACATCTTTTTTGACTCGGGTCGCTTTAGACCAACATGTGGAAGGCCATGCTTCATTGGTTGACAGAACAGATCCGAGAGAACAGTATAAACAATGCTGTGAAACTATGTTTAGCTCCTTTTTGTGAATTTGGCGTGCCATAGATATCACTGATAAAGATACATTCCGTCAGGTATTGTGAATGTCTAAATCCCGTGATATACAAATGCCCTTTTGCAGTGAGTCTCTACGTATGTGCACACTGTTTGTCTTTTGATGTGTCATCGTGCAAGGCTTGATATGAAATGCATAAAGAAATCGCATGAAATCGGGTAACGAGAAAAAAAAAATAATGGTCTAACGCAATATTGTTTGTCTGGAAATCGTCAGTGCTTGTGGACTGGACCGTGCACTACCCCCTCCCTCACCCCCCCCCCCCCCACACACACACACTTTTCTCTCAAATAACGCGGTTTATGTATTTTTCTGCAATGTCGCTACTTTCCTATCCTGCATGAATCACCAACGATTGAATTTCAAAGCATTTTTTTATTGTTTAATTGATATTACTTTTAAATGAAACAGATATTTAAAAGATCAAAATAGACTACACATCTTATGTAATATTACTTAATAAGCATAATGTTTGCTGAATGCAGTACCTACATGTATACTCAATATACAGAATAACTTATCAACTGACATTGAAATATTACGTAAACAATCAAAGCACAGCCATAAAAATATATATCATTTACTTAATAATGCACCTTGTGAATTAATAAGTACTAAGCACAACTTGAATATAACGAACTCGTCTAGGGGTCCCATGGCCCGGGGGGTCATCTCTACAACACAGAGACAGCTATCTTTTTTTTAATTCAGATTTTATGCACATTGCAGTAAACAAAATGATTTCCACATTACTTGCTTTTCGCAAAACATATAAATTGCTAATCAGACATCACACATTACCTGTAACCATGTATGCATTATTAAAATTTTCCTCCTTCTCATACTGAACCTGAAATAAACGTTGCTATGCTTCAAAAGTATGCAGAATTAAAATGAAGCGGTTTTATATTATGCACAATGAATATGACTTATTACGTTATTACGTTACGATACATTTCCTAAGAATGATCGAAAGGAATGTAGATCGTGACGTCAAAGTTAACTATGACGTCATATCGTATGAAGTTTCTACATATCGCTGTGAAATATGCATTAATATGTTTTACGGTGCTACCGTTCTGGCGAGCGCAGCAAGAATTACACATAACTTGCATCATTGTCAACTTACAGTTTTATTTAGGTATCAACGAACGTCAAAGAATTTTTGAGAGAATATTGCTCTACAATAAGTATGCCAAAGGTACTAATTACATACAGCGTAACCCCCTACCCAGAGAGAGAGAGAGAGAGAGAGAGAGAGAGAGAGAGAGAGAGAGAGAGAGAGAGAGAGAGAGAGAGAGAGAGGGGGGGACCGGTACCTGTTTGTAGGTGTGTAATTTCCCACTTTTAAATTTAATGGTCTGACTATATGCAATATCTACATTCCTGCCTACTGTACAAGCATGCACAATTAGCTTAAAAATGGATCGATATGACAGTAAAGTATAACTCTTGCTAGTATATATACATAAAATCTCTATATCAAAAAAATAAAAACAAATCATATGTCAATGAGGCAGGTATCGCAGTCTATACTGAAATAGGCAGTACACTCATTACAGATGTTTGATCCACCTCTAAATTTATCGCGGGAAATATAGCGCGAGTGCACTGTGACGTCATCCATGACTTTGTTCGTCTTTGTTTACGTTTCTCGACTCAATACGGAGGTATGGAAGCTTGTAACAATTTTTTTGAGTCTCGCCAAAGCATATGCAGTACTCAAAACGTGTATTCAAACTTTAAGTCACCGTAAATCACGAGTTAAAAGTCGGCCATTTTTGGCATAGCACCACGGGTGAAAACATTAGAGAGCATTATGGGACGTAGACAAAAAATTTTGTTTGATGAACTGTAGGTTTAGCTCGTTCTTTTTCCCGCGCACACTGGTTCTTAGAGCTCGCTGCGCTCGCTATTAAAATTTTCCTCCTTCTCATACTGAACCTAAAATGAACGTTGCTTTGCTTCAAAAGTTTGCAGAGTAAGGATAACTAACTTAAGTTTAAACATAAAGAATGAAATACATGAAATTTCAATAAGTTACATGTTAGAGTAAACCTTTATAATGAAATATTTACATCTTTTATAGCGAGCTCTACCGGCAAGGCGTGTGTGAATAGAAAATTCGGACTATAAAGAATAGTTGCACATTCATTCAACGGATTTTTTTTGCGTCAGTAAATCGGACCTGTAATGCCTTGTTTTAATCGTCCCAGTAATTCCCTGTAAATATGGTTTCCCATTTCACACTCTCACGAGAACAATATAAAAGACTTTGTTTTGCCTCGGACTAGAATGTCGTGACGTCATTGGATGAAACGCGTCACGTGGCTGCCTTACAAATTTCTTTAAAAGGCAAGCGTTAAAATTTATAGGGCAACATGGCGGACGTAACGTTATTTGAACTGATTTTCTACACAAACGTTTGTTTACATATCAAACTTTAGGTACTCGACAAAACAAAACACTTAATATGTTTTACGGTGCGACCGTTGGGGCGAGCACAGCATGTGATCAAACAATGAATTATAATAAATTTAATAAAATAAAATTAACAACGTGAAATTTGAATGCCAAAAAATAAAACATACCTATTTTTCAGTAAATTTTCATTATTCATAGTTTATAAGATTTGTTATAATTTATTTATTTATATGTAGAACAATAGTTTAATCTCAGATACAATGTTGTTAAATAATAAAGGATTTTAATATATAAATATTCATTGCACTGCATCTCCTCTTTTAAAGTGATTGTGATTATGATTGATTGATTGATTTCCCCCCTTTTTTTTTGCAGTAGACATTTTTTCTTAAACTTACATATAAAACTTGACTCATCATAGGGCTCCCCCCATGCTAAATTTTTTTTCATTTTGTCAATTTATACATAGAAAATCGACTTACCATGGATTTGCCCCTCCACTTAAAAAAATAATTAATGTTTAATTTTATTTTTAATTTACGCTTAAAAAATATTTGCTTATCATGTTAAAAGAACATAGTGTTGTCCCCCCCCCCCCCCACCCCCCCCCGCATGTAATAAATGGAAGTGAAAATAAAGAAACCATTGAACTGCTAAAGAGCTGAAGGATTAGAATTTTCATGATTTATTTTTCTTTTTGCTTGCAAAGATTTTTTGGATGAGGCTGCCATCCACCCACCCACCCCCTTTAGAAAAAGGCGCTGCTACGTATAACGTTACGTTTCAGGAAATTACCGTAATTATAGTGAATAAAATATTTGTGAGCATTCATCCAAATTAGTGCAATTTACAACTGTTTCCTGTATCTGAAGAAATGTCCTTATTCGTCAGCTGTTCTTTATCTTAGCCTTTGCAAGATTTTGAGAGGATTTTGGTCATTTCAGCAGATTTACAATAACTTCATTTAGAGTAATTTCCCCTTATCAGTGCTTATTGTGACGTCAAAGCTGACGTTGGTTAAGTGTCGTCTTACTCTTAAAACTCCCCTGAGAAATAAAAGTATGCGAAGTATACTGTTTTATTTACTTAAAAAGCATGATGTTCTTAAAATTACACATCTTATAAGCTTTTCAAAGGTTTTACTTTGATTCTCGGGAGAACGTGATGTTGGAACGTGAGGTTGGAAACCATTGGTACTATGAATTGTGGGTCAAAATTTACTGACTCCGAAAAAATATATCGGATCAATGTGTAAACGTTTGTGACGTCACACGATTATTTTTGATTGAAAGTGTACTGAGGTGAACTTTAGAGGTAACATTGACTGTATGTCGCTTACATCGTTATTGTTTTTACTGTCTAAATTTGTCTTGCTGATTCTCGTGAGAGTGTGAAGTGATAAAAATTGCCATGATTACAGGGAACTACTGGGACGATTAAAACGATGCATTACTGGTCCGATTTACTGACGCCAAAAAAATCCGTTGAATGAATGTGCAACTAGTCCGAATTTTCTATTCACACACGCCTTGCCGGTAGAGCTCGCTTCGCGCCGGCGCTGCGCGCCGGCGAGCTGCGCTCGCTATTAGGTTTGTTACTGACTGTTTAAAGAAATTTGTGGGGTCGGTAAAGTCCATAGAAGGCGAGGCGAAGCCACTGTTTAAAGAAATTTGTGGGTCGGTAAAGTCCATAGAAGGCGAGGCGAAGCCTCGCCCTTCTATGGACTTTACCGACCCCACAAATTTCTTTAAACAGTCAGTAACAAACGCTAATAAGTAATAGTACATCATGCATTGCAAATAAAATAATTCCATTACATAAGACAAACAGAGTGTTGTTCCTTCGAGTGACGTCACAATTGATTTCTTGCACATTGATCCCACAGAATTTTTCGGCGTCAGTAAATTTCGACCCACAATGCAATTTATCAATGTCGGACGTCTCACTAGACTTGATTCCTTCTCGCGAATCAAATTAAAACTTTTGAGAAACAGATAAATTGTGTAATTTCAATAATATCATGCTTTTTAGGTAAAAAAAAAACCCCCAGTATATTTCACTTAGTTTTTTTTCCAGGGATTTCAAAGAGACAGACGACA